>NC_064641.1:182906147-183531147 GCF_023864345.2 Schistocerca serialis cubense
TGTAAAGTAGTACCATCTTTGATATGACTTAGGACTGCCATTGCTGCGTTCGGATGCAGGCTGAGTTGGTGACCCTGCACTCAACTCCAGGCTGGCTTCCGTCACGTAACTTGAGACTGTTTAAAATGGACATCACTACTGGGGATCAGACGTGGGGATCATAGGGACACCTTACACATCGCAAGTGTCCCTCGGTCGGTGCATTACTGTTGATGCCGCTGTTACTGTCCGTGCTGAGATTGACCTCTCACCACTGGTCGAGAGAGCGGTCGTTCCAGGGTGTGGCAGGTAGCAAAAGCCTTTCCATGTTGACGTTAAAAAAAATCTCCCTAGTTCGTCTAAGAAACAGGTTCCAGGCGCTATCTGCGGCTGATACACGTCTTGAGCCAGAGGCAGCAGCTTGTCCTGTTTTAAAGAACGCCTTTCAGCCTTTAAGATCCAGGTAGGCACAGAGTGCGGGATTATTGGTAGCTGGGAGCTCCAGTGAAGGTTAGGGGCGTTTGGGGCCTCTTAAGGATTTGACAGCCACGATCAAGAAATCTAGTTTTCACTCTGCATACGTAATGGGGTGAGTCATCCAAGACGTGACACGGGTTGTAACACCATAACCCTAGTACTCTATTGATTTATTTTGCTTTTCTTTATTTAATGTTACTTCGTTGAGCTTATGTAAATCCGTTTGATTGAATCGATAACACAGAATTGTATACTCCTTCTTTTGTAAAAAATTTGATGTCTTGATTTGATTCTATGCAATGTAGTGTATCTGTCATTTAAATTCTTTGTCCCATTTGGAGGGAACAAAATTTACTATATATATTTGTAATTTCTGAATCAATAATTTTTAGTACAAATGTCAGTATGTGGAAATGATCTGTTTTATTGAATGAATTTGATTGCTGTTATGTAAACTGCTGATCCTCACTTAGGGCTCTTAGTTAGTTTGTCTGTAAAAGGTGTAGTGGTTCCCCTCGGGAACGGAACTGTGTAGCGCGCGCAAATTGTGGTTGGCCTAGGCAGAAAAGGTGGAACAAGAGTCAGTCAGGGACGAGTTACGAGTCGCGGACGAGCCACTAAACTGTGCACTGCCCATGTAAAAGTTGTATATCGTGCTGGTTCCGAGAGAGGCTTTTGCTGCCGCTTTCCAATGCCTCGGATGGATGGATAAATAGCTAGAACTATTCTGGAATTGGTATCTATCATCTCCACCAAGAAGGGACAGAGTCCAGCAATTCTGCCTGCAAATCCACCTACCAACTTCAGTTGCCACCACATTGCGCAGTCACTATAATGGAGCACTATAATAATGTACAGGGAAGGATCAGCTCATTGGATGTTTTAGTGTGCACAAATATAAGGTAACTTATAACTGAATTTATGTACCTACCTACATTTTTTTCTTATCATAACACCTCTCAGGTTCCTCTCCGTTTGAACTTAAGTGATTACCGAGTGTCCCTACTGAAAGAACATTAAAGACCAGTGTTTTTGCTAATTGATGCCTCTTGAACTTAGTAAAAAGAAAGTTAAAGTTAATGAGGCAAGAGAGTGAGTTAAAGTTAACGATGCTTGCTGAAAATAATTTTCCTAGTAAAACTGCTTATTAATGTGTTGTTGCCAACTTCAAATTAAAAGTTCTGCAGACTGAGGCTTATAAAGTTTTGCTTAGAAAATGATCACATTACTGCCTGTTGTAAATCACAGAAGGTGAGTCAGTATCTTACATATATGTTAATTTTGTCTCTCACGGTAGTAAAAGTGGATAACTGCAGTTGTGAAACTTTATATATTCATGTTTGCTAATTGTTTGTCTCTCCTGTGTATTAGAAGTGCATATTAATAGTATAACAGGATCCACAGTTTGTCTATTGTGTTAATGCTAGGTAACAAGTAACGGAAAGGCCACTAATTATGAAAACTATAATTACTTTATTCAAATGATAGTGAGAAGCAACTTGTTAGTGGATTCCAATTAACTTTCATTTTAAATAGTAAACTGCTTAACTGAGGGAGACTTTACCTATGTTCCATTTATGATCCTGCAGTGAATGTTAACAGTAATGTTATAAAAACCATACAGTTTGAACAAGCCCTGAAAGTAATAGTGTGTTTCGATATCTGTTATAATTTTGCAAATAGTTTGTGCTGCTCTAACTGTTAGTTTCAATCTTACCGTCTTACCGTAAACATATGTATGTGGCAGGGTTCATTGCACTCGTGTGCGACAAAGTATAGGTTGTGTTTATCCGTTAAAGTTACTAATAACTATTTTCTTGAATGAGAATGTTAATCATTCGCTTGCCTAGCTAGGCTGGCGACCGTTTTCTTTATCCATTAAACAGTGAAGATAGGCAAAATTTTGTTAGTTACTGTTCAAATATTTACGTAATTCTGTCTTTCATTTCCCACAGACCACCTCCCTTAGGTACAACACGGTCAACATAACAAAATTCCTCTCTGAGGGTATCTCTGCTCTGTTACTTTATACCATAATTGCTTTAACAAGATAGTTTTATTTCACGACCTGCCTACTACTTTAAGGTTATGGTACAGCAGTAGCAGACAGTAGTGTTATATGTGGCGACCATGACAGGATGTTGTTCAATTGGCACCTACAAACGGAGAAAGTTATAAGTATTTAGCATTTTACAAACATAGAGTGCACATAAAACGTCCAGCGGCACGAACCTGTACAATATTTGACAGAACGGATAGTGAATGTTCAACTTAAATTGAAAATTAAAGATATCAATACTTAACAGCAACTAAAATGGACAGGAAACTAGAAATGAATCTAGATACGCGAGAGCAGAATGCAATCGAGAGTAGTTCAGGTAGCACACCAACAGAATGAGATTTTCACTCTGCAGCGGAGTGTGTGCTGATATGAAACTTCCTGGCAGATTAAAACTGTGTGCCTGACCGAGACTCGAACTCGGGACCTTTGCCTTTCGCGGGCAAGTGCTCTACTACTGCGCTACCGAAGCACGACTCACGCCTGGTCCTCACAGCTTTACTTCTGCCAGTATCTCGTCTCCTACCTTCCAAACTTTGCAGAAGCTCTCCTGCAAACCTGCAGGACTAGCACTCCTAAAAGAAAGGATATTGCGGAGACATGGCTTAGCCACAGCCCGGGGGGTGTTTCCAGAATGAGATTTGCACTCTGCAGTGGAGTGTGCGCTGATATGAAACTTCCTGGCAGGAGAGCTTCTGTAAAGTTTGGAAGGCAGGAGACGAGATACTGGCAGAAGTAAAGCTGTGAGGACCGGTCGTGAGTCGTGCTTCGGTAGCTCATCTGGTAGAGCACTTGATCGCGAAAGGCAAAGGTCCCGAGTTCGAGTCTCGGTCGGGCACACAGTTTTAATCTGCCAGGAAGTAGCACACCAACAGATGGCATTGTGCGCGAGTTGAATTACGTACGATACCACGCCGATGTCAAGAGACAGATAGAAGCTATGCATGTCGCGCGTACTAAGCAAGACAATATGAGCGATGTTGTGGAAGATAGTGGCTATGTTAATGAATCGTGGGATATGTTGGAATCACCAAATACTGAAAGGGAAGTTGGACTCGAACGCGAAAATGCGGTAGAAAACGAAAGTGAAAAGACACCTGATGTGACTGATTTGTTCAGGATGTTGTCTGCGCAATTTGCAACACAAAATGCAGCGCTGGGACAACAAAATGAGCAGACAATGACAATATTAAGGCACAAATTACAGCACAAAGTAAACAAATAGAAATGCAGAGTACCAGACTTAGTAAACAAACTGAAGAAGTCAAGTCAAGGCTAGGAATATTGAGTAACGAAATCAAAAGTATTAAAAGCGAAATTACTGTCATCAATGGCAATATTGCCAACGTACAAGGTCAAATTGATGACAATTACGAAAGATTGGACAGTGAAGTAATTAAAATTCAAGATCAAATAGAACCCTTTGTCTGTACTAAAGTGGACGGAAAGGTATTCGGTATTAAATCCGAAATACAAACAGAATGTAACGCGGAATTTGCACAGATTAAACAATCTGTAACAGAAAAAATTAGGGAACTAACCAAACAGATTGTTAATTGCGAAAAGAAGTGTGACCATAACACTTCACAAATCTCAGGCAAAATATATGACTTGGAAAGAAAAATACAAACAAGACATACACAATTTACAGAAAGGATCCCTTTCAGTAAAATATTAGAGGGCGAGGAAAAATTCGACCCTGCAAAGAGACATAACGGATGGCACCCCCTTGATTTTGTAAAGAACTGCGAAAGGAACTTTCCTGAATATTTATCTGACCAGGAAAAAATTTATGTTGTAATCAGTGCATTAACGGGAGAAGCAAAAAGGTGGGGGCTGAATCTGGATACAAACCAGATGTCTTTTGAAAATTTTAAGCAAAAATTTATTGACGAGTACTGGTCAGAAAAAAAGCAAGACCAGTTGTGACGTGAGTTCCTAATGGCCAGGTTGTATGATACCAGAGGTAGACAAACCATGAAAGAGTTTTGCGAATCGTGGTATAGAAAACTGATACACCTAAAAGCAAGAAGAACTGAAGCCGAGATCGTTTGCGTTCTTTGGCAGAAACTGCCTGAGGACTCTAAACGGTATGTTGGGAGTACCCACAGGAGTTTTTCTGCGTTCTTGGAAAGGGTAGAGGATGAAGATCACTGGCGAAGAAATTGCGAGTCCCGTCCCCCTCATAACAACAATTATTCGCGCGAAAACAATGACCAAAACGAACGACCTGAAAACGATAGATTTCGTGTAAACAAGATTCAAAGAGGTCGTGCGAGAGGTACAGGAAATTATATGACGCGCGGCAGAGGCTACATGGCGCGGAATTTTCTAACTAGAGACGAAATGGAAAACTGAAAACCGCATGTGTTACGGGCCGGATTCACGCGGAGACCGGTTTTGGGCCCAACGAAAAGATGTCAAATAATAGATTCGAGAAGGAAAGATGTAAAGCACAGGCAGGAAGGCTAAGACGCGCCTATGGAAGACGGGCGCGGAGTGATTCATAGTGGCGTTCCCAGTGCGAAGTCACGTGACCGTTTGTGCTCGGGTCAGCGGTTGCCGGAGCAGCGTACATTGTACTTGGCAGCACACACAAATGGCAGAAGTCAGAACAAGATGGCTGCCATAGAGAGAAACAGAAGACGCGGGATCGGACACTTCCATTGGATGGTTTCAGTAGTAGATGAATGTAAAAATGGAAATAAAGTTAATATGACATATGATAAGGATAACTCAGTATTGCAATCATGCGAAAAGACATTATTAAAGAATGAAAGGGAGCCAGAAAAGGCGATTGAAAAGGGGAATATTTGTACTGTTAATGATGTGTATGAGATAGAAGACGTAGATGTGGGGGAGGTTATAGTGAATAAATGGGAAAGGAATTAAAATATGCCACGCAAAAGACGTGTAGACAATTAATAATAGATGAAAGCGATGTAAAGAAGGACGTTAGTAACATGATATAAGCAGTACAGATAAAATTATTGTTGATGGAAAGGTGTTTTGTGGTTCTGATACAGAAGAGTCTAGTAGGAATTTCGCGCGGTTATCTGAAATTGACAGTAAAGGAAACAGTGAAATGAAGGTTATCGAAGCATATGACGATTATACTAAGTATGAAGTTAAGGCTGAAATCGTTCAAAGCGATACAACAGAAGTACCTGAGTCTCCAAACGACGTGCAGTGTGTAGAAAATGAGTCGAAAAACGAAGTGGCTGAAACATCTAGTGATAATCTGCCTCACTGTTTAAAAGTTGCTTTCCTGTTCGAATCTGATAACGAAATAGAACCTAGTGATAGCTCAGATGAAGGAGATACTTCAGATTCAGATACATATGTGTTTTCGGAGGTCGACAAACATAATTATACCTTTACAGAAAGAGGTTACGAAAAAGTTAATGACATTCTTTCGAAACAAAATCCGGAATACATAACCGAAACAAAACCGAAAGATTCGCCAGATGACGCTATATTAGGGCAAGCTTTGCTTAATGTAATGAAAGAAATAGATTTACAGAAACCTAAAGAACCTCCAGATATAAATATAGTAGAACGTGAATAGTTGAAAACCTGTAAAGATGTAGAAGTCAAAAAACCCAAAAAGCCACCTGATATACAACAAAAATCAGTAGGTAATATTTCCTGGAAAGATTTTATGGTTGAGCAGGATCTGTTATGGGAAGAACAGGAGGAAAAGGAACACAGAATTATTAAACAAACAACAATACCTGTAAATGTTTATAACACTGAGCTGCAAGTGCTTTCAGACACAGGATCCCAAAAATCAGTTGCATATCAGAATCTTTCTTTGGTCATATTTCATGTAAACCAGGACTAGTAATAATGTCTGTGAGTGGGGTAAAAATTATAGGAACTACTGGTAGTTCCAGCAAGCCCATACAAAAACAAGTATTGATGGACTTTGAAATGGGAAGTCAAAAATTTGAACATGATTTTTTAGTGGTCGCTGAACTAAGTGCGGAAATGATTCTAGGTATTGGTTGCCTAGACAAGAAAAAAGTAATTTTAGATTGTGGTAGTGGAACTGTTAAGATTAATAGGGAAACCAAAACAATAGAAATTAAATTTGAAGGTGACAACCAGGTCCAAGATGTTAATGTAGTATCTATATTGTTAAAAATAGAATCTGAAAATGTTGGTTTATCCAAACTATATGAAATATACCATGTGAAAGATTTATTGCAGGATGATAAAAAAACTGACAGCTTTCGGGAAATTGTTGATGTTATCCAACAAATCTCATATGAACAGAAAGAGGATTTATTTAATATCTTGAATAATAATAAGGAAGTGTTCTCTGATAAACCAGGTGTCGTAAATAGCTTTGAATACCGTATGGATGTCCTGGAACATGAACCATTCTTTGTCAGGCCATATCCAATACCTATAGCTAAGAAAGAAGCAGTACAAGCCGAAATTGATAAAATGTTGGAATGGGGGGTAATAGAGAGAAGCAATAGTGAATACAATAGTCCACTTATTATAGTCAATAAGAAGGATGGAGGCGTAAGAGTAGTCATTGATGCACGGACACTGAATAAAAGGAGAGAAGTAGACAGACCTGAAAATTTAGATGATTTATTACAAAAGTTCTATAATGTAAAATATCTAACTAGTTTCGACCTCACTGCTGGATATTGGCAAATTCCATTACACAAAGACTCTAGGAAATATACAGCTTTCTTGTTTGCAGGAAAATCTTACCAATACAAAGTTGTACCATTTGGTTTAAATACTTCTGTTTCTGTTTTCATTAGGGCCTTGGATTCTGTTTTAGGAAAAGAACTTCGTGCCAGATTGACTGTATATGTGGATGACTTATTGATTGCTACTGATAACTGGGAAGAACATTGTGACCTGTTAAACAAAACCCTTATTGCTCTTCAAGCAGGTGAGAAAAGAAATTAAATTTTTAGGAGACATAATAACCACATCTGGGATTGACAAAGACCCAGAAAAGCTTAATGCTATTGAAAAGTGCCCTCCTCCAAAGAACAGGAAACAGTTGAAAGCGTTTTTAGGTCTTTGTGGGTTTTACCGCAAATTTTCGAAGGGGCAAGCTTTCAACAGCCCACATCTGAATAGCTTGTTGAAGAAAAATAGTGTTTATGTTTAGACATATGAATGTCAGAAAGATTTTGAAAATTTAAAAACTAAATTAGTAAGGGAAAACATTTTACATCATCCAGTTTCAAGTGAGCCATTCCACTTGATTACAGACAGTAGTGCTTATGGTATTGGTGTTGAAATATTTCAGGAAAACACAGAATCTGGGGAAACAGCACATAAGACCATTGCTTTTGCTAGTAGAACTTTAAATAAATATGAGAAAAACTATACCATTTCAGAGAAAGAGGCCTTAGCTATCATTTGGGAACTAAAGAAATTTAGGAATTATTGATGGGGACATAAAACTATAATTCATACAGACCACAAGACCTCTTGAAAAAAGGCCTATTGAAAAACTTTCGACTGTTTACCGGCAGGTTGAGTCGGTGGGCCCTGTACTTACAACAGTTTGATTATGAGATATTATATATTAAAGGTAGTGACAAATATGTAGCTAACACTTATGTAGCTGACGGTTACCTGAGGGTATGAAAAACTTACGAACGGAATGTAATGAAGATGGCAAATTTCATATAAGGTATATTAAGGAGGTTCCAGGTAGGAAAAGAATAGAGCAAATTTGTAAAAGCATGAGGTTCCACCAGAATGAGGATGATATATGGAAGTCAGTGAAAGTAATTTTAGTAACCCTAATTACCCACAAATCAGTAGATTTTACAAGATATTTAATGGAATTTTATATAGGAGAAAGAATACCAGCACTGAAGAATGGAAGGTGTGTTGGCCTAGGCAATTTGAGACTGAAGTGATTAATTATTTTCATCTTGCCTTAGGGCATTGTGGTCCCAAGAAGTGTATTGAAAAGTTAACTGATGTGGTTGTGATTAATGTAGGTGCTACTAAGAAAATTACTGAGAGAATAAGATCTTGTGATGTATGTCAGAGGGCAAAAGTAACAAATAGAATAAATCAAGGTTTTATGCAGAATACAGTACCAGAGGACACATTAGAATTACTGTCAGTGGATCTGTATGGTCCTTTACCTAAAACCTCAGGTAATTGGTCTTACATTGTGTTGGAAGTGTTCTCCAAATTTATTAAATTATATCCAATCAGAAAAGCCACTGCTAAAGCAGTCTTTTGCAAGATGACTGAGTATTTTAACACCATTGGTAAACCTAAAGCAGTTTTGTCTGATAATGGGCCACAGTTTATCTCAAAAATCTGGAAAGAAGGCATGAAGATACATGATGTTCAAGTTAAATATATTTCGGCTTACCACCCAGCTAGTAAACCTGTAGAAAGATATACGCGTGAATTAGGAAGATTAGGTAGAACCTACTGTCACCATAACCATAAGGCCTGGGGCAGATTTGTAAGTGACTTTGAAAAGACCATGAACACTTTATACCATGAAACCACCGGCTTTACCCCTGAAGAAATTCTGTTGGACCTTAAAAGTAAAAGTATTGTTGAAGAGATCTTGCAATTCCCACCTATTGTAGAAATTAACCTGCATGAGAAAAAAGAATTAGTTAAGAAAAGAATGAAAGAGAAAGCGGCCGCTAGATCCAAAAGGCATGATAATAACCTCAAAACAACTAAATTTAAGCTTGGAGATTATGTCTTTGTGAAGACCCATGAAAAATCTAGTGAAATTAATAATGAAATTTCTAAATTCAAATACTATTACAATGGGCCTTTTGAAGTGCAAGGAACTCCACAAGCAAATGCTTATTTTCTTGTGTACCCTAGGTCAAGGGAGCCTTTAGGAGTTAGAAAATTAGTTGACCTGAAATTGTATGTCGACAGAAACCAATGATGAATGAAATGTAGTACCCTCAGGGGACATCCACTCTTTGCATTGTCAGGTGCCTAACGCGCACCAGGGACCAGAGTCGTTGCCACCACTACTTGCGTTTCTTTTCGTGCTACCAACCTTCCTCTTCATCATTCAGAACTTTTACTATCTTCTTTCCTTCTTCTCTATCAAAGTAAACTGAGTAGTGTAGAAATAATGTAAGATACTGTGTATCATTTGAGGACAAGCAAATGAATAATTAAAATTGGGCACACTAGAAAATGACCAATATGAATGAAAGTATAGGGGGTATTGTAAAGGAAAAATGTAACAGAAAGGTAATTGGAAAGAGAAATGTTAATGAGAAAAGGTAAGAATACTGAAAACAAGGTAAATGAATACTATAATATGACAAAATGGAAATGTTTTTGAAAATAGGGGTAAATATGATGTTGAAAAACTTTGTGTGTTAAAATCTGTGGAGATGAACTTGACTAATGTGTGTAAGATAGATATGAGATGTATATGTCTTGTGCCACAAAAAGGTGGCAGAAATCACTTGCAATAGGATATAAAATTATTGTCCTGATCTTGATGTATGTAATGACCTAACAGTGTGAAAAAGCAATGACAAATGAGTAGTAAAAATACTTTATACTAACTTGATCCCGAATATGACATTTAAATTTACTCTATTAATGATATGTACATTGCCTGATTTTGTCATTGTGTAAAGAAAAATTGAATATTACTGGTGTCTAATTACTGTTTCAAAGTTGCAGGTTTTATGTTTTATACCATTAAAGCAAATTTTACCAAAGATGTAAAAATCGTAGAGGGAGACCAAGAGATAAATACACTAAGCAGATTCAGAAGGATGTAGGTTGCAGTAAGTACTGGGAGATGAAGAAGCTTGCACAGGATAGAGTAGCATGGAGAGCTGCATCAAACCAGTCTCAGGACTGAAGACAACAACAACAACAACCAAAGAAGTGATACAAAGATGAAAAAACCTGGAGATGATGACAATAAACTGCTGAAAAAATATGTTGTTCAGAAGCAAAACGAGACAAAAGAATAAAAATGCCGTGGTCCTGAAGTTGAGAGCTACCAAATATACTGTGTGAGCAGTAGCAAAAGGACTTGCCATTGTGGGGCAAGATGTTGATAAGTGCTCACGAACTGCCAAACTTAGAGGAGGGGGCAGTGTATTAATTTAAAAATGTGTTTTTTAGTGTTCTTAATCTAAATTGTGTTTTTGTGTCCAAATGTTTACATACAAAGACTGCCAAACTAATAATGGGCAGAATGTGTAACATCGACTGCTAGTGCTGAGGCAAGCAGTGAAGTAAGTTAGGTTTTTTGGTCAATGTGTTATTAACTAACTATTCTTATTGAAGTCAGTGAAAAGTTGTTACAAAATATGTATGCATTCTTGTTCAAATAGTTATAGATGTTTTGAGAGTAGGTTTTCTTATGTAACTTAAAAAATTGGTTTGTCTTGTTTTAAAACACAGCAGTGATCATTAAAAATAGGTTCTGAATATGTTAGTGTGTTTATATGCAACAAACACTTTGGACTGCTATTAATGAAGAGCAGCTTTAAAGTTAAAAAAAATTTTGAAACAAAAATCTTGAAAAGTTAATTTTGTGTTTAAGGAATCAGTTGGAAAATGTTCTCATAGCTGTTTGGTGTAAATATTGGTACATATGTGGATGCAACATGAATTTTTTTAACATTCCATTAATTGCTGAACCATGTAAAATGTACTATGATCATTAATATGCTTGTGTGTCTGTGAAAATTTACATTCATTTAAAAATATTGAAAGACAAACTTCCGTTTTGCTATGTTAAAATGTTCTGTGCTATTGCATATGTGTTTACTTTTTTTATTTTACTTGAAGGCTATACCTTTTCTATTAATATGCAGATATATTTTGGGTACTGTTTGTCTATTTTTTGAACAGTATGTGTACGAAATGAACATGCTTAAAGGTATCTTGTGAAATGATGCAAAATTAGTTTCCTTAAACCAGTGTGAAAAGGAAAATTACTGTAAATATCTTATTTTGAAAATGTTTTTGGAAGAAGTGTATCAATTTCCTTAGTGTATATACTGTATATTTGTAATATGTTTTTTTTTGTTCCTCCCAACTGAAGTTGGATGGAATAACTTTTTTTTTGTAGCTAACACTTCTTAGGTGTTATAGATGTTTCCTTGAAGTATACCTTACAGGAAACTTCAACGAAACTTGGGGCATGTGTAACACCATAACTCTAGTATATTGATTTAGTTTGCTTTTCTTTATTTAATGTTACTTCGTTGAGCTTATGTAAATGTGTTTGATTGAATCGATAACACAGAATTGCAATCTCCTTTCTTTGTAAAAACTTTGATGTCTTGATTTGATTCTATGCAATGTAGTGTATCTGTCATTTAAATTCTTTGTCCCATTTGGAGGGAACAAAACTTGCTATATATAATTGTAATTTCTGAATGAATAATTTTTTGTAGAAATGTCAAATTGTGCAAATGTTCTGTTTTATTGAATGAATTTGATTGCTGGTATGTAAACTGCTGATCCTCACTTAGGGCTCTTAGTTAGTTTGTATGTAACAGGTGCAGTGGTTCCCCTCGGGAACGGAACTGTGTAGCGCGCGCAAATTGTGGTTGGCCTAGGTAGAAAAGGTGGAACAAGAGTCAGTCGGAGACGAGCTACGAGTCGGGGACGAGCCACCAAACTGTGCACTGCCCATGTAAAAGTTGTATATTGTGCTGGTTCCGAGAGAGGCTTTTGCTGCCGCTTTCCAATGCGTCGGACGGATGTATAAATGGCTAGAGCTATTCTGGAATTGGTATCTATCATCTCCACCAAGAAGGGACAGAGTCCAGCAATTCTGCCTGCAAATCCACCTACCAACTTCAGTTGCCACCACATTGCGCAGTCACTATAATGGAGCACTACAATAATGTACAGTGAAGGATCAGCTCATTGGATATTTTAGTGTGCACAAATATAAGGTAACTTATAACTGAATTTATGTACCTACCTACATTTTTTCCTTATCATAACACCTCTCAGGTTCCTCTCCGTTTGAACTTAAGTGATTACCGAGTGTCCCTACTGAAAGAACATTAAAGACCAGTGTTTTTGCTAATTGATGCCTCTTGAACTTAGTAAAAAGAAAGTTAAAGTTAATGAGGCAAGAGAGTGAGTTAAAGTTAACGATGCTTGCTGAAAATAATTTTCCTAGTAAAACTGCTTATTAATGTGTTGTTGCCAACTTCAAATTAAAAGTTCTGCAGACTGAGGCTTATAAAGTTTTGCTTAGAAAATGATCACATTACTGCCTGTTGTAAATCACAGAAGGTGAGTCAGTATCTTACATATATGTTAATTTTGTCTCTCACGGTAGTAAAAGTGGATAACTGCAGTTGTGAAACTTTATATATTCATGTTTGCTAAGTGTTTGTCTCTCTTGTGTATTAGAAGTGCATATTAATAGTATAACAGGATCCACAGTTTGTCTATTGTGTTAATGCTAGGTAACAAGTAACGGAAAGGCCACTAATTATGAAAACTATAATTTCTTTATTCAAATGATAGTGAGAAGCAACTTGTTACTGGATTCCAATTAACTTTCATTTTACATAGTAAAGTACTTAACTGAGGGAGACTTTACCTATGTTCAATTTATGATCCTGCAGTGAATGTTAACAGTAATGTTATAAAGACCATACAGTTTGAACAAGCCCTGAAAGTAATAGTGTGTTTCGATATCTGTTATAATTTTGCAAATAGTTTGCGCTGCTCTAACTGTTAGTTTCAATCTTACCGTCTTACCGTAAACATATGTATGTGGCAGAGTTCATTGCACTCGCGAGTGACAAAGTATAGGTTGTGTTTATCCGTTAAAGTTACTAATAACTATTTTCTTGAATGAGAATGTTAATCATTCTCTTGCCTAGCTAGGCTGGCGACCGTTTTCTTTATCCGTTAAACAGTGCAGACAGGCAAAATTTTGTTTGTTACTGTTCAAATATTTACGTAATTCTGACTTTCATTTCCGATAAACCACCTCCCTTAGGTACAACACGGCCACCATAACAAAATTCCTCTCTGAGGGTATCTCTGCTCTGTTACTTTATACCATAATTGCTTTAACAAGCTAGTTTTATTTCACGACCTGCCTACTACGTTAAGGTTATGGTACAGCAGTAGCAGACGGTAGTGTTATAGGGTCTTTCCAGATGCCATGAAAGGCACAGGTGTAGTCAACTGCAGGAGGTGGCTCATGTCAGTACAAATGATGTTTGCCACTCTGGTGTGGAAAAGATTCTCTTTATTTTCGTGCAGCTGGTTGAATTGGTAAAGACTGCCAGTCTTTCTTGTGAGATGAAGTCTACGTTCACACGTGTAGCATCGTCGACGAGACCGATTGCGGACCTTTGGTACATAACCGAGTGGTGGCTCTGAATTAGAGGCTCAGACGGTTCTGCAGATACCTCGACTTGCGCCATAAGGTGGATGGGTATTGGATCCCACTTAATAAAAGTGCGTTCGTTAAGTGATTCTGAAAGCTTGTTCTTTTTATTCAAGATTCCAAAAACCACATTATCCCAACTCTTTTGGCTACAACATCCTATTTATAAACACAATATCCATACCATTGGTGGCTTTACGTGATCTAACTAGGAGGGCCTGTGTGTCTGCACGGTGTCAATGTGCTGGTCGACGCCGGAACCAACGTCTTGCTGCATCAGTAACTTCCTCGACATTCACATACTGCTCTTCATGGAGTGCATCTTTCACTGAGCCAGACAGACAGAAGTCGGAAGCTGCGAGATCTGGGATGCATGGTGGGTGAGCTGTACAGTGAAGTTTTGTGAGCTGCTGTCGGGCAGTGAGGAAGAGGAACTTCATTTTCATACATCGTTGCAGGAGACATTACTGTGTGCGGCTGGCTGGCAAGTGGGAAATCGGACTGGTTTCTACAACCTTGTTGCGATGATGACAGACGTCTCGTCCAACGACTCACAATACTTGAATATCGATGATGCTCTGGTTTCCCATAAAAGAAACTAAATGAAGCTCTCTTCTTGCAACATACCTCCGTTAGAGATGCCATTCTGAAGGCTATGTGTAGCAGCGCCACTTTTCGGAACTTAAACTAAAGGAATTGAAGTTGCAATATTCCATAATTGTTTTTGTTGTTGTTGTGGTCTTCAGTCCAGAGACCGGTTTGACTCAGCTCTCAATGCTACTCTATCCTGTGCAAGCTTCTTCTTCTCCAAGTACCTACTGCAACCTACATCTTTCTGAATCTGCTTAGTGTATTCATCTCTTGGTCTCACTCTACGATTTTTAGCCCCCACGCTGCCGTCTAATACTAAATCGGTGAGCCCTTGATGCCTCAGAACATGTCCTACCAACCGACCCCTCCTTCTAGTCAGGTTACGCCACAAATTCCTCGTCTCTCCAATTCTATTCAGTATCTTCTCATTAGTTACATGATCTACCCAACTTATCTTCAGCATTCTTCTGTAGCACTACATTTCGAAAGCTTCTATTCTCTTCTTGTCCAAACTATTTATGGTCCATGTTTACACTTCCGTACATGGCTACACTCCATACAAATGCTTTCAGAAACGACTTCCTGACACTTAAATCTGTACTCGGTGTTAACAGACTTGTCTTCTTTAGAAAGACTTTCCTTGCCCTTGCCAGTCTACATTTTATATCCTCTCTACTTCGATCATCATCAGTTATTTTGCTCCCCAAATAGCAAAACTCATATACTACTTTCAGTGTCTCATTTCCTAACCTAATTCCCGCAGCATCACCAGATTTAATTCGACTAC
Source organism: Schistocerca serialis cubense (assembly GCF_023864345.2). NCBI lineage: Eukaryota > Metazoa > Arthropoda > Insecta > Orthoptera > Acrididae > Schistocerca > Schistocerca serialis. Next base: position 182,921,427 of record NC_064641.1, read on the forward strand.
AGTCCATTATCCTGGTTTTGCTTGTTTTGCTGTTCATCTTATATCCTTCTTTCAAGTCGTTAACTTTACAAGTTATGGGACTGGATTTTGTCAGGACAATAAAGAGACACAATATTATGTGTGATCAACAATGAACAGCCACTCAACGATTTATTTCACAGGTGAATCGTCACTTCACTATTTTTGCTTTCAAAATTAGGGTACACTTTGATCATCATACGAAATGAATTTTTGGCAAAACTGTTCACAGTTCGGTCTTTTAGTAGACATACAATCGATAACAGTCCCTTTTCATAACACAGGCCATAGTACGGACGTAAATCACAGTCTCTCCTCAAACCAAACTGGTAACTGTACAGTAAAATGTACAGGGGAACTCGCGTTTTCTACGTGAATCTGCTTCGGTTCTCTTCTTCTGAGCGTATTGGCTTCACAGTGTACTTATGTGCAAATGATCGGTCTTGAAAATCTAGTCTCTTGGTTTCTTCAAAATCTTATTCCCTTGCCGCTCCTTCTCTTCACCATATTTTTGCAATACATCTCTAAATTTTAGAGTTGTACTGTAACAACAATGATGCAATAATTTTCTAGAAACATCTATATTCTGCACACCTCCACCATCTTATCCTGAGTCGTTTATCTCAGTACGGAACTTCTCTTTTCTATGTAAACTCCTCCAACTTACACTTCAACGAATAAATTTCTCCTTCTGTGGAATTGTTACCTTCTACTGATTACCGCCACAATCACGGCTGTCAGTTACCTGTCAGTTATCCTTGACCGAGTCCTTTCACTTGTCACACTCCTGAGAGCATAATTTTAGCACACATGAATTTTCTTAATTACCCAAAGCGTGTACCCTCTACATATAAATTACATATAATTAAATTTGCATTAAGGTAATTACACAAATTCCTATGAGATACTACGTTTCATTCATATTAAAACATTAAATAAATAGAAAGAATGTGTAAATAATTAAATCTCTAACGATTTACACTGCGTTGTAATAAAAGAAAAACAAAAAATATAACCGTTATAGCCTATATCCCTCCTCCTCATTGCACGCATGCATGATTAGCTAAACTAAGAAGAGCTTTTGACTAATGGTACAGTCCATTTAGACTTGTAAATAGCAATGTGGCACTTAATTTGAGATTCCGTTACTCAATGCACCAAGAGGGTGCAAATACAGAACTACAGTCACTGTTTTTTTCCGAGGAACAAATCTTTATGTAACTATAGGTAACTGATATAAGCAATTAATCTGAGAATCAGTTGTACCTTGCACCAAGTGGGTAGAAAGATCGAATAGCAGTCGACGGTACCTTAAATGCTAAGTTAGATCAGTAGTTAATGAGTGAAGCATCTGCGTTTTGTACTGCTATGGATCAATCTCTACACATTTTGCAAACAATAAAAACCATTTCGGTTCTTTAAAGTGCTGTTTTATTTGGTGCAAACGTTGAACCATAGTCTTCGACATGTCAACCTTAACCTCTAAGTTATGCTAGTATTTTCAATAAAGTGAGCCATACCGGTTTTATACTGTTATAGGACAATAATACGGACGATTTGGATGGCGAAGCACCACTGTTGCTCTTAATATGAGGTTCCAATGTATCTTGCACGAGGTGGAATGCAATGATTGAACTACAATCGAGTTTGGGTGTCACGTTGGGGTACACATAACAAGATGGCCAGCCCTAGGATGTGCATACTAACTGCCTGTTTCGTTTTAATGACTAGCAAGTTACTGGAGCTGTGATTGGGAGAGTACAATGCGTGTGTGTGTGTGTGTGTGTGTGTGTGTGTGTGTGTGTGAGCACGCAACAACACGACTGCCCTGCCTCTTACCCCGCCATCTAACCTGCTTCTGCACGTAGGCAACCAGGGCGTACGACGTCACCAGCACACACATCGTGGGTCAGAAACCTTGTAAATAAATTCGGTTGGTGCGTGAGTTTGGTAGCGTTTTTCCATAAGTTTAATACACACAAAAGATACACGTAACAAATACGTACGGCATCAATAATATATTCCCAGCCAGTATTTACAACCGTTTGTCAACGGTGGTGCAACGTTTCGATTTCTCGACTGTAAGGATAACGTGATTTTGAAGTAAAGAACTCGTCGAGCCATGCTCGAAGCGCATTTTAATCCGGAAAGGAAGTTCCTGGAAGATTATTCGTGGCCGGCCGGAGTGGCCGTGCCGATCTAGGCGCTACAGTCTGGAAACGAGCGACGGCTACGGTCGCAGGTTCGAATTCTGCCTCGGGCATGGATGTGTGTGATGTCCTTAGGTTAGTTAGGTTTAATTAGTTCTAAGTTCTAGGCGACTGATGACGTCAGAAGTTAAGTCGCATAGTGCTCAAAGCCATTTGAACCATTTAGATTATTCGTCAGAGAGCAAATAAATTTAAAATCTGAGTGCGCTAGGTCAGATGAATAAGGTGGGTGCGGAATGACTTCCCAACCGAATTCGTGAATAGTATTTTTGTCAGTCTAGCAGAATGCTGGCGGAGGTTATCGTGGAGTAACATTCCTTCACGCAGTCTGGCTTCTTGTTGTTGTTGGAGTACTTCCACAGGATGTCTCAGTTGTTTACAATACATGTCAGCTGCGTTGGTTATACCTCGGGGAAGCAATTCGTAGGGACCGACACCGTTGCTGTTCCATCAGATGTATAACACTATCCTTTGTGAAAGAGTGCAGGTCTTTGTACAGGTGATGTTGTTTTGTTTGGGCACAACTATTTATTTCTTTTCCTTATGTTAGTATGAAGATGCCATTTCTTGTCACCAGTAACGATACAGGATATGAATGGTCGGTGTTGTTCAAGAGCCAACTGATGACGAGCAAACAGAGATGCACATACATCTCCTGATTTATCTGGTATTGTCTTACAGCATGCGGTACTCATACACCCGATTTTGTAACGATCCTCATTGCATACAAATGTCGCACGATCATGGAACGATCACAATTCATCACGATTGCAGTTCCCGAGTACGCTGACGTGTATCATGCGTATATCATGCGTTTAAACGATCTTCATCAATCCCCTAAGGTGTTCGTGGACGTGGCGAGTCACTGTTGTCAAAACGATCAAACTTACGACGAGGAAACCACTTTCTTCCTGTGCGCTGGACAATGGCATTACCCGCAAACACGGCAAAAGTTTATCTGGCTTACTCTGCTGCTGTAAGCCCTCTGTTGAACTCCAAATTATGAATATGTCGGAAATATTCCGATTTCTCCACTAGGCATTCCATTTTCTAGCAACCACAACTCCATTCATTGTGACAAATGACAACATGTAAATTTAAATAGCAACAGCGAACTATAAATTCAAAATGGCAATCGACAAATAAATCCGCAACTACCGGAGTACCAAAATGCAAAACAAAAACGCTATGAACTTATACACCAGCCTAATACTAGAAACCCAAGCACCGGTATTTCCGTCCCAGTTTCTGTACAGACATGATGGATTGTTTACACAACTACATAAAACTGAAGATGATCGAATATAATCGAAACTAGTCAGACTCTAAAAGACGAACAAGTGACAGGGAAAAATAAACAATATAATTTTTTAAATATCAACACAGTTGTTGATATTTCTTCAGCTAGACAAAGCGGCTTTAACTTTTAAATTGTTTGATTTTTTTCTAAAGATTTCTATATGCAGCATATTCCTACGTTAAATTCCAGCAGCTTCAAGTGCTACAGCTACAGCCGGCCGGTGTGGCCGTGCAGTTCTAGGCGCTTCAGTCAGGAACCGCGTGACCGCTACGGTCGCAGGTTCGAATCCTGCCTCGGGCATGGATGTGTCTGATGTCCTTAGGTTAGTTAGGTTTAGGTAGTTCTACGTTCTAGGGGACTGATGACCACAGATGTTAAGTCCCATAGTGCTCAAAGCCATTTTTGCTACAGCTACGGCCTTCATAGTACAGTTTTGTAACTGCAATGACTGGTAACTGTTTTTGATTTAATTGTCATGTCTGGTGAACTCCATGTTACAAGCATTATCTCCTACTAAGCAGTAAACAAATGAGTGACTAAGGAAAGACTTTACTAACAGATATGTTCGATAACAGACCCGTCATAATATTGGTCTAGGATGGGCTTTTTGTGAGTGACGTCTGGTCTCACTGTTAGTAATCATAGCATACAGCGCACGCGCAGGAGGGCCGCTCTGCAGTTTTCAGGAGAGGGAGTATGGTGCCATCTACCTGCAAATGATTACACATGCGTGACTACCGCGCACGCGCATTCTTCGAGCGTGTGTTTTACGCTTTAGTGCCAAAGAAACTGGTGTACGAAGGCGTATTCAAATACACAGGTATCTAAACAGACAAAACACGGTGCTATTATGGGAAACGCCTATATAAGACAGCAAGTGTCTGGCGCAGTTGTTAGATCGCTTACTGCTGCTACAATGGCAGGTTATCAAGATTTAAGTGAGTTTATACGTGGTGTTACAGTCGGCACACGAGAGATGGGGCGCAGCATCTCCGAGGTAGCGACGAAGTGGGGATATTCCCGTACGACCATTCCACGTGTGTACCGTGAGTATCAGAAGTCCAGAAAACATCAAATCTCCGACATCACTGCGGCCGCAAAAAGATCCTGCAAGACCGGACCAATGTCAACTGAAGAGGGTTCGTTCAACGCAACAGAAGTGCAACCCTTCCTCAAATTGCTGTAGATCTCAATGTTGCGCCATCAACATCTGTCAGCGAGTGAACCGTTCAATGAAACGTCGTCGATACCGTATGGGCTTTCTGAGTCGAAGGCCCACTCGTGTACACTTGATGATCGCTCGACACAAAGCTTTACGCCTCGTCTGGATCAGTTAGCGTCAGCGTTGGACTCTTTATGACTGGAATTATGTTGCCTGGTCGAACGAGTCTCGTTTCAAATTGTATCGAACGAATGGATATGTACAGGTATGGAAACAACCTCATGAATCTATAGACCCTGCATCTCAGTAGGGGACTGTTCAAGCTGGTGGAGGATCTGTAATGGTCTGTAACGTGTGCAGTTGGAGTGATATGGGACCCCTGATACGTCTAGATACCACACTGACAGGGGACAAATACGTAAGCATCCTGTCTGATCACCTGCATCTATTCATGTCCAATGTGCATTCCGACGGACTTATGTACTTCCAGCAGGAAAATGCGTCAGCCCACAAGTCCAGAATTGCTAGAGAGTGACTTCAGGAACACATTTTAAACACTTCCGCTGGCCGCCAAACTCCCCAGACATGAACCTTATTGAGCGTATCTGGGATGTCTTGCAAAGTGCTGCTGTTCAGAATAGATATCCAGCCCCTTGCATTATTACGGATTTATGGATAACCCTGCAGAATTCATGATGTCAGTTCCCTCCAGTACTATCTCATACATTAGTCGAGTCCATGCCACGTCGCGTTGTGGCACTTCTGCGTGCCACCGGTGGCTCTACACGGTATTAGTCAGGTGTACCAGTTTCTTTGTCTATTCAGTGTATATACAGTTACTTCGACGTCCGGATACCGTCAGTCGTACCTAGCCGCCAGCAAGGTTCTACCACTTGCAAATGTCGGACAGCTGCTCTGAGGAAATATTGTGGAATTTGCACAACATCATCCAGTGCCAAACCCCTGAAGACTATTTACAACCTACCTGCCAGGAAACCTTGAAGAGTACAATGTTAAGAGTAGTTACTGCTGAGTTAAATTTTTTTTTATTATCAATCTTCTGACTGGTTTAAGGCGACCCGCCACAAATACCTCTTCTGTGCCTACCTTTCCGTATCAGAGTAGCAATTGCAACCTACGTCCTCAATTATTTGCTCGATGTACTCCAATCACTGTCTTCCCCTTCTGTTTTACCCTCTACAGATCCCTCTAGTACCATGAAAGTCATTTCCTGATGTCTTAACAGATCTCTCATCATCCTGTCTCTTCTTCTTGTCAATGTTTTCGATATACTCAATTCTTCGTCGATTCAACGAAAACCTCCCCGTTCATTTCTTTTGCAATCCACCTAATTTTCAGCACTCTGCTGTAGCACCACATGTCAAATGTCAAATGCTTCTGTTCTCTTCGGTTCTGGTTGTCTCACCGTTCATGTTTCACCACCTGTGAACCAGACTTACATTCTCAGAAATTCCTTCCTGAAATTCAGGTCTCTGTTTTGACACTAGTAGCTTTTTTTTGGCTAGGAATTCCATTTTTCAAAGTGATAGCCTTGTTTTTATGTCCTCTTTCCTCGATCTGTCAAGGGTTATTTTGCTGCGTAGGCAGCAGATTCTTTAACTTGATCTACATTGTGATCACCAATCCTGATGAAAAAGTTCTCTCTTTTCTCATTCCATCTACTTCTCCTTACTTTCATCTTTCTTAGAATTACTGTCAATCCATATTCTCTACTCCTCAGATTGTTCATTCCATTCAACAGAACCTGCTAGTCGTCACTTTCACGGATAGCAACGTCATCAGTGAATCTATTCATTGATATTTTTCACCCTGAATTCGAATTTCACTCTTGAACTTTTCTTTCATTTCCGTTGTTGCAAAAGACTACTTCCCCGTCTCACACCCTTTTCAATCCGAGCACTTCTTTCTTGGTCTTCCTGTCAAGCACAAACTTACGCTACTAAGAATTTTTGTATTAAAATATTCAAAACGTTCAGTCTGAAGACGTAGGATTCTGTTCTGTTTTATATGTGTAGTAAAAAGACACTCATGAGTGATATATATCTATTTCAGGAATATTCTGAGGCCAAACAATGCTTTCTACTCGTTTATAAATTAGGAAAAATTATTATTATTATTATTATTATTCTTTACTTTCTCAGACGTTAAATCTGGTTTAAAAATGGAAAGTGACGCGGACCTTGATCAAGCGTCACTTCCTTTTAACTGTAGGGTATGTGTTATATTGCATTTAGGAGCTTTCGGGTAATTGAACATGTATCAATAATTACTGATTTCTGTAGTTGTATATATAAGTTTGGATGTAGCTGTATTGCATTGATGTACTGGTGGATATTGTGTGGTATGACTCCTGTAGTTGATAGTATAATTGGTATAATGTCAAATTTATCCTGATGCCACATATCCTTGACTTCCTCAGCCAGTTGGATGTATTTTTCAATTTTTTCTCCTGTTTTCTTCTGTATATTTGTTGTATTGGGTATGGATATTTCGATTAGTTGTGTTAATTTCTTCTTTTTATTGGTAAGTATGATGTCAGGTTTGTTATGTGGTGTTGTTTTATCTGTTATAATGGTTCTGTTCCAGTATAATTTGTATTCATCATTCTCCAGTACATTTTGTGGTGCATACTTGTATGTGGTAACGTGTTGTTTTATAAGTTTATGTTGTACGGCAAGCTGTTGATGTATTATTTTTGCTACATTGTCATGTCTTTTGGGGTATTCTGTATTTGCTAGTATTGTACATCCGCTTGTGATGTGATCTATTGTTTCTATTTGTTGTGTGCAAAGTCTGCATTTATCTGTTGTGGTATTTGGATCTTTAATAATATGCTTGCTGTAATATCTGGTGTTTATTGTTTGATCCTGTATCGCAATCATGAATCCTTCCGCCTCACTGTATATATTGCCTTTTCTTAGCCATGTGTTGGATGCGTCTTGATCGATGTGTGGCTGTGTTACATGATACGGGTGCTTGCCATGTAGTGTTTTCTTTTTCCTAGATACAATCGCCCAAGTAGATGCTGTGTTCCTTGACTTTCGGAACACGTCGATAAAGTTCCGAAGTCGCTTATTGATCGAAATATGTGCGTAAGGAAAACCAGATCAACTGCCTGATTGGGTTGAAAAATTACTAGCAAACGTAACACTGCATGTCGTTCTTATCGGTGAGTGCCTTCAGGCGTGGCCCAGGAGTTGTTAAAGGACCAATACCTTTTACGATATGTACAGATGAACTAGTAGACAACTTCGGAATTTCCATGAAGCTTTTCGCGGATGATACTGCTGTATATAGAGATATTGCGACGGTGGAAAATTGTAGCGAAATGCAAAAAGAACTTCAGAGCATCGACACTTGGTACAGGAAGAGGCAGGTGAACCTTAACATAAACAAACTCTCAACATAAACAAATGTAACGTATTGTGAGTACATAGACAGAAAGACGCTTTATTGTATGCTTACAAAACTGCAGAACAGTTTCTGGAAGCCGTTACTCACATAAAATGCTTATGAGTCTGTGAACGGTTGGGTTTGTAATGGAACGAAAACATAAAATTAATCACGAGTAAGGCAGTCTGAAGTGTACTGGAAGAATCTCAGAAAAAGTAGTTCACCAACAAACGAAGTGTTTTACAAAACACTCGGTCGACCAGTACTTGAATATTGCTCCTCAGTATGAGACCGTGCTACAGATTACTGATGGAGCAAACAGAGAAGATCGAAACAAGAGCGGCGCGTTTCGTTACGGGTTCATTTAGCAGACCTAAAGCGTCAGCCATCTCCAGTGCCAGACAATGGAAGAGATTTGTTCTGCATCATGGTGAGATTTATTGTTAAATTTCCGAGAGCTTACATTCCTAGGAGATTCAACAAATAGTTGTTTCCTACATGTATCTCACGAAGGATTACGAAGATAAACTTACAGATTCGAGTCCACATGGAGGCTTTCTGGTAATCTTTCTTCTCTCAAGCTACTCACGACTGCAACAGAAAACGAGGGATGGGGGGAAAGTGTTTGTAGCACACGATGTACTCTCTCCCACCCCCCGTAAGTAGCTTGTGAAGTGTAGCTGTAGCTATAGATGTAACAACAGTACACGAAACAGCTTACATGTTACTAAAAGGAACATTATCGAGAACGAGAAACTCCGCAATTAGGATATACAGCCAACGTGTGGAAAAAGAAGTATGTGGGTATCTTCGAATTAACAACGGCGGAAGGCAAAACTTTCATACACATGCAGAAATAGTCTTCCAGAGATGCATTAAAATCCTAAACAAAACAGCAACAATTGGCCAAAGGAGCTTTCAGTTGGCGCTAAGTGCAATAAGAACGTACCACAGCGCAATCTCAATCAGTATCGTAAGCTGAGGGTCGAGCTTTCTTGCGCACAGAGCCAGAAGGTAATGACAGCACAGCCCCTTCGGTGAGCACAGAGAAGTGTACTCAAGCGCTTGCCCGGCATTTATGGAGCAACACCGTCTGAATTGTTGCTGGTTTTACTTGGCTTACTACGTCTGGAACTAGCCGTCAGAATGACAGGTGCGTAGTATTGGCTCACGAAGGGCCGATATGATAAGGTTAAGGATATAATGGGCACAAAAGCCACGTCCAATCAGGATGTGGAGGCATGCATTGATAGAGACCGGCAAGAAATGTGGGTCAGGGCAGAAACAGGGAGAAGATGTTAGCAGTTCCTTTCTAAGATAAACAAAAGATCCGGACTATTATACTTTCTTCCGACCAAGGGAGCTATACACTACCTGCAGGAACATGGTACATATTCCAGCTACTTACTAAAAATACAACGCGCCACAGACACTTGTGAATGTGGAGCAATCGGCACTCTGAACAACATGGTTTGGCATTGTGCCATTACATAACATGTTAGAGACCGAGACAGGAACGTCTTTGCAAACAGAAGGAATGAGGAACTGTGGCACAAGGTGAGTCCGCTAACAGCCAGAATAACAGCTTATGACCTGCAAGCCTATTTGGCTGAGGGACACACAAGAGGAGGCCGTACATCATGACAACGTGACGCAACACGGCAGAACAAACAGCTGAAACAATCTGGCGGAAGCAGGTGCTTCGGTAAGGATCATGAAGGATATGCTGAGACTCTGACAGCCGTCTCCCAGTCACTACACCTTGGTTGGCAAAGCGTCACGGCCCCAATGAATCCTGAATTGTACCTCAGCGCGCCGGGGACAAACTGTCCAGACAAATGATGAATCTCGCTTGCTTCGAACTCCAAATACAGTAGTGTAATATAATGTAGTATGGGGCTACGTAGTGTAGTGTTGTGTTGTTTAGCAGTGTAGTCCAGAATTACAAATTTTGCGATCCAGCAGTGTAGCACAGAGTTATGCACAGAATATAACTTAATCATAGCTAACACTTAGTTTAACAAATCATAAAAGAAGGTTGTATACGTGGAAGAGAGCTGGAGACACTGGAAGGTATCAGATAGATTGTATAATCGTAAGACAGAGATTTAGGAACCAGGTTTTGTATGGTAACACATTTCCAGGGGCAGATGTGGACTCTCACCACCATCTATTGCTTATGCACTGTAGAACAGAACTGAAGAAACTACAAAAATTGGGAATTTAAAGAGATGGAAACAGGATAAACTGAAAGAACCAGGGGTTGTAGAGAGTTTCAGATAGAGTATTATCGAACGATTGACAAGAATGGTGGAAATAAATACAGTAGAAGAAGAGTGGGTACCTTTGAGAGATGAAATAGTGAAGGCAACAGAGGATGAAGTAGGTAAAAAGACGAGGGCTAGTAGAAATCCTTGGATAACAGAAGAGATATTTAATTCATGAAAGAAGAAAATATAAAAATACAGTAAATGAAGCAGGTGAAAAGGAATACAAACGACTCAAAAATGAGATCGACAGGAAGTGCAAAATGGCTAAGCAGGGATGGCTAGAGGACAAATGTAAGAATGTAAAGGCATATATCACTGGGGGTAAAATAGATACTGCCTCCAGGAAAATTAAAGAGACCTTTGGAGAAAAGGGAACCACTTGTATGAATATCAAGACATCAGATGGAAACCGAGTTCTAAGCAAAGAAGGGAAAGCAGAAAGGTGGAAGGAGTATATAGAGGGTCTATCCAAGGGCGATGTTCTTGAGGACAATATTATGGAAGTGGAAGAGGAGGTAGATGAAGTGGGAGATATGATACTGCGTGAAGTGTTTGACAGAGCACTGAAAGGTCTAAGTTGAAACAAGGCCCCGGGAGTAGACAACATTCAATTAGAACCACTGATAGGCTTGGGAAAGCCAGCCCTAACAAAACTGTACCATCTGGTGAGCAAGATGTCTGAGACCGGTGAAATAATTCCAATCCCAAACAAAGCAGTTGTTGGCAAGTGCGAAAATTACCGAACTATCAGTTTAATAAGTCACGGCTGCACAATACTAACACAACTTATTTTCATACGAATGGAGAAACTGGTAGAAGCTGACCTCGGGGAAGATCAGTTTGCATTCCGTAGAAACCAGATGGCAGATGTAAGAGTCGAGAGGCATGAAAGTGAAGCAGTGATTGGGAAGGGAGTGACACAGGGTTGTAGCCTTTCCCTGATGTTATTTAATCTGCATATTCAGCAAGCAGTAAAGGGGACAAATAGAAAATTTGGAGAAGGAATTAAAATCCATGGAGAAGAAATAAATTCTTTGAGATTTGTCAATGACATTGTCATTCTGTCAGAAAGAGCAAAGGACCTAGAAGAGCAGTTGAACGGAATGGACAGAGTCTTGAAACAAGGGTATAAGATGAACATCGACAAAATCAAAACGAGTCGAATTAAATCAGGTGATGCTGAGGGAATTAGATTATGAAATGAGACACTTAAAGTGGTAAAGGAGTTTTGCAGTTTTGGGAGCAAAATAACTGATGATGGTCGAAGTACAGATGATATAAAACACTGACAATAGCAAGGAAAGCGTTTCTGAAGAAGAGAAATTTGTTAACATCGAGTATACGTTTAAGCGTCAGGAAGTCTTTTCTGAAAGTATTTATGTGGAGTGTAGCCATGTATCGAAGTGAAACACGGACGATAAATAGTTTAGACAAGAAGAGAATAGAAGCTTTCGAAATGTGGTGCTACAGAAGAATGCTGAATATCAGATGGATAGGTCATGTAAATAATGAAGTACTGGATAGAATTGGTGAGAAGAGAAATTTGTGGCACAAGTTGACTAGAAGAAGGTATCGGTTGGTAGGGCATGTTCTGATGCATCAAGGGATCACCAATTTAGTGTTGGAGGGCAGCGTGGAGGGTAAAAATCCTGGAGAGAGACCAAGAGATGAATACACTAAGGAGATTCAGAAGGATGTAGGTTGCAGTAGGTACTTGGAGATGAAGAAGCTTGAACAGGTTCGAGTAGCATGGAGAGATGCATCAGACCAGTCTCTGGACTGAAGACCACAACTACAACAACAGTGTAGAACAGTGGACAGTGGAATAATAGCATGTGCTTTCTGGATTCAAGATGAACATATGTCTGTGCGCCAGATGCCTAACGGGTAGCACAGTCTGTTCAGAAAGATCGTGTATTTGACAACAAACTAAAACATATACATACATTATACATCAACAAAAGAAAAATGTATTTACAGTTAATAAGACGTAATGTCGATAATTGCTTGGCATCTATGAGGCATGCTTGAAACCAAGTTTTCTGCGTATTAACGTGAAAGAGACCTCCAAATGTGTCGAATTTGCATTGGCAGCTGTTTGAAGTGACTTCTTTTAGATGCAAAACCATACATTTCAATAGGATTAGCGTCAGGCGACTACCAAGGCCAATCCAGTACCTGCATATTTTTCTTCTTTTTCAAGTTGCTGCAAAGCCTTTTGCGGTGCTTCGGTTCATTGTCCTCTTGCAGTATCCAGTCATCCTTTTTATCGATGAGTCAACGTTTGGGAGTCGGCATCAAGCATCTTTGATAAATGCGACTCGTAAGCGACGCTCATGTCTCTTCTTGTGTATCGCAGTCAAGAATTCAAAGTAAACTAATGCTTTATGGACATTGCATGAAGGACAAACGTTCCCCTGTTGTGTTGTGAAAGAACTGAGGTTATAGCTTTTAATGTGTGTGATGATGACCGCACAGTTACTTAACAGACAGTACGGAGAATTTTTTTGTTTTAAAAATTAGTATGTTTCTTTATGTAGATTCCCCTCTCCCTTTCAAACAGTTTAGTGCTTAGCTATACGAAAACATTACTTGTTATCTTAAAATATTATGTGCTATATGCAGGCTAATTCAGGTGCAACTTTTGGTTTGTTCTGGTATATAACAGCAGATAAATAAAGGTATCGATCTAGTATACTTCATGCTAATTCGACATTTGAGCATACCATCTACACGATGTTGGAATTTTAACGGCCATACGTCTGTATTTGGGTATATTCTATCACTCTGAGATGTTTAAGGGTCTTTGCTTGCAACGCTTTGTGGATATTTATACTATTGTTTTCTTAAAAAACATACATTAAGGAAGTCCGAGCCACTATCTAATTGTTTCTATACAATAACCAACAAGAGCTATACAAATGGCGCTCCATCACGTTCCTCGTTGTACTCACACAGAGAAATGTCCGTTTACTTACACTGATGAGCGAAAATAATATGACCACTGCCCATCGTGAGATTCCATTTCTCGTTGTGTTGTAAATAGGCGACAAAGTGTTGTAAATCCACGGCTTATCACAGAGCGTGAAGATTAGAGACCTACCTGCACTGTGAAGTAGGACATATCTGGCATATCTGACGACAAAGTACAATGGTAGCTGATACACAAGCGTTTCGGAACACACTTCCAAAGCGCATTGCTGAGCAGTGAGTTGCACAGCTGATACACCCTATGCGTTCCAGTGTCATTTACGATTGCGATCGTCGAGATTGGATCGTGCTACTGTTATTAGGGACGGCATTGGGTTGCTTTTTCCCACTTTACCGTGTAGATGATACCATTCTCTGATTATAGCAACTTAATTTTTAGTTTAATTGAAGTGTGTATTTTTATATTTTCCTGTATTAGAACAATATTTCTATTTATTATTTATTGTTTCACTAGGAGGTATTCATAATATTTGTTACAGTTTTTAGCATCAGGTAGTTTCAGGGCGTCCAAGGAGACGAAATCAGCAAACTGCCAAGAATGATAAGAAGTAGTTATTTCAGACAGAATAAAAGACCAGCCTATCTAAGAAAACTTCTCCTGCTCAGAATGACAAGTACTGAGAAGCGCCGGGAATCACTGAGAAAATATCATAAATGTTGACCGCATAGTAAGGTAGACGGAGGAAATCTGCTACATGGGGCATGAGCGTATGGCATTGGTGGTCGGGAGACCCCTCGCGGGGTGGTTCGGCCGCCGCTCCACAAGTTCTTTAACGCCACTACGGCGACTTGTGAGTGAATGAGGATGAAATGATGATGAAAGACACATAACACCCAGTCATCTCGAGGCAGATAAAATTCCTGACCCCGCCGGGAATCGAACACGGGACCGCGGGAAGCGAGAACGCTACCGCAAGACCACGAGCCGCAGACGGGGATGAGATAACGCTTGAAGGATGAAACAAGCAAGATAAAGGGCGCGTACTGCAACAGAAAAAGAGTATATACCAACCATAAATCTCAGCCTCGGTAACAAATTTCTTTGGGCTTACTTCTACAGTACAGCGTTACATGGAAGTGAATCATGCACTGTGGATAAGCTGGAAAGGAAGACAATCGAAATGTTTGAAAAATGGTGTAACAGAAAGATGCTGAGAGTTAAGTAGATTGATAGGAAAAAAATTATGAGGTACTCTACAGAATCAGCAGGGAAACGCACTTATAGAAAACACAAAATATACTCATATTAAACTTTTTCTGCGGCTGTCGTTTCAGCGAGTGGTAGGGACCAGCTGCAATCCAGTCGTAGTTCTTCCTTGAGGCCCACGAGCTCATTTTGTTGCCTGTTTTAATCGGAACATAGGAGGAAGGGGTAGAATGAAAAAAACATATGTTCAGGTATCAAAAATAGCAGCCGTGGCACCTAAGAGATCCATACTGAGCATATTATATATAGGGACAGGAATACATACAGAAAATCAATAAACGTTTTAGGGCGATGTATGTAGATAAATCTCTGAAGAGGTCAGCACGAAGGCAGACTTCTTTGATGGCCACATGAAACCAGTCAGAATAGAGGTGACAATAAGGATTAATAAATCTTTTCGGGCTTCCAGCCGCGTCACGTGGCTAATATCCCACGAGGTTCCGACCGAGCTCTCCTCGACCATTGTCAGATGGTAATTGACTGCCGTGCTGCCGTGGCCTCGCTCTTCTTTATAAAGACAAACTGCTTGCTGTGACGTCACGGGGCTCTCTTTTTCGCCAAATATGGTAATGTTTTCGTCTCGGCCCGTTGCACCCGCTTCAGCCTCGCGATGGCCGAGTCGCAGGATGTTCTGAGTTACAAACATCAGTTCTTATTGGTTGTGTTATCAGACAATTTTATTTCTAAAGCTTGTTTTATATCGCTGTCCAAAATCCTTTCTTCCTCATAATGACATGTTTCGTCCATCAGAATTCTGGGTCAGATTTCTAAAACGTGCTCATCGATAGCTGATTTTTCAGGCTAGCGTAGGAATGAGCATCTCTAATCTTTCGTTTGGCATTGCTCCATCTGGTAGTAGACACGCTGACATGGTACCTTGTACACACCAGGAGTTGTAAGCCGTATTTTTGCTAGGGGCCTTAACATTGATGAAGCGTTGCACCTTCTCAGGATCTGGCTAGCCTCTCCCGACATTGCGCCACAGGAAGACAAACAGGCAAATTTCTTGTTGCCTTCTTCCCTGGTGCCTCTGGTGCACATCTTACTAGAAAGAGCCTGTGACTCCTGGCTGTGATTGTAGTTATTTTCTTGGAAGTACTTTCGAAGGTGGCTTAGTTCCAGTGGCAGATTTTCAGCCTCCGATATGATTTAGCATGATGGACGAGGGTGCTCAGAACGCCAGGTTTTGAGCAGGATGATGGTGGCTGAGAGCGTGTAGATACCGATCCGTGTGTGTAGGTTTCCTGTCCACACTGTGGCTGTCGTGCCAATTGGTTTTCCTGCGAAGGAGCACAATGCACGATCTCTCTCTACTTCCATCGTAAGCCTAATGTGGCCGTGAAGGCCGCTTAGGTGTTCTATGAATTGACCCAGTTTTTCACTCCCATGGGGCAAGATGATAAAAGTGTTGTCGACGTAACAATAAAAGCTACTTGGCTTGGACGGAGCCGTGTCCAAAGATGTCTTCAAATTTCCCCATAAAAAGTTAGCGAACTTCCTACCGCCATGCCGTCCAGCTCATCGAAATACTGGCCGCCATATAGGAAATACTACGAAGTCAACGAGTGCTTAAACAATCCCGAAATTTTACTACCAAATAACTGGGACAGGAGAGCTATACAGTCTTTGACAGGAACATACGTAATTATGGAGACTACATCAGAACTGATCATTATGTCACCTTGCCCAAGATGTAGATGTTTAATTCGGGTGACAAAATCGTCGTTGTTCTTGATGCGATGCACACAACGTCCCAATTGCAATGTAAGGTGGCTGTCCAGATGTTTATCCAGTCCATAAGCTGGTGACCTAATAGTGTTCATAATGGGTCGAAGAGAAGAATTGTATTACTGTTGTATCTGGCTTTCGATGTGTCAACGGAGGTATGGACAAGCTGAACATAATATGAATTGAAATCAGAATGATGTGAATTTGCTGTACAAATGGAGAGAAAGCAATCATACGAGAGCATGCTGAAAAGTAATGCCTGATAATTTCTTATTCTATTCCCAATATCGGTTGAGATATTACTTCTCATGCATATTACTCGATCAAATTTCCCCATTCTCTGACTGAGTTGCAATCCTCTGCTGCTAGAGGGCTCCGAATTATAGCGAGGAACATGACGGTGTCTAGCGTAACTACGTCGGTGCATGAGAAACAGCGTGCTGTAATCGAGTTTTTAACCGCAGACAAAGTAGCTCCAATTTAAATCTATAGAATAATGAAACCTGTGTACGAGAATGATTGTATTGACATTCATAATGCACGACATTGAGTTCTTGGTGCTCCATGTGAAGGAAACAGTGGGTCTGCCGTCAGTGTGGGAGACAGAGCTTCGAGTGGATGGGTCCCGTACGCCAGCCGAAGAGACTTATCGGAATCAGGTTGATGAAGTCATTAGAGAAAATCGTCAGATAACACAGACACAGCTCTCAAGTAAGTGTGGCATATCATGAAAGCGTGTAGAGGCCATCGTTGCAAAACTGGGGTACCGAAAACAATGTACACAGTGGGTACCTCTAATGCAGACTCTTGACGTGCAACAGAAGGAACTGGACAATTGTCAACGATTTCTTTTGTGTTATGAGCATGAGAGTGATGGGTTACTTAACGAATCTGTGGTAGATGATGAGAGCTAGGTTCGCCAATTTGATCGTGAAAACGAGAGGGCGTCAGTAGAGTTCCGCCACAAAAATCACAGACTACAAGAAAGTTCAAGGCAACGGCTTTGCTGCAGTGGCTACACCGGTTCCTGTCAGATCAAAAATGGTTGAAATGTCTCTGAGCCCTATGCGACTTAACTTCTGATGTCATCAGTCGCCTAGAACTTAGAACTAATTAAACCTAACTAACCTAAGGACGTAGCGCACGTCCATGCCCGAGGAAGGATTGAACCTGCGACCGTAGCGGTCGCTCGGCTCCAGACTGTAGCCTCTAGAACCTCACGGCCACTCCGGCCGGCTCCCGTCAGATCACCGAAGTTAATCGCTGTCGGGATGGCCGGCTCTTCGATGGGTGACCATCCGGGCCGCCATGCACTGTTGCCATTTTTCGGGGTGCACTCATCCTCGTGATGCCAATTGAGGAGCTACTCGACTGACTAGTAGCGGCTCCTGTCAAAGAAAACCATCATAACGACCGGGAGAGTGGTGTGCTGACCACATGCCCCTCCTATCCGAATCCTCAGCTGAGGATGACAAGGCGGTCGGATGGTCCCGATGGACCACTTGCGTCCTGAAGACGGAGTGCTGTTACAAGAAAGTTCAAGACCTTGCCATCAGCAAACAAAGTCGTGCTCTGAGTACTCTGAGACGTTCAAGGTGTGGTGCATTTGGGAATCACACCTAAAGCCATCACCATAAACTCTGCAAGGAATTGCGATACCCTTTGAAAACTGATAATACGAATTAGATCTGTTCGGTCACACATGGAGCACCCTCTTCTTCGGATGACAATGTCAGATCACTCACGAGTGCTGACGTTTGGTCCCAAGCGACATACATCTGTAACTTTTTAGAAATTTTTTTGTTGAGAAACAGCGGTCTGGTTAAAAGTATGGATTAGAAAACACTCTCAACCTCAAAAACATTTATTTATGTGGTAACCGTTTCCGTCATCGTTACACCATCCTCAGACCCTCGTACCATGACGGTAGGCGGTGGCGGTAAATGGAGTAGGTTTTGTAACTCCAGGAACGTCAACTGCCCCTTCTTACCATCATGGTACCAGGGTCTGAGGATGATCAAACACTGACCGAGACCCTTTACCACCGAAATAAATGTTTTGGCGGTCGAAACTGTTTTTTAATCCAGTTTCAGTTGAATCTCTTCTGTTTCCATAATTTGAAGAACACCTTTGAGGACTTCAGTTTGATAGTGATGAAACAGTGCAAGCGGAGGTGAGGTGGTTGCTCCTTGAACAAAGTCAAGCATCAGGTTACCTTCCATTCGGAAAGCGGATGCACTCAGCGAATGTATGTGATTTATAAATTATAGAGTGCAGCAATCAGTCGTCCTTTTTAGATGTTATTATGTAAATCCGGATTTCAGCTAGTAACTAGCCACTCTCAATGCGCTATTTTTTATTCTAAATGCATGTAGGTCCCTGTTGTTCGGGCTTCAGTCACAGTTCTTTGAATACTGTAATTTAAAAGTCAAACATTCTACATTTATGGTATCAACAAACTGGTCTCCCACAGAGAGAAATGTTTTCGTAGCCAAGGCGACTATGTTGAGAAATAAATATGTAGACGTGAAGAATAAAGATGTAGAATTTTAGCAAAGTTTGTTTCATTTAAAAAGCTTTACTAGCTTTCACATTAAAAATTCTGAAGCTTTACTTTTGTCATACCCTCACATAAACAAATGTATAATTTTTTTCTGATTGTTGTATGCATCAATGGACAACATTGTCCGAGAAATATGAAAGTTGGTCCAAGTTTCTCGTTTATAGTTGAGAAATGTAAGTACAGTGATCGTTATAAAATAAATCTATAAATATTTGATCAAACAAGGCAAACGAGTGCAGTGCTCGTTGTTTTCTCTGAACTCTTAATACAGCTGATCGTTGAGTTTAGCCTCTGGAGACAATGATTTCACCGTCACAGTGAGAACAACAAGCATAGGTGTGCACCAGATTTTATTTATTATTAGTGGGGCGCCTAATCATGGAAAAGTTGTAGCACAGTGCAAAGAATTTTGGTATCTAAGTAAAAACTGAGATTAACAAATATTTATTTGCTCTGATGACTAACAAATATTACAATGAAGATGAACAAAAAAAGAAAGTTTCCTAAAACTCAAATCGTCAGCAGCTCGTGGTCGTGCGGTAGCGTTCTCGCTTCCCACGCCCGGGTTCCCGGGTTCGATTCCGGGCGGGGTCTGGCATTTTCTCTGCCTCGTCATGACTGGGTGTTGTGTGATGTCCTTAGGTTAGTTAGGTTTAAGTAGTTCTAAGTTCTAGGGGACTGATGACCACAGAAGTTAAGTCCCATAGTGCTCAGAGCCATTTAAAACTCAAATCAAATTACAAAATGATGTTAACACTGTGGGGATGCACGAAAATATGTGGAAGCCTAAATGGAGGAAGTGCAACGACGTCTGCTCATGTGGGCAACTCGTGAAATCAATGGCACAACAAGATGCCACAGATTATAACCAAACTAAGCAACACGAACTGAATGGGAAAGTAAGTAAGCAGCGAGCTGCTCAGAATGTACACAACGCTACCGCATTTGTAACACTTACATTTCCCCAAAATATCCATACTGTACGCTCATCAACCACAAGTAGCTGCCAGGAGGCAAGTGACCCTCAAGGCAGGTGGCGGTCGAAATCCCACAAGAAAACTCTCTGCCTTCAGCACTACTCCATACAGAGGGTGACAGACAGGTCAGGTAGTCAAACATATTTCACTTATTTCATGCAATTTATGTGAATGTCGCTAGTTATATTTACTTCAGGAAGCGTGTTTAGAACTTTGTACACATTTCTGAAGTGTTAGTCACTGTAACAAAAGTATACAACGCTCTCTATGTTTCCTTTCTCCTATAGTTAATTTTGACTCTTCGTTTTAGATGGTGACTAGGAGGTGTTGTTACATTTACTCCAGTTGTTGTTTCTCGCCCCTTGGTGCTTGTCGCGCTCTGTGCGTGCAGCCGTATTTCCTGCTACCACACACTATAAACCTGTTCAGTGCTGAGTCCTAAAACTCACAGTGCCATATAGTTGGTATGAATGCTGCTAGTTACACTTGTTTCAGTAATCGTACTTGCGACCTGTACATATTCCAGTAGTAGTTGTTTCGCTATAACACAAATGTGGCCACAATTCTTTTCCTCTCTGCTTATATTTCTACAATTAATATTAGCTACTAATACGAGGTGTGGCTAGAAAAAAACCGGACTAGTACTGGTGAAACAATAAAACGAATGCAATAAGGCTGAAAGTCGCGTGGCCTGTCACGTGACTCTCGCTCCGCCTACTGCTCGAGTTTCATCTGCCTCTTGCACTCAGTCTGCCCGTGGCGTCTGTTTTAAGTAGTTGACGTTTTGTCTGTGCGTCGGAAAATGTTGAGTGTACAGAAAGAACAGCGTGTTAACATCAAATTTTGTTTCAAAGTAGGAAAATCTGCAAGTGAAACGTTTGTAATGTTACAACAAGTGTACGGCGATGATTGTTTATCGCGAACACAAGTGTTTGAGTGATTTAAACGATTTAAAGATGGCCGCGAAGACACCAGTGATGACACTCGCACTGGCAGACCGTTGTCAGCAAAAACTGATGCAAACATTGAAAAAATCGGTAAACTTGTTCGACAAGATCGCCGTTTAACAATCAGAGCAGTGTCTGAGTTAACAGGAGTTGACAAGGAAAGTGTTAGGCAGACTCTTCATGAAAGTTTCAGCATGAACAAAGTGTGTTCAAAAATGGTTCCAAAGTGTCTCACAATTGAACAGAAGGAACGCCGAAGAATGATTTGTTCTGACATCCTGGAAAACATTGAAAGTGATCCCACCTTCTTACAAAATGTTATTACTTGCGATGAATCGTGGTTTTGGTTCTCCACGACAAAAAAAACACGAATGTCAAAATCGAAATTCAAGGCAATGATGATTGTTTTTTTTGACATCAAAAGGATTGTACACATTGATTGGGTACCAGAGGGACAAACAGTGAATCAGCATTACTACATTAGCGTCCTGGCTACCCTACGTGAGCGAGTACGGAGAAAACGGAACGATTTGTGGAGAAAAAAGTCATGGATCCTTCACCAAGACAATGCCCCAGCTCACAGTGCGTTGTCAGTGAAGACGTTTTTGGCAAAACACAACATTCACATCTCAAATCATCCACCCTACTCACTTGATTTGGCCCCCTGTGACTTTTTTCTTTTCCCTAAAGTCAAGTCAGCTTTGAAAGGAACTAGATTTGAGACTGTTGAAGCAGTAAAAGAAAAAGCGACGGAAGTAATGTATGGACTTACCGAAAATGATCTCCAGCATTGCTATGAACAGTGGAAAATTCGTATGGAGCGGTGTAGAGACCGAGGAGGAGAGTACATTGAAGGAGATAACATGAAATTGTAAATAATTGTAAATAAATGTTTTTTCCAGCATTAGTCCGGTTTTTTTCTAGCCGCACCTCGTAGATAATTCGATCTCCGCTTACTCCATTGCAGATTCCTGTCCCACGAAGAGCTTTGCACTTTGATTTTGCTAACAGGTTCCTTGATAGGATGCTACTGGCCCCACTACAACTAATTTTTCATCCATAGCGCCACTTGTCGTTGGTACTTATTACGCTGCTTATGCGTACTTACATTTTAGTTTATGCCTTACGACAACGAATGTTGTGAAAAGTTTGGTTTTATTACTTCGTCGAACTTATATCCTCACCCCAAGACCAACGTCAAGTTATGCATGTCATTAACTGATTAGGTCCGGTTCAGTTGTGACATGATGTCTGCAGTTGTTGTTCGGCTTCTTTATACCATATTTGTAAAGGCACTATGATCCAAATGTAAGCATTTACGAGCTTTTTTTTACTAATGGAATAATTTTTGTATGACTTGTTGCTTTTTTTTTTAAGCACTACTGTAATATGCTGCGCACATTCTATTTTTGACACTCGCAATTAATGCGTTAATTACAGGGTGAAAAGTATTTAAACCGACAAACTCTGGGAGGTTGCAGGGGACATCAAAAAAAATTTTTCCCTAATGTCATTTTTTCCTATGAGGGTTATTTAAACCGGTGGAGGTCGTATTACGATCTTCAATTGTTAGCTGTCGTATTACGCTCTTCGGTTGTAGGCAACTGCTGTCCACCAGTGTAGTAGTGCACTGTCTCTGTTTGCTAATGGAGCGATACACCTGGAATGAGTACACTGATATGGTTGGTGCGTACTACGTAGCGCACCACAACGGACGAGCTGCACAGCGGGTTTATCAACAACAATATCCTAATCGCCGTAACCCGCATCACACGACCTTTGCAGCTGTGTACCAACGTCTGCGTGAGACCGGGTCACTTAGCAGATTACCTGGACAGGGACGCCGTCGCACGGTAAGAACGTTGCAATTCGAGGAAGCTGTCTTGCAGCATGTGGAGCGGGATCCTTCAATCAGCACTCGTGCAATTGCACGTAACTTGGGGACGAATCAGACGAATGTAAGAACAGTCCTTCGAGAGAAATTGTTACGTCCATTTCACTTACAGCGTGTCCACGACCTGGAACCAGTTAATTATCCACCCAGAGCACAGTTTTCGCAGTGGTACTGATGAAGCAACGTTCGTGCGTGATGGAGTCTTCAATATGCACAATTCGCATGTTTGGAGTGAGGATAACCCACATGCCACAGTTACTAGCGCTCATCAGGTGCGGTTCTTCGTTAATGTGTGGGTCGGTGTTGTTGGGGACTGTTTAATTAGGCCGTATCTGCTACCAAGGCCATTAAATGGCATACACAATTACAATTTTCCCGCCAGAGCATTGCCAGAATTGCTGGAAGACGTCCAACTCCCTACAAGACAACGCATGTGGATCCAAGATGACTGGGTGCCGGCAGATTTCAGTCGTCGTGTGCGACGATTCCTGGACCGACGGTTTCCAGAAACGTGGATTGGCAGAGGTGGTCCTGTACCGTGGCCTACTCGATCCCCAGATATGTCCCCTCTGGGCTTTTTTGTGTGGGTAGAGATGCGCAACCTTGTTTACGGAACTCTTGTTGCATCAGAAGAGCATATGGTTGCCCGGATAGTAGCAGTAGCAGGAACAATTCAGGATAATCCTGAGGTTTTTGCCCGTGTGAAACAGAACATGGTCCGACTGTGTAACCTTTGTTTACGTGTTAATGGAGGCATTTTTTAAAATCTACTGTAATTGAAATTGAGTTGTGTTAATGTGTTGTCTCTTGACCATAAAAATAATGGAAAAGTGTTTGTTGGTTTAATGAATTTGCCGCTAGGGAAATCTTCCTCTACCGGTTTAAATACTTCTCATAGGAAAAAATGACATTTGGGAAAAATATTTGTTTTGATGTCCCCTACAACCTCCCAGAGTTTGTCAGTTTAAATACTTTTCACCCTGTAAAAGTGAGAATCTTCCTATAGCTTTAAATTTCTTACACTTTTCGTTCTGAATGTTAAGATTCTTATCTAACTACTACTTATATGTGGTATATATTTCTGTATAGCCTCCAGAAGAAGGAAACTAAGTGCCGGAAATCGGTTCAGGAAGTAAAATTCGTTTTATGCAACTGGTTGCTATTTATTCAGTGCTACTACTACTACAATTTATGCTGATAAATTATGTATATACAGGGTGAGTCACCTAACGTTACCGCTGTGTATATTTTGACGAATCGATTCCACAGACCGAACGTGAGGAGAGGGGCTAGTGTAATTGTTTAATACAAACCATACAAAAATGCACGGAAGTATGTTTTTAACACAAACCTACGTTTTTTTAAAAATGGAACCACGTTCGTTTTGTTAGCACATCTGAACATGTAAACAAATACGTAATCAGTGCCGTTTGTTGCATTGTAAAATGTTAATTGTATCTGGAGATATTGTAACCTAAAGTTGACGCTTGAAACCTCTGACGTTCAGTTGCGTGTTGTAACAAACACGGGCCACGGTCGGCGAGCAGCATCTGCAGGGACATGTTTACGATGACGACCGTGTTTACGAGTGTGGCTGTAGTGCACTGTTGTGGTTTGGTCTAGCTGTCGCAGTGTCCGCATGTAGCGCTTGCTGCTATTGTTATTCTCCGCACGCAGACCAACTGTAGTACACCGTGTTACCAGACGTCTGTGATAGTGTAGTGTTGTAGGAACTGTGACCATGGTGTATTCGAACTCTGAAAAGGCGGAGATGATACTCATCTATGGCGAGTGTCGACGAAATGCAGCTGAAGCCTGCAGGGTGTATGCAGAACGGTACCTGGACAGATAGCATCCAACGTGCCGCACATTGCAAAACATCTACCGCCAACTGTATGCAACAGGTATGGTCGTAGCACGCAAACGGGTCCGTAACAGGCTCGTCACAGGAGAAGCGGGTGCAGTTGGTGTGTTAGCTGCTGTTGCCATGAACCCACACATGAGTACACGGGACATTGCGAGAGCCGGTGGACTGAGTCAAAGTAGTGTCATGCGCATACTGCATCGTCACCGCTTTCACCCGTTTCATGTGACGCTACATCAGCAATTACATGGTGATGACTTTAATCATCGAGTGCAATTCTGTCAATGGGCATTAACAGAAAATGCATTGCAGTTCTACCTGTTTACCGATGAAGCGGGTTTCACAAACCACGGGGCAGTGAATCTACGGAACATGCATTACTGGTCCGTGGACAATCCTCGCTGGCTCAGATAGGTAGAGCGACAGCGACCGTGGACTGAAAATGTATGGTGCGGAATCATTGGCGACCACCTCATTGGTCCTCGCTTCATTACAGGGGCCCAAACAGCTGCAACATACATCGCGTTTCTACAGAATGGTCTGCCAACGTTGCCCGAAAATGTCCCACTGGAAATGCGTCGACGTATGTGGTATCAACATGATGGTGCACCTGCACATTCCGCAATCAACACTAGGCTGACCCTTGACAGGATGTTCGACGGGCGTTTCATAGGACGTGGAGGACGCATAAATTGGCCAGCCCGTACTCCTGATCTTACACCTCTGGACTTCTTTCTGTGGGGTACGTTAAAGGAGAATGTGTACCGTGATGTGCCTACAACCCCAGAGGATATGAAACAACGTATTGTGGCAGCCTGCGGCGACATTACACCAGATGTACTGCGGCGTGTACAACATTCACTACACCAGAGATTGCAATTGTGTGCAGCAAATGTTGGCCACCACATTGAACATCTATTGGCCTGACATGTCGGGACACACTCTATTCCACTCCGTAACTGAAAACGGAAACCACGTGTGTACGTGTACCTCACTCCTCATGGTAATGTACATGTGCGTCAGTGAAAAAGAGCAATAAAATGGTGTTAGCATGTGGACGTAATGTGCTGTTCCAGTCTCTTCTGTACCTAAGGTCCATCACCGTTTCCTTTGGATCCCTAAGTAATTCGGTGCTCTCCGATACACACGATCGAACAGCGGAGGAGTGGTACTCAAGCGTCAACTTTAGGTTACAATATCTCCGGATGTAATTAACATTTTACAATGCAAAAAACGGTACTGATTACGTATTTGTTTATATGTTCAGATGTGCTAACAAAACTAACGGGGTTCCATTTAAAAAAACGTAGGTTTGTGTTAAAAAACATACTTCCGTGCATTTTTTGTATTAACAAATTACATTAGCCCCTCTCCTCACGTTCGGTCTGTGGAATCTATTCGTCAGTATTTGATGTGGTTTACGAAATATATCCAGCGGTAATGTTAGGTGACTCACCCAGTATACGGCCACAGCTGGTGAAGATGGATAAAATACTGAAATGCACCTTCACATGTAAGAGATTACTACACTACT
The DNA here is from genome assembly GCF_023864345.2 of Schistocerca serialis cubense. Classification (NCBI taxonomy): domain Eukaryota; kingdom Metazoa; phylum Arthropoda; class Insecta; order Orthoptera; family Acrididae; genus Schistocerca; species Schistocerca serialis. The sequence continues at coordinate 182,947,506 of NC_064641.1, forward strand.
CGGGTGGCGCCACAGTGTCTCGTCATCGATTTCCGAACAGCATAGGCAAAACTGCCATGCTTAATTATTCTCTAGGGATGGCAGAGGCGGCACGGTGGCTTCCGCTCATGGCTAGGAGAGGCATGGGCTCCGTCGACAAAAGCACGAAGCAGGCCGCAGCCTTACTTCCGTGAAAGCCGTCCAACTTCCAGTGCAACTTCGCCCTTCCTAATTATATTCTCTGTCCGTGTACTGCCGACAAAGAGGACCCAGAGACCGCGCCGTAAGCACACATTCCCAGTGAGAAAAACGCTTAGATTTACTGCTAGCAAAGAGCTCAGTAGGCTCTAAATGAAAATAATCAAGAAATGGTGGTTAAAATTAATCAGTATTGCAATGCGATATGTGTTGATAAATTTACAAGTAATAACAGTTCTAATTTCCTGTTCAGAGCAAGTACTGTGAAAATTTCGTTTAGTTGTAAGGCAACTAGAACTCTTCTCAAAACAGCCCCCTCTGCCATAGGAGACTGAAAAAGCACAGAAGAACGACTCCAATACAGAGCATCAGGCTGTAAAACGTTGTGGTAGTGATAGTCGTGTAATACGACAGCCGATGAAATGGATGAGGAGGACGGGGGTGGGTGGTCGTGGGTGTCATGAACACTCCAAAAACAACATTTTCAAATTCATGAACTACATTTCGGAGAATAAATTAACATGGAAACCCCAGTAGAAAATTACAAGTGAGGTTTAATACACGATACACCACAGTTTCTCGCCTATGCGTATGGGTTGACTGTACATATGGATGAGGAGGACGGGGGTGGGTGGTCGTGGGTGTCATGAAAACTCGAAAAACAACATTTCCAAATTCATGAACTACATTTCGGAGAATAAATTAACATGGAAACCCCAGTACAGAATTACAAGTGAGGTTTCATACACGATACACCACAGTTTCTCGCCTATGCGTATGGGTTGACTGTACCTAAAAGAAACTGCATTTCCTTGAGTTAAATCTACATTATCTACATTACTACCTTGCCAAGCACCTGACGGTATATGACGGAGCTTACATATGTTCCACTATTTGCGTCTCCCTTCCCTGTTCCCTTTGAGAATGGCGCGCAGCAAGAATTATTTTCGGAAAATCTCTGTTTTTGCTGTAATTTCTCGAATTTCCTCGTTGTGGTTATTTCGCAAGACGTTTGTGAGACGAATAAACGTGTTGCCCGTCTCTTCTGGGAACATACTCTCGCTGAATTACAGTAGTGAACCACCTCATGAGACACAACGCCGCTCTTGTAGTGTTCGCCACTGGAGTTTGTTGAGCATCCCTGTAGCCGGCCGATGTGGCCGAGAGGTTCTAGGCGTTTCAGTCTGGAACCGCGCGACCGCTACGGTCACAGGTACGAATCCTGCTTCGTGCATGGATGTGTGTGATGTCCTTAGGTCAGTTAGGTTTAAGTAGTTTTAAGTTCTAGGGGACTGATGACCTCAGATACTGAGTCCCATAGTGCTCAGAGCCATTTGAACCATTTTTTTGAGCATCTCTGTAAAGCTCTCGCCGTAACTAAACGACCCTGTGATGAAGCATACCGCTCTTCATAGGGTCTTCTCTATCTCTTCTATTATACCTACCTCGTAAGAGTCACAAAGTGATGAACAATCCTCAAAAACAGATTGAACGAATGTTTTGTAAAAGTCTCACTGCGTTCATGAGTTCCATTTCCTTGAGATTCTTCCTGTGAATCTCATTCTAGTGTCGGCTTTTCGTACTATTTGTCTTACGTGGTCGTTCCAGATGGTTACTCAAAGATATTTTCTGTAGATACGGTTTGCTGTGAACTGTCATCGATGGAATAGTTGTTCACTTGTGGATTTCTCCTATCTGTGCGCAGTATCTTACATTTGTTTACAGTCAGGGTCAAACGTCAATCGCGTCACCACTTATCAATCCTCTGAAGATCCTGTGGCAAATCATTACGGTCTTCTAGCGTTGTTACTTTGTTATAGGCAACCATATCATCTGCGAATAACCTCATGAACCTCTGAAACATCTTAAGAACAACATAAAGCTAAGTTGCAGTTTACAATTGGTACGAAAAATCTCGCAACTTCTTGATCGATTTACTTCACATTTTCGAACGTTACTGTAACAAACATTCGCATATATAGACGAAAGTCGTTCGCAAACTCTTAAAATTTTTATCGATTTACTTCAAATTTTTGCACAGTGCTCTAATAAAGTTTCAGACGGACATAGGATACATATATATTTTTTAAACAACGCTGTCCAGGTTTTCTGTTACAAAATGCTGTGCTCTGCTGTGAAAATGTGTGATTTACTTTTCTTTCTCATAGTCAATCTTAACTACGGTATGAAGTCTTTAAATCATTAGACAAATTGTTTCTCCTATATACGCACGCATACAAAAAAGTTTTGTATCACCTCGGTCCGAGAGTTCCGTAACCTCTATAGAAAATTGGAATAGAGATCAACATAAACATCATTTCCGCCCTTTTTATTGGTCATGAAAACCACATATCATGTTGTACTATCATACAGCGAGACCTTCAGAGGCGGTGGTCCAGATTGCTGTACACATACTGGTATCTCTAATGCCCAGTAGCACGTCCTCTTGCATTGATGAATGCCTGTATTCGTCGTGGCATACTACCCGCAAGTCATCAAGGTACTTAGGTCCAGATTATATCACTCCTCAACGGCGATTAGGCGTAGATCCCTCAGAGTGTTTGGTGGGTCACGCTGTCCATAAACAGCCCTTTTCAATCTATTCCAGGCATGTTCGACACTGTTCACATCTGGAGAACATGCTGGCCACTCTAGTCGAGCGATGTCGTTATTCTGAAGGAATTCACAAGATGTGCACGATGGGGGCGCGAATTGTCGTCCATGAAGACGAATGCCTCGCCAATAAGCTGCCGATATGGTTGCACTGTCGGTCAGAGGATTACATTCACGGACCATACAGCCGGTACGGCGCCTTCCATGACCACCAGCGGCGTACGTCGGCCCACATAATGCCACCCCAAAACTGCAGGGTATCTCCACCTTGCTGCACTCGCTGGCAAGTGTGTCTAAGGCGTTCAGCCTGACCGGGTTACCTCCAGGCAGGTCTCCGACGATTGTCTGGTTGAAGGCATATGCGGCACTCATCGATGAAGAGATCGTGATGACAATCCTGAGCGGTCCATTCGGTATGTTGTTGGGCCCATCTGTACCGCGCTGCATGGTGTCGTGGTTGCAAAGATGGACCTCGCCTTGGACGTCGGGAGTGAAGTTGCACATCATGCAGCCTATTTCGCACAGTTTGAGTCGTAACACGACGTCCTGTGGCTGCACGAAAAGCATTATTCAACACGGTGGCGTTGCTGCGTTGCTGTCAGGATTCCTTCTAGCCATAATCCATAGGAAGCGGTCATCCATTGCAGTAGTAGGCCTTGGGCGGCCTGGGCGAGGCATGTCATCGACAGTTCCTGTCTCTCTGTATCTCCTCCATGTCCGAACAACATCGCTGCGAGACACCTGGACACTTCCCTTGTTGAGAGACCTTCCTGGCAGAAAGTAACAATGCGGACGCGATCGAACCGCGGTATTGACCGTCTAAGCAGGGTTGAATTACAGACAATACAAGACGTGTACCTCCTTCCTGGTGGAAAGACTGGGACTGATCGGCTGTCGGACCCCCTCCCTCTAATACGCGCTGCTCATGCTTGGTTGTTTACTTCTTTTGGTGGGTTTACTGACATCTCTGAACAGTCCAAGGGACTGTGTGTGTGACACAATATCCACAATCAAAGTGTATCTTCAGAAGTTCTGGGAACCGGGATGACGCAAAACCTTTATTGGCGTGTGTATATTCTGTCTGCTCCAAAATAATTTGAAACAAAGTTTGCATACACAGCAATATGCTGTTTCATTTTCGTCTTAGCAGTCGGTATTAAAATAAAATGGGAAAGTCGTATTCATGGCTCATCGGCTTATGATTGGGATAATGCCGCAGATTGTCAGCTGTCAGGAACTTTGTAACGCTGGCACTCGAAATATGTCATTGACGCTACTATCCTCACAGATTCAGTACCAGGAGAGGTCTCTTATTCCACACATACAACTAATACAACCGATTTACCGAATTATTTGAAGCGATTTCAGTCCCCAATTATTGTTTCCTTTGTAACAGCAGTAAACAATTTTCCAAGTCAGAAAGAGGATAACGAGGAAGTGGGCAGCGAGGAGAGAGGAAATTGATATGGTAGAGGGAATGAAGATATGAGCCAAGAGAGAGGAGAAGAACGACAGGGAGCGGGAGGAGGAGGTGATGGACATAGAAACGGGTGGCAAAAGGATGAGAAGATGGACCAAGAGAGAGGGGAGGAGGAGATGCATAGGTAGAGGGGGTAGGAAGGCAGACGAAAATTTGGACGTACGTTCAATTCCCACACATATTTGGTAATTGTGAAACATTGCTGTGTCCACTAGTTTATACAGGGTGAGTCACTAACTATTGCTACCAAGAATAATTCCGAAAGTAAGGTGGGGGCTGAAAAGTTTGTGGGACAAAAGTTGCATGTCACAATGGGGGCCATAATATGATGTTGGTTTCTTGTTGCTGGATGGGGGCGCTTCAGAGATATGAAGGTCAACTTTGTTTTTTTTAAATGGGATGCTATAGTTTGGTACTTATTTTCAGATAGCTGCCCTCGACGAATCCAGTGATGTGTAACAGTAAGGTCTTTGACGCTCAACGAAGGTTACAAAGGTGGCATAACGTCCATTTACAGAAGGTATTCGAAGCGATGATCGCAGATACCAATGCAGTGCAGCAATCTTCTTATCATAGATTGAGTGCGAGTCCTTATCCCGTCTACATCTTTATAAACAATGTCTTTTACGAATCCCCACGAGAAAAAATCCATAGGCGTTAAGTCTGGTGAACGAGCCGGTCACGACACATCTCCCCCGCGCCCAAGCCGACGATTTGGGAATTGTCTCTGCAACCCATTTGTAGCCATCCACGAAAAATGTGCCGGGAACCCATCTTGTTGATACCACATTCTGTTCCTTGTTCCTAAAGACATTTCTTCCAATAACAGACCTAATGATTCCTGCAGGAATGTGATGTACTCCCTACCATTAAGATTTCCTTCCTCCAGAAGCCCACACCATACATTCACCGACCACGGTGTTTGGTGTGCTAATTGCCGCAGCCAACATGGATTTTCAGTTGCCCAATAATGAATGTTATGCAAATTAACATTTTCGTGGTTCGTGAATGTAGCCTCGTCGGCAAGTAAAATCAAATTAATAAATGTGTCGTCCCTCTAAATCTGAAGTTGAGCCCATCGGCAGAATTCAATCCGCCACATATAATCCGTACCAGTTAATTCCTGGTGGAGGCTGATAAGGTAAGGATGATATCTATGGCAATGCAGAGCACGAACAACACTACTCTGGCTCATCCAGATTCCCTTGGGATTTGACGCGAACTGGCACAAGGACCTCGAACGACAGTGGCAAGAGTACCAATTTCCTTTTCCTCGTTAGTAACTTACCTTTGCCGGATATATTTCCGATGCCTTAAAGATGCTCTCAATTTATCACAGACATATTTAAATGTACGACGTGTAGGGCGAGTACGTTGAGGATGTCTTTCATCGTAGTCTCTAGCTCTCACTGAACTTCGTTGGCATTTTCCGTAAATTTAATTTACTATTTGCACGATATACGAGAGACAATTGTCAGAGCATGTGCTCTGATAAGTGCCGATGTGATAATGAATACCACTCAGTCCATGATAAGAAGATTGCAGCACTGCATTGATACCAATGGTCTTCACTTCTAACACCTGTAAATGAACGTTGATGCCACCTTTGTGACTTTCGTTGACCTTCAAAGACCTGACCTTACTCTCACACATCATTGGATTCGTCTCGGTAGCCGCTATCAGAAAATAAATACCAAACTATAGCATTCCATTTAAAAAAACGAAGTTGACCTTCATATCTCTGAAGCGCCTCCACCTAGCAACAAAAAAACCAACGTCGTATTTTGGCCCCGTTGTCTCATGCAACATTTATCCCACAAACTTTTCAGCAACTATCGTACATTCGGAGTTACTCTAGGTGGCAATAGTTAGTGAGTCACCCTGTATGTATTTTAAACAGCAACGGTCCTATCGCACTTCCTTTACATGCGCATGGAAACAGCCCACAGATATTTCTTCACAGCCCTTATACTAAATTAAAATACCGATAATGGCAAATGAACACTTAAATTTCACACTACAAAAAAAGCTTTATTTCTGTCAACTGCAGTTTCATGGAACTGGTGGTAAACCGATAAACTGGACACTGATGGAAACAACTTATTATTGTGTCTATACATTTTTTCACTCGATTTGGGTCTCCTATGTGTAATGGATCTGGGAGATGTTACTTTTTTACCGTATTTGTCGATATCGAATTGTAAATGTTTTCTTACATTTTTGTCAGAATTTATTATAATTGGTCTTATTATATGTTAATTTACTTCTGTTTTTGAGAGTAAAAGCATATTGATTACTATTACAAAATGTATCGAAGAATAGCAAAGTGACTGATTACAAGTGGAAACTTGTGAATTGTGTAAAATATCTTTGACGTTGGAGTCGTCTTTGACTTTAGTCAGTCGGCAGCTAACTCTTGGTGTGTGTCGACGGAAGAACAATGTGAAGGTCGCAGTCATAAATAATTTTGAATTATGTTACTATTATTTTTGTATTAACTAAAAAGAAGAAACTACATTTGAAGAAACTATATTTGAAACACCAAAATGAGAGAAACACGTTGAACCACGTCATTTCTGCAGCTGACATAGATGCATTGTGGAATCATACTTAGACAACTGAAGCCAAGACTAATATCGCCTTGCAAACGTCTAACGGAAAAGGTACTGTCACGAAATATGTCAAATTTAAGTAAATAAAAAATAGTGACCATATTTTCAACTTGTGTCTTAGCTGGGAAGCCATATTTCACATGGAAAAATTTGGAAATTTGCGATAAGTTGTATGGGACCAAACTGCTGAGGTCATCGGTCCCTCAGCTTGCACACTACTTAAACTAGCTTAAACTAACTTCCACACAAACACCAATGCCCAAGGGTGAACTCGAACCTCCGACAGGTAAATAGATACTTGTAATTTAACTTCTGGTTTTTTAAACAATTTTTATTTGTTAAGAGTACTGTACCTACAAACTCCTGACCAACTACATCAAGATTTATGTTTTCAATTTCTCTGGAGATGGGCTCCTAATATCTTCTTTCGATACAAGGCTCTTTTCAGAGTTTCTCCTTTTCGTGATACACCACTTTCAGATCACTTCTGATTTCTTGAAGCCAATTGCACTATGGAAAGTTTTGGTGGCAGAAATGTTAAAAAATTCTCTTACATACCCTGTTTCCATTTCTATGAACCAAGTGGCCACAAAACATAATTCTAAGTTACCTCTTCATTACATTTAGTCCCTCAATTTTCTTATACCCATCATCCTTTTTTGTCTTCCTGTGTTCACCATTGTGTTCAGTTGGCCCAGTATTCCATTATTATTGTTACTATTATTATTATTATTATTGTTATTGTACGCATATGTGATACTTTAAAAGCAGGAATGGCACCATGTTAAGCTGATGTGAGAGGGGAGAAGAAACTGTAAGAAATTGCGACGTCTCCACAAATCTGTACATAGTGTGCCCTCCTGACGTAAAATCGCATCTTAGTCGTCCTGCTCGTATGCTGATGGCACATTGAGAACCTTATATTTATTATGTAGTTTAAAATGTGCAATATTTCTAATTTCCTGTATACTTTACTTGTATAATGCGGTAACCATGGCGTCTACCGAACTTGTGTCCCAGTACAAAATTTAACTACATTAAATTTATAAAAAAAGAAGGACCTGTTTATTTATACTATAGGACTAACAATTTGTACATAGTGAGTGAGAGAACATGAAAATACTGTGCGTGGCATTTGAGATATAAAACCTATGGGTAGGGACAGCTTAATCAACCTTTATAACCCTGCAGTAATTGCGAAAATTTAGAAAAAATGTTCATTGTGACCGTTAATACAGCTACAAAACTTTACTTAATAACTCTGGTAACAGATTTTGCCACCTCTTAAGTAAAGTTCGTTTCCAGTGCGACACAAGATTAGTATTGCCAATATCTTCCATTTTATCCAATTTCCGCGGCCTGGCAGTGTGTGAGTGCTCGTTAATGATATTTCCGTGTTCCTCGCGACGATACTTTTTAAGCTGTCGCAGTTTTTCGGCGTGGTGGTAAATTGATGTTGCGTGCCTGGTGGAAATAGAATCACAAAGAGGGACAGAAGTGGGAGGTGGTAGGGGAGAGGTTGGTAGATGAAGGGTGGGAAGGAGAGTGGTGAGGGAGGGGGGGGGGGGGGTAGTAGCTGTGACACGCTGCCGGTATCTGCGCGCCAACCAGTGGATGTGAGCTCTTTGTGCAGGAAGCATTCGCTGGCGCCGATGCAGCACAGCTGAAATTAAACGGACGGCCCCCGCGCGCTGTGTATCAGCGCGCTATCTCAAAGGGCGGCGCCGCCGTTTCACAGAGCACGCTGGCTGCTGGCTGGTTGGCCTCATTGTCTGCCGTACTGCGGTCGGTTCTCTCCGCTGCGTGGTCTGGGCCCGCAGCCGGCGACGTGCTACGTCCGTAGAAGCACGAGCGTTTTAGCACAGCCACCAGATGCGTTAATTCCGTAAAAACACGTTGCTCCAGACCTGGTGTATCTCATTACCTTTGTACACAAGGTGTACATAGGAAGATTCGAGTAGAAGCCAATGAGACAAGCAGATAATAATAAACGCAGGTCCGAAAACCATGGTTCTAATGGCTCTGAGCACTATGGGACTTAACATCTGAGGTCATCACTCCCCTAGACATAGAACTACACTACTGGCCATTAAAATTGCTACACCACCAAGATAACGTGCTACAGACGCGAAATTTAACCGACAGGAAGCAGATGCTGTGATATGCTAATGATTAGCTTGTCAGATTATTCACACAAGGTTGGCGCCGGTGGCGACACCTACAAGTGCTGACATGAGGAAAGTTTCCAACCGATTTCTCATACACTAACAGCACTTGACGGGTGTTGCCTACTTAAACTTGTTGTGATGCCTCATTTAAGGAGGAGAAATGCTTACCATCACGTTTCCGACGTTGATAAAGGTCGGATTGTACCATATCGCGATTGCCGTTTATCGTATTGCGACATTGCTGCTCGCGTTGGTCGAGATCCAATACTGTTAGCAGAATATGGAATCGGTCGGTTCAGGAGGGTTATACGGAACGCCGTGCTGGATCCCAACGGCCTCGTATCACTAGCAGTCGAGATGACAAGCATATTATCAGCATGGCTGTAACGGATCGTGAAGCCACGTCTCGATCCATGAGTCGACAGATGGGGACGTTTGCAAGGCAACAACCATCTGCACGAACAGTTCGACGACGTTTGCAGCAGCACGGACTATCAGCTTGCAGACCATGGCTGCGGTTACCCTTGACGCTCCATCACAGACAGGAGCGCCTGCGATGGTGTACTCAACGACGAACCTGGGTGCACGAATGGCAAAACGTAATTTTTTCGGACGAATTCAGGTTACGTTTACTGCATCATGGTGGTCGCATCCGTGTATGGCGACATCGCAGTGAATGCACATTGGAAGCGTGTATTCGTCATCGCCATACTGGCGTATCACCCGGCGTGATGGTAAGGGGTGCCATTGGTTACACGTCTCGGTCACTTCTTGTTCGCATTGACGGCACTTTGAACAGTGGACGTTACATTTCAGATGTGTTACGAGCCGTGACTCTACCCTTCATTCGATCGCTGCGAAACCCTACATTTCAGCAGGATAATGCAAGACCGCATGTTGCAGGTCCTGTAGGGGTCTTTCTGGATACAGAAAATGTTCGACTGCTGCCCTGGCCAGCACATTCTCCAGATCTCTCACCAATTGAAAACGTCTGGTCAGTGGTGGCCGAGCAACTGGCTCGTTACAATACGCCAGTCATTACTCTTGATGAACTGTGGTATCGTGTGGGAGCTGCGTGGGCAGCTGTACCTGTACACGCCATCTAAGCTCTGTTTAACTCAATGCCCAGGCGTATCAAGGCCGTTATTACGGTGAGAGGTGGTTGTTCTGGGTAGTAATTTCTCAGAATCTATGCACCCAAATTGCGTGAAATGTAATCATATGTAGTATAATATATTTGTCCGATAAATACCCGTCTATCATCTGCATTTCTTCTTGGTGTAGCAATTTTAATGGTCAGTAGTGTACTTAAACGTAACTAACCTAAGGACGGCACGCACGTCCATGCCCGAGGCAGGATTCGCACCTCCGACTGTATCAGCAGCGCCGTTCCGGACTGAGGCGCCTAGCGCCGCTCGGCCACAGTGGCTGGCGTGTTACAACACGACGAGTATATATTTTCTTCATAACACCGCAGTTGAGGCATAAGGAAAATTGCTCTGCTTTTATTTTATCATCTTCTCGGAAGTACTGATAAATAGAGTTCCGACAAAAACTATATCGAACGTGGTTTACCAATATCGAACCTTGCCTGGTCTCCCGACTTAAAGCTTTTGGGTTTTTGTTGTGTGAGATATTTAAGAGCTTTTTACTATTTCAGTCCCATTGGTAGTGTCGACGAACTCCGGGAACACATTATGGATGGGCATTCGGAACATACCAGGGACCTTTTAACATTTATGGGCATTAATTAGACTACTTTCAAACGAACACCGGCCACGTAGAACGCTTGTTTGTCATCAAGTTCATATTTGCAGTTTGGATCATTATGAGGTGTTTATGTACTTACACTACTGGCCATTAAAATTGCTACACCAAGAAGAAATACAGATGATAAACTGGTATTCATTGGATAAATATATCATACTAGAACTGACATGTGATTACATATTCACACAATTTGGGTACATAGATCCTGAGAAATCAGTACCGAGAATAACCACCTCTGGCCGTAATAACTGCCTTGATACGCCTGGGCATTGAGTCAAACAGAGTTTGGATGGCGTGTACAGGTACGGCTGTCCATGCAGCTTCAACACGATTTCACAGTTCATCAAGAGTAGTGACTGGCGTATTGTGACAAGCCAGTTGCTCGGCCATCATTGAAAAGACGTTTTCGATTGGTGAGAGATCTGGAGAATGTGCTGGCCAGGGCAGCAGTCGAACATTTTCTGTATCCAGAAAGGCCCGTACAGGACCTGCAACATGCGGTATTGCGTTATCCTGCTGAAATGTAGGGTTTCGCAGTGATCGAATGACGGGTAGAGCCACGGGTCGTAACTCATCTGAAATGTAACGTCCACTGTTCAAAGTGCCGTCAATGCGAACAAGAAGTGACCGAGACATGTAACCAACGGCACCCCATACCATCACGCCGGGTGATACGCCCGTTAGGCGATGACGAATACACGCTTCCAATGTGCGTTCACCGCGATGTCGCCAATCACGGATGCGACCATCATGATGCTGTAAACAGAACCTGATTTCATCCGAAAAAATGACGTTTTGCCATTCGTGCACTCAGGTTCGTCATTGAGTACACCATCGCAGGTGCTCCTGTCTGTGATGCAGCGTCAAGGGTAACCGCAGCCATGGTCTCCGAGCTGATAGTTCATGCTTCTGGAAACGTCGTCGAACTGTTCGTGCAGATGGTTGTTGTCTTGCAAACGTCCCCATCTGTTGACTCAGGGATCGAGACGTGGTTGCACGATCCGTTACAGCCATGCGGATAAGATGCCTGTCATCTCGACTGCTAGTGTTACGAGACCGTCTGGATCCAGCACGGCGTTCCTTATTACCTCCTGAAACCACCGATAACATATTCTGCCAACGGTCATTGGATCTCGACCAACGCGAGCAGCAATATCGCGATACGATAAACAGCAATCGCTATAGGCTACAATCCGACCTTTATCAAAGTCGGAAACGTGATGGTACGCATTTCTCCTCCTTACACGAGGCATCACAACAACGTTCCACCAGGCAACGCCGGTCAACTGCTGCTTGTGTAAGAGCAATCGGTTGGAAACTTCCCTCCTGTCATCACGTTGTAGGTGTCGCCACCGGCGCCAGCCTTGTATAAATGCTCTGAAAAGCTAATTATTTGCATATCACAGCATCTTCTCACGGTCGGTTAAATTTCGCGTCTGTAGCGCGTCTTCTTGGTTGTGTAGCAATTTTAATGGCTGGTACCTCATGTCGGATAAATCACTCGTTTCCAGACTTACAGTTTTCAGCATTATGTGCTTGTTTCATAGTCCTCTAGTGGTCCCATTCGTCTTTTACATGGAATAATCACACACTGTCTATAATGTAGAGTGTGTGGTAGATTCCGTGTACTCCACGACAGCTCCGCAACGTTTGGAGACATTTCTTCCAGATAAGTTACACGCTTGACTCAGCACTACACTGTCCACATTCATCATCGTGACCGCCTGTCAAAATCGGTTCTAGGCGCTACAGTCTGGAACCGCGCGACCGCTACGGTCGCAGGTTCGAATCCTGCCTCGGGCATGGATGTGTGTGATGTCCTTATGTTTGTCAGGTTTAAGTAGTTCTAAGTTCTAGGGGATTGATGACTTTAGAAATTAAGTCCCATAGTGCTCAGAGCCATTTGAACAATTTTGATACTCTGCAAATCACATTTAAGTACCTGGCAGAGGGTTCATCGAACCAACTTCACAATTCTCCTTTATTCCAATCTCGTATAGCGCGCGCGAAGAATCAACACCTATATCTTTCCGTACGAGCTCTGATTTCCCTTATTTTATTGTGGTGGTTGTTCCCCCCTGTGTAAGTCGCGATCAACAACATATTTTCGCATTCGGAGGAGAAAGTTGGTGATTGGAATTTCGTGAGAAGATTCCGTCGCAACGAAAAACACCTTTCTTTTAATGATGTCCATCCCAAATCCTGAATCATTTCTGTGACACTCTCTCCCATATTTCGCGATAATACAAACGTGCTGCCTTTTTTTTTTAACTTTTTCGATGTACTCGGTCAGTCCTATCTGGTAAGGATCCCACAGCGCGCAGGAGTATTCTACAAGAGGGCGGACAAGAGTAGTGTAGGCAGTCTCCTTAGTAGGCCTGGTACATTTTCTAAGTGTCCTGCCAATAAAACGCAGTCTTAGGTTAGCCTCCCCCACAACAGTTTCTATGTGTTCCTTCCAATTTAAGTTATTCGTAATTGTAATACCTAGGGACTTAGTTGAATTTACGGCTTTTAGATTAGACTGATTTATCGTGTAACCGAAGTTTAACGAGTTTCTTTTAGCACACATGTGGATGACCTCACACTTTTCGTTATTTAGGGTCAACTGTCACTTTTCGCACATTCAAATATCTTTTCTAAATCGTTTTGCAGTTTGTTTTGATCTTCTGATGACTTTATTATTCGATAAACGACAGCGTTATCTGCAAACAACCGAAGACGGCTGCTCAGATTGTCTCCCAAATCGTTCATATACATAAGGAACAGCATTGGGCCTATAACACTACCTTGAGGAAAGCCAGAAATCACTTCTGTTTTACTCGATGACTTTCCGTCAGTTACATCGAACTGTGACCTCTCTGACAGGAAATCACTGATCCAGTCTCATAACTGAGACGATGTTCCTTAAACACGCAATTTCACTACGAGTCGCTTGTGTGGTACAGTGTCAAAAGCCTTCCGGAAATCCAGAAATACGGAATCGATCTGAAATCCCTTGTCAATAGCACTCAGCACTTCATGTGGATAAAGAGCTAGTTGTGTTTCACAGGAACGATGTTTTCTAAATCCATGTTGACTGTGTGTCAATAGACCATTTTCTTCGAGGTAATTCGTTATGTTCGAACACAATATATGCCCCAAAATCCTGCAGCGTATTGGCGATAACGATATGGGCCTGTAATTTAGTGCATTACTCCTGCTAGCTTTCTTGAATATTGGTGTGACCTATGCAACTTTCCAGTCATTGGGTACGCATCTTTCGTCGAGCGAACGGTTGTATGTGATTGTTAAGTATGGAGCTAATGCATGTGCATACTCCGAAAGGAACCTAATTGGTATACAGTCTGGACCAGAAGACTTGCTTTTATTAAGTGATTTAAGTTGCTTCACTACTCCGAGGATATTTACTTCTACGTTACTCATGTTGCGAGCAGTTCTCGATTCGATTTCTGGAATATTTACTTCGTCTTGCATTCATTGCCGCAGATGTCGTTCACCCGTGTCGTCTGCGGCTCGTGGTGCCCCACAGTTCGCTCGGCATCAGTTTTGGATACCACTTTTTTGCCATGCAGAGAATACTTTAACCGCGGCGACACGTGAACAGTTTACAAACTTATTGGTTTCTGGAATGCTTCCGCTCTTGGCCCAAAAGCCAGTGATCATGCCCTTCTGGACGTCAGCTAGATCACTCCGTTTCCTCATTACCACAAGAACTAAACTCTTTCCCCGCCCCGCCAACATGCTTTACGCATCCTTCACCGCCAGTGCTACTGCCTGCCGTCTGGGTAGTTATTGCATGTTGGCGTCGAACACAGGCCGTGGTGGCATTGATATGAGTGGACCGTGTAGAAGATTCGGAGCGCAACAAGGGCCCGCGGAAGTCTCCAGACAGCCTAACTGGTTACCACCACCCTGCTGCTGAAGGCAAGTAACTAGCAAGTACAGGGCTACGACAAATGATTCATTCATTTCCGAAGTTCTATATTTTCCAAAGTTTGGTTATGATTAAACTTTCGCTACCCGTGTAGACGCAGAACTGTTTACCGTATAGGTACCCGATTTTACAGGAATGATGTTCCGACTGTGCGCTGCAAGATTTGCGTTGCTAGTGTTAGCACTTGGCGTTACGCGCCTGTACTGGCACGGCGACAAAGGGTTGAAACACAAGCATCACTGCGTATTACAGTTGCACGCAGTCAACACGGGTGCCGGCAAGGTGAGCGCGGCTTTACTCGTAAAGCTCTATTTTCAACACAACAGCAATAGTGCTGCTGCCCTTTGAGAGCATCTAAGACTTAAAAGAAAACAGAGAGGTTCTCTCTCCCCAACGGAGTGGAACAACAACATACTGAAGCTCTAATTAACTAGCGACTTGGAAATTTCTCGTGAGGGAGGCCGGCGGCCGATTGTGGCACAAATGGTTGAAGAAGAACAACGTAAACATGATACACAATTAACACATGTTGCCCTTCCCTGTGGACATCACAATGTGTTTCTTCCGGTGGTTTATTCGTTATTTCTGTATCGCATGTTGTAAGGTGGCGTGGTCTCCTGACCTTCATTTCTTATATATTCCGTCCTCACAATCGTATTCTGCACACCAAGACACTTCATTCGAACCCAAACTCTATAAGGTAGAGACAATTTTGCGTGAATTCATGTTAAGTGATATGCAAATCTAATAAGTAAATCACAAGTGCACACCAATTTTGAAAAAGTCGAGGCTGGCGCACACAACATGACGGCCACAGGAATTTTCGTTCTAGGGAGGCGGCCAGTCCGCTTGGAGGCCCGTCTCTTCAGAGGAGTGCGTCGGCGCTCACCTACTTTGGCCGGAACGACCGCCCAGAGAGAGGACAGCTTTACCAGGGCGAAAGGGTAACAACCCCCGTGTTCGACTTAAAAGCAAATCTTGCTACATTGTGTGGGAGTGCCCAGAAGACGCATTTTTTGATGGACTGACTGCGTAGTTACAGAGCTCTCACCGGAGGAGAGTATACGCCTAACGGAGATGCTACATCTTTCCTCATTGGTCGACTTAAACGAAACGTCATTCTCCTGTTCAAAAGAGCAATGCTGATTGGCGGAATATTTCTGACGCAAAGAGCCAGAGGAGTGAGGAAAGACAGCAAATGATATGTCCTTGCAACTTTCTCAGAAAAAGGCATTTCCATGGTCACTCTTGGAGAGGGAACACGTAACGAGAGTGAAGGCGCTCATACATGTACGCAAAGAGCGAGGAACAAAGTCTCTCCTCAGTCTTCGCTGGGAGAGCACCTCTGTCGTTAGAAAATCGGGGTGATACTCTATATCGAGTCACACGCGATTAAGCGTTGTTCGGTGTGTTGGCCACCACTCTTACTGTGCGGTGTGGACACGGACAGAGTACCAGTTAAACGCCTGCGAGCAAGTACTGCGTGGCATCGCGGTGGACTGGTTATCTGACCGGTGTGCCACGCCAATAGTTAGACTAGGAGCGGATAGGAGTCCTTGACTTCATCAAGGCGTAAGGAGAGTCTGATTGGCGAAGGTCAATCCAGATAGAAAGAGTTAGTTGTGTTATTTGTCAGCAGCAAGCGACGCAGGCAGCAGTCGTCGCAGCTCACGGTACTGTCCGTTACAGCGTATGTGAGCCCCATCTGCCCTCCATAACACTACACTCCATTACATTTCTCACGCGACAGTCTTGACCGTACCTAGAAAAGTTATACAAGTTGTGTAGGAGCGACTCTCAGCCATTCTGCCGAGTAAATGACATTCTTAAAGAAAAGGGAGGAAAGAACCTTTCCATACTTTGTAAATTAACAGCACTCCTATCCATAAGAGGCAATCGACTGTTCCGAAAAGAACCCGGAAATTTATTAATTTATAAGAAAAAGTTTCACTTGATTTCTCAGAATTTTTTTTGCAATAAATAATATTTTTCGTTCGTTTAATGTTTTTCTTACACTAACTACCAATACTTCAGTACCCAAGTAATCCACTAGTTACGTAAGAATATAGAATATTTTTGTGTCTTTTCCTTACAGCAGACGACTGCAGAAGATATTTTTTGCTCAATGTTTCTCAAGCAGCTCTTGTTGGTACATTAGGAGCGTCTGTCTGACTTCTGTAGTAGTGTGGGGTGGAAATTATTTTTTGCAGGAGCCAAAGGGTACTTGTTGGATCAATCCAGTGCGCAACTCGACAAAATAAAACCCGCACACCCACGCAATGTGTCTACATGTTTTTCGACAAATTTCATTGTCCAACGATCATTCGTTTTTCATGGGGGTCCTCTCAAGTAGCGAAAGTTTAATTAAAACCGCTCTGTATATGAGAGAAAGCGCACCCGATGTTACACGAGTGTTCCCAATAGAAGCCAAAGAATTCACTCACTCGTGTAACTTTGGGCAACGGATACGTCTGCAACAGTGCACTTCATAGGTCCCGCGGTGTGCTGCGAAATTTATTTCGAGGATGAATGCATTAGGACATGGAAACTTAGTGAAAGAAACTAGTGAGTGTTTTAATTCACAAAATGAACTTAATCGCTGTGTTTTTGTCAGCAGAAGTGATGATTACCACTACAGGAACAAACGTGGCACAGCATTAAACGAAACATGCTGCCGTTAAAATAGCGCATGCGCCAGAAACCATTAAAGAAATGACAAAGAATATAAAACCTCTAAGTTCACAGTACTGAGTCGTCATCTGTAATCTACGGATTAGTCTGAGCAACCTGTTCTGAAAACCATCTTGTCCTAGGATGTCCGACATTTCGCTGTCCTGTGGGCTTATTGTTCTTGATGATCGTAGGCATTTCCAGTGAGCTGAGCTAATTTTCATTCTGTCTTTCTTCGAGAGCATCCATATCTTACTCACGCATAATACTGTCGGTAACGCCACTGTTTTATAAACTTTCAGATTAGTTTCGCTTCAGGATTTATATTTCAGAACCATGGACCTTGCCGTTGGTGGTGTGGCCTGTGTGCATCAGCGATGCATATAGCCTTACAGTAGGTGCAACCACAACAGGGGGGTATTTGTTGAGAAGACAGGAAGATGTGTTGGTCCTAAAGCGGGGCAGCAGCCTTTACAGTAGTTGCAGGGGCAGCAGTCTGAATGAATGACTGATCCAGCCTTGTAAAAAATCAACGGAAACGGCCTTGCTCTACTAGTACGTACTGCGAACGGCTGAAAACATGGACAAAGAACAGCCCGCCGACCTGTGTGGCCCAGCGGTTCTAGGCGCTTCAGTCTGGAACCGCGCGACCGCTACGTCGCAGGTTCGAATCCTGCCTCGGGCATAGATGTGTGTGATGTCCTTAGGTTAGTTAGGTTTAAGTAGTTCTAAGTTCTAGGGGACTGATGACCTCAGAAGTTAAATCCCATAGTGCTCAGAGCCATTTGAACCCAAGAACAGCCGTAATTTTCCCCTAGTCTCCACTGGTTAAATGATGATGGCATCTCCTTGGTTAAAATATTTGGAGGAAGAACAATCCCCCATTCACATCTCCGAGCGGGGCCACTTACGACTATGTCGCTATCAGAGAAAACAAAACTGCCTTTCCATGGATCGGAGAGTGCAATGTTAGATCCCTTAGTCGCTCAGTTAGGGTAGAAAATTTAGATTAAAATGGATAAGTTGAAGTTGGATACTATGGGAATTAGTGACGTTCGGTGGCAGGAGGAACAGCGCTTCTGATCTGGTGAATACAGAATTGTAAACACAAAATTCTGTCGAATTGACACTGGAAAATGTTTAGCAATGAATACGAAAACATGAATGCGGGTAAGCTACTATGAACAGCTTAGTAAAATCATTATCGTAGGAAAGACAGACATGAAGCTCAAACCCAAAGCAGTAGTACAAGTTCATATACCAACCAGCTCCACAGATGAAGAGATTGAAGAAATTATTCAGACAGTTAACGGAGCCGAAAACGTAGTTGTGATGGGGGACTGGAATTCGAAAATAAGAAAAGGAAGAAAAGGAAAAATTGTAGATGTATGCGGACTGGGCTTGGTGATGGGAGGGGGGAATGAAAGGGAAAGACACTTGGTAGAATTTTGCACAGAGCATAATTTAATGATCGCTAGCGCTTGGCTTAAGAACTATAAATGAAGGCTGTATACGTGGAAGAGATCTGGTGACGCCGGAACGTTTCAGATTGATTATGTAATGGTAAGACAGACATTTTGGAACCAGTTTTGAAATTTTAAGACATTTCCAGCTACAGACGTGGTTTCTCACCACAATTTATTGCTTACGAACTGTTGATTAAAACGGAAGAAACTGAAAAAATGTGAGAAATGAAGGGGTGGCAATTGGACAAGTTGAAAGAACCAGAGATAGTTAAGAGCTACAGAGGGAGCTTTAGGAAATGATTAAATAGAACAGAAGAAAGGAATACGAGGATAAGGCAATTATTATCCGCATAGTAGTTATAAAATTTTGTTGTAATCAAGACTTACAAGAACATCATTTTTCGACATAGTCTCCTTGCGTTTCAACGCATTTGGTCCATAGTTGCACAAGCTTCCTGGTGTCCTCATAGAAGAAGGTTTTCGGTTGAGCTGCGAGCCAGGAATGCACCGCTTCTTCACTGCTTTGTCCGAGGCAAATCGACGGCCCCTTAATGCCTGTTTGAGTGGACCAAACAAGTGATAGAAGGGGCAAGATCGGGACTATATGGAGCATGATCCAGTACTTCATATTTGAGTTTCTGGAGCGTTTCAGGAGTGTAGGCAGCAGTATGCGGACGGGCGTTGTGCAGCTACACAACACCGTTTGACAGCAATCCTCGGCGTTTGCTTCGAACTGCCGGCTGTAGCCTGGCAGTAAGCATCTCAATGTAACGTACACTGTTTATTGTTGTGCCCCTTTCCCCATACTGTTCCAGTACTGGACCTTGTACGTCCAAAAAACAGTAAGCATTAGTTTTCCTGCGGAGAGATTGGGTCTTGAAGTTTTCCTTGCACGGAAAATTTGGATGTTTCCATTCCATACTCTGTCGTTTATTCTCCCGCTCCTAAGGGTAGATCCATGTTTCGTCAACAGTAATGATCCTGTTCTAAGAAGTTGTCCCCTTAGTTACCATACCGATCCAAATGTTTTTTGCAAATGTTTGTTTATGCAACTGTGTGAGTAATATTGGGACCCATCTTGCACAAACTTTATGGAACACAAGTCTGTTGTGGATTATTTCGTAGGCAGAACCGTCACTATTTTCTGAATAAGTGCCACTTTGTTAATAGTTAATCGTCTGTCTAAGAGAATGATTTCACGTGAACTCTCAATGGTTTCTTCATTTGTGGCGGTAAAAGGTCGTCCGGCTCCTTGATCGTGCGTAACACTTGGGTGACAATTTCGGAATTTTCCAATCTATTCGTAGACAGTCCGTTGTGGCAAAACAGTTTTCCCATAGTGTACCGGAAGTCTTCGATGAATTTCTGCCCCCGATGCGCCTTCCGACCACAAAAAACGGATCACTGAACGTTGCCCTTCTTTGGTAGAAATATACAGCGGAGCAGCCGTAATTAGTAGCACGGCAGGGATAACGAAACTAACCTAGCAGCTTGAAAATTACAAAAATATAACAACAAATAAATAAAGCATGCGTCGTCAACGTAAAACGACAGTACTACCAAAATGTAAGTAACCTGCGGATAATAATTGACTTACCATCGTACAATAGGAGACCAATACATAGCTTTGAGAGACGAAATAGTAAAAGCAGCAAAGGATAAGATAGGTAAAAGACAAGGGCGAGCACGTGTTCATTCGTAACATAGAAAAAAATTGAAAGTAGTTTTATCTGCTACCTATGTCTACATAATACGCTTTTATCTGCTTGTGGCCCTTAGAATCAGCAAATTAATACGAAAAACAGTTCTTCAATCTCAGTTTATTCACTTTAGCACTAACTACTCGTAATGTCCAAATAGTGGTATGATTTCCGATTACAACTTGATTCTTGAGCAGAGTTTCAAAACATTAGAATCAGTAGGAGAATACTGATGATTTTTTGTAGTATTCAACAACTTATCACTTTTCGAAAAAAGCTGCGAACGTTGGACGGACTAAGCTTTCTTCTGTTAGGCTATTTAGTTTAATACTTAGATTTACGTGTCTTGAAACTGAGAGAGTCAAAATTTTTCGATCTTCGTTCTATTTCTACTTTTATTACATGAAATAATAGCAACAAAAAAGAAAAACAGAAATCGGTTATTCCAGAAACAGTTAGTTTAGAGAGGTTCTAACTGTCATGTTAAACTCGCTTCGAAAAAATAAACGATATAACCAAAAACCAGTTCTTTCAGAGATTAACCGCCATCTGTACCAAACGGCCCTCGATAAAACACTGTATTTACACTGGGAATGATTAAACAATTAGCCAGTGTTCATATAGAGTGGCGGCTCCTCAACGGCGGATAATCCAGGAAAAAGTGGAGAAGATGCCGAAAGATACTATTGAAGCTGCAGAGAATCAATACTCCTAATGGCAGTCCATGTAAAGTATTAGGAGGATGCATGAAATTTCTGCGTCGACTAGCAACAATTGAACAAAATCACGAAGAAAGATGACGCGCATTAATGCTACGCTGGACTGCTTGAACAGAGTTTTTCTCAGCTATTGGCATGCAGACTGACTACTGAAGAATCAGGGTTGACGACGCTGACCGGGAAGACTGCCTTCATTACTCCTGAAAACATCTGTGAGTTCCAAGCTGGGCCGTGTGTGCTGTGGCCTTCTCCACCAGACATCACGGCACCTCGAATATCAGCAACCAAACTGACAGCCTGCAGCCGCAGGTTGCCCGCTCGCAGGTACACCGAAGCACTATACAACCGACAGGCAATATTGATGTACGGCGACAACAACAGCAACAAGAACAACAACACCCCTGCAAAGACACCAGCGGCCACCAGGGGCCACTACCGGCCCACATAGGATTGCTGCAGATCCCGGAACTATTTTCACACGTCAAACCACGTGATGGAAAATAGTTCCGAGGTACTCATCCGCCGAAGCGCTTTAAAGGCTGGCGCTCGGCCGCACATTGGCAGTTCATCGACCGCCAGCAGACGTGGATAGCTGTCGCACCGGCAGCCCTGATTGGATCTTCTCGCTGATCTCTGGATTAGGCTTGGTGTATCGGAGAAGTCTCTGGCGGAGACTGGTAGGAAATTATTTCTATTGTTTTCTATATTATTCTTCTATGTAGTTGTGATTCTAAGACGGATCACTATTTTGTGTTTGTGTTATACTTGGAGAATTTGTTTTGGTTAATTGAACAGTCCAATAAATTGTTTTCGGACTTTGATCGTTAGTTTCCTCTTCTTACGCAGACATATCGGTGTGGACTATGCAACATTACAGTCACCTTCGACACTTTAAATGAACGACGCGTATTTGTTAATAGGATGACACTGTCTTTTCTTCTCAGTCGTTTGAGGAACATCTAAACAGACTGACAATCATACTCAACTATTTCTGATTCAGGTGAAGATCTGCAGTGGGAACAAAGTGCCTCTCCATCACTCAAGAGGTAAAGATCTTGGGGCTCGTAGTGAATGTGTATAGAGTGTCTCCAGATCGAGAGAAAATATCAGCAGCCACTGTCACATCCGTGATGTCAGGAAATTAATCGGAATATACTTGTATTATCGGTAATAAATAAAGGTCTTGCGTACGGAAACATTTTCCTTGCAAGAACTATTGCGAAGAGCCGCCAAATATTCCTGGAATGGCGTACAAGAAAGCTCTTTCCTTGTCTTTAAGAAGGTGCTAACATTTTCTCGAGTTCCAGCAATGTATGATGGGAATGTCGAGTCAAAACTTGACACCGAAGCTAGCGGTGCTATAGAGGCAGTTCTAGTATAAATTTTGGACGATGCAGATAAAATGATAGCTGACAATTTCAGAGTACTTTTTAAGTCCGAGAAGAATACCTCTGTAACCAACAAAGATTATCTTGAAATTGTTTGGGCATTCAACATGCTCGGGCAGTATTCATTAGTCAAATAATACACCACAGTAGTGAATCATCATTCTCTAAGCTGGCTGCTTAGCCTAAAGTATCCGTCACATCGTCTGGCAAAATGGGAACTATGGATTTAAGAGTATACTGACTCAAATACAAGATCGCTCACTAAGGAATCATTTGGTGAAAAACAACAGCGTGGACGAAATCGTCGCTGCAACTGAACATAGGGAAGATGCAGTACTGCTCAAAACGATAGAAGGCTTGAAGAAAGAGGAACCAACCAAAGGAGGATTCCAATTAATAAATGCAACATTATATAAGAGATACTTTTATCTGATGGGGCAGAAATGGTTGTTCATCGCTCCATCTCGTCTATCGTCAGCAATCCTGTTGTAGTTCCATGACACTCCAAAATCTTGAATTCGTGAACACTCTAGACTGGATCAGAGGCAGGTACCACTGTCTCTACAGATTCATTAGACGCTATGCGTGCACTGTAAGGAATACCAACGACGGTAACATGTACCACAATCCCCCCTGGCACATCCGGTACCAGTCCCACCTGCAACATTGCTATTTCACCGAAATGGACTCGAACTCTCATGGAGGTACGACGAACGGGAAATAATGGATAACAGTCTGCACTGATTACCTAGTAAACTATGGTTTCTCCAAACCTGTGACAACTGCTGAAGCTCCGGAAATTACAAAGTTTATTGCAGAAGACATCATTTTGAATAGTGTGGCACCCCAAGTGATGATCTCTCATAATGGAAAGTTTTCTATTCAAGACTAGTATCAGAAGTAAATTCACGTTGAGATATTACATCTACATCTACATGCATACTCCGCAATACACCGTACGGTGCGTGGCGGAGGGTACCCCGTACCACAACTAGCATCTTCTCTCCCTGTTCCACTTCCAAACAGAATAAGGGAAAAACCACTGCCTATATGCCTCTGTACGAGCCCTAATCTCTCTTATCTTTGTGGTCTTTTCGCGAAATATAAGTTGGCGGCAGTAAAATTGTACTGCAGTCAGCCTCAAATGCTGGTTCTCTAAATTTCCTCAGTATCGATTCACGAAAAGAACGCCTTCTTTCCTCCAGAGACTCCCACCCGAGTTCCTGAAGCATTTCCGTAACACCGTGATGATCAAACCTACCAGTAATAAATCTAGCAGCCCGCCTCTGAATTGCTTCTATGTCTGCCCTCAATCCGGCCTGATAGGGATCCCAAACGCTCGAGCAGTACTCAAGAATAGGTCGTAATAGCGTTTTATAAGCGGTCTCCTTTACACATGAACCACATCTTCCAAAAATTCTACCAATGAACCGAAGACGACTATCCGCCTTCCCCACAACTGCCATTACATGCTTGTCCCACTTCATATTGCTCTGCAATGTTACGCCCAAATATTTAATCGACGTAACAGTGTCAAGCGCTACACTACTAATGGAGTATTCAAACATTACGGGATTCCTTTTCCTATTCATCTGCATTAATTTACATTTATCTGTATTTAGAGTTAGCTGCCATTCTTTACACCAATCATAAATCCTGTGCAAGTCATCTTGTATTCTCCTACAGTCACTCAACGATGACACCTTCCCGTACACCAAAGCACCATCAGCAAACAGCCGCACATTACCCACAGGATAACAACTGCCTAGCATCCACAGAAAGATGGCCCCTTAGAACGCTTTAACAAGACGTCGGCAGGTATGCTCGAAATGAACACTGATGTCAAACAGAGAGATTGGGATACAATGCTGCCCTCTATACATCTGCATAGAACACAGTGAGGCAAGTGTAATCTTACGCCCTATCGTAAGACTTGTAAATGGAGAACCTTCATTGGAATATTTAAATAAATATCTTTATCTGGCTCTGTATATCTGACGTAAGTAAATCAAATCAATGATAAAGTAATTCACCTCACTAAGAAATTAGGCAAATATTTCAATAATGAACTCAGTTTATTACAAACGAATGTAATTAAATCTCAATAAATAAATAAAACGATCATTGGAATGAGTAGGAAAACCTGGACAAGAGATTAAAATGTTATTCAAGTAAGCGTGTATCTGGAAGAGACAGACAAAACAATTACTTTCACAGGTGTTACAACGTGATTGCCAAAGGATAGGGCCTAGAGATAGAAAATACTATTGAGGGATGTATGTGTGTGTGTGTGTGTGTGTGTGTGTGTGTGTGTGCGCGCGCGAGAGAGTGTTGGAAGCATGTTGAGGTTCTAACTACAAACAGGTATTCAAAAGGAAGATTGAAATAAACGAACATTGTTATAAATGATTCGGTTTTGTTTACACGCCTTATTGTTGTGGGTGGATCTCACCATAACTATCTATCTGCAGGTGGCGGATAAAGTGGCTGCAAGAGTAGTCGTTGGCTCTGTACCAACAACTCCTCCCTTTCTACTCAACCGGATGAGGGCCTCTCGTCCCATACGAGCCTGCGAGGCTGGAGAAGTTGTCTAGAAGTGAAGTTCGCATGAGGAGAAGCCGATCCGCCAAGACGCTGAAATAAGAAGTGAGATTCTGCAGAGCACTTCGGGCAAGAAAAAATCTGTGTCCTTTGGTTTTTGGCGTCATGTAATTTGTGACTGGATGAATGTTAATTCTTGTACGTTATCATACAAGCCGCTTGTCTCTCTTGTTACTCACATTTCATATTGTTGAACAGTTAAATGACTTGTTAGCCTTGATCAATCCCAAAGAAAGCAGGTGTTGACAGATGTGAAAATTACCGAACTATCAGCTTAATAAGTCACAGCTGCAAAATACTAACACGAATTCTTTACAGACGAATGGAAAAACTAGTAGAAGCCAACCTCGGGGAAGATCAGTTTGGATTCCGTAGAAACACTGGAACACGTGAGGCAATACTGACCTTACGACTTATCTTAGAAGAAAGATTAAGGAAAGGCAAACCTACGTTTCTAGCATTTGTAGACTTAGAGAAAGCTTTTGACAATGTTGACTGGAATACTCTCTTTCAAATTCTAAAGGTGGCAGGGGTAAAATACAGGGAGCGAAAGGCTATTTACAATTTGTACAGAAACCAGATGGCAGTTATAAGAGTCGAGGGACATGAAAGGGAAGCAGTGGTTGGGAAGGGAGTAAGACAGGGTTGTAGCCTCTCCCCGATGTTGTTCAATCTGTATATTGAGCAAGCAGTAAAGGAAACAAAAGAAAAATTCGGAGTAGGTATTAAAATTCATGGAGAAGAAATAAAAACTTTGAGGTTCGCCGATGACATTGTAATTCTGTCAGAGACAGCAAAGGACTTGGAAGAGCAGTTGAATGGAATGGACAGTGTCTTGAAAGGAGGATATAAGATGAACATCAACAAAAGCAAAACAAGGATAATGGAATGTAGTCGAATTAAGTCGGGTGATGCTGAGGGAATTAGATTAGGAAATGAGGCACATAAAGTAGTAAAGGAGTTTTGCTATTTGGGGAGCAAAATAACTGATGATGGTCGAAGTAGAGAGGATATAAAATGTAGGCTGGCAATGGCAAGGAAAGCGTTTCTGAAGAAGAGAAATTTGTTAACATCGAGTATAGATTTAAGTGTCAGGAAGTCATTTCTGAAAGTATTCGTATGGAGTGTAGCCATGTATGGAAGTGAAACATGGACGATAAATAGTTTGGACAAGAAGAGAATAGAAGCTTTCGAAATGTGGTGCTACAGAAGAATGCTGAAGATTAGATGGGTAGATCACATAACTAATGAGGAAGTATTGAATAGGATTGGGGAGAAGAGAAGTTTGTGGCACAACTTGACCAGAAGAAGGGATCGGTTGGTAGGACATGTTCTGAGGCATCAAGGGATCACCAATTTAGTATTGGAGGGCAGCGTGGAGGGTAAAAATCGTAGAGGGAGACCAAGAGATGAATACACTAAGCAGATTCAGAAGGATGTAGGTTGCAGTAGGTACTGGGAGATGAAAAAGCTTGCACAGGATAGAGTAACATGGAGAGCTGCATCAAACCAGTCTCAGGACTGAAGACCACAACAACAACAACAGCCTTGATGCTCCAAAACCTGTAAAGTTTTCACCCAAACTCAGTCTACGTTCGCGAGCTGGCTAGTATGTAGGAACCTGTAAGGACAGTCGCAACACTTACTGCAACTTACAATTTATTTACATAAACTAATGGTATCCGTTTTTACATTTCCTTCACTAATTGTTCGCAGCTCGTGGTCGGGCGGTAGCGTTCTCGCTTCCCGCGCCCGGGTTCACGGGTTCGATTCCCGGCGGGGTCAGGGATTTTCTCTGCCTCGTGATGACTGGGTGTTGTGTGATGTCCTTAGGTTAGTTAGGTTTAAGTAGTTCTAAGTTCTAGGGGACTGATGACCATAGATGTTAAGTCCCATGGTGCTCAGAGCCATTTGAGCCATTTTCCTTCACTAATTGTTTTAGCGGTCAGTAACGAAGCAAGCTGGGATAGTTTTACTTCCCCTCTTGTTCTGACTTCTACCTCCTTAAAATTCCTTTTTTTTCACTTTTAACTAATTACCATTAACAAACGTGAGAATAATCTGTATTTCTATAATAGGGAGATTGGCCATCACTTTTAAAGAATATAATACCATACCTAATTATGTGCTTAGTTTTATGTATTTAATTAATTTTCTAATTTATTTTCACTATTCCTAGTTAGTATATTTTGTTGTAGGGCGAAATCAGTAATTGTTTCGTAACTTAAATTCCGTTGTTAACTTACAAACAAATACAAATTCTATAACAATCATAAACACTTGGAAGACGAAACACTAGTATCCATTAAATATTTATTTGGCGCTATTCGAAAGCATATTAGCAAAGCCAGCTCTTAATTCCAAAGTTATTAACAGTTTTGTCAAAAGTATTGTTTGCGTAACTACGAGGGCAGTTCAATAAGTAATGCAACACATTTTTTTTCTGAAACAGGGGTTGTTTTATTCAGCATTGAAATACACCAGGTTATTCCCCAATCTTTTAGCTACACAACACTGTTTTTCAACGTAATCTCCATTCAATGCTACGGCCTTACGCCACCTTGAAATGAGGGCCTGTATGCCTGCACGGTACCATTCCACTGGTCGATGTCGGAGACAACGTCGTACTGCATCAATAACTTCTTCATCATCCGCGTAGTGCGTCCCACGGATTGCGTCCTTCATTGGGCCAAACATATGGAAATCCGACGGTGCGAGATCGGGGCTGTAGGGTGCATGAGGAAGAACAGTCCACTGAAGTTTTGTGAGCTCCTCTCGGGTGCGAAGACTTGTGTGAGGTCTTGCGTTGTCATGAAGAAGGAGAAGTTCGTTCAGATTTTTGTGCCTACGAACACACTGAAGTCGTTTCTTCAATTTCTGAAGAGTAGCACAATACACTTCAGAGTTGATCGTTTGACCATGGGGAAGGATATCGAACAGAATAACCCCTTCAGCGTCCCAGAAGACTGTAACCATGTCTTTACCGGCTGAGGGTATGGCTTTAAACTTTTTCTTGGTAGGGGAGTGGGTGTGGCGCCACTCCATTGATTGCTGTTTTGTTTCAGGTTCGAAGTGATGAACCCATATTTCATCGCCTGTAACAATCTTTGACAAGAAATTGTCACCCTCAGCCACATGACGAGCAAGCAATTCCGCACAGATGGTTCTCCTTTGCTCTTTATTGTGTTCGGTTAGACAACGAGGGACCCAGCGGGAACAAACCTTTGAATATCCCAACTGGTGAACAATTGTGACAGCACTACCAACAGAGATGTCAAGTTGAGCACTGAGTTGTTTGATGGTGATCCGTCGATCATCTCGAACGAGTGTGTTCGCACGCTCCGCCATTGCAGGAGTCACAGCTGTGCACGGCCGGCCCGCACGCGGGAGATCAGACAGTCTTGCTTGACCTTGCGGCGATGATGACACACGCTTTGCCCAACGACTCACCGTGCTTTTGTCCACTGCCAGATCACCGTAGACATTCTGCAAGCGCCTATGAATATCTGAGATGCCCTGGTTTTCCGCCAAAAGAAACTCGATCACTGCCCGTTGTTTGCAATGCACATCCGTTACAGACGCCATTTTAACAGCTCCATACAGCGCTGCCACCTGTCGGAAGTCAATGAAACTATACGAGACGAAGCGGGAATGTTTGAAAATATTCCACAAGAAATTTCCGGTTTTTTCGACCAAAATTGGCCGAGGAAAAAAAATGTGTTGCATTACTTATTGAACTGCCCTCGTATGTATGTTAATTTCATCATTTAAACAAATAATTCGGCCTAAACCTTGTAGTAGAAGAAACCGTGTATAAGAAACGAATTTTTCGATGTATTCATTTAATTTAATGAGTTAAGTTTTAATTGTAATTTCTGTAAATTAATCATCGGACAATGTGAAATTTCAGCACCTGTTATTGAGAGGATACATAAGGGCCGAATTTTTGGTCCTGAGACAGTCACTTCGCGGCCGAGTTTCAGACAAGAAATCTGTGTTGATTAGAACAAGAACAATGCTTCAAATCAACTGTGAAATAAGTGTTACACAATTAGGTCATGTGTTGAAACAATGACAGTGTCTGCTCTGTACGTACCTTTCCATTCTTCGGGAACTCTGAACTTTTATGGTTAGGTTTCTACTGCTCGTAGATGTTCAATAGTAAATTATTGTAGCAGTATGTGGAGGTTTGCCTGCAAAATGTTAATGAGGCTTATGGAAAGTTAAAACAATAAGGCACTGGCCAAATTTAATGTGTATATGGGGGTTGTGAAAAGTGAAATTAAACAACTGTGAATCGTAAATGTACACTTGTCGCCTACATCATTTAAAGTAACCAGAGTTGTACTTCCACACCCCATTTTTCAGCCAGTATCACAACACATTACATCGACTCTGAGGACAACAAACGAAGAAATAAAAGAAGGCGAACCGTCACTGGCTCTTGAGCTACGTTCTGACATTCCACGACCTTCAAAGTAGCCCTTAACTTTCTCTTCCCCTTTCTAAGACGTTATCACAATAGCCCAAGTTTTCAGCGAATTCTGACTGCCCGCTGTTTCTCTCCACAATTTTCTGGGGCTCTGCCAGGTAGCATCCCGTGACCAGACAGCTTGTAAAAAAAAAAAAAAAAAAAGTTCTGGCGTCCAGCGTACACTGGATATATAAGTCGCGTTCCATGGCTTCAGATGCTCGGCGCCTGGGTAGTTACCTTTCGAAACACGTTCTTTTAGTCATAAGTCTTTTGAATGGTTCGATGCAGCCCGCCACGAATTCCTCTCGCGCGTGCTAACTTCTTAATCTCATGGTAACATCTCCTCCATTAATTGTTGGTTTTATTAAAATTTCTATCTTCCTTTACAGTTTTTACTCTCCACAGCTACCTCCAGTTACATGGTTCTTTGCAAAGTTGATAGACGTTAGAACATACAGTTTATACGAAGAATACGTTTGTAGGTTTAAACGTATTTACGTGCAAATAGCTGCCGAAGCTGCCGTATGTAGGTGATACTCTCATTCTGGCAAATATTGTCAAAGAGGATGGAGGAGTTTCAGATCGTCCACTTGCCCTTGTGGAACTATCCTAAAAGGCAGAGGAATCTCCAGTGATCAACGCCATTTGGGTGCAGAGTGCAATGAAAGCAACTGCGTTAATAAACATGGAATGTTCAGGAGACATGTGACCATAGCTAACATAATGACTTCACCACTGGCAAGTCCCCATTTCGAATCTCTGGAACGGCGCTGCCAAGAGAAATAAACAACGAATTGGTAACATACAATGAGCCAGAGAATGGAACTACTGAATTCTGAATGTGACAGAGAAGCTGAAAGTACACAATGTGGATATAGTGGCGGTCAATGAAGTGATACTGAAAAAGGAAAGAACTTTTGGTCAGACAAATACAGGATAATATCTGTAGCAGCAGAAGATGATATACTGGAGTAGGATTCTGAAATCGTTGGCAAGTGAGGAGCTGGGAATGGTAAGCCAACCAACCAAAAGCACAACATATCACGCAGAAAACATCAATTACCTTTAGTTAAGAAGTTATCAGCAGCGTGGTAGATAGTAATTAAAACTTCCGGGCTAAGAGGCCGTGGTCCAATAGTAGAAATACTATTGGAGTATTTCTACTATTGGACCACGGCCTCTTAGCCCGGAAGTTTTAATTACTGAAGACGCCGGCCGTGAAAGCCTACACGCTATGATTAGCGTGGTAGATACATTGTAAAGACATTATATGTATATTATTACACCAGGACTCAGCTAGTTTTGAAGCTTTATACAAGAGTTGTACAGTTAGTCGGTAGCCCTGTTTTGGCTGCACTGCCATTTTCAAGCGCTTTGTTTATCTCATCGTTGATGTTGTAGCTGTCAAATATTTCTGCGTATTGTATCTGTAGTGAAAATTGAATTTTTTTTGTTTATATATTTTTCTCAAAGTAGATGTTGTTATTGAGTAATTTTTGTAGCAATTTTCGTTTTCTATAATTCTGAAAGATTTACTTGACAGAAGTCAACGACATTATATGTCACGTGACATACAACATTCCTGCCTTCTGTCAAATAAAGCTGTCAAATTTATAGAAAACAAAAACAGCAACAACACTTACTCGGAGCTCAATTTAGTAACAATGAAATGCAGGTTCAAATTTAAGAGACTAGTCCAGAAGAATCAGTGCACAAAAAGATGGGATTCTGAATTACTAAGGAATGATGATGTACCCTTCACGTCCTCTGAAGCTATACATTCAGTTATTGTGATGTAGTATTTAGATGAATGGGGCTTCAGGCTAAAGGTTGGGCGGACATGGAGCTCAATTCACAGTTAATGTATTAAATACCAAAATACTTCTGCTAACAGAATAGTGATGAATTTTCGGTAAACCAATGTATCCTTCAGTTGCCCTAAGGATCCTTGACCTTGGCTGAAAACGAGAAATAGAAGATAATGTCTTCTGTAAAATGAAAAGAATTAAAATCAGACAAAAGTAAAAGTTTACAATCCAGGGCTCCCGGCCATCAGTGTAATAATTAATAGTTTTTGATGTTGCTGAGAAACAGTCATACAATACTTTTTAAAGGAAAACAGCGCCATTTGACTGTTTTATTATTTATTTAAGTACAATCCAGGTTTCGCCCTTTCATGCCATTTTCAAGTACATGATTTCATTTCTTCAACATATGTTGCAGGACACTTAACATGTTGCCAAGCTCAAAGTTGACCCAAAATTGAGCTAATATTTTTTCTTAATTTATGGCCAACTTTGAACTTGAAAACAAGTTAATTGCCCTACAGTATGTGATAAAGACGTAAAATCAAATACTTGAAAATGGCGTAAAAGGCCGAAACCGGGATTGTACTTAAACAAACAATAAAACAGTCAAATGGCAATTTGTTCCTTTAAAAATGTAATAATAATAGAGAGAACTCCTGCAGCCAAAAGTAAGTTGCCGAATCAACTCATAGAAATACCTACGATTATTTACACAACACGTAACTACACATTGGCTTATTATTAGCATTAACAAATAGCTATCACAATAAGGTACCCACAAAGCTCCACCAAACTGAGTCACGTTCACGACATAGGGGGAAAAAAAACGTTCGACTTCATGCACAGCGCATAATTTGTAATTTAACAAACTCAACACCATTCACCCACAGGGCATGAATCCATCTGCATTTTTGTCATCAAATAACAACGAAAATTGGTTACATAACCATGGACTACTTGCAGAATGTCGTTTAGTAGCAAAAGCACCCAGTGCACTGTTCACACACGACACAGTGCGCTGTGTCAGCCGCAAAACCACTAGGGCACAAGCAGATGGCGTTTGACGTGAAGCAGCACTTTTCTCCACCTCCATTTGGATTGCTGTCCATCTGGTCAGAAAAAGCGCCAATCGCTCCATCGGGCTGTTTTGTCCACACAGCAGTCAATCCTCACACTGATCATAGTGACTGCCAGTTGATGACGCTGCAGATCATCAGCTTCTTGAAGCCCTCGCTCTCGGCTCTGCCCAGAACTTACTCATGTCCTTCCACCCCACTCAGGCCCAGCTTTCCATTACAGAGACCTCATATGCCATACTAGTCATCACCTAACGATACCCTGCAGGCTTGCCCATTGCGCTGCACAGCGTTGACCTCGAGAATATGTTGCTAGTTAAACTTCTGCAGTTGACTGACTACGCCGTAACTGCCTTTTCTGGTTTACGTACTGTTCATTCCCAAACTGTGACATCACTGCCCACCTCCAAGTGCAGCCTCAGCCATCAACCTTGGCCAACATCACAGTTCTCCGTACCCCACGCTAACTACTGATTATGTGCCACGGGTTATCCGGCTGTGATCTTCGCGATGGTTTCCAGAACATGACCTGCCTTCGAAAATGAGTAATGTCTCCCTTGTTTCACTCTGCCCACCAGGGCTCAGATTGGCGCCAGCAGCTGACAATGTCTTTTATTGACGTTCTACAGCAAGAGCAGTAACAGTGCTCATAGATGGGTGGAGCAGGAAACAAGGCACGCTGCAAATTACGAATTCACAGCGTAGTTTTCGTCATGCAAAATTGCATCAAATGAGGGAGTCATACTCACATAGTCTGCAATAAAATAACATGAAAATACCAATTCAAAATGAGAATCACGCACAGCGACATCATTCCATGCCGTTATGTTCTGTTACCTCTTCAGGAAAATTTAAAACAGAATTTTTTCTTTCGGAAATTTGTGGTAAGGTCTTGTGGGACCAAACTGCTGAGGTCATCAGCCTCTAAGCCTACACACTGCTTAATCTAGCTTAAACTAAGTCACACTGTGGATAGCACACACACACTCATGCCTGAGCCGCACGGACAGTGACAACGTGTCTATGACCGCGCGTCTACCCCGCGCGGCTAAAACAGAATCATTACACAATTTGGCATAACTAAAACAGTATACTACGAAATCGAACGGCAAGAAATAGAATGCCAAGGCAGCATACAGTCGTTCACAAATGCCTCAGAGTATTTTAGCCCACTAACCCTGTCTCTATCCCCACAACCGGCAGACACACTTCACCGACCAACAATAAAAGAATACCAAACCGAAACTCTGGCTAACAGGCTCTGAAAACTGCACCACACAGTGTGAAACAAGTCATCCCGAAACCCGTATCTAGTAAGGTCTACCCAAAAATGAAGACTCACAAATGTCTCACTAATACAGACCTCTATCCTATCAACGAACAAAGCACAAGCCTGATCTCCCTGATGACATCAAACAACACAAGCAGCTAGTGACCCACACATCTGCTCTGGAAGATAAAACAACTTGCACAAATCGATAGACTGCAAGACAAAATCCCTCTTAAGGATGCCCATCCGAATAAAACTATTAACCGTGTCCTTGAACTCTCCTGCTGTTCTCTGCAACATCTCATCCATGCCTTTGACGAAGCTGCCTGGTTATTTCCACCCCTGTGTTTACAGAGCCCTGCCCATAGATCCTCTCCACCGACGATACCTACATCCTGCACAGCCAGGCCATATGCAACACTTCCCTTGCTGCCTGACAGAAATAGCACACAGGAAAACAAGACATTCTCTCTTATCTGTAAGAGGCAGTCGAATGAGAACGAAATATATGGAAAAAATCAAGTAAACTGTTTATTATTTCAACAGTAATCGCCATAACGGTTAATACATTTAATCCACTAACAGACGAGACGCTCCATGCCTTCATGGAATAAGGTTTGCGGTCATGATTATACGTAGGCAGGCCCCTCTTCTTCTGAGGCAAATCAAGAGCCATGAATGTCTTTCTTTAGGACTACAAAAATATGGAAATCCCGTAGAGAGAGAGATGCACAGATGGAGGATGTGTAAACTTTTGCAGCATACTCGAAACCACATTAGCAACATGTGTAGGCTTTGGACGGAGATGTACAGAGCTGGTACAATCCTGGTCTCACAGGCAACTGAAAACATTTTTCTGTGAGTACACTGACCATCTTCTCTCATACTGGCATAATTTTTTTCACAGTTAGAGCTATTTCTTTTGAGCAAGTAAGCAATTTACTTACTTTCTTCATCTTTCTCGTTTTCGTTTGACTGCCCTTACACAATCACCAGCACAATATGCAACCAAGTTTTGCTACCAAATGTGGCGTGTGGTTTAGGTGGAGTGGAGTTCAGACTGAAGTTTCTACAGTCGTGGGGCATTACTAAACAATTACATTTTTAAACGTCAAAACACTTCTGATACGAGAATCTTCTGTTAACACAATACGGCCTCGAGTATCATTGACTGGAGTAGAATTGTCTTCGAACTGGCCGCAGAGACCAGCAAAAATCTCTATGGAGACACTCCAGACAGCGGTGTAATACCAGCCTGCCATGTGGTCCGACAGGTAAGATCAATGGTCTGGCGTAATATTTCTTTTCATACCAGGATCCCTTTAGTTATCATCCGTGGCGCCCTTACAGCACAGCTGTACGTTGACGATGTTCTACTCCCTTCACGGCAGGCCACCCATAGCTTACATATGAAAAAAAAAATAATGCCCAGCCACATATGGTGAGAGTTTCTGCTGCTTATCTTCGTGCTTGTCAAACTCTACCTCGAACTACAAGGTCACTAGATCTCTCCCCAATAGAGAATGTTTGG
This sequence comes from Schistocerca serialis cubense, assembly GCF_023864345.2. Classification (NCBI taxonomy): domain Eukaryota; kingdom Metazoa; phylum Arthropoda; class Insecta; order Orthoptera; family Acrididae; genus Schistocerca; species Schistocerca serialis. Next base: position 182,982,966 of record NC_064641.1, read on the forward strand.
AGAATAATAGGCAGCCAGCCGGAGAGGCCGAGCGGCTCTAGGCGCTACAGTCTGGAACCGCGCGACCACTACGGTCGCACGTTCTAATCCTGCTTCGGGCATGGACGTGTGTGATGTCCTTAGGTTAGTTAGGCTTAAGAAGTTCTAAGCTCTAGGGGACTGATGACCTCAGAAGTGGTCCCATAGTGCTCAGAGCCATTTGAACCAATAATATGAAGGGCCCTAATACCAGCTCGGTATTTTGACGACCGATTACATCAGTTGGGCACAATTTGACATGATATCCACCAGGAGAACCTCCAACAACTCTATCAGTCTACGCCAAGCCGAATAACTGCTTGCATAACGGCCAGAGGTGGACCAACGCATCATTGACTTGCTCTGTTTATGAAGCTCCTTCTCTTGAATAACTCACCGAATTTTTTCGAACTTGTTTGTCTTTAGATATAGTAATACAATGCCAGTGCAGGAAAACACATAACACCACTACCCTTGCTAGATAGCTGCCACAATAAGCTACCTTCAATGCTCTAACTATATATATATATATATATATATATATATATATAAATAATCAACAAATTATTACAAAACAACACATACAAAGAATCATTCACACAGAACAAACAATAAAATGAAATTTAATATAAACTGTGTATAAAAATGAGTTACATTTATGGCGTAAGTTACAGAATATCACCTTCAGCCTGTTACATCCAGTCATCTCACTGTGTAGTCTAACAAATTCAATAGCTCTCGCCCACATTGCACACGCCCACATGCACTGCGTATCATGAGATAACAGCCACAATTTATTACACAACAACCACAGACTTCCATACAGAATGTAACTTGCTAGCAAAAACACCCACTTCACCACGCATACAGAATAAAGTGCGCTATCTCAACCACAAAACCACCAGATTGCTACCATCAGCTGCATCACGTAGTGCCCGTTGCACAGGAGCCACTTTCTCCTCCTCCAGTCGGATCACTGTCCATCTAGCTGGAAAAGGCACAGCCCACTCTTCTAGGCTGTTGTGTGCAGAGAGCGGCCGCGACCTGTGCTGCCCATGTTATGTTTGGCTTACAGCATGGCAGTGCATCAGCTTCTTGAAGTTCTAGTTCTTGGCTCTGACCAGAGCTCACTCGATCCTATCCCTGAAGCAACACACCCGCCTCCAAGGCCCAGAGCACCATTATGGACACCTCGGTTACTACATCAGTCCAGCCTCTAGTGATGCGTCACGGCTTGTCCACTGTTTCCACTGCAAAGATGGCGCTGGCGTACAGAAGATTTTGCTGTTTCGACTTGCTGCAGCTGACTGACTTCATCATATCTCTTTCAGCTAATCTGTTGTCCAGCCCCAGACTCCGACTTCACTGCCCATCTTCTAATGCAGCCTTGGTCACCAACGTCGGCTACCCCCACAGTCTTCTGCACCCCGCCCTGAATGCTGACGACTTGCCGCAGGTTATCCGACCGCCAACATGGCGCTGGTTTCTGGAAGATTTTCTGCCTTTGAAGCAAAACAAGTGACAGCCCCTTTCTCGTCTCGATCTGTCCACCAATCCTCGGAACTTTGCCACCAGCCACGCAAATGCAGCCAACAATGTCTGCTGTTTTCTCACTAACTGAGAGCTGCGCTAATATCATCACCAGCGTCATGTGTAAGGAAACTAGGCATACCGTGATTTACAAGTTCATGGCATGCAATAATGAATACGTAATTAGGCAGCTCAGTTGAAGAGGAATGAACATCATAAAAGAAAAATCACTTCAATTGCTAAAGAAGGATGGTAACAGTGAAGAACTCTTGGGTAACACCGCAAAAATTTTAGTCGGTCGGTGAAAGGTGAAAGTACAAAAAATTTCAAGGAAATTCAGGAATACGAAAGTCATTTAGGAATGGCATAAAGAAAGAGAATGAAATTTTTGTTAACATAGAAATTTTTTTAAGAAAATTAGGTACATAGAATTCACTTAGGAATGAAATAATTATGAGTGCAGGAAAGGTAAGGCGAAACCCACGCAGGAAAAATGTGAAGTAATCGGAAAAAAAGGTCGTCAGATGAACTGGTTCAGCGTACTAAAAGTCAAAATAACTTTCGGTGAAATTCAGCGGATGGGTGGAAAGAATACACTGATGGCTTCTGCGAGGGGGATGACTTGACGAGATTGTGAAAGACGATGTCCAGTATCGGGATCACAATTTAATAAAACTTTCGCGTCAGTCTACAGATGGACGAAACGTGTACTGCCGAGATATTTGAAATAGACTTCATGTGACTGCACGCCCGAAATTTAATGTCTCAGTTATTTCTGTGGCTCTTCAATATTTCTGTTAGTTTAGTCACGGTTCACGTTCTGTGTGTCGTAATTTATAAATTCCCTTCCAAAGTCCATTCAGTTCTTCCTCATTTTGACAGAGGACCTCAATCGCGGTAGCCGTTAGTGAATTGTGTCTTTTACGAGGGTTGGAACTTAAATAGTGGCAACTATTTATTCAAAACCGATACAAAAGAATTACACGTTTGCACCTGTTACTGTCCATCAAAGTAGGCACCAGCGTTGTGTAGAACCCGTTGCCAGCTATGTGGAAGGCGTAGCAATACCATTAGCAGAGCCCGTTCTGTTGATGGCGCGAATGGAGCGGTCTACTGTCTGTCGAATCTCTGGAACAGTTCTGAAGCGAATGCCACGAAGTTGTTCCTTCATCTTCGGAAACAAATCAAAGTCACAAGGACTTCAGTCCGGGGAGTATGGTGGATGGTACAGTACTTCCCAGTCCCATAGACCGAACAGAGCAGCCACAGCTTGCGCTGTATGTGCCCGCGCATTGTCGTGCAAAATTATGGGTGGGTTGCGCAGAAAGTGTCGCCGTTTCTTTCGCAAATCTGGTCGCAGGTGATGCTCCAAAAACGAACAGTAATACTGTGCATTGACGGTCTGCCGTGGAGGAACGTGATTCCTTAGGATAACACAGTTGTACACGAGAATCACCATAACTTTCAGCATACTGTGGCTATGACGCACTTTCGACTTTCGCGGCGACCCATAATGACACCATTCGTAGGATTGGCGTTTCAGTTTTGGCCCATTTCTCAATCTGTGTTACGATATGGCGTAAGGAAGCCTCTCCTTCGCGCTCATATCGCTTCAGGTGCGTCTGACGCATGCATTTCTGCGTTTCCGTCAAGTCATGCAAATTTTTCGCATGCGCAGGCGTTCCTTCAGGATGCGAAGCACAGATGTATGCGCTTATCCGGTTTCGAGGGAGAGCTCACGAATCGTATGGCGTCGCTCACTGTCCACTAACGCGGCAACAGCATGCACTTCTTTTTCAGAGACGCTAGGACGACCTGCCCGATGCATGTCTGCCACAGTTTGCTGTCCTTCGTTGAAGGCTTTTACCCAATGTGACACTGTTCTGTACGGCAATGCCGATTCCCCGCACGCCTCTTGAAGACCTTGATGACTGTCGTGCTGTACGACCTATGGCACATTCAATCTTGATCCATCTCCGTTGTTCCTGTTTCGAAAACATAGTGACACCGTTACATTAGACCACTCACTCACAAGTGACTGTGTTTCCCTCGATGGCGCGCACGCCGGTGACGTGGAACGGGCGAGTCCATTTTCTCGGTGGTAAGGTGCGTATGTCACCAACGTGTACTATCAGTGACAATAGCACATTCCATTGCATAGTGTCTCCACAGCAGTGTCACCACTATTTAAGTTCCAACATACCTATTGCATTTCACCATGAATTTTAATTCATTCTTTAAGGGTACATAGTTACGTTTATCATAGGTAATTTGTAATACATACAGCAATAATTGGAAATTAGCCACTTTAAAGACTATTTTACTCAATTCATATGCAAATACTGCAGTGTGTTAGTTCAGTGCATTACGTTTGTATTATTTGTGCAATGTAATCTACGTTTTCCACTAAGATCAGACCCGCGCAAAAGTCATCCTTTAACAAAACGATTCATTACGCTTAAGAAAGGTTTTATTCGGTACCGATAATAGTGATAATAAGCTGTTATAATCCTTAAAAACTAATCGACATGTACGTTAGGGACAGAATAACTCTAATATTCCTTTGGTAGCGTTCTGTCGAGGTTTTCGTGTATAGTATTTCCCATTTTCGTAGGTGTAACTCAACTTTCTGGGAAACAATAGAAATCACATCAGTGTTATTCACTTTGTAAACATCAAACGTTTTGACATAGATTAATAAAAAAGTTAAAAATCGAACTTTAACACTCTGAGAGAGAACACGAAGTATATACAAGATATAACGAGAACTCTTGTTCCCAGTAAGGAATTTTTATATTTGTCTAAATAAATCTTATTCCGCTCCAGAAAGTTCGCATTATACGAATATATTATACACTAATATCAGCACTTCTGGAATTCGATCTATGGGCCCAGCTTTTGGCTTTCTCTGCGACACGTTTTTTAATGTTATCTGCAAAACTCGCCTCCGTAGGAGACGTAGTTGACGCAGGTATGACCGGTGACACTCGACATTGGAGGTAAACCCGTTCGATTCCTGGTAACAGATGAAATTTACCCTGCGAGTGTTTTGCCGGTAAGGGTAGGTGTTGTGGTGAAATAAAGTTTCTCGCCATCAATCTTTGTTACCAATCTCTTGGATTAAAATCCCTACCGCTCCGCAGTGCCTCATGAAATGAGGGCATGTAACTCTGCTGCTGGTGATCCGCCCGTTGGATGAGGACGTAAAGTTCGGTGGTCCCTTTGGTTGGTTCAAATGGCTCTGAGCACTATGGGACTTAACATCTATGGTCATCAGTCCCCTAGAACTTAGAACTACTTAAACCTAACTAACCTAAGGACAGCACACAACACCCAGTCATCACGAGGCAGAGAAAATCCCTGACCCCGCTGGGAATCGAACCCGGGAACCCGGGCGCGGGCCCCTTTGGTGCCTTTCGAGAGGAGTACTGGTGTTGTTATTAGCCAAAAATTCACGGACAAGCAACGGCGTGTCCAGATGCATTATTGTGGTGCAAAAGCATTGGTTCTTTTCACCACAGCGCCGGCCGGATTGGCCGAGCGGTTCTAGGCGCTACCGTCTGGAACTGCGCGACCGCTACGTCGCAGGTTCGAATTCTGCCTCGGGCATGGATGTGTGTGTTGCCATTAGGTTAGTTAGGTTTAAATAGTTCTAAGTTCTAGGGGACTGATGACCTCGGAAGTTAAGTCCCATAATACTCAGAGCCATTTGAACTTTTTTTTTTTTTTACCACAAATCCGGCTGGTCTTATTTTTTGAGTTCCTCAAGTAAACGAAATTGACTTCTCAAGTAGGACTCCTCATCGAGCATTGGACATTTTGGTTGAGCTCATGGTACTCTATGTCGCTAAAACCGATGCTGAAACCACAGAGCATAACCATCAGCCAGCCGGGATGGCAGAGCGGTTCTAGGCGCTACAGTCTGGAACCGCGAGACCGCTACGGTCGCAGGTTCGAATCCTGCCTTGGGCATGGATGTATGTGATATCCTTAGGTTAGTTAGGTTTAAGTAGTTCTAAGTTCTAGGGGACTGATGAACTCATAAGTTAAGTCCCATAGTGCTCGGAGCCCTAACCATCGCATCTGACCACGCTATCGCACTTGTGGAGATTTTTTTCGGCCTTTGTGATCCTGAATGATACCACTGGAACTAATGAGAGTGCATTTCACCTTCATATCCGGTACCCAAGCCTCGTCACTTGTTATGACACGTTTCTGTATATCTGTATCGTTGCAGACTTCAATTATTGCATCCTGAGGAACTCGCATTCGCCGCTGTTTCGCTCCATATCCAACGGCCATTTTGTTGTGAATCGTTTTGTTCGCAAATATTCGATGACATATCAAGAGATGAACCAACTGATGCACCAACATCATCAACAACTTCTCTGTGTGTCATTAGGCTGTCGTTCATAATCATTTGTTTCACTTTATCCATGATTTCGTCTACTGAAGGTATGTAGGGATCCAGGGCGCTCGTTAAGATTTGTTACTGATAAGTCAGATGTATGAGTATCATGGAAACCTTCATGAACTCAAATGGGTATCCTGGGAGGAAAGAAGACATTCCTTTCACGAAAGATTATTAAGAACGTTTAGAGAACAGGCCTCTTCCCTCAACACACTTCCCAAGTAAGAACCGCAAAGACAGGATATGTTAGGTGTCACGTGGAATCATACGTGTCAGTGGTTCCAAACGGAGGTGTAAGCGTTAAAGGGATTTGAAGGGTGTTCCTGATTCACGGCTAATTTTTGCGACGTTGGGGATTCACTCACCCACACTCTACCTCGACCCTCTTCCCCCTTCGATGAATTGTAAAATAATCGAGTGCATTTTTGAAAACATAGTTCTAAATACCTTTTAAGGTGTATCAGATTTTATAATAAGTGGATATACCAGTGTGATACAAAGCTATATGTGGATATACCACTGTGATACAAAGCTATATGGGCTGTCACAAAAAAGTTTCTTATTTCATTCACATCATTATATTTAGATGAAAGAAGTTTTAGAATGCTCAGTAATTTTCTGACAATGAAAGGGGAACTCGGCGGGTAAATTTCGTGGTTAGTTGTTGTTGTTCTTGTGGTCATCAGTCCTGAGACTGGTTTGATGTAGCTCTCCATGCTACTCTCTCCTGTGCAAGCTTTTTCATCTCCCAGTACCTACTCCAACCTACATCCTTCTGAATCTGCTAAGTGTATTCATCTCTTGGTCTTCCTCTACGATTTTTACACTCCACGCTGCCCTCCAATACTACATTGGTGATCCCTTGATGCCTGAGAACATGTCCTACCAACCGATCCCTTCTTCTAGTAAAGTTGTGCCACAGACTCTTCTTCTCCCCAATGCTATTCAATACCTCTACAAAAGTTATGTGATCTACCCATCTAATCTTCAGCATTCTTCTGTATCACCATATTTCGAAAGCTTCTATTCTCTTCTTGTCCAAACTATTTATCGTCCGCGTTTCACCTCCATACATGGCTACACTCCATACAAATACTTTCAGAAACGACTTCCTGACACTTAAATCTATACTCGATGTTAACAAATTTCCCTTCTTCAGAAATGCCTTCCTTGCCATTGCCAGTCTACATTTTATATTATCTCTACTTCGAACTTCGATCATCGTCAGTTATTTTGCTTCCCAAATAGCAAAACTCCTTTACTACTTTAAGTGTCTCATTTCATAATCTAATTCCCTGAGCATCACCCGACTTAATTAGACTACATTCCATTATCCTCGTTTTGCTTTTGTTGATGTTCATCTTATATCCTCCTTTCAAGACACTATCCATTCCGTTCAACTGCTCTTCCAAGTCCTTTGCTGTCTCTGACAGAATTACAATGTCATCGGCGAACCTCAAAGTTTTTATTTCTTCTCCATGGATTTTAATACCTACTCCGAATTTTTCTTTTGTTTCCATTACTGCTTGCTCAATATACAGATTGAATAACATCGGGAAGAGGCTACAACCCTGTCTCACTCCCTTCCCAACCACTGCTTCCCTTTCATGCCCCTCGACTCTTATAACTGCCATCTGCTTTCTGTACAAATTGTAAATAGCCTTTTGCTCCTTGTATTTTACCCCTGCCACCTTAAGAATTTGAGAGAGAGTATTCCAGTCAACTTGTCAAAAGCTTCTTTAAGTCTTCAAATGCTAGAAATGTAGGTTTGCCTTTCCTTAATCTTTCTTCTAAGGTGAGTCTTAAGGTCAGTATGGCCTCACGTGTTCCAATTCTTCTACGGAATCCAAACTGATCTTCCCCGAGGTCGGCTTCAACCAGTTTTTCCATTCGTCTGTAAAGAATTCGCATTAGTATTTTGCAGCTGTGACTTATTGAACTGATAGTTCGGTAATTATAATATCTGTCAACACCTGCTTTCTTTAGGGTTGGAATTATTATATTCTTCTTGAAGTCTGACGGTATTACGCCGGTCTCATACATCTTGCTCACCAGACGGTAGAGTTTTGGACAAGTTAGTATAACACCAAATATCGAAAAATTCGTGACACTTCATCAAGCTCAGACCTCTCACTAATAACATTTATTTAAATGGTTCAAATGGCTCTAACCACTATGGGACTTAACATCTGAGGTAATCAGTCCCCTAGACTTAGAACTACTTAATAACTACCAACTTAAGGTCATCACATACATCCATGCCCAAGGCAGGATTCGAAACTGCGACCGTAGCAGCAGCGCGGTTCCGGACTGAATCGCCTAGAACCGCTCGGCCACAGCGGCCGGCAACATCTATTAATACTTTTCATAATACGTATGTGTTAATCTCTCCTGTATTACGCACCAGTGTAGCTAAAATCCTTCAATAAAGTTGTTTTAAGAATCTGACACTGTTTCCAGTACACATAGGGTGTCCCAGTAAAGATAGTAAATTTTCAGGGATACGACAGGAACGATTATTCAAAGCAAAAAAATCTATTAAACATTTGATCTAAAGTGCATGCCTTAAGACGTACGGGCACCTCGTCATCTTCGATATCGCGAAAAAAAGCTTGTACTGCGACCTTTTCGCTGTCCATATTTTGAGAGGTGGTTATAAGGTACAAAAGAAGAAAATAGGTCCTATAAACGAGGGCCCTAAGGTGCATAGTTTAAGCGCTATGATTACTTGCTCAACTTTGTTACTGTGAAATACATCTCTTTTACCGAAGTAGTTCTCGTAGCTCTAAAAGTATGCATTTTAGAGCTCAATTTTCTAAACTTTTTTCCCAATACATGAAAAGCAAAGAGTTTGCAGTACAAGGTATTTATTTCAGAGTATCGAAGATGAAGCCCCTAGCTCTTAAGGCATGCCATGTTTACTGGGTTTTTTGTTTTGAATTACCGTTCCTGTCATATTGACCATTCTTCCTGGGACACACGCGTCAAAAGAAAATGAGACGCATGGAGAGAATACTACGTAAACTGTTTATTATTTCAGAAGTAATCGCCAATCTGTTAATACTTTTATCCCAGTGAGAGACAAGACAGTCATTCTCTTCATGGGAAATTTTTTACGGTTGCCTGCAGAACTATGTACCGAAGCGTTCACCTCTACGTACACTACAAATCGACGGTCATGGCTGTCACTCCTCAGGGCTCCAAAAATATGTGAATTACATGGTGAGGAATCAGGACGGTATGGAGGACGGATAAGGGTTTCACAGAGAAGCATCTGCAGCGCAGTCGAAACAACATTGGCAACACGTGGGCCCTCCAGCAACAAGTAGGTTGCAGATGTTTCTCTGGGAAGCCGCTTTTTCCATCTGTCTCGTTTTCACACTGTTGCCCCTTGTATGGCGTATCCTCTTCACCTAAGATGAGCGTCATCGAATGAATGTGCATGGTCCATTCACATTAAGGTGACCACCACCTGTGTTGGACGTCAAAGTACAATGCTCATTCCACGTCGGCGGGCTATAAGTGGAGGTAATATAAAAGGCGTCTGGGGAACGGAGAAAACCGTGCATTCGTAAATCGGAACGGGGCAATTAAGCTGACGTCCAAAATGACAGGATCATTAGATTTCAGACCAAGGGTGGAAGCATTTCTGAAATTGCTACGTTCATGAAGTGTTCGGGTGCCGCCGTGGTTAAAGTACACAGTACATGGTGAAATGGTGCTGTCTAAACCCGGGCCAAGGTAACTGAATGCGTCGCGGAGCATGAAAGGGGTGGTCGACGGTTGCGGAGATGTGTACAAGCAAATAGAAGGGCAACTGTTGGACAACTGACAGCCCAGATGAACCAAGGGGGCTACGAACAGTGTCTCCTCAACGACCGTTCAGCGAATGCTCCTGAATGTTGGCCACCTATGATGACTACAATTCGTTGATGAAGTCTGAAATTTTCTGGCCAGTACCAAACCTGGACATCCAGTGAGTGGCAACGGCTGGCCTTTACAGATGACTCACGTTCTATGCTCCATCGAACAGATGATCGTTGGCGTGTACGGCATGAAACACCCTGAAAATATCGTCGGAAAATTCCAGGCCGGAGGGGGGAGGGCTATGATCTGTGGAATATTTTCGTGGCATTTCGTAAGTGATCTCGTCGTAGATCAACAGAAAGACGTGCGTCTACCTTGCTCTTCTTTCATTCATTTACAATATACGATTTTGTAGTCATATTATTACCATTACTAATATAGCAATTTTGTAGTCATATTATTACCAATACTAATATAGCAATTCCCCCCCCCCCCCCCGGTGAACCATGGACCTTGCCGTTGGTGGGGAGGCTTGCGTGCCTCAGCGATACAGATAGCCGTACCGTAGGTGCAACCACAACGGAGGGGTATTTGTTGAGAGGCCAGACAAACGTGTGGTTCCTGTAGAGGGGCAGCAGCCTTTTCAGTAGTTGCAAGGGCAACAGTCTGGATGATTGACTGATCTGGCCTTGTAACAATAACCAAAACGGCCTTGCTGTGCTGGTACTGCGAACGGCTGAAAGCAAGGGGAAACTACAGCCGTAATTTTTCCCGAGGGCATGCAGCTTTACTGTATGATTAAATGATGATGGCGTCCTCTTGGGTAAAATATTCCGGAGGTAAAATAGTCCCCCATTCGGATATCCGGGCGGGGACTACTCAAGAGGATGTCGTTATCAGGAGAAAGAAAACTGGCGTTCTACGGATCGGAGCGTGGAATGTCAGATCCCTTAATCGGGCAGGTAGGTTAGAAAATTTAAAAAGGGAAATGGATAGGTTAAAGTTAGATATAGTGGGAATTAGTGAAGTTCGGTGGCAGGAGGAACAAGACTTTTGTCAGGTGACTACAGGGTTATAAACACAAAATCACATAGGGGTAATGCAGGAGTAGGTTTAATAATGAATAGGAAAATAGGAATGCGGGTAAGCTACTACAAACAGCATAGTGAACGCATTATTGAGGCCAAGATAGATACGAAGCCCACACCTACTACAGTAGTATATATGCCAACTAGCTCTCGAAGAAATTGAAGAAATGTATGATGAAATAAAAGAAATTATTCAGATAGTGAAGGGAGACGAAAATTTAATAGTCATGGGTGACTGGAATTCGAGTGTAGGAAAAGGGAGAGAAGGAAACATAGTACGTGAATACGGATTGGGGCTAAGAAATGAAAGAGGAAGCCGCCTGGTAGAATTTTGCACAGAGCACAACATAATCATAGCTAACACTTGGTTTAAGAATCATGAAAGAAGGTTGTAAACATGGAAGAACCCTGGAGATACTAAAAGGCATCAGATAGATTATATAATGGTAAGACAGAGATTTAGGAACCAGGTTTTAAATTGTAAGACATTTCCAGGGGCAGATGTGGACTCTGACCACAATCTATTGGTTATGACCTGTAGATTAAAACTGAAGAAACTGCAAAAAGGTGGGAATTTAAGGAAATGGGACCTGGATAAACTGAAAGAACCAGAGGTTTTACAGAGTTTCAGGGAGAGCATAAGGGAACAATTGACAGGAATGGGGGAAAGAAATACAGTAGAAGAAGAATGGGTAGCTTTGAGGGATGAAGTAGTGAAGGCAGCAGAGGATCAAGTAGGTAAAAGGACGAGGGCTAGTAGAAATCCTTGGGTAACAGAAGAAATATTGAATTTAATTGATGAAAGGAGAAAATATAAATGTGCAGTAAATGAAGCAGGCAAAAAGGAATACAAACGTCTCAAAAATGATATCGACAGGAAGTGCAAAATGGCTAAGCAGGGATGGCTAGAGGACAAATGTAAGGATGTAGAGGCTTATCTCACTAGGGGTAAGATAGATACTGCCTACAGGAAAATTAAAGGGACCTTTGGAGATAAGAGAACCACTTGTATGAATATCAAGAGCTCAGATGGAAACCCAGTTCTAAGCAAAGAAGGGAAAGCAGAAAGGTGGAAGGAGTATATAGAGGGTCTATACAAGGGCGATGTACTTGAGGACAATATTATGGAAATGGAAGAGGATGTAGATGAAGATGAAATGGGAGATACGATACTGCGTGAAGAGTTTGACAGAGCACTGAAAGACCTGAGTCGAAACAAGGCCCCGCGAGTAGACAACATTCCATTGGAACTACTGACGGCCTTGGGAGAGCCAGTCCTGACAAAACTCTACCATCTGGTGAGCAAGATGTATGAGACAGGCGAAATACCCACAGACCTCAAGAAGAATATAATAATTCCAATCCCAAAGAAAACAGGTGTTGACAGATGTGAAAATTACCGAACAATCAGTTTAATAAATTACAGCTGCAAAATACTAACGCGAATTCTTTACAGACGAATGGAAAAACTGGTAGAGGCCGACTTCGGGGAAGATCAGTTTGGATTCCATAGAAACACTGGTACATGTGAGGCAATACTGACCTTACCACTTATCTTAGAATAAAGATTAAGGAAAGGCAAACCTACGTTTCTAGCATTTGTAGACTTAGAGAAAGCGTTTGACAATGTTGACTGGAATATTCTCTTTCAAATTCTAAAGGTGGCAGGGGTAAAATACAGGGAGCGAAAGGCTATTTACAATTTGTACAGAAACCAGATGGCAGTTATAAGAGTCGAGGGACATGAAAGGGAAGCAGTGGTTGGGAAGGGAGTAAGACAGGGTTGTAGCCTCTCCCCGATGTTATTCAATCTGTGTATTGAGCAAGCAGTAAAGGAAACAAAAGAAAAATTCGGAGTAGGTATTAAAATCCATGGAGAAGAAATAAAAACTTTGAGGTTCGCCGATGACATTGTAATTCTGTCAGAGACAGCAAAGGACTTGGAAGAGCAGTTGAATGGAATGGACAGTGCCTCGAAAGGAGGATATAAGATGAACATCAACAAAAGCAAAACGAGGACAATGGAATGTAGTCAAATTATGGCGGGTGATGCTGAGGGAATTAGATTAGGAAATGAGACACTTACAGTAGTAAAGGAGTTTTGCTATTTGGGGAGCAAAATAACTGATGATGGTTGAAGTAGAGAGGATATAAAATGTAGACTGGCTATGGCAAGGAAAGCGTTTCTGAAGAAGAGATATTTGTTAACATCGAGTATAGATTTAAGTGTCAGGAAGTCATTTATGAAAGTATTTGTATGGAGTGTAGCCATGTATGGAAGTGAAACATGGACGATAAATAGTTTGGACAAGAAGAGAATAGAAGCTTTCGAAGTGTGGTGCTACAGAAGAATGCTGAAGATTAGATGGGTAGATCACATAACTAATGAGGAAGTATTGAATAGGATTGGGGAGAAGAGAAGTTTGTGGCACAACTTGACCAGAAGAAGGGTTCGGTTGTTAGGACATGTTCTGGGGCATCAAGGGATCACTAATTTATTATTGGAGGGCAGCGTGGAGGGTAAAAATCGTAGAGGGAGACCAAGAGATGAATACACTAAGCAGATTCAGAAGGATGTAGGTTGCAGTAGGTACTGGGAGATGAAGAGGCTTGCACAGGATAGAGTAGCATGGAGAGCTGCATCAAACCAGTCTCAGGACTGAAGACCACAACAACAACAACAATATAGCAATAGCATACTTTCCATTCTCATGATTTTTCAGCATAATGAAACTGGAGAGAGGATCGGAGCCAGGTACTTTAACTTTATTTTCATATTCAGTAGTTTCCATCAGCTAACCATGTCGCCTTTCCTTTCCCGCGCTGATCTTTGAGCTTGGAGGTATGTTCCTCCTTCTTATTCTTCTAAGTAGTAGTACCAACCTAAAACCCAATTTCACCTGCATGTTTGTCTCTCAAAAGAGGCCCCCCTGATGACTCCCTGACTAAAATCTATCCAATCACGAATCACTCCGCCAAGTCAGGATTGTCTGCTTGAACGGCAGCTAGTTCGGCGGCAGATCCGTATCCCCTGATTGGCCGGCGAAAAGTGCGCCAATTCCCACCCCCTCAAGGCCCGGCTCCGCTGGCGCAACAGCAGTAATCGGTTAGCAACCGTGGGGAGTCGGTGGCGAGATCCAGAAGAAGACGACTGCAAGCTGGTAAGCTTGCGTGCTCTTGCTAGGTTCAGAAGTGGATTGAGTCGCGAATGCATATTAACGTGCTAGCTGATCTTCAATTTCGGGAGAATTTACGACTCATTGCTTTTATTTCTTCCTCATTTGCAATTTTGTTCTTGGACTTGGCGTCAGAGCCTGGCCGGTTGCAGTATGCAAAATATACGTGCGACTCTCAGTCACCACGTTCGGTATGATTAAAACCCCCTTGTAACCACATCGCCTTCAGAGAATGTCTTTCCTTTTCCAATACTCCGTTATATTAGTGAACATTTCATAACGGCCCTTTGTGTGATAGGTTTTCCCTTCTTTGTCGCCCATGTGTTCAAATGGCTCTAAGCACTATGGGACTTAAAATCTGAGGTCATCAGTCTACTAGACTTAGAACTACTTAAACCTAACTAATCTAAGGACATTACTTACATAAATGCCCGAGGCAGGATTCGAACCTGTGCCCATAGCGGAAGCGCGGTTCCGGACTGAAGCGCCTTGAACCGTTCGGCCACTGCGGCCGGCGCCCACGTGTGAACACGTGGCGAGTAGTACTGCACATGATAACTAAATTGAATCAAAAGTAGCATGGCCCACGTTTGTTGTTATTCGTATTCGTAAATCAAAGTATTGCAGAATGAGTTATGAATTTTATTAGCTCACGGACGGGAGGACGCTCTAATAACGTGCACCCACAAATGATTCATAGTTTGCATTTTCAATATATTTACGTATTAGCTATTGGATACCGTCTCTTAACTTTCACTAATTATTAGAGTAAATTCTTTTCTGGACGGTCAGCTCCCACCTTTCCTTGTCCTTAGTCCATTTCGAAAGCTAGTATTGTGGGTGACTGTTGAATTTAGGCCATATCCCCCCATACACCCAATCTTGTATTAACATCCGTATGTAACAAAATATGTATACTCAATAATTATACTTCTCTTGTACAAGCGTAATTTCGATTTACAATAAACTGTTGTGATGTTAATCCGGCTTTCAATGAAAATTGTTAACCCCATTTGTAGAGATATCAGTGAAATACTAGCACTGCAAAGCCCCACGTCGAAAATGCTCGTCTTAAGAAGCTAAAATTAATTGTAAATCCAATGAGTAGTTCTTGTTTGATGGTGGTAGATATTTTTCATGCTGTCAGATAGAAGATTCTTGCGCCAAGCCCTAATTCTTTCTATGCGCCGACGTCTCTTGTATGTCGTTATCTGTATGAAATACAACCCCAGTCCTCCCTTCTAGGTAAGGGAAAGTCACACTGCTAGCGCAGTTGTGAGTAAAATCCACGTTATGTGGTGAAAGGGGAGGTCCTGCCATTCCCGATCCCTTTTAATTGGCAAGCCACCTCCTTTATTATCCTTGGAGACAATGTCCACCTGTGCGTGCGGTTTGTTTTTCTTCGGGACGATGGCATCTACCGGCAGATCACTGCGTCAACCAGCGGGACGATGCAACGTGTCACACAGATCGCAGCGTACATTCGTGGTTCTGAGTGCAGGAGGATGAGTTTACCGTGCTCTCCTGGTCACCGCACTCATTGGACTTAAAACCAATAGACAAACTGTGGCGCCATTGATCCTAGGCTCTAAACCAAGCGCCCCGAGAAAATCGCGCTGCCAACGACATGTTTTCATATCGCCGTCAGGACCTTCTACAACTGCATCGACTGCCTTCTTGCACGTCTCTCAGCATCTCAGCAGCCCATGCTGCAAAAAGAGGTTAGTCAAGTTTTTGACACGTGGCCACATTAATGTGACTGGACAATGTAGGAAAACGTGTACGATTACCCGAAAGTATTTCAAGAACTGGGTTCTGTTTCTTTTTCTCCTTTTCTAGAGGCTGGTCTATTGGGGGGGGGGGGGGGGGAGGTCAAAAAGGGATTGTAGTAATCCAACCTTTGGTATTGATCAATGGTTCCCAACAGGGGACCCCCATGGGTCCGCGAGCTATACCAGAGGGGTCCGCAAGATGGTATTAGAATAAAAACTATATTGGTAGAGCACTTGCCCGCGAAAGGCAAAGGTCCCGAGTTCGAGTCTCGGTCGGGCACACAGTTTTAATCTGCCAGGAAGTTTGATATTAAATATATTTCGTATGATAATAGATTTTTTGTTTTGGCTGCTTCCTGCATGAGCAGAGCTTTAGCTAACGCTAACTTCTACGTCTTGCGTCTTCCTAGACCGTACAGAAATCGGCAGTGAGCATCAGCCGCTTCTTATTCATACGGAAGTAAGATGGCTTTTCCGATGTAGAATCTTGTCAAGATTTTTTTCGAAATTAGAGACGAGGTTCGTGTCTTCCTTCTTGACACAAAGTACGCGGATTTTCTCACTAACTTCTCTTGGCTTTGCTCAGTTGCGCACTTCGCTGATGTGTTTGAATATTAAACTTGAGTTTACAAGGAAAAATGTAGACATTTTCAAAGTTGAGGATAAGATTAGTGCTATGGTCAAGAAGTGTCAAATCAGGGCGTCACGGATAGAACACGAGTCACTAACTTTCTACTTTAAAACAATTCTTGGGATCATCAGAGGAGAGTTTGCCTGAATAGATCAAGATCAATGTAGCCGAGCATCTACGCAGCCTAGCCACCACTTTTAGAGAGTATTTCCCCGAACCTAACCCTGACGACAGATGGATTCGAAATCCCTTCAGCTGTGAAGATATAGACAAAATGCAAGGCCTCACTGAAGAGGAGCAAGATCAACTTGTGGATCTGTCCAGCTGTTTTACGATGATAAAAATTTTTATCGGTGATAAAATTACAGAATTCTGGGCAACAGCACGCAAGGATAAGAAGAAACTTGGTGATAAGGCAGTGAAAAATATCCTTCCATTTGCAACCACATATCGGTGTGAGCAAGCATTTTCTTTCACGTGTTTCATGAAAAAAAACATATAGGAATCGGCTCGACATGCGGTCGGCTTTCAGAGTGAAAGTTTCAAGTTTGGAACCTAACAGTTTAGAAATAATGGACTGAAAGGTCAGACTGAACACATCTCATTAAGAACTGAAAATTAAAACTAACTGTATACTGATGGAGTACTCTATTTTAACAGTATTTTTTCCAGATAAATAATACCTTATATGAAATTAGTGTTTTCATATTTTTCACCATGTCTACTCACTGCAATCTCAAGTGTAGTACACTTGAAAGACCAATACACTCAATTTTAATTTTTTCCTGTCATTTTCAGTTCATACTCAATTTTTATTTTTTTAAGGACTTTGTAATACGAAACATCCAGATCTGAAGACAAAAATTTTGAGCAGTAATCAAAAATTAAACCATAACAATGATGGCTAAATTGAAAAAGTTTAAAGCTCAATATTTTTTTAATAATGAATATATCAATGTTTTATTCTAAGTACTAAAAATAGAAAACGTATAAAGGACTCTTAATTTGGCTTTTTTACGTACTTGATACTGTGATATGACAGGATACAGATCATGCTCAATGAGGGGCTCCGCGAGAAAATTTTGTTTGGAAGCCCTGGTATAGATAATCGATTTTCCGTCTGTGGATCTGTGAGTGGACAACAAAGGCAATGACTATCAGTGATTCTGCTCACCGTGTACCGTATTGTAGCTTGAGGAGAACGTACATAAATGTAGAAACGTTATATCAAGAGATGAACCAACTGATGCACCAACATCATCAACAACTTCTCTGTGTGTCATTAGGCTGTCGTTCATAATCATTTGTTTCACTTTATCCATGATTTCGTCTACTGAAGGTATGTAGGGATCCAGGGCGCTCGTTAAGATTTGTTACTGATAAGTCAGATGTATGAGTATCATGGAAACCTTCATGAACTCAAATGGGTATCCTGGGAGGAAAGAAGACATTCCTTTCACGAAAGATTATTAAGAACGTTTAGAGAACAGGCCTCTTCCCTCAACACACTTCCCAAGTAAGAACCGCAAAGACAGGATATGTTAGGTGTCATGTGGAATCATACGTGTCAGTGGTTCCAAACGGAGGTGTAAGCGTTAAAGGGATTTGAAGGGTGTTCCTGATTCACGGCTAATTTTTGCGACGTTGGGGATTCACTCACCCACACTCTACCTCGACCCTCTTCCCCCTTCGATGAATTGTAAAATAATCGAGTGCATTTTTGAAAACATAGTTCTAAATACCTTTTAAGGTGTATCAGATTTTATAATAAGTGGATATACCAGTGTGATACAAAGCTATATGTGGATATACCACTGTGATACAAAGCTATATGGGCTGTCACAAAAAAGTTTCTTATTTCATTCACATCATTATATTTAGATGAAAGAAGTTTTAGAATGCTCAGTAATTTTCTGACAATGAAAGGGGAACTCGGCGGGTAAATTTCGTGGTTAGTTGTTGTTGTTCTTGTGGTCATCAGTCCTGAGACTGGTTTGATGTAGCTCTCCATGCTACTCTATCCTGTGCAAGCTTCTTCATCTCCCAGTACCTACTCCAACCTACATCCTTCTGAATCTGCTAAGTGTATTCATCTCTTGGTCTCCCTCTACGATTTTTACACTCCACGCTGCCCTCCAATACTACATTGGTGATCCCTTGATGCCTGAGAACATGTCCTACCAACCGATCCCTTCTTCTAGTAAAGTTGTGCCACAGACTCTTCTTCTCCCCAATGCTATTCAATACCTCTACAAAAGTTATGTGATCTACCCATATAATCTTCAGCATTCTTCTGTAGCACCACATCTCAAAAGCTTATATTCTCTTCTTGTCCAAACAATTTATCGTCCATGTTTCACTTCCATACATGGCTACACTCCATACAAATACTTTCAGAAACGACTTCCTGACACTTAAATCTATACTCGATGTTAACAAATTTCCCTTCTTCAGAAATGCCTTCCTTGCCATTGCCAGTCTACATTTTATATTATCTCTACTTCGAACTTCGATCATCGTCAGTTATTTTGCTTCCCAAATAGCAAAACTCCTTTACTACTTTAAGTGTCTCATTTCATAATCTAATTCCCTGAGCATCACCCGACTTAATTAGACTACATTCCATTATCCTCGTTTTGCTTTTGTTGATGTTCATCTTATATCCTCCTTTCAAGACACTATCCATTCCGTTCAACTGCTCTTCCAAGTCCGTTGCTGTCTCTGACAGAATTACAATGTCATCGGCGAACCTCAAAATTTTTGTCTTTTCTCCATGGATTTTAATTCCTACTCCTAATATTTCTTTTGCTTCCTTTACTGCTTGCTTAATATACAGATTGTATAACATTGGGGAGAGGCTACAACCCTGTCTCACTCCCTTCCCAACCACTGCTTCCCTTTCGTGTCCCTCGACTCTTACAACTGCCATCTGGTTTCTGTATTTTACCCCTGCCACCTTTAGAATTTGAAAGAGAGTAATCCAGTCAACATTGTCAAGAGAGTTCTCTAAGTCTACAAATGCTAGAAACGTAGGTTTGCCTTTCCTTAATCTAGCTTCTAAGATAAGTCGTAGGGTCAGTATTGCCTCACGTGTTCCAATATTTCTACGGAATCCAAACTGATCTTCCCCGAGGTCGGTTTCTACTAGTTTTGCCATTCGTCTGTAAAGAATTCGCGTTAGTATTTTACAGCCGTGACTTATTAAACTGATAGTTCGATGATTTTTACGCATCTGTCATTCACCTGCTTTCTTTGGGATTGGAATTATTATATTCTTCTTGAAGTCTGAGGGTATTTCGCCTGTCTCATACATCTTGCTCACCAGATGGTAGAGTTTTATCAGGAATGGCTCTCCCAAGGCTGTCAGTAGTTCTAGTGGAATGTTGTCTACGCCCGGGGCCTTGTTTCGACTCAGTTCTTTCAGTGCTCGGTCAAACTCTTCACGCAGTATCGTATCTCCCATTTCATCTTCATCTACATCCTCTTCCATTTCGATAATATTGTCCTCAAGTACATCGCCCTTTTGACAGTTAGCAACAGACTAAATATCCGGTAGGTCTCACGCCGTCCTGAGAATTTACCAATACAGCAAAGAATAAATCGAGTGATCGGGGCTAGTACAACATGCGATACCAAAAAATTCCCGTTAATATTTTTAACACACCTCTGTATTAAGTTAGAGACATACGACGCATTTTAAGCCAATAGACATAAGGCATAGCGCGATAAACAGGTGTTACCATTTTCATGCGGCTCTGAGGATACGAGTAGCCGCTATTTTAAGCCGCCTACAGGTGCGGCAGCCTCCGCTGCGCCTGCCAGCAGACGGGAGTGGGTGCGGGTCCCTGAAGGGTCGGAGGAGGCGCCGTAGTGCTGCGCTCGGTGAGGCCGCCGCTGGAGCGTGAAGCAGATAGGCGGCCTCCCACGCGCGGGCCACGGACGGCCCTTTGTCCCGGCAGCCGGCAGCTGGGAGAGCGGGCGCGGCCTGCGGATCACAGGAAGTAATTGGGCGCCGGGCCGCGCGTGCAGCCGCTACGCGCCCGGGCCTAATTCGTTTTAGCGCGCCCTCCCCCCCTCCCGGCCCCTCCTCCTCACCCTCACCATCGCTTCATCCTCGCCCTCTCCGGCACGCTCGGTCTGTGAGGGTGTGTGTAGCAACCTGTTGATTCGGCGCCAAACGTTTCCGGCACGTGTCGCTTTCTCCCATCCACAGCCCATTTGGGAAGATCCAACGAAGAACTTTCCCTCAGTTATACAAGCGTCAGACGCATCTGCACGTACACCTACAACGAGATCTACGTACTTATACAGGGTGGTCCATTGATCGTGAGCAGGTCAAATATCTCACGAAATAAGCGTCAGACAACTACAAAGAGCAAAACTTGTCTAGCTTGAAGGGGGAAACCAGATGGCGCTATGGTTGGCCCGCTATATGGCGCTGCCGTAGGTCAAACGGATGTCAACTGCGTTTTTTTTAAAATAGGAACCCCCATTTTTATTACTTATTCGTGTAGTACGTAAAGAAATATGAATGTTTTATTTGGACCACTTTTTTCGCTTTGTGATAGTCACAAACATATGGCTCACAATTTTAGACGAACAGTTGGTAACAGGTAGCTTTTTAAATTAAAATACAGAACGTAGGTACGTTGGAACATTTTATGTCGGTTGTTCCAATATGATACATATACCTTTGTGAACTCATCATTTCTGAGAACGCATGCTGTTACAGCGTGATAACCTGTAAATACCACATTAATGCAATAAATGCTCAAAACCTCAATGCATTTGGCAATACGTGTGACGACATTCCTCTCAAGCAACGAGTAGTTCGCCTTCCGTAATGTTCGCACATGCATTGACAATGCGCTGACGCATGTTGTCAGGCGTTGTCGGTGGATCACGATAGCAAATATCCTTCAACTTTCCCCACAGAGAGAAATCCTGGGACGTCAGATCCGGTGAACGTGCGAGCCATGGTATGGTGCTTCGACGACCAATCCACCTGTCATGAAATATGCTATTCAATACCGCTTCAACCGCACGTGAGCTATGTGCCAGACATCCATCATGTTGGAAGTACATCGCCATTCTGTCTAACATCTGTAGAACATTACGTAGGAAATCAGCATACATTAAAAAAAATCTTTATTAACACAACAATACTAATTACACATATTTAACCCACCCTAACATGATTAGTGGGCCATTAATTGTTACATAGAATTGATTTATAATGCAGCTTGATATTACAATTATGTTAGTGAACTACAGTTTAAAGTCATTACAGTATGGTTAGTTTTCTACAACAATGGGCAGTTTAGTTTAACTTACTTTATTTATTTAATTATCTAACCTAGAAATGACTACTAACTGCAGCGTCACAGGTGTTTCAGTAAAATACAAACCTACTTAGAATAGCCAGGCTCCTCGAGCTAACCCCGAGGAGCATGCCCCTGGCACTGGGCCAGCCAAGGTTAGTATTCGCTGCAGTTACCTATATTAGTGTTCTAATCTAAGTCCTACTAAATACTAACTTAACCTACGTCATCATCGGTGCTTTTGGTCACAATCGGTATAATTGACCCCACTCCCCCTAATCCCGTACGTGGCGGTTTCCAACTGATGGAAGCCTGCTATTCCACGCACAGGCGGTATGGGAATGGGATCAGGGCTATGAATTAGTACCTATTCTTGGTCCCTCAGGTAATCTGTTAACACTTTTCGTGATACCTCATCTGCCAGAGCATTCAAAGTATGAAAAGTGTCTTCATGTCTAAGTAGTTTGTATGTGTCGTTGCTCGGAAGTCTGTCTCGGAGTGTTGTCGCGACGTCATTGAAGAGAGGGCACTCCACCGAGCCACAGTCACACTCCGGGGTTGCCCTTTTCCCAAAGAGACATAGATATGTCGGATAGGATCCATGACCGGTGAGAAAATGAATGAGTCCTCGTGTAGGTTCAAAGTATTTCATGACCCCACGCTCTTTTACATCGGGTAAGAACTGGAAGGTTCTTCTCCCCGTTTCTTCTTCCTCCCAAACCCTCTGCCAAAGTTCCTCCCCTCTGTTTCGTATTTCTCTCTTATCCTCTACCCTCACACCCATGATCTCTATTATTTTCTCCTTGTTCCCTTTTTTGGCCCAGTACCATGCCGCTTGTTCGCGTATCTTAATATCTAGCGGTCAGAGCCCCATTATGACTAACAGAGCTCCCCCTGGTGATGTCCTGTAGGCCCCTACTGATCTCAAAATCATGCTTCTTTGGACTCTTCTCACTGTCATGGCGGGCACAACCCGCGTGAGCCTGTGCGCCCAGACACCCGAGCCGTAACCCACTACTGAGGTTTGAATACTATTATGATAAAGTTTGATGAGATGAGGAGGAAGATGAAATCTTTTATGTCCAATGGAGATGAGATTGATTAGTAGTTGGAGAGCTCTCTGGGTTACGGTTTCTTTGCGTCTTCCGAAGTTCCATCTCTTGTCAATTATAACCCCCAGGTATCGCATCTCCCGACGCCGAAGAACTGGTGAACCATCAATTCTGACAGTGGGATTCCTGATAAGCTGACCTTTTAGCAGTAAGTATGTAGATTTACTTGGAGTTGTGTTTAGGCATCATTGGTGCAGTTTCTCTATGGCCCTTTCGATCTTTGGCTCAATGTCCTCTCGGCTGCGACCGCCAACCAGCAGGAGGAGGTCATCTGCGTAGGCTATCACCTCTAGCACTTCTTCACTTTGTTGTAGTCCGTCTAGCAATGGTTCCATATGGAGGTCCCAGAAAAGGGGCCCCAGAACAGAGCCTTGGGGACACCCCTTGGTAATTACTTTCCCGATTCTCCCGCTAGGGGGTGACAGCCAAACCTCCCGGTCCTTACAATAGCTCCTCAGACACCCATATAGCGGCCCTGGACACTCTTTCTCCCAGAGACAGGAGAAGAGCGAAGGCCACCACAGGTTGTCGAAGGCGCCACTGATATCCACCATGCTACCGACGATGTACTTATGTAGGGCTGACCCACAGACTTCAGCCGCCAGAACGATAGCATCAGATGCCGACTGCCCCGGTCTGAAGCCAAACTGCCTGTCGCTCATCCCACACAGTACCCGGTGAGCCGTGAATCTGTCAGACAGCAGTTTTTCCAGAAGCTTCCCGAACAGGTCCAGTAGGCAGATTGACCCATATGATTTGACTTCGGCCGGGTCTTTTTGTGGTCCCTTTTTTGTTATGACCTCATTCGCGCTTTTCCACCTCTTGGGGAACTTCCTTTGTCTGAGACACTCGTTAAAGAGGTGAGTCAGCGGCGCGATTAACTGGGGTGCCAGAAATCGCACCACCTCAGCCACAATGCCATCTGGTCCTGGAGCTTTCCCTCTTTTTAGGGATCTTATTTGTGCAGCCACCTCCTCTTCCGAGAATGGGGAGACTGCCGTGTCGTTGTTGTTATCTTCTAGGTCTGTGTCTCGCAGTTGCTGCTGGCTTGCAGTTTCTCCATCCGCATTGTCGTCAGGCAGCAGGGATCGGAGAAGGACCTCAGCAGTTTCCTGCCAAGATTCCGTCATCCTGTCCCCCTGCCTGACTGTTGATAGCTCCAGGGGAGAGCGGATTTTTTCCCTCACTAATTTATAGGGGAGACCCCACGGGTCTAAGGCCAACTGGTTCAGCACGCAGCTTTCCCAACTACGTATTCTCACTTCGCGTAGTTCTTTCTGAAATGCCGGCCGCGGTGGTCTAGCAGTTCTAGGCGCTCAGTCTGGAACCGCGAGACTGCTACGGTCGCAGGTTCGAATCCTGCCTCAGGCATGGATGTGTGTGATGTCCTTTAGTTAGTTAGGTTTAAGTAGTTCTAAGTTCCAGGTGACTGATGACCACAGATGTTAAGTCCCATAGTGCTCAGAGCCATTTGAACCATTTGAGCCTTCTGAAATCTCTGCTTGGCCTCCCTATATAGCAACTGCCATATTTGCCTTTCCAGATAGACGACACTGCGCTGGTAGTTCCTCCTTAGCCTCCTGACAGATTGATGTAGTTCCTCTAATTCGGCCGACCATGGTGACAGTGAGGCCGCCATGGCCTTCCTCCTGGTTGGTACAGCGGCCCTCACCGTTCTGTGTACTGCGCCCACCAGTTCGTCAGCTCTTTCGTCCACGTCTGTGTCTTGATGTACGTCACCTTCTGGTAAGACAGGAATGTCGCACTCCCTTGCAAAGCGTTCCCAATTCGCTTTGTTATAACTGAATTGTACTTCCCACCCCATGGTCCAGCGGCACTCTCTTTCACCTAAAGTGAAGGTTATTAAATTGTGTTCACTCGTGGTGGCATTGCTCACGACTTTCCACCTTTTTATGAGGTTTGCTGCATTATGAGATATTAGGGTTACGTCCATATTCGTGGCCTGTCCTCCTCCTGCTGTGTAGGTAGGAGGATTGCCCGGCTTATTGGCCACCACGAGCTGTGAAGCCATGAGAAACTCTTCCACTTTATCACCGTTTGTATCTCTGGTGCCGCTGTACCACAGGGGGGATTTTGCATTGATGTCAGCTGTTATGATTATCTCCTGTCCCCTCAACACCGTGGTAACTCTTGCCAGGTGTTCTAGATGCTGTTCAGTCTCGTCTCCGTATTGGAAGTACATGTTTATGAGAATAATTACTCCCACTAAGGACTGAAGCTCCACGACGTTCCAGTGATTACTTGTAAATTGTGAGAGCGTGGTGACGCTCAGGAGTTTATTTGTAACTGCTATCGCCGCTCTAGGGTCCTCCCCTCTGCTGACAATTTGCCATGTTGCGGCAGCAAAAGCTATTTTTCCAGCTTGGGAGTACGGCTCCTGTAGGCAGAGCACATCCAGTCTCCTCTCCTCCACCTCTTTACGGAGCTCCTGCATAACAAGTCAGCTGTTGTGCGTATTTAATTGCCCAATTGTTATTTCAGTCGTCATGGGAAGTATGTGTGCATGTGGTCGTCTGGCCAGGTCTTACTCCAGTCAAAAGCAATTCGTCCGTTTGCCAGTACAGCCTGTTCATAGATGTCCTGAAGGTCAAACTTCTCACAACGTCTCTCAAAGACTTTTTTCAGCAGGTCCCGCAGGGCTCCGAAATCAGTGGGGAGATTCACTGACTTTAGCTGAATTCTGTCTACAGCCTCCATTACTGAGAAGATTACCTTTCCACCCTCTTCATGTCCTGCACAGACCACATGTCGTAAGGCAGATCTCATAGCGTCCCACCTCCCCTTACTCGGGGATTTGCGCTTTGGCATCCTGTTTTGTGGGCTGTGATCAGTCATAATCGATTTTAGAGATAAACGTTGCTCTAGCATTCGATATGTTGGGCAATTACGTCCCGTGGCTCCACATGACTTTTTCCCGCGGCTTTTGCAGGGAATACAGACAGCTGTTGCTTTGCAGTCTTGGCGGTTATGTCCGTTTGTGCCACACTTAGTACAAGCCGACTCCCTGGTAAAAAGCCTTGGAATGTGGTCCAGGTCACCACAGTTGTGGCAGCGAGGTACCACGAAGTAATCTCTGACGTTGACCGAATGGAAGCCAACGTATAATCTGCCCATTGTTGTGATTTTCCTCCACATTGGTGTCGTGACCTCAGCAACGTGATGAACCACATCACGCCCCCGAGGCCCCATGTTGAATCTTAATTTAAAGCTATTTCGAAATCTCTCCTCATTTAAGTGATCAAAGTTTTGTTCTCTTATTGTGTGTCAGTTCGTCATATGTCATTATGGTGGGTACATCGTAAAGGATTGCTAGAGGATTTCTCTTCTTTTGAGGTTCACACATTTCTATTGAGTTTAGTTTTGGATTGTTCAGTAACTCATCTTTGTCCTTCTCCGAAGAAACCTCCACAATTACCGAATTTTTACTTGGTTTAAACCTCTTTATCTTAATTTTGTCTTTTGCTGGATTTATTGTTTTGGTTAATAGCTCCTGGATTTTCTTCACACTGGTGTCTTGCCCAGGCAGTGATCTGAGAAAGACTGCAGTGTCTGTTCTCTTGGCTACTTTGTCAATTGTCTCTTTGGTTGTGTGTGGCTTGGTTGGCGCTTGCGCAGCCACCGCCGCCCAAGTCTTGACCGGTTGGTTCCGCAATCTGCTTTTTTCTTTCTCCAACTCTTCCACCGGGCCTTCAAGTTTCGCACGAGCAATGGCCCATGCTGTAAGTTCGTTTTTTACGATAGACAGAGCCGCTTGGCTTATCTTACCATTTTTTACATTCTGCTCTAAGAGCAGTGAAATTCTGGCGTGCCTCTGTGTTACTGTTTCACCCTCTGCCTGTCCCAGCTCGTCCTGGGGAGAGGGATCAGGCGCAGTAGAAGCGCGTTTTGACACACACGAATCAGTCGTTTCAATTGCCGCCATGATGTATAAACGAGTGATAAAAGATGGGAGCCCATCTCTTACCCCAGACCGGCTCCTCTTGCATGGGGGCGGAGGGGGGGGGGGGGGGACAAAAGGCAGCTCGCCCACCGGCCTCGCCCCAAGGCCAAGGGCACTCTTCAAACTGCAGGGTTCAGCGCGCCGTTGCCAGCGCACTGGCCCCCATCGGTGGCTCCGTCATCGTCGATTTCACCCGACGCTCCGCACTCCGAAGAGGCGGATGCACCTCTCGCCCTTCACCGCTTACTAGCCCGAGCTTCCACCTCTCGGCCAAGGACCCACTCCTACTCAGGTGGTGGGTCGGTCACCCAGTCGTTCAGCGGTCTGGACCCATCTGACCTAGCCCAGGCGATGTCACAACCTCCTGGTTTTGGCAGAACACGCCCCGGTTACCCAGGGGCGCGGCGAAGCACCCTCGCCGAAACGCGCCGCGATCCCACGCCGGCGAACGAGGTCTCCGGCATGTAGAACACCTGCTGTTCTGTGCCCTGCGAAACAGAGAGGGACAGATGTCCGGTCCCTCGACACAGCTCCCCCTGTGCCACGCACCCTTCGCTTTCGCATCGGGTTGGGTCGCAGCTCTCCCTTTTGTCGCAAGGCAGAATGCCGAGCTTGACGTCTGGCACTAAGGGAAGGCGGAGAGAGCCACTTGGGAAGGAGAGGCTATACGAGACGCATCACTTCCCCTTATAAAGACTGCCGCGGCACGCCCGACTGGAAGCGATACGCCCCAGTGTGAGCCTCTGTGCCTTACGGCGCGCCGGCAACGGGCAGGCCCGCGCCGAACGCGCCGTCCAGCGACCGGCCTCACGCCAGACAAAAAAAAAATCTGCATACATTGCACCATTTAGATTGCCATCGATAAAATGGGGGCCAATTATCCTTCCTCCCATAATGCCACACCATACATTAAGCCTCCAAGGTCGCTGATGTTCCACTTCTCACATCCATTGTGTATTTTCCGTTCCCCAATAGTGCATGTTATGCCGGTTTACGTTACCGCTGTTGGTGAATGACCATCCGTCGCTAAATAGAATGCGTGATAAAAATCTTTCATCGTCCCGTAATTTCTCTTGTGCCCAATGGCAGAACTGTACACGACGTTCAAAGTCGTCGCCATGCAATTCCTGGTGCATAGAAATATGATGCGGGTGCAATCGATGTTGATGTAGCATTCTCAACACCGACATTTTTGAGATTCCCTGTTCTCGCGCAGTTTGTCTGCTACTGATGCGCGGATTAGCCGCGACAGCAGCTAAAACACCTGCTTGGGCATCATCATTTGTTGCAGGTCGTGGTTGACGTTTCACATGTGGCTGAACACTTCGTGTTTCCTTATGCAGTGTAGCTATCCGGCGAACTGTCCGGACACTTGGATGATGTCGTTCAGGATACCGAGCAGCATACATAGCACACGCCCGTTGGGCATTTTGATCACAATAGCCATACATCGACACGATATCGATCTTTTCAGCAATTGGTAAACGCTCCATTTTAACACGGGTAATGTAGCACGAAGCAAATACTGTCCGCACTGGCGGAATGTTACGTGATACCACGTACTTCTACGTTTGTGACTATTACAGCGCCATCCATCACAAAGCGAAAAAGTGGTCCTACTAAAACATTCATATTTCTTTACGTACTACACGAATATGTAATCAAAGATGGGGGTTCCTATTTAAAAAAACGCAGTTCATATCCGTTTGACCTATGGCAGCTCCATCTAGCGGGCCAACCATACCGCCATCTGGTTTCCTTCTTCAAGCTAGACGAGTTTCGTTCTTTGTAGTTTTTTCGTTTGATGCTTATTTCAAGAGATATTTGGCCCGGTCACTATCAATGGACCACCCTGTATACTCTGCAGAACACGGCATGCTACCACACGTTATGGCTCGTTCTGGTTCCAACCGAGAGCGGAGCATGTGAAGAAAGATCTTTTAAATGTCTGCCTTTGCGGTGTAGTTAATCTAACCTCATCTCTGCCTCCCCATGTGAGCGATACGTACAGGACTCTGGAGCCCGGTGCTAATAGTTAAAGTGCAGCTATTGACAAAGTTTCAGTGCAGGCTGTAATTATCGTATGGCAGGGAGATTTGGTAAATATTCCAGTGCGTTCATGAGGAAACAATTTACGCTGAAAAAATTTAGCCTCAGTTTTGGCCACCAGATGCAAATCTGGCAACATGAATGCAAGAAAGACGTATAAAAATGTGATGGATTAGGAGTGGGACACGGGCACATCAGGTCAACAAGTGAGAATGGTTTGAAGTTGATGTTATTACTAACTGTCAATTAAATAATTTGTTCGATATGAGAGTCACAGATGCCGGAAAGTTGCTGTACAGCGCCAGATTTACGCCTGGTGCCCAAAACTGGAACTAATTTTTCTCCAGGGTAGATCGACTCTGTGTTAAGGCATTAGAATATCTACCAAGCCTTGCTGCCATATGACAATTACACCTCTCACCGGACTTGGACAGGATTTGTGATTGGTGTAAAGAATGGCAGCTAACTCTAAATATAGATCAATGTAAATTAATGCAAATGAATAGGAAAGAGAATCCCGTAATGTTTGAATACTCCATTAGTAGTGTAGCGCTTGACACATTCACATCGATTAAATATTTGGGTGTAACATTGCAGAGCGATATGAAGTGGGACAAGCATGTAAAGGCAGTTGTCGGGAAGGCGGATGGTCGTCTTCGGTTCATTGGTAGAATTTTGCGAAAATGTGGTTCATCTGTAAAGGAGACCGCTTATAAAACACTAATACGACCTACTCTTGAGTACTGCTCGAGCGTTTGGGATCCCTATCAGGTCGGATTGCGGGAGGACATAGAAGCAATTCAGAGGCGGGCTGCTAGATTTGTTACTGATAGGTTTGATGATCACGCGAGTGTTACGGAAATGCTTCAGGAACTCGGGTGGGAGTCTCTGGAGGAAAGGAGGCGTTCTTTCCGTGAATCGCTACTGAGGAAATTGAGAGAACCAGCATTTGAGGCTGAGAGCTGTACAATTTTACTGCCGCCAACTTATATTTCGCGGAAAGACCACAAAGATAAGAGAGAGTAGGGCTCGTTCAGAGGCATATAGGCAGTCATTTTTCCCTCGTTCTGTTTGGGAGTGAAACAGGGAGAGAAGATGCTAGTTGTGGTACGAGGGACCCTCCGCCACGCACCGTATGGTGGATTGCGGAGTATGTATGCAGATGTAGATGTAGATCTCTGTGAGTAGCTGCAGTTTGATTATAACCACCTAGTGTATGCCTATATTACTCTTTAATAAAGTAACTTTCAGTGAGATTATTGTTGTCTATCTTCAAACATCTGCTAGTTCCAGTTGTTGATCCGACAGCAACTCGTATTGCCCACCCGCTGTCATACTGCGCTATCATCTACGCAAATGAAAATGGTTCAAATGGCTCTGAGCACTATGGGACTTAACTTCTGAGGTCATTAGTCCCCTAGAACTTAGAACTACTTAAACCTAACTAACCTAAGGACATCACACACATCCATTCCCGAGGTAGGATTCAAACCAGCGCCCGTAGTGGTCGCGCGGTTCCAGACTGTAGCACCTAGAACCGCTCGGCCACCCCGGCCGGCAACTACGCAAATGACGCAAGTCTAGAGTAAACTGGGAGACGAGGCTGGAATCGTTTACAGGATTTCTCGGCATAAACAGCAATAACTTCAATACTTTTCACGATGCAGTTACGCGGAGACCAGTGAAACTAAGAGATCTAAGAAGTCAGTGACGACTATTTTCATGTGGTGAATGGTTGGTTAGAAACAGAGGCCAAAAGATAGCAAGCGTATAAAATCAATCCTAAATGGCTCTAAAAGGAGAATTAAAATGTAAACAAGCAGTAGTCGAGCAATATACCAAATGCGAGTTCTGGAGGTTTCAAGTGACAAATGGCGTGTGACAGCAGACGACTGCACACATGCGTTTAAGTGGACAACTGTGTCAAAGGGTATGCCTGTTGTTCCTTAGGCATGCACCGTCCACAGGGCCACGAGGATCTGTTTCCACTTGCGACCCGCTGCATCTCAAACTCCATATAGTCGCTGTGGCTTGGTGCGGATATCCGAATCACTGTCGGATAAAAACAGGTTTTTCAGCATTTCTGTGATTTACAACAACCTGACAACTCATTACGCCATTCCTTGCAACATTCAATGTCCTCTTTTAGTTCTGTATTGTACATGGTGGCAGGCAGTCAAGGTATATTTTAGGGAACTTGTTTAAAAAATTTATTTCGAAGTCCCAGTGAAATCTTTACAAGTTTTCTCCCAGAGTAACCTAAGTACCTAAGTGAGCCAAGTCGCCTGTCTTGCAAACCCGAGGCAGCTCTGTCCAGTTAAAGCTGCTTACAAGAGACGCTCTGAGTCCTCAGCTGAAAATGCTAGCGAATTCACGCCATTGGTTGTAAAAAAAAAAAAAAAAAAAAAAAAAAATGGTTCAAATGGCTCTGAGCACTATGGGACTCAACTGCTGTGGTCATGAGTCCCCTAGAACTTAGAACTACTTAAACCTAACTAACCTAAGGACATTACACACACCCACGCCCGAGGCAGGATTCGAACCTGCGACCGTAGCAGTCGCACGGTTCCGGACTGCGCGCCTAGAACCGCGAGACCACCGCGGCCGGCCATTGGTTGTCGCCAATAGCGTGCGTGGTATATTGGTCACGTGTGTGGACGCTGCTGGGTTCTGCGGTGTGGAACACAGTTGCCTCTCTTTCTTGTAATCCCGACCTCGAGCAGAACAGAAGTCTTTTTGAAAGGGAGAGCCGCTGGCTCTGCTTTTCACGGCCGGCCATCAACGTAAGTTAACATGACCCGCCACCCCTTCCGTTGCCCATTTCAATTAATTGTATTCGACCTCCTAGACTGGACTAAACATGGTAACTTCCGACCCTAGGCGCGCGTCTTGTACACCGTACATTGAAATACATCCTTTTTATTGTAGCTAATTTACTATTTTGTCATTTAGCGGCAGCCCTGGATGCCCACACTCTAATTCTGACCGCTCGACCTCCTGCACACTGTCGTCACGAGGCATATGTAACAACCTTCTCCCCCCTTCCCTGCCCGTATACATTAATATTGGTGTCAAGAGTGGTATACTTTAACATTGGTGTCAGGAGTGGTATACATTAACACTGGTGTGCGGAGTGGTGTACTTTAACAGTGTGGTATGGGTTCCAAACACTCTAGTAGTGTTCTAAAATGGGATACACAAGTTATTTGTACGGCCTCCCGTGAAATCTGACTACATGGTCCCAGTATTCTGCTAATGGACCGAAGTGTACCCCCAGCCTGACCTATGACTGAGCGTGCGTTGTTATTCCATTTCACATTCCTACAATCTGTTACACCAATGCATTTCTGTGAGTTCAGTGATTGTACAGGGCCGTGTGAAGGACGAAGGAATGGGGATCCAACAAGGATATGTTGAAATGATAACAGGATAACCTGCTAGGCAAAAAAATTACGTAATTCACGACTCATGATATACGCTGTGCACTTTGGGTAGGCGAGCGGACCAGCGGGAGCCTGTGGGTGCCATTGGGCTACACTACGTCGACGTCTGGAATAAATTAAGAGGATGTAGGAAGATAATATGTTGTTGGGTTCGAGGCTGAGCACAGAAAGTGAGCCATGTCTGGAACCCCCGTTCTGTCTGTAATCTCCGGAGACTTAGATGCCATCCTCAATACACTTTCAGTTGTCTGCATGCTGCAGGCGATGTTCGCAAAGGGTACCTCGTCAGAAGTCACCAATCGTGTGAATCATACTTGAGTCGATATTAAAGCCGCCTCTAGAGCGAAAGTCTGAGGGGCAGTCCCATGAACAAACAACCATTTCTAGCATGAGAATAAGAAAAATTTCACAAATAAAAGTTACCAATAAAATGTTTCCTAGCCCCCTCCAAGCAGGTGGTCTCCTGCACAATCTGTAGTCGTAGGTCATCATTTTTCTGCGTTTTCTGAAGTGCAGAATGTTACATTTATGCACATTGAAAGTTTCTTTTCGAAATCTTATCAAGATCTAACTGGGCATTTGTGAAGTTCTTTCAGATACTACTCCATCGTATGCAAAAATCCAAAGTTGTTTGCAACGTCATCAGAATACGACAGGAACAAGAAGGGGCCGGATCATATTATCTGGTGTATGCCTGGAGATACATCTACTTCTGTCCATGATTCCCCATTCAATATAACAAGCTGCGTCCTTCCCCACAATCACTGTTCAGTCTATCCACATATTTTGTTTCATACCCAACCAATTTACTTCTGTTAATAAACTGTGGTATAACGCTTGAACATACAGGGTGACAACTAATCAACTATATAAAATAAAATCCTCATAATTTCGGAATGGTTCGCGTTAGGATGTTCAGACTGCACGGTTTGTCACGGGCATGATGGCAGTTAGTATGCGCATGTATGGTTTGGTTTAGCGACCAAGCCCTCTTCCATTTGAATGGATTCGTCAATAAGCAAAACTGTCGCACTTGGATGACTGAGAATCCGTATTTCGTGATCGAGAAGTCTTTTCACGCTCAACGGGTGACTGTGCTGTGCAACGTACAGTCACGGAATAATCGGTGCTATATTCCTTGATGGCACGGTGACTACTGAATGATACGTGAAGGTTTTATAACATGGTTTCATCCCTGTTATCTAAAGTAACCCTGATTTCGACAAGAGGTGGTTCATGTAAGACGGACTTCGACCCCATTGAAGCAGGAGAGTGATGTCCAGGAGGAGCACTTTGGGGACCGCATTCTGGCTCTGGGTTCCCAGGGGCCACTGGCATATGCCTCGATTAGCCTCCATATTCTCCGGCTCTGGAAAGATGCGACTCCTTTTTGTGAGGCCACGTTGAAGACATTGTGTACGTGAATAATCACAGAACCATTTCTGAGCTTAAAACAGCTGTTCAGTAGGCTATCGACAGCATCGATGTTCTGACAGTACAAGGGTTCAAGCAGAATTTCGCTACTCGTCTGCGTTACTTCATCGCCAATGATGGCAGGCATATCGAACTTGTCATAACTTAAATCCGGAAATCTGTAGTGACGTTTACATGTCGAATAAAGAGTGTTCATGCTGTAGTTTCTAATTAACTTATGTTTCTTTTTTTCTTATTGTTCAATAATTGTACCCCTGTAACGCAGATGTTAGCCGAGCCTGTATGTTGTGCTGTTTTATTTGACCATGAACGGCATCCATGCCATGTAACGTGGTGCTGGTACAGCGGATGCTTCAGTAAACAAGCTAGCCGAAGTGTCTGATGTCTCATGAGGCATCAGATCTATGGTTTATACCACATACATGGAAAGCGAGAAAACATCGTCCCCTAAGTCATAACGTGGTAGAAAGTAATTTGATCGAATGAATCTTGTTCCACCCTGTTTCCAGCTTCTGGCTGAATTTACGTCCCAGCAGTGATCCATGGCGGGGGTTCGGTGTTGGTTTAAGCAGCCGTTTGTTGGTTGGCTGATTCGGGGGAGGGGACCAAACAGCGAGGTCATCGCTCCCATTAGACTGGGCAAGGATGGGGAGGGAGTGGGCCGTGCCCTTGGAAGGACCCATACAGGCATTTGACTGAAGTGATTAAGGGAAATCATGGAAAACCTAAATTGGGATGGCTGGACGTGGGTTTGAACCATCGTTCTCCCGAATGCGGGTCCAGTTTGCTAACCACTGTCCCACCTCGCTCGGTAGGTAGCCGTATCGTGATGCTCCAGGGTCCCATGGTTGCTCTGCAAGGTCGCACTGCTTCCAAAGAATTACGTGACCTTATTTTCTGAGAACGTCCATCCCAAGGTACAGTGTTTATTACCCAGGGGTGCTGTTGTGTTCCAAGAGGTCAGGGTCCCTGTTCACGCCACTCGCCTCAACCAGGACTGGTTTTCTGAATATGAGGATGAGTCATCCAATGCCTTGTTGTAGTGGTAACATATGTTGGCTTGCTGAGTTCCTAGATGTAAATGTAATCCAAAGCGGCAGTGTAAATGAACAGAATTCCATCTGCAACTTTTCGATAGCTTCCAGTATGTCAGTGCATTATAGTTTCTAATAGGATTCTAATCACGGGTTCTATACTAGTCACACGCACATTTTTAAGTTTGAAGTTAGTCTTACACACCGAGATCGTTAAATACAGTCTCATACATTTTAACAGCAACTGTAAGCTTGTTATTGCTGTTTTCTCCATCCCCTAATAACATACAAAAAATAACTTACTGATGCTACTTAACACTTATGAAATAGAAATAACATTAATTGAAAACTAAGATGCAAACTTGTTGCGTACTAGTTTCTAATGCTCCTAGTAAAGTTATCCACTTACCTTTCTTATTTGTGTGCAGGAAATTACAGCGCACAACATAACTAGGATTTTCTGTGACAATGTTATCAGCAATAACTGCATTAATTTTATAAATCTCGCAGCTTGTTTCATGATCAATCAACCAAATTTTCTCTGTTTTTGAATGGTTTCTACAGACCCTAAAAATGAACATATTAAAGATGCTTTCCTCCAATGGTGTGTTATGTTTCTACCATTTAAATACAGGGTTATTACAAATGATTTAAGCGATTTCACAACTCTACAATAACTTTATTATTTGAGATATTTTCACAATGCTTTGCACACACATGCAAAAGCTCAAAAAGTTTTTTTAGGCATTCACAAATGTTCGATATGTGCCCCTTTAGTGATTCGGCAGACATCAAGCTGATAATCAACTTCCTCCCACACTCGGCGCAGCATGTCCCCATCAATGAGTTCAAAAGCATCGTTGATGCGAGCTCGCAGTTCTGGCACATTGTGTCTGTTCACTTCACCATTAAGAAAAAATGTTGCTTCGTCACTGAAAACAAGTTTCGCACTGCACGCATCCTCTTCCATGATCTGTTGCAACCGCGCCGAAAATTCAAAGCGTTTGACTTTGTCATCGGGTGTCAGGGCTTGTAGCAATTGTAAACGGTAAGGCTTCTGCTTTAGCCTTTTTCGTAAGATTTTCCAAACCATTGGCTGTGGTACGTTTAGCTCCCTGTTTGCTTTATTCGTCGACTTCCGCGGGCTACGCGTGAAACTTGCCCGTACGCGTTCAACCGTTTCTTCGCTCACTGCAGGCCGACCCGTTGATCTCCCCTTACAGAGGCATCAAGAAGCTTTAAACTGCGCATACCGTCGCCAAATGGAGTTAGCAGTTGATGGATCTTTGTTGAACTTCGTCCTGAAGTGTCGTTGCACTGTTATGACTGACTGATGTGAGTGCATTTCAAACACGACATACGCTTTCTCGGCTTCTGTCGCCATTTTGTCTCACTGCGCTCTCGAGCGCTCTGGCGGCAGAAACCTGAAGTGCGGCTTGAGCCGAACAAAACTTTATGAGTTTTTCTACGTATCTGTAGTGTGTCGTGACCATATGTCAATGAATGGAGCTACAGTGAATTTATGAAATCGCTTCGATCATTTGTAATAGCCCTGTATATCTCTGCTCTTCTATTACTGGTAAGAAAAGAGGGCAAAATATTTTACCTCTTAACTTTTTTCCCTACGTTTTGTAACACTTATTCCCCTCGAATGAAATAAATCCCGGAACTCTATTTATTTTTAAAACGTTATTACTCAGTGAATTTATGGTACATTTCTAAACGTTGTTGCAAGCAATATAATGTATCCAAAACGGTGTAGTGTTTGGTAATATACTGCTTTCTGTCTGCCCTGCGCTTCGTTCAGCTGCAGATGTGATAGTTACGTATCACCTAATGACACTGTGAAAGTACTTTGGTGCCATGTGACAAAAAACAGGAAATCTAAAAGGAAAGTAACAGTTTGTGACAAGTTCAAACTCAGTGCTTTCATTAACTTACACTTTTCATTAACTTAAATTTTTCTGTCTTTTGCCCATCCCAGCACTCTTCACCGTCCAACTCAGGAAGTCAACTAGTCACGGGCTCCTGTTCTTGTTTCGTTTTGAGAAATAAGAATGAATTTGTTATGAACGGCGTAAGTATTTATTACGCTTTTCCGCTTTCCTGTTGCTGTCCCTTTATTAAAAATGATTTTGATGAGATTAGCCACCACTTTTCTGTGTCAATTCAATGTCAAGTGAGACGCTGTACATCCATTAAAATTACTACCGTCATTATCTGTGTCTTATTTACTGATAGAAAAAATTTTGCATTATGCACAGTGTATTCATTTTGCTTTGGTTTCTCCTTTTCCGCTATCATGACTGTTACCAACGGTTGTGTAGCTCCTTGCAAGAAGTAGAACTTTAACGTGGACGTCATATCTCAAACTAAAAACTGAAAGACATCATTGTCAAAATGGAAGGGGAAGAAGAAGAAGAAAACGACATGAGAGATGTGATACTACGAGAAGGATTTGTTGTATCACTGGAAAACCTAAGTCTTATAACGGAACAACAGTGCAAAATATTCTCTCAAAGTTGCAGAATTTGTATAAAATCTTCATTTGCCAAGATGTCAATGTAGGAAACAGTGGTTACTAATTTCAACTGTTCCAACAGGCATCTTCTGATCAAGACACAAACATGTGGTGTTTTCATCAACAGGATAAGAGAGTCATTTTTGTGTTAAACTGCTTAAGGAAATGTTCACTAGCAATCGTATTTACGATGTGCAAAACATACTGTGCGAACATCGTTATAGCACACAGATTGTGATAGAAAGTAAGTCGTCTTGCACCACCACTGTGTAAATCAAAGTCAATAATATCAAGGCAGTAAACAAACTGTGCATAGCACGTTTTACAAACGTTTATTGAAAATACGAGTGTCAGTTCACATTTTCCTAATTCTTTAAACACTGAATTGACTGTCTTACTTATTCTCTTCATGTAGCACCGCATGTTTGTATCATGATATGAAAATGACCGTTTGAGCAGCTGTAACTAGTAATCACTTTCTTCTGCATTTCGATCTGAATACCTCTGTAGTTTGGCAAACAAAGATTTTATTTTAAAAATCGACAGCATTCAACTTTCCAGATCGCTTTCTCCATGCGACTATGTCTGGTAATTACAGAATTGTCCAGATCCCTAGGAGAGTCAGCTATGACAAAAATATTCCACGTGTTACACAGATTAACAAGAGACAGATGAAATATTCTGAGATTTCAAGTATATAATATTCCCTTTGCAGAGGAGACAAGTGCTGACAGGTCTAATATTATGAGCCATCAGTGTAGTAAGTCACGATTGAAAAACAGTAATAAGAATTACTTAAAGCTGTATGAAAAGATCGGTTGAAAACTAAGGTAAAGATCGGTTTGGGTTCCAGAGAAATACAGGCAATGTTGACGATACACCTAATCAGAGAAAATAGTGTGAGAATGTCAGACTCACATTTAGACTATTTCTAGACTTAAACAGAACTTTGTACAGTGTTAACTAGAAGAAACGTTTTGTAATTCTAAATGTACGAGGGAAAAAAAGTTCATCTCCAGCTTGTACCTAAACCAAATTGCAGGTACAAGATTCGAAGTCAAGGAAAGGAGACAATAGTTGACAGGAGAGCAGAATAGCGTTGTGACCTATCTGCCGTGTTGTCGAAACTGTTCACTCAGTAAGTAGTAACGGAGTCCAAAGACAGATTTGAGAAGGCAGTGGAAGTCCACTGAGGGGAAATAAAAGCATTGAGGTTTGCCTCTGACATTGTAATTGTAACATACAAAAGAACTCAGAACACAAATAGAACGAAATGGAAAGTCTTCAGTAGAGGCTAATAAAACAATATCAACAAAGGTAAAACAAAAGTTACGCAGTGCATCCAAATCAAATCTAGTGATGCTAAGTGACATAAATAAGGAAAAACTAAAAGTATTGACGTAGTTTATTATTTGGCAAACAAAATAACTGACAAGAGACGAAATTAAGAAGTCATAAAATTCAGACCAGCAATACCAAAGAAAAATAGTAATTGTTATAATTAGTATTTTTTTAAATCTAATAGAAAATTAGGTATAAGGAAATTTTTGCTGGAAATGTCTGGAGCATAGTTTTATATAGAAGTGGAATGTCCACTATAAACAGTACAATCGAGGAGACAATATAAGATGTTGCAAAACTGTGTTACCGACAATTGCTGAAGATCAGTTAGGTAGGGCAGATAACTCACGAAGACGTGTTGAATCGAACAAGGGTGAAAATTTTACAGACAGTTTGATTATAAGAAAGAATAGGTTGACAGAAACACATCGTGTGGGCTCAAAGATTAATTAATTTGTTAATGGAGCGAACTGTAGAAGGTAAAAATTGTAGGCAAATTTAAATGCTTGACTACAGTAACAAGGCCGAAGTAGATACAAGTTGCAGTACTCATGCAGAGACGAACAGAATGACACCGGGCACATTAAAATGGAGTGCTGCATTACACCAGCCTTCGAACTGATTACCGCAAGAACTATATCAGTGTATTCGTTTGCTCTCGCTTCTTTCTGTTCTTAGTTCTCATTACTGTTATGTGTATGTCTCTCTCTTGTTTGCGTATGCTGGAGGAATAACGGTATCTCAGATTTGATATCTCAAGTTGAATGCTCATAGACTAGCGCATTCTACGCTATTGACGTTATGGCAAATTTAAGTGAAGGAAGTAATCTGTATTCCTTTACCTTACTAAACTTGACTAACTTACAAGTGATGAATTGTTTAATCTGGAAGATAATCTATTTACCTCTTACTGTTAGAAGTTTCAAAATAGTTACAGACCAGTGGCAAGTAACTGACTTCTTGCACACGACAGACCTCACATTTAGCGTATTGTGTCCAGCGTGTTAGCACCCGGAAATGGCTCTTCTGCTCTGTAGCTAATTACCCGTATTAGGTTGCCGAAATTTTTGCGGTCGATATTACTTCACTTATTTGACACTCGCCTTTCCACTGCTTGTCTTCACTGCAGAGCAACCGTATATTAGGAGTAAGGGCCATCCCATGTTCAGAGCTAATGGTGAGAGCATGTAGGTAGGAATGGCTGGTGCTGGAGATTAGATCCCTGATATTTTGCTAATGGCAGCTGCACCAACCTACGTGACATAAAAAGCCACTCTCCACATCAAATCGGCTCACTGTAATGTAGAGTTGTGATTAATATCTAATGGTAGGTAAAGGGTAATGAGATTCAGCCGATTGGTCGTATTGAAAGGAAGGATTAAATAAACAGAGGAAGCAAATAACTGAAGTATTGCGAAAAACTGTCGAGTGAAATTAAATTAAAAGAAAATGTAATGAATTTCGTTGTTACCGATTGCTTCATTTCACTGTCCGAGAAACATTCAACTACCTTCATTTTACTGTCCGAGAAAGATTCAAATACCTTCAATGATTTACGTTCCATTGGGCCTGGAGTATAATATACGTCAGTGTAAGACATAATGAAAATGAATGCTCCAAAAGTAGCTGCGATAAGGTAATACATTTTTTATACTTTGATATACAGACCTGTTCTGGCTGATTGCTCTTATCAAGTGAACTGGAATATAACATTGGTAAGATTATCTGTATGTAAATCGTGTCTGTTTCACGTTAAAATTTGTATTGGTACGTAGGTCTAATTGGAAGTGACGTGGCATGACATGACATGACATAAAAATTTACTATAGATGCAATATGGTCGTTTGTTTGATGCAGCTCTCATGCTACTCTATAGTGTGCAAGCCTCTTTTCCCTGAAGCCTAGAGCCATTTGAATGTGCTTACCGTATTCATGTCTAGGTCTTCAATGGAACGGATGGAAGGAAGAAAGAAAGTGGTATGCTGTTTGAGGCTTTCCCGGCGCTGCATCTGCTTGATAGGTTCCCGGGAATTACGCCGGATAATATTGTAGAATACAATGTTCTCCGGCGTAATTCCTGGGAACCTATCAAGAAGAAAGTGGTAATCCACAAGAGTATTTTTGAGCTACTGCGTATTGTATGACGAAACAATTTATGCAGATGACAGTAATTTGTAGCAGTGGATGTGGTATTACTTGTTACAAGAGTTTGGTGTATTCGAAATTCTGCTTAGTTGACTTAGTGTTTTCTTCCGCTGGCCCCCATCCTCCACCCCACTTCCCTCCATTTCCAA
Organism: Schistocerca serialis cubense; assembly: GCF_023864345.2. Lineage (NCBI taxonomy): Eukaryota > Metazoa > Arthropoda > Insecta > Orthoptera > Acrididae > Schistocerca > Schistocerca serialis. The sequence goes on from NC_064641.1 coordinate 183,023,909, forward strand.
TATGATGCTTCAGAACGTGTTCTATCAACCGAACGTCTTTTCTCGCCAGTTTGATTCAGAACGTCCCTATTAATTATTAGACATAGCCATCTAATATTTACCTTCCTCCTCCTAAAGCATTAAACTTCAAAAGCTTCAATTCTCTTACTGTTTCAGCTGTTCATCGTACATATTTCACTTTCGTATATGGCTGCTATCCAGACAAATTGCTACAGAACAGACTTTCTAAAAATCTCTTTTTGGAAGTGCATTTCTTGATATTGTTTGTGTGCATTTTTTATCCTCTCTCCTTCGGTCATTGTCAGTCATTTTACTCACCTAATACGTAAGTATTAGCGGCATTTACTAATCTAATTCTCTCAAGATCCCCTGATCTAACTCTACTACATTCCGTTACCACTATTTTTCTTTTGTTGATGGCTATTTTACCATATCTTTTCATGACTCATTCCATTCCGTCCAACTGTTCTCCTACGTCTTTCGCCGTCTCTGATAGAATTACAATGTCATCACAAACCTCAAAATTTCTATTTCTAGTACCTGAACTTTAATTCCTCTTTTTTCGTTTTTCTTCTTGGTTTCCCTTACTGCTTTTTCACTGGACAGACAGAATAACATCGGGGATAGGCTACAACACTGTCTCACTCCCTTCTCAACTACTGCTTCTCTTTCACGTCATTTGACTCTTATAATTGCTGTCTAGTCACTGCACAAAATGTAAATAACCTTCCTCCTCCCTGTACTTTATACCACGTACGTTCAACGTATCAAATAATATAGTCTAGTAAACCTTTTCAAAACCTTTCCGAAAATGGAGGTTTCTGTTTTCTTAAATCTTCTAAGATAAGCCATTCGCCAGTACTGCCTCTCGTGTTCCTATGTGTGTCAATATCTTACAACCGTTTGATTGTTTTGTTTGAGGGCCCAAAAACAGCTGGGGTCATACGCACCCAAGTCTTAACTATAGAACACGAAGACAGTGAGAAGTTAAAAAACAAGGCCGTGGAGAAAGGTCTACAAAAGACACCATACAGAAACGGAGGTCCAAAACTAAAAAAAATATTTGCCATATTGCTTTGACGGAAAACGCGGTCGACAGCTCGCGCATCATTTGCTAAAACGGCAAATAATTCAGATAGCAAATCCAAGCGGAAACGTAAACGGTTGGTATCCCGTCAGGAAGTGGCGGACAGCTAAAACATGGGCGTAATGTATACAAAGTGGTGGGGGAGCGCCAATTCTCAAATGACAATGGCTAAACAGGCAGTGTCAAATATGCAACCAAGTTAAAAAGACCTCCTTCCGGCGGGAGGGCCGTGAGGATGTCGTCCAAGTCGCTGGGAGAGTATTAATAATCCGGCTCTTATTCTCATGAAGGGAAGACCAATGGCGATGCCAAAGGGACACCACTTCCTGACAGACGGCAACGCAGAGGTCATTGGGGGGAATATAGGAGCTAGTCTGAGCTACGAGGACTGCAGCCTTGGAAGCAGCGTCAGTAGCCTCGTTTCCTGGCACACCGACATGACCAAGAACTAACAGAAACATCTTAGTGGCTCCAACAAGAGTGAGCAAGTGACAGCTTTCCTGGACCGCTGCACTAAAGGTTGGGCAGTGTACAGCGCTCATAGGCTTTGAAAGTCTGAGCAAAGGACACAATTGAAAAGTCTGTCTAGCCAGGTGTACTCCGTGGCTCGATGCAGGGCAAATAGCTCGGCTGAAAATAATGAACAGTGTGCCAGAAGCCGATATCGAAGGACATGTGAAGGCACACCCGCCACCACGGTACCACGGTTGGTCGGAGAGCCATCAGTGTACACAAAGGTACTATGGCGAAATTCCATGCGACGGTCGTGAAACTGAAGGCGATAGAGCGAAGCTGGAGTAGAGCCCTTAGGAAGCGACTGAAGGCCAAGGTTAACACGGACCACTTCACGAAGCCAAGGTGGTGAAGGGTTCACACCCGCCGGAAAGTTGCAGGTAATGTGAAGTGCCGAAAGCGGATTCTAGGAGGTAACAAAGAATAGGGGCGCGCCTCATACTGGTAATCAGAGGAATCATCGAAGGAGGAGGCATAGCACTGGTGGCCACGCGTGGCAGACAAATGGCATGCATACCTGCTCAGGAGAGTGGCCCGGCGGTACGACAGCTTCAGCATACAATGGCCAAACGTATGCGGCGATGCTGGTGTGGAGACAACGTAAGAAGGACGGGCGTGCAGACACAAAGCACCAGTACTATAGTTTCGAACCAACAAGGGAACGGTAAAAATGGAGGGGGCTGGTTCGATTTGCATCCCAGGAAGTACCATTGAGGACACCTAGAATACTGAGGGACGATCAAGACATCGCTGAAGACGCCGCTCATCGAGACAGGTCGAAGGAGAACTGCAATAGATGGCAAAATCGTCAACAACAAGGGAGCCGGAGATGCCCGGGGGGAGACCGGCCATAATAGGGTTCTGGCGATAGCAACCACGACGACGCTCAGGTAGGAACGCTGAGGCACACTAGTTTCCTGGATAAAGGTACCCGACAAGACAGAACCCACACGCACCTTGAAAACTCGCTCTTTTAAAAATTCCAAAAGGAAACGGGACAGGTGGTCACAGAAGCCCCACATAGAGAGTACGGAGGACACCAGTTCTCCAGCAAGTGTCGTAGGGATTCTTCAAATGTAAAAACACGGCCACAGTCCGGGATTTCCGCAGAAAACCGTTCATGACATAGGTGGACAAAGTGACGAGATGGTAAATTGCAGAATGGCGCGCTCGAAATCCACACTGTGCAGTGGCTAGTAAATTGCAAGACTCGAGCCACAATACCAGCCGGGCATCACCTTGCAAAACACAGCTGGTGAGGAAATGGAGGTAGAACGAAGGCGTTTGTCCTTACCGGGCTTAGGTATGTGTATGACGATGGTTTCACGCCAACGTCCGGGAAATATGTCCTCCGCCCACCTCCGATTGTACGTATTAAGCAGAAAGTGCTTGCCCGCAAGAGAAAGGTGCTGCAACATCTGAATGTGGACAACGTCTAGTCCTGGGGCGGAGGGTCGGAATGAACTGACAGCATTATCTAGCTCCCTCATAGTAAAGGCGGCATTGTATCACTCACGGTTTTCAGAAAAGATGGGCATCTTCCGAGCCTCCACTCGTTTCCAAGGTGAGGAAGGCAGGGTGATAGTGGGAAGAGCTCGAAATTTCCGTAACATGGCGGCCCAAGATTTGAAGATAGCAATAGGGTCCACAATGACATCGTCTGCTACTGTCAGGCCGGAAATTGGCGAATGAATCTTGGTCACACAGAGCCGTCGGAGGTTGGCCCACACGACAGAGGACGGGATGGAACTGTTAAAAGAATTAGTGAATAAAATCCAGCTAGCTTTTTTGCTTTTCCGAAGAACGCGACGTCGCTTTGCACGTATCTGTTTGTAATGAATACAGTTTGCCATCATGGGATAACGCTTAAAAACTATGAGAGCACAGGAATGTCGTGGCGCAGTTCGCTTGCAGAGTCAACCAAGGGACTGGGACACGATGTGGTAAAGAGGAACTGCAACGAATGGAACGTTCTGCAGCAGTAAGAATTACGTTTGAGAGATATTCCGACTGGTTATCACAACTGGGGAAATCTTTTCCTTGGAAGGTCGCCAGTGAGGAATAAAGCAGCCAGTCAGCCTTAGCACGCTGCTATTCGGGTGTACCTGCAGGTGGGGTAGGAGTCAGCAAACGGATTGCTCATGGGAAATGGTCGCTCGAGTAGGTGTCACAAAGAACGGACCACTCAGGATGATGGGCAAGCTGGGCAGTGCAGAAGGATAGGTCTAAATGGGAATAGGTATGAGAGAAAGGAATGTGGTTGATCCATTGTTAAGGCAGAAGAGGTTGAGTTGATTAAGAAGATCAGCCAAGAGGGCACTTCTCTGAGAGTTTCTGGGAGAACCCCAAAGGGGATGATGCGCATTGAAGTCACCGAGTAGCTGCCCAGTAAGCTGAAGGAAGTCTGCCCTGCTGACAAAAAAATGGTTCAAATGGCTCTGAGCACTATGGGACTTAACTTCTGAGTTCATCAGTCCCCTAGAACTTAGAACTACTTAAATCTAACTAACCTAAGGACATCACACACATCCATGCTCGAGGCAGGATTCGAACCTGCGACCATAGCGGTCGCGCGGTTCCGGACTGTAGCGCCTAGAACCGCTCTTCCACTCAGGCCGGCGCCTTTCTGACATCAAACGACAGAGGAGCATATTTGGTACAGAGTGAAAAAGTTAGGTGAGGAAGGAAAAGGCGAACTGCAACAGCTTGAAGATGGGTAGTCAGGGAGATAGGCTGACTACGAATGTTATACCGTATGAGCAGCATGACGCCCCCATGAGATGGAATACCGACCTCAGGGGGAAGATTAAAACGAATCGGGAAGAAATGTGAAAGCTCAAAGCGGTCGTGTGTGCGCAGTTTTGTTTCCTGAAGAATAAGGGGACGCTAATATGCGAAAAGGAGCCGTAAATCTTCTTTATGGGACCAAAGGCTGACTAAGTTCCACTGGAGGAGACTCATGACGAGGAAGAAGTGATGGGATGTCACCTCAGCAGCTGCCGAGTGACAGCCTGTGAGGACACGCTGCTATAGGACAAGGGAGGAGGATCCTGCTCCTTGAGGTCCACAGAAGCATCAGCTTGCTTGTGCTTTTGGGCTGTGGATTCCCACGCAGAAGAACGGTTGGGAACACAGTCAAAGAGGATCTTCGAGTCGCCGAAGGAGAAGACCTTTTGCCTTTGTTAGACTTCTCTGAGCCTTTCCGGTTAGCGCAGGAAGATTCAGGTGTTGTTTGGCTGGAGGGATGTAGGAAGTCTTCAAGAGAGAACACCTTCTGTCCTTTCTGTCCTAGCTGGGGGCTCAGTTCCTTGACAGGAGAGTTTCATGACTTATTGTTTAGCTGGGAGGGGGATGGCGATGCTGTCATGAGACTGGGCGATTTCACAACCTCAGAGCTGAATTTGAGGTCACATGTCTGTGACGCCATGTCCTTCATGGAGCGAGAGGTAACAAGAATAGAACTGTAAGTGCCAGATGGGAGAATGCAGGGTTTGCGATTAGCCAATAACTTGCGAGCTACTAGGTAAGGCACTTTTTCCTTTCCCTGAATATCCTGGTATGCCGGTCATCAAGATGTGCGGGGTGCTCCCGAGAGAATGCGACATGGCCGCCATTGTAGTTGATACAGTGGGGAGGAGGAGGCGGACAACCGCCCTCAAGCGCATCCTTACCACAAGTTACACACTTGGCTGAGTGTCGACAAGATGTTCTAGTGTGGCTGAAACGATGACACTCGTGGCAGCGCATCGGATTCAGAATGTAATATCGGACTGTGATAATTCCATAGCCTGCTTTGATCTTGGACGGGAGCACATCTCTCAAAGATGAGAAAAAGAGTGCAGGTGTGCACTAAGGAGGAATCTACTTCTCTCATCATCCGATGGAGAGCAATGACACCCTGATCAGAGAGGTAAGACTGGATTTCTGCCACGGTCAGACCGTCGAGCAGCCTAGTGTAAATAACACCACAGGAAGAATTCAGAGTTCTATGGGTCTCGACACGAACAGGATAGCTGTGGAGAAGCGAGGCAAATAGCAGGTATTGTGCTTTATAATCAGGTCTCCAAAAGCAAAGTGCCATTCTGTAAACTAGAGCAGGATTTTGCAGAGCCAGCAATTGCATCAACACCGTTCTGAATAATAAAAGGAATTACTGTTGCGACGGACTCTGTCTTACGTAAGTGAAAAAAACCACGAGGAACAGTGGTGCAGTTTGAAGGGCATTTGAATCGTTAGCCTCATTCCATTTACGTTTCGTAGACGCTGATTGTGAAGATGGTTGGCTCATTTCGAGAAAAGTCCAAATGATTGCCAGCGTTTCTGATGGTGCGCTTCTTCCAACTAGGGGTCCCCTTCACGAGGGGGTGCACCCACCTTACGTGATTGTTCACACCTCAGTTCACACCTTCCGAACAGCTGACAGAGGGACCAATCGGCAGTTTGGGAATGTAGCAGCTCAGGCTCTCAGGCAGTCACCCCCCACTGGGCCTGGCCTGTACCAGGGGGTACATGCGAACTGTACCTGTCGACATTACGTTTTACCCAGTCACCTATTATGCGTCAGACGAGTGAGCCGACCGTCAGGAGCGCACAGGGAGGAAGAAGAAAATGAGTAATCTTAAATGTCGAAACGGAGGAATGAGAGGAGAAGGGAGATAAAGAAAAGAAAAGGGAGTAAAAACCAAAAGTAAGACTGTTCTTACGTCAGTGACAGACGATGCGGAACATTCCCAATTACATCCCAGACATGTTTCCCAAGGGAGAGGAAAAAGAATAGCAAGAGGATAGACATGCAGCACGGAAGGGAAAAGCTGCTGCAAAGGCTGGGGCTCCGTGGTAGACGAGCATGAACCCGCCAAGGAGTGCCGTGCCCCCTGGGGGGATCTTAACAACCGTGACGGTCTGGTAGTATTCACATCTGCTAGGTACTGCCTTTTTTCGAACAGCAATTATAACGACTTCCTGAAGTCTGTGTGTACTTGCCCTGTCTCAAGTATTTTGAATACCAGGAAGAACAGTTTTGCTATGGCTGCCTCTCCGAAAGATCTAAGTAATACTGAGCGGATGTGATCTTCTACAGAGAACTACTTTTCCTTATATCTTTCAGTGTTCTCTCAATTTATTCTCACAGCATTATTGCCCCTGTGTCACCTTCACTTGTTACTTCTTCTCATTCTATAATATTGGCTTCCAGTTTGCTTCTCTTATACAGTCCCTCTACTTATTCAGGCCATCTTTCAGCTTTTTCTTCCTTGCTTAGTACTGGCTTGCCATCTGAGTTCTTTATGTTGATGTAGCTGCTTCTCTTCTTCCTTCCAAAGGCCTCTTTAATTTTCCCCATAGTCGTCCTCTATCCTTACCGTAGTTATGTATGCTTCTACAACCTTGCATTTGGCCTCTAGCCATTCCTGCTTTGCCAGCTTGCACTTCCTGTCTATTTCATTTTCAAGACACCTGTAATCGCTTTCCTCTACTTCATTTGCTGCACGTTTATAATTCTTTCTTTTGTCAGTTGAGCTCAGTATCTCTTGTGTTAGCCAATGATTTCTATTAATCCTTGATTTTTACCTATGTTATCCTTTGCTCTCTTCAATTTTTCTTCTCTCAGAGCTACCCACTGGTCTTCTGTTGTACTCCTTTCACCTGTTTGATTCAATTGGTGCCTAATACTCCCTCTGAAAAGCTCAACAAGCTCTAGTTCTTCCGGTTTATCCAGGTCCCATCGCCTTAATTTCTTACCTTTCCATAACTTCCTCAGTTTTAATCTGTAGTTCTGAATCAATAAATGGTCAGAAACCACATGTATTCGCCGCGCGGGATTAGCAGAGTGGTCTAGGGCGCTGCAGTCCCATAAGATTTCACACACATTTGAACATTTGAACACATGTATTCCTGCATGTCTCTTGCAGTTTAAAATATGGTTTCTAAATCTCTCTGTTCCGTTCTGTATAAAATTCTACCATACTGTTCCCTCCTCCCATGGCCTACTTCCCGTAAATTGTCCTTAACTTGATTTTCTTCTGCTGAATTCCACAGTCCCTCATAACAATTAAATTTTTTGTCTTCCTTAACTGTTTTACCTTTGGAATATCTTACACAATATCCAGTCGTCGTTAAGCTATTGAGTGGATCTGTATGCTCTCGAACAGACAACAACGTCTGTAGTTTCCCTTTGCTTACAGTCAGTCACAGTACTAGCTCAGCAAGAGCGTGTTGACTAAAGTTAGAAGGCCAGGTCAGTCAACCATCAAGATCGTTGTTCATGCAACTACTGAATAAGCTGCTGCCTCTCTTCTGGTACTGCTTATTGTTCTACTGTTTCTACAGACAGTCCTCCTTGGCGGTTGCAGCTATGGTATGGCTGGCTACCTGTATCGTTGAGGTACGTAAGTGACCACCGTCTTGGCAACGTCCATTGTTCATGAGGAGATGCTCTCTAGACATTACCATGACTTAATGTGATCGTTTTTTCATTGTTGATAATATTGTCCTACAACACGACATGCCATTTAGTGCACTACAGTGACATTTCTGCAGTGCAGTTCATTATCTTAGTACATTAATGGATTTATGGTAGTGTTATCAGAGCTGATTTATTAATCCAGCTTCACCCAATAAATATCAGAGAAATTCATGTCAGACGTAACCAGTCATGGATAGGAATTTAAAATGTGCCTCGCTTTGACTGTTCAGCTGAAATCATTATCTTCATCTAATTCCTAATTACGCTCTTTATCATAACATTTATTAGCTGGGGCAAATTTCATTAAATGCACACACTCCCCTCACGCTCGTCGGTGATTGACCATCGTTTTATGTCCGCAGATCCGCAGCCTACGGTCACTTCAAAAATTCTGATCGATTCGACGTCTAATGTACTGCTTTGATTCTGTCATCAACCTGTTTTTCTTGATTCTTTATACACTGGAAGAGGCAGCTAAGCTACAGCGAAGAATGTGGCAAAATTTGAGGGGCACGCAAATAATTTTTACCTTGCAAATGAAACTATATTCAGTGTATTTTATCTGTAATGGGGGCACTAGAACTCCGTGACTGTTCCTTTATAGTTTGTAGAATAATACCCACTGCCAGCCGCAAAGGAAGGTGATTTTATTTAATAAACACCTGGTTTCGGCTTGTGCCCATCTTCAAGTGGTTTACATTCGCTTACCAAGTTTCCATATTCAATGCTGGAGATAACAGTTCAATGTTGGAGATAACAGTTCAATGTTGGAGATAACAGATTAAATAAAAAGCAAATAATACCATGATGACTAAATGGACACAACTGCAGCAATTGGAAGTGGCTAAACGACATGTGTTGAAAAATATTATACTACATATCTACAGCTATGGTGTCCATACGTCGCCACATTATATTTATCACATTTTTGCTAATGTATTTAAATTTTTTACACATTAAATGTATTTTAGTCGCCTTGGTAATTACCGGTACTTTCGCATTTGATACAGTAGAGGCGCTTTAGCGTTCAGTAACTTCAGAAGCACATGCACCTACAAAATCCAACGTGTTTACATCAGAAGACAGAGGTTTGGATTAAAAAGCTTAGATCTGAAAAGTACGGATCCGAAAAAACCGGCCGTGTGGTAAATAAAATCACCTTCTATTGCGACTGGTAGGTAGTATACTCTTTTTTTCTGTGTCACTGAAAAGGTTTTTTGATGGAGACAGCAATGACATATCATGCTTGGAACTTCATTTACTGGGAACAATATACCAAAGCCGTTATCCACAGTCCTCACATGCGGAGAAGAGGACTATAGACGTCTGACTACCAGGCCAAACGTAAGGAAACACGGAACTCTGGTATGCTTCGTTTGTTTACTTATGCACTTGAAGCTCACGAGTTTATGCTTAGCTTTCGTAGCAATCAGAGAACTTGCTGAGGGCGATACTCAGACTTCTACAATGCGTACGACCATCGACGAACTGGGTATTGTTATTGTTAACAGCGAATGTCGCCTAACTGTCAGAGCAGTAGTGTAGTTGTATGCTGAAAGGTGTCTTGATCTAGCCAGGCACTTATTATATGCCTCTTCAAACATTTTTCTTAAGGCAGTGTAAGGAAAGTGAGAAGAAATATAGACAGCAACGAAATCCAGAGAAAAATACGACTACGATTTCAGCAGCTGCGTTACACACGGATACTATACAGAACAATGGAAAACAAAATTGAGGAGCTATCAGATGGCTATCAGTTAGGCTTTAGGAATGGTAAAGGCACTTTATAGGCAGTTCTGTCGTTGCACTTGACAATAGAAGCAAGACCTCAGAAAAATCTATGCGTCATTGGATCTGTCGACATAGAGAAAGCGCTCGACAATGTGAAATGGGCAAGATAATCCTAATTCTCAGCAAAATAGGAGTAAGCCTTAGAGAAAGAAGGTAATGTACAATACCTACAGGAAATCAATACGAACGAAAAACCACGAACGAAGTGCTCGGTTACAGAGGGTTTAAGATTGACTTCAGACTGTTGCCCATACTGTTCAGTCCATCGCTGATGACATTGCTCCACACAGTGAAAGTACGAACTAATAACAGAACTTGTTGAATGGGATGGTGTAATGAGCAGAAGCTACAGGTTAATAATGAACCAAGGAAAACTGAAAAGCCGGCCACGGTGGCCGTGCGGTTCTAGGCGCTGCAGTCCGGAACCCCGGGACTGCTACGGTCGCAGGTTCGAATCCTGTCTCTGACATGGATGTGTGTGATGTCCTTAGGTTAGTTAGGTTTAAGTAGTTCTAAGTTCTAGGGGAATGATGACCTAAGATGTTAAGTCCCATAGTGCTCAGAGCCACTGAAACGTCCCCTTAGAAAAATTATACATGACTGTGCTTAAACTGAGACACAATATTTTTTAGCGCAACGCTATCTGACTTTCTAAAATCCCTACAAAAGAATGGCCCTGACTAACATTAATATATACCTTTCACAAATCACTTACCTCACAAAAATCTTTGTTACTCGAACTACTGCATACAGCGAGCGCCACTACTGCCAGCTAAATAGAAGATTCTAACTACTGAAGGCACTAACTACTGATAGGCATAGTTAGCAAATGAAAGTTTTTGATAGACAACAAACAATGTATTTACCTTAATAGTGTTGAAAAGTCATAATATACATAGTTATCAGTTATCACTTCGCTGCTAGGTGTCGCTACTAGTCCTTCACACACTCAGTTATCATTTCGCTACTAGTCCATCTCACAGTCAGTTATCACTTCGCTGCTAGGTGTCGCTACTAGTCCCTCATAGACTCACTTGTCTATAGTGCAGGGCTTCGCTACCAGAGGGCTCTATCAGCACCGGCGAGGACTCACTCTGTCGGCGTTTGCTGCTTCACTCCTCAACATCTATGCTAGCTGACGTGACTGCTAAATCTTCAGACTAAACGAAAAAATAACACAAATACCAAATAGGGCAAATAGTGATACGTGCGAATACTACCGAACCATCACTTTCATACGTCCTGGCTAAAAATATAGATCCAAAATATTTACAGAGGAATGGAACACATTAGAGAAGACGAGCTAGAGGAAAATCGATTTTGAGAGAACACACTAGCCGCTAGAGATCGGTTGAAGTAATTCAACCCCTATTTATAACATCCATAGATGTAGAAAATAACTTTTGACAGTTTTGACCAGAACATACAGTTTGAATTTAAGATGCAACCACCGATAAAATACAGTGAGCGGCATGTTATCTAGAACTCGGCCAGAAATCATACAGCAGTTGTAAGACTTAAAAGGAAGCTGGTAGTTGATAGTTGAGAAGTGAGTGAGAGGGAGACAGAGAGAGAGAGAGAGAAAGAGAGAGAGGGGGGGGGGGGTTCTAGCCCCATATTCCATGTTATTCACTTTGCATACAGAATGTTTCACACGTCATGCTACACACTTATCGAGTCTGTAGAGGGGACCCACCTGATGAAGTTTTACATAGGAATCGATGTCTGGAAACGTCATCCAGCGACGCTACAGAGTATATAAGTTTCAGGCGCTGCAGTCTGTAAAATATGTGTATAGAGGGAGATCCAATGAAGATGTTACCAATTTTCTATGGTGATGGAGATGGATAAATGTATAAATTTGATGTTATGTCCCTATAACGGAAAATTAGAAGAGAAGACATCCCTGTTACATCTGACAGTATGTACCGGTAGTGTTGTAGCTAAAATGTAGGGCAGGAAACTTTCAGAGGTGGTAGTATGGACCGAAGGAAGAAGACAATGTCCAGTACACATGGGCTGTAAAACGCATACCTTGAGAGCTTTAAGGACTTGTTCATCCTCGCTAGCATAAAGCATGTCTCCACTATTGAACAAGTGCTCATAGCTCATCAGATATTCATTTTGCAGCCCATGTTTACCGGACATTTTTTCTTACTTTGATCCATACTACCACCTTTGAAAGTTAACAACAACAGTACCAGTACCTGTATTCCACCGTCAGAGGTAAGATAACGAATTTCCGTTTTAACTTTCTACTCATTCGTTTCCAGTACCGGGGCCTTACCTCAAATTGATACATAATCACGGCATCACACTTTACTTACGTACATTTGCCGGAGCTGGCGCCTGTATTTTGATGCTCCGTAGCCCCGTCAGATGACGTTTGCAGGCATGAGTTACTATCTAAAATTGCAAGCTCTAGAAATGTATAAAGAAAGTAACATACGAAAGGGACGAGAAATTCGGGAAATTAATCGAAGATAAAGAAGAAATAGAAGTTGTTTCCAAATCAAACTTTCATTTTGCTGCTGCTGATCTGAAATTTCGTGGCATTTATTCGCTCTGAAGAGGATCGTTCAAACGATGGTCGAAATGTCGTTATTTTAGTTGTTTCACTGTTTTATAATGACATGGCCTAGTACCCAAAATGATTTTCTTCAAGTTGTTTGTAGGAATTCTATCGCTTCTCTCCGATATTTTAGTATGATATTAGTATTTTTTTCCTACACCTAGCAACTTTAGTAGTGCTTGAAATGACGGAAAGGTGCTTTGTTTTAATGATAACAATATACAGGATAATTCAGCCATTTTTCTGCGAAGTTGCACAATGCCGAAATCCTGAAATACATCCCTATATTTCGAATGTGGTACAACAGCTGTAGGTAGGAGACAAGGTACTGGCAGAAGTAAAGCTGTGTGGGCGAGGCGTGAGTCTTGCTTGGGTAGCTCAGATGGTAGAGCACTTGCCCGCGAAATGCAAAGCTCCCGAGTTCGAGTCTCAGTCTGGCACACAGTTTTAATCTGCCAGGAAGTTTCATATCGGCGCACACTCCGCTGCAGAGTGAACTAATTCTGGAAACAGCTGTACAGGTACTGGAGAGATACAGGACGTTCCAAAATTCCCGCTAAAAACTTCTAGGGAACTGAGTGACGATATTTTGAACTGGAACCCATGTATGGAAGCGTATATCCGTGCTACAGCCGTATAAATACATCTTCGCTAATGTGGTATGCAACAGGGTAATCATCACTGGAGGGGGGTTACTTACGTCGAATCGTATGATGTCATTTGACGGCTGTCCTACCTCTCTGAACTGGTTCGAGTCTCTTTCATGTGTCTGTGAGTGATAGAGCAACATTGCTGAATAAACTTTTGCCGAATACACCGACAAGAGTGTTCTGTGTGGCCAAGCTCACAGTACTGGAAGAGCTGCTCGTCGCCTTTATCAAGATCGTTGTCCACAACGCCTGACTCCTCCCCACACGCTTTTCGTTACATTTGCGCAACGGCTTCGAGAAAGGGTGCCTTCACCGTCAGCAGGTGCGTCTGTGGTGCGCCATGGAGACGCAGCGCACGCGAATTGGAAAATATATTTATATGGATATTGTGTCTGTCCTTTCGGACATGTCCGAAAGGACACTACGAATGTAGCGAGTGGACATACAAGGTGAGAATGTGGGTCTCGCGGAAGGCGTGCGCGAGATAGTCCCTGCAGTCCCTGTCCCTCGGTGGCTCAGATGAATAGAGCGACTGCCATGTAAGCAGGAGATCCCTGGTTCGAGTCCCGGTCGGGGCACACATTTTCACCTGTCTTCGTTGATATATATCAACCCCCGTCAGCAGATGAAGGTATTAATTTCATTCTGATTTCGAACTGGAAAAGGCCCTCCTGTATAAACAGTGTCTCTGAAGACGGATTTTTTTTTGTTTCTTTGGTTATTAACGAGTGAAACTGTAGAATAGATGTACTGGGTCACATCTACACTGAAATGCCAAAGAAACTCGTATTATAATGCGTATTCAAACACAGAGATATGTAAACAGGCAAAATATGGTGCTGCGGCTGGCAACGCCTGTGTAAGATATGTGTCTGGCGTAGTTGTTAGATCGGTTACTGCTACTACAATGGCAGGTTATCAAGATTTAAATGACTTTGAGCGTGGTATTATACTCGGTGCAAGAGCGATGGGACACAGCATCTCCGAGGTAGCGATGAAGTGGGGATTTTCCTGTACGACCAATTCACGAGGGCACCGTGAATATCAGCAATCCAGTAAAACAACAAATCTCCGACATCGCTGCGGCCGGAAAAAGATCCTGCATTTTGTGTCGGTGTTCGTAGCGACAAACAATTCGCTGTAGAAACGGCTTACGAAGTCACCGCCACACTTTTAATAGCGGGCCGACCGGTCCGCTGGAACAGTGAACAGAAAGATGAAAACCCAAACACTCTGATTAAATAAAAGTCGAAACTTATCTTTATTAACGAAGATACAGCAACACAATAGTGAACTCCGTGTCTACAGAAATCTGTCTAGTTCGAGTCGGAGCGGCTAGGTCAGCGTCGGCTGACGACAAACAACAACTCTGCTGCGATGAACACACGACTGACTAGCAAGTACACAATTCGGTGGCGAGTATACAACTGAGCGGCGAATACAGAACTGTCCTAGCGCTCGCGACTCCAGCGCTTAAGAAGCCAGAAGCCAGCGGTGGCGCGCGCAGACTTGCGGCGATTTCCTGTATCGCTGGCGCTGCTTATGCGGACGGCGTCCGGACTTTGATGCTGCCAACCTTTTGGCAGCGGGCTCGGGTGGCATTACTGGCTAGGATATAACACTGCAAGAATGGAAACCGAAGAGAATCGTTCAGCGTGGCGAAAGTGCAACCCTTACGCAAATTACAGAAAATTTCAAAGCTTGACCATCAACAAGACGGGTTACAATTTACCATTCAACGAAACATCATCTACATGGGCTTTCAGAGCCGAAGGCCCACTCGTGTACCCTTGCTGACTGCACAGCACAAAGCTTTACACCTCATTTGGGCCCATCGGTACGAACATTGGACTGTTGATGATTGGAAACATATTGCCTGGTTGGACGAGTCTCACTTAAAAATGTCTATAGAGTATGAACGTGTACGGGTATGAAGACAACATCATGAATCCATGGACCCTGCATGTCAGCTGGGGACTGTTGAAGCTGGTGGAGGCTCACGTCGTATGGCGTGTGCATTTGGTGTGATGTGGGACCCCTGATACGTCTAGATACAACTCTGACTGGTGACACGTGCGTAAGCATCCTGTCTGATCACCTGCATGCATTCATGTCCATTGTGCATTCCGACGGAAGTGGATAATTCCAGCACGACAATGCGACGCCCCACACAACCACAATTGCTACGGAGTGGCTGCCGGAACACTCTTCTGAGATTAAATACTTCCGGTGGCCACCAAACTCCCCAAACATCCAGTACGTTTCCAGTACATTGTATAGCATTATCGAACATACGTGGGATGCCATGCAACGTGTTGATCAGAGGAGACCTCTACTCCCTCGTACTCTTACGGATTTATGGGCAACTCTGCAGGTTTCATGGTGTCAGTTCCCTCCTGCGTGACTTCAGCCATTAGTCGATTCCATGCCACGGCATGTTGAGGCACTTCTGCGTGCTCGCGGTGGCCTTAAACGATATTTCTTTGGTTCTTCAGTGTAACAAATTACTTGTCAAAGTGACAACGTTACCAATATGTTTTCAAATGGTTCTAGTATACTGTACGTCTCCGGAGACGGGTTCCAATTTAAAATAGGACATCCAGTCTTACAAATTTCAAAACTCCGCCATTTATCACCCCACATCAACCACTGCTGGCGGCTCACCTCCAACTGCGCAACGCTACGTGCTGTTCACATCCAGCTGCCCAACACTACAATGGCAGACAACAATGCAAACTAGCCACTGACTGCACACAGCACAGCCAGTGATTTTCATACAGAGCGCTACGTAACGTTGCCAATAAGAAAACATAAACAGCCTACTTACACCATTTGAACCATTTGAAAGCTGAAAGTAATTACCAGTAACAGAAATCGTATTAGCGATAAACTTAACTTCAAATTTGGGAACCATGAGTAGACGAAATGAAGAAAATCTGTTGCCTTCGAAGCAAAGTAAGATAGACAAAGTAAGGAGGACATAAAAATCAGACTAGCGCAGGTAAATTTCTAGATGAAATTTCTGAGGTAGTACGCTTTGAACACTGCATTGTATGGTAGTGAATGACGCATTGTGTGAATATTCGTAAAGAATAGAATGGAAGCGTCTGAGATGTGGTGCTGGGTAAAAATGCTGCATCTTAGATGCACTGATATGAAAAGAACTAGGGGAAGGAAAGGGGATAGGGTCCTTCTAACGTCTGCTCGGCGCCTGTCCAAGATGACAGAGGAGGGATCCCTTCAGATATAACTAATAAATGTCTGCAGACTGGAGACCAACAAGGTGCCACGATTCCCAGGGCTTTCAATGCTGGAACCCCCTGTCCCCATGGGACGTAAAAATGGAGATCCCAGTCCACAGTAACATGGTGAAGACCTCAACTGTGGAGCAGCACCCAGCAGAAGAGGCAAGGCTCCAGCAGTGATAAGTATTATAAGTGACTGAAGATTTTAAAGCTGAGAGGAGGCAGCCTTTTCATTAGACTTGCCTGGCGAAAAGCTAATAACTTAGTTTTGTGAAAGAGCAACAATTCTTCGTATGGAAAAGCTGGGCAGGTCATTTGGCAAATAATCGTGGTGAGCTATTATTGTCAAACGCCTGGGAGTTTTAGATCAAGCAAATATAGAAACATGGAATGTGGGATGTGGGTGTTAAGGAGTGGAATTGAATAAGATACTAAAAGAATCTGCCCAGTCTATTTATCCAGCAAATCCTATCTAATTCCTGTCACAGGCTTATCCCACCTCATAAGTGCCCAGGCCATCTGTAAATACAGCAATGTCATACTAGCTCTGGTGCAATCATTGCTCAGCTCTTAGGTTGGTGTGACTACCAACCAGACGTCCACCAAGATGAATGGCCACTACCAAACTGTTGCCAAGGAAACTTATGACAAAACATGTAAATTGACATAACATGCTTTATTCCAATGACTACTTCACAACCCAGGCTATCTGGATCTTCCTTCTCACCGCCAGATTTTCTGAACTCTGCCGATGGCGATTATCATTACAATATGTTCACCATTCAAGAAGTCACCCTGGCCTCAACCTACAGTAACCTACTGGCCCCACACTCTCCACCCAACTGCTTCCGCCCTCTGCCCTATCACCTCCAAATTCATGTCCCCTTATCCTCACTGTGCGCTACTCTCTGCCAGTACAC
Organism: Schistocerca serialis cubense; assembly: GCF_023864345.2. Taxonomy (NCBI): domain Eukaryota; kingdom Metazoa; phylum Arthropoda; class Insecta; order Orthoptera; family Acrididae; genus Schistocerca; species Schistocerca serialis. The sequence goes on from NC_064641.1 coordinate 183,041,150, forward strand.
TTACCGGTCTCTTCCCCTACCCAAATTCTCTCCTCTCCACTCCCTTTCCACCCATTCCCCACAGCCTCACGATCCTGCATCTGATAGTCTTGTTATGCCACCTCTAGTTCCTGCATGCTCCACCGTGCAGTATTGATTCTTCTTCTCCAACCTGTACCTTGCTATCCGTCCGCTTCCCAGCCACACTATACTGTTGTCCAAATTGATGGGCTTCAGCTGCCTTCTGATCATAGTGACAGAGTTGGCGGTCATGTAGGTTAGAGTTGTACCTACTTGTGAGAATGTGTTTGTGTGTGTGTGTGTGTGTGTGTGTGTGTGTGTGTGTGTTATTTTCCTGATAAACGCTTTGGTCAAAAGCGCGTATCTAACAGTCTTTTTGCTGTGCCTGTCTGCAACTCAACATATTGTCTTTACAGTGAGGAGAAATCACCCCTTTCCATTGTTCTGTTGATATTCCAACCGCGAATTTTCATTGTTCGATTTTTCCAATCGCTTTGCTCCCATGTTCACATCTTTTCTCCTTTCCTATGTCGTTTCAAATGGCTCTGAGCACTATGGGACTTAACATCTATGGTCATCAGTCCCCTAGAACTAAGAACTACTTAAACCTAACTAACCTAAGGACATCACACAACACCCAGTCATCACGAGGCAGCCCTACGTCGTTTCATCACTTCCCAAACTGTATACGCCACAATTTCTGAACCACACTATGAATATTCTCTTCCGCCCACAAGACACAGCTATGTGCTGCACGATTTGTTGATGCAGCATCCCATGGCCCAAATTCTTCGCGCCAATAGTAATAATTATTATTCATCATTAATTTAATTAATCCTATTTATCACGTTTCCTCCCTCATCCTCTCATATTTTCACGTATTATTTTCCACACCTATATGTGCCACACGCCCTTGTGAACCAAACCTACCCCCATGCCCCACCCCCCCACTTGCATTATGCTAACGCGCGTATTCTTCGTACTTCATGCATTACGTCTTTATTTCCCTCATTTTATACCAGTTTTATGTATTTACTACAATTTTCACGTATTTGTGTGTATTTTTGCGTACCTATACGGACTTTATTCGTATTTTCTTTTATATAACTCCTCTTACAACCGGCTAACGCCTTCATTCGCCCATTTCCCATGTCAGTTCCCGTTTCCCCATCGCCATCCCTGCCACAGTGGGCCCCTGCTGCAACTTTCTGTACAAGTTCAGATATGTATCATCCTCCCTGTCTATAATCTTTTACAGCATCCTGTTACTTATGTGTTGTATAAACCGAGGAATTCTCCCCAAAGGCCTAAAGATAAAAATTTCTTTCCCTGGATCCCACCCCTCATTCCACAATGACCACTTTTTCTGATTCTGCCTGTCAGGGTTCCTCACGAACTTGGTACTGCAAAAATATATTTCTGTGGCACAGGCATCCCACCTCTGCTACTTTCGCTAGATACTGTGCAAACTTACTGCGTACTCCCAGCTCTGAAATCGAATCCCTCGCACTCTAACACCACGAAGAGCATTCCAGACACCACCTCCTTAAGTTACACAGCCGGCTGACATCTTACTGCCGCCTTAAGGCACCACCATCCAATCCCTATCCTACTCACAGCACTCCTCATAGCACCCTGCAACCTGCTTAAATGAGCATTTCAACTTATCATACTCCGAAACTCCCTTCTAACACTCCAGTAAATACTGAAACAGCAGTAGAACGCTGTTGTTTTCGTTTCCACCGAAATCTTTGTCCCCACAGAAGTTTCAAGCCTATTCGACGGCCTTATCTTCAACCCTACACCCAAATTTAGCCACATTCGACTTGTCAAAGACCTACTCTCCTTCTCCCCCGATCCCTGCAATAGAAATACATTGAACCATGCGTGAAATGATCCAACTCTGATCTTCCATTCCTGCCTACGTAACCAATTCTTGGTCAGCTTCCAGGAATTTATTACCTCCAACATGGCCTCACAACCATTCCGTAAGTCCCTTCCTAAGAACACCAACAAAAGGACATCTATACACAGCCTCAGAGCTGATTATGACCTAATCATCAATTAGTTAGTTATTAGTTACATGTTCTTTCCAGCACCTCTCACCTGAATCAATTTCCCTCCTCACCCCTACGACATCCCGTTCATTCACCTTATACATGCTCCACAATATCCACAAACCCAACTATTTAGATGCGCCATTGTAGGTGGTTACTGTCCTCCCTCTGAAAGAACATAGGCCCTCATAGACGAACTCCTCCAATACCCCACCGCCCCCCGCCCTTTACCTCCTGAACCCCTGCTCATCGCTGTTGATAGCACTTCCCTATACACCAACATTCCTAATGCCCATGGTCCTGACACTTTTGAGCACTACCTCTCCCAACGTCCTTCAGACTTGAAACTCACTATCTCATTCCTCAATCATCTTACTAACTTTGTCCTAACAGAAAACTACTTCTCATTTGAAGGGAAGGTATCCGAACAAATCTGCAGCACAGTCATGGGTACCTGCAGGTCCCCCTCTTTTGCCAACCTGTTTTTGGGCAGTCTAGAGGAAACCTTCCTAGCCTCCCAAAACATTCATCACCTGTTCTCGTTCATGTTCATTGTATATATCTTTATGATCTGTATTCAGGTTCAGAAAAAACCTATCCTCATTCCCTCACAACCATATCTACCATAGATTTCACACGGTTCCTCTCAGCCCAGTGCGTCACCTTCGCTGGCCAGTGTGGCCATGCGGTTCTAGGCGCTTCAGTCTGGAACCGCGTGACCGCTACGGTCGCAGGTTCGAATCCTGCCTCGGGCATGGATGTGTATGATGTCCTTAGGTTAGTTAGGTTTAAGTAGTTCTGAGTTCTAGGGGACTGATGACCCCAGATGTTAAGTCCCATAGTGCTCAGAGCCATTTGAACTATTTTTTTTTTGCGTCACCTTCCTGAACATTGACCACCTCAGCTTCTACTGTTGCATCCACACCTCAATCCACATCAAGCCCCTCAACCATCAGAATCGTCTACACCTTCACAACTGCCATCCCTTCCATACAAAAAACTCCCTCTATACAACCCAACCACATGGGGACTGGATACCTGCAGTGACAGCAGTTCCTTTGCCCAGCTTCTTCAAGATCTCACAAAGACCTTCACGGACATGCACTATCCCCAGAACTGTCTCAAAATAGATTTCCTGAGCTATATCCCCCTATACCGCCAATCCTCCCACTGCCCCAAATAATCAGCTACAAAGGAGAGGCCCATTCGTTACCCAGTACCACCCTAAATTGGAGCAATTTAACAGCATCTCTGTCAGCAATCTGATTAGTTCTCATCATGCCCTGAAATTAGAGACGTCCTACCAAAGACCCTTCTACCTTCCTAAAGTGGTGTTGAATCGCCCATCCAACCTCCACAACGTCCTGCTTAACCTTATGGCGCACCCAATCCTAACTCCTTGCCACAGATATCCCTGTGCAAGACCCAGGAGCCAGACCTGTCCAATCCACCCACACAGCACTTCCTGTTTGAGTCCTATCACGAGTTTATCCCACCCCATCAGGAGCTGGGCCACCTGTGAAAGCTGTCATGTCATGGACCAGCTGTGCTGCAATTATTGCTCAGCTTTTTTAACTCGTATGATCTAGAAATCATCCTGGCCTCACACTATGGTAACGTACTGTCCCCAACTACTCCACCCATTTTTTCTGCTCCCTTCTGTCCTATTACAACCTAATTCACGTCCCTGCGCCCTTATTGTGTGATGCTCTCTGTCAATACACTCACCAGTCTTACCCTTCCCTGCCTGCCTCCCTTCCACTCCCTTTTCCCCCTGTCCCCTGCACTCTGACTCTGCGCCCGACAGCCTTGTTCTGCCACCTTCAGTCCCTGCACATTCTGCCCCGAAGTGCTGATTCCTCTTCCCTCATATGAACGCGCCGCTATCCAAGCCGCTTCTACGCCCCATTTCTGACTTTTGCTGCTATGTAACTTATTCTGATAGGAGCAGCTAGACACAGTGGCCATTTATCTGAATGTGTGTGCGTTTTTCTTTTCTGACGAAGGTTTAGGCCAAAAACTCATGTGTAACGACTTTTCAATGGGCCTTTCTCCAACTCAAAATGTCATTTTTATGGTGAGCAACAATACATCTTTTTCATGATATTGTTCATATTACAACGTGGACTTACTTTTAGCCTACCTTATTATGACCACATCAACTTCAGCGTCTTTCAAACAATGGAAAGTCTAGATTGAATATCAAAAATATCACGATGAAGATAGATTGCTACTCACCATAAGAAAGAAAAACGTGATCTAAAAATATTTGGCACTAAAGCAAAAATTATGGCCCACTATGGAAAACTCCCAGTTCGGTCGAAGATTGTTATCAAAACCAAAATACTTGTGAAAATGTCCCGTTTTTCTTATGTAGGTAATGTCATAAGTGTGAACGTAGACAAAGACATATAAAAGCAAACTGTAGCGGCCACCCCTCGGGGCTCGGATTTGTAGTAGACGTGGAGGCTGAGCAAGTGAGGAGATGGCACTACAGGCGCAGGAGCCCGAGCTTGGGACCTGGTGAGGGCAGCTGTCATACCCTCTCAGACACCATTGAAACAGCGTTGTTTGGAAATTATTTATTTCTTGTGATTTTACGGTAGGCATTTTCTTCCTGACCATGGCGGAAGGCACGTTGAATCGCGTGCCCGAGCGCCACAAGAAATGTGTGCTGCAGCGGTGATGTAGGTCAGGACCCAACAATAAAGTCGTGCCAATAGCCGGACAAGAGTCTTTGGGCGCAAGCCTACTTTGGCTTATTATCACCTAGTGCAGCCCACTCCAGCCCACGCGAAGACAGACATGCACTTAAGCGAGTGGTGTTGTGAAGGTAAAGCTAAGACTAAATTCAGCAACATAGTGTACAGCCACGGAGACAGTACTACGTATAACCAGGGAAGTGGTACTCAGGTGCCTCGTCCAACAGGGTGAAGGCTATAATTTCCAGTCACTTCATACATCCCTTCACGAGGGATGGCGCAGGTTCGTCTACATCTGTATAAGTCACAGACCAAACAGCAATGGCAACCTTTTTTTTTTTTTTGGGGGGGGGGGGGGGGGGTTTAAGGGCGCTCAACTACTGAGGTCATTAGCGCCCAGTCACAATTGTTAGAGCACATAGAATCTAGTAAAACTCAAGGGGAGGGGGGGGACACCAGAAAGTCCTTACAAAGATGCAGATAAAATAAGTAAAAGATTTAGATGTCTTTGGACAAGCCAGTCAAAGTTATAAAACGCAGAACACGAGCAGCTGCTCGAGCGTCATCAGATAAAATATCCGGTAAAGTAGATGGCAGGGACAGGACAACACGAGATTGACTAAAGCGGGGACACGACAATAAAACATGGCGCACTGTTAATGCTTGACCACAAGGGCACTGTGGGGCTGGGTCACCGGAGAGCAGGTAGCAGTGGCTAAACCGGCAATGCCCAATCTGCAACCTGGTCAGAAGGACCTCTTCTCGCCGAGATGGTCGGGAGGAGGTTGTCCAAGCAGTTGGGAGCGGTTTGACTGCCCCGAGCTTGTTTCCTTGAAGGGATGACCAAGCATCCCACCACAACGCCACAAGCCTCTTACAAACAACCCCACGAACGTCAAATGACGGGACACAAAGGGAGGCTGGCCGAGGCAGGAGGACTGCAGCCTTGGCTGCAGCATCAGCAACCTCATTCCCAGGCACTCCTACATGTCCGAGATCCCACAGAAAGCTGACAGGAGAACCATTATCAGCGAAAGAATGGAGGGACTGCCGGATCCGTTGCACCAAGGGATGGACCGGATAGGGAGCTCCAAGGCTCTGAAGAGCACTGAGTGAGTCAGAGCAGAGTACATACGATGAATGGCGGTGGCTGCGGGCATACTGAACGGCCTGATGGAAAGCAAAGAGCTCGGCCGTAAAGCTGGAACATTGGTCGAGGAGCCGGTATTTAAAGGTGACGGCCCCAACGACAAAGGCACAGCTGACACCATCTTCAGTTTTGGAGCCATCGGTGTAAATAAAGGTGTGACCGGCAAGTCGAGCACGAAGTTCGACAAACCGTGAGCAATACACTGCAGCCGGAGTACCCTCCTTCGGGAGTGAGCTGAGGTCGAGATAAATATGAACCCGAGCCTGGAGCCAAGGTGGTGTCGGGCTCTCACCCTCTCTGAAGGTGGTAGGGAGGGCAAAATCCAATTGTCGAAGCAGGTGACGGAAGCGAACTCCAGGGGGCAGCAGGGCAGACACATACAACACGTACTGACGGTCGAGAGAATCGGCGAAGAAGGACTGATAAGAGGGGTGGTCGGGCGTTGACAACAGCTGGCAGGCATACTGACACAGCAGTATGCCGCGCCGGTAGGTCAATGGTAATTCGGCAGCTTCAGCATAAAGACTCTCAACGGGACTAGTGTAGAAGGCTCCGGTCGCAAGACGTAAACCCTGATGGTGGATGGAGTTGAGACGGCGTAAGAGAGATGGCCGAGCAGACGAGTAGACGAAGCTCCCATAATCCAGCTTCGATCGGACTCTGGACCGATACAAGCGAAGCAGGACAGTGCGATCCGCTCCCCAAGATGAACCACTAAGAACTCTGAGGACATTAAGGGAACATGTACAACGGGCCGCCAAATATGAGATGTGCGGAGACCAACAAAGTTTCCTATCCAATGTGAGCCCTAGAAACTTAGTTGTTTCCACGAATGGGAGAACAACGGGACCGAGATGTAAGGATGGCGGAAGGAACGCTTTATATCGCCAAAAGTTGATACAAACCGTCTTCTCTTCAGAGAACCGGAGGCCATTTGCCATGCTCCATGAGTATAGGCTGTCTAGACAACGCTGAAGGCAGCGCTCCAGGAGGCATGTTCTCTGGGCACTGCAGTAGATCGCGAAGTCTTCGACAAAGAGAGAGCCTGAGACATTAGGTGGAATGCAATCCATAATTGGATTGATCGCTATGGCAAAAACGGCTACGCTCAAGACGGAGCCCTGAGGCACTCCATTCTCCTGGATGAAGACGTCGGACAATACGGAACCCACATGTACCCTAAACTTTCGATCTGTTAGACAGGAATCAATAAAAAGGGGCAGGCGACCGCGTAGGCCCCACCTGTGCATAGTGCGGAGGATACCTCCTCTCCAACAGGTACATAAGCCTTCTCCAAATCGAAGAGCATGGCTACCGTTTGGCGCCTTCGCAAAAAGTTGTTCATGATGAATGTCGACAAGGTCACAAGGTGGTCAACAGCAGAGCGGCGGCGACGAAAGCCACATTGGACATTGGTAAGTAGCCATAGAGATTCAAGAATCCATACTAACTGAGCATTAACCATGCGCTCCATCACCTTACAGACACAGCTTGCAAGAGAAATGGGGTGGTAACTAGAAGGAAGGTGTCTATCCTTCCCGGGTTTGGGTATAGGAACAACGACAGCGTCACGCCAACCCATGGGGACTTGATCTTCGGTCCAGACGCGATTGTAGGTACGAAGAAGGAAGCTTTTGCCCGCCGGAGAAAGGTGTGTCAGCATCTGAACGTGATTGGCATCTGGGCCTGGAGCAGAGGACCGGGACAGTGCAAGCGCACTTTCGAGTTCCCGCATAATAAAGGGGGCATTATAAGTTTCCAGATTCAGCAAGTGGAAGGAAGGTCGCCGAGCCTCTTCTGCCTCTTTCCTGGGAAGGAGGGCAGGGTGGTAATGGGCGGAGCTTGAAACCTCCGCGAGAAAGCGGCCGAAGGCTTTGGATACAGCCACAGGATCAACAAGGACCTCATTACCTGAGGTCAGGCCAGGTACCGAGGAGTGGGCCTTAATGCCCGACAGCCGGCGCAGGCCACCCCAGACGACAGATGAGGGAGTAAAACTATTAAAGGAGCTGGTGAAAGAGGCCCAAGAAGCTTTTTTGCTGTCTTTGATGACTCTACGGCATTGCGCTCGGAGTCTTTTATATCCAATAAAATTCGACAACGTAGGATGGCGGCGAAAGGTGCGAAAGCACGTCGTCGAGCATGGATAGCGTCTCTACAAGCCTCATTCCACCAGGGGACGGAAACGCGCTGTGAAGAAGAGGTAGTATGAGGAATGGAACGTTCGGCAGCATTGACGATAACAGCCGTGAGGTATTCGACCTGACTGTCACAACTGAGAAAATCGTGGTCCGGAAAGGTCGCCAGGGAGGAGTAAAGTCAGCTTTCGGTATGTTCCAGCTCGAATGACGTGGGGATGGGGTGTGATGCAGGAGACGAACGACACAGGGGAAGTGGTCGCTCGAATAGGTGTCAGAAAGGACATACCACTCGAACCGACGGGCAAGAGTGGTAGAACAGATCGAAAGGTCCAAGTGGGAGTAGGTATGAGTAGAGTCCGAGAGGAAAGTCGGTGCGCCAGTATTGAGGCAGACAAGATTGAAATGGTTGAAGACATCTGCCAAGAGGGAGCCTCCTTGACAGGATGCAGGAGAGCCCCAAAGGGGATGATGGGCATTGAAGTCGCCAAACAATAAAAACGGCGGAGGAAGCTGAACAATCAGGTGCATCATGTCAGCCCGACTAACTGCGGATGACGATGGAGTGTAGACGGTAAAAACTGATAAAGTAAAGGCAGGAAGAGTAATATGGACAGCTATTGCTTGGAGTGGGGTGGTCAATGGGATGGGATGGTAATAGACATCGTCCCAAACGAGCAACATGACCCACCATGAGCTGGAATACCGTCCACAGGGGTGAGGTCATACCGCTCTGAGGTATAGTGGGTAAAGGCAATACGGTCAGTTGGGCGCAACTTGGTTTCCTGGAGACCAAGGACGAGCGGACAGTGCAGGCAGAGGAGCAGTTGTAATTCCTCCCGATTAGATCGAATACCTCTTATGTTCCAATGTAACAAGGCCATCGCTAGTCAGAAAAAAGGAGGGAACGAGACGGGGGAAGAGCTGGTCACCTCGACGGCCGCGGTGGGCTAGGTTTGGAGGGAACAACGCTACAACCGGCGGGAGGCGGATCCTGTTCCATCGAGTCATCGCCAGCTGCGGCCGCTGTCCCGGGTTGCGTAGGAGGGGCAGCATCATTCGTCGACGAGAGGCCAGCTGAGCGCCTGGCAGCAGAGCGTCCCGGTGAAACTGAGGAGGGCCAGGAGCAGCGACTCACGGATGGAGCGTCAGACGAAACGCGCCGGGGTGGAGAGAGGGATAGAGACTTCTTGTTGGAGGCCTTCTTGGAAGTCCGAGAAGGCACAGGGATGGTGGGTTGGACCCGAAGAAGGTCCTCACGCGCGGGGTCCGTTTTTGAACACCAGACCTCTGAAGCCGGGGTCCGGAACGGTTCCCTGATGGACGCCTTAGAAGAGGATCGCTTCTCAGGCGGCGGGGGGGGGGAGGAGGAGGAAGGGTGGCCCCTGGGGCAGAGGGGGCGGGGGCCACAGGGGAGGAGGATTTGGAAGGGAGGGATTTGGGAGGCGGAGGCATAGACCCCGGATGGGGGGAGGGGGTGGAGGGGGGACAGGATAGGGGTGAGGATACTGTGGAAGGAGTGGACACAACTGAGGCAAACGAAGTTGTCAACGTCACCTGATGGAGGGGGTCATACTTCTTCCAGAATAAGAGAGACGATCCAAAGTTTTGAGTTCTTGAATCTTCTTCTCCTGATACGCGGGGCAGTCGAAAGATCAAGGCGAGTGGATGCCAGGACAATTAATGCACCGACGTGGTTGGGTGCAAATATGTTCCTCACGAAGAGGACGTCCAGAATCGCCACAAAGGGGCTCAGCCTCACACTGTGACGACATGTGCCCAAAGCGCAAACACCGAAAGCAGCGCATAGGAGGCGGGACGTAAGGTCGCACGTCGCACCGGTAGCACATCACCCTTACCTTCTCCGGGAGAACGTCCCCCTCGAAGGTGAGGATAAAGGCTCCGGTGTCGATGCGACAGTCTTTGGGACCGCGCTGGACTCGCTGGACGAAATGCACGCCTCAGCGCTCCAGGTTGGCCCTGAGCTCCTGATCAGATTGCAGCAGGAGGTCCCGATGAAAAATAACCCCCTACGTCCTAATCAGTGCCAGATGCGGGACAATGAACACTGGGATGTCCCCTAGTTGGTCGCACGCCTGGAGCGCCGCCGACTGAGTGGCGGAGGTGGTCTTTATAAGAACGGACCCCGAACGCATTTTACTGAGAGCCTCGATTTCCCCGAAGATGTCCTCGATGTTCTGAACAAAACATGGGCTTGGAGGTGGCGAACGTCGCCCCATCGGTCTGAGAACAGACCAAATAGCGGGGGAAGTACTTCGCCCCAAGCCGGCGGGCCTGTCCTTCCTCCCAGGGAGTTGCCAAGGGGGAAAGGGCAGGAGAACCAGAACCAGAGACAGTACCTTTCTTTTTAAAAGATTCGGCCGCAGAGCGACCTGATACATGTTGACGTTTCATCTGCGAAACGTCCGCCCCAATACCACCCACTCTGACCAGGGGCTCTCACCACGGGCGCCACCCAGCCTCAGCAAGAGCCACCTTGCAGGATGACCGTTGCCGGGAGTCCTGATGCCCCAAGGAGATGGGCATCTACTCCTTGGCCGACGTGGCGAGGGTGCAGCTCAGGTATCGGCAGTACGATCCCTGTGTTGTCAGGGGGCTACAACCTAGAGGGTACATGACGACCCCACCACAACGGGCTGGCTACCGTGCTGGATTTCGGGTGCCATGGAAAGTCCATCATGATCGTAGGTGCAGATGGGGACGCACTATGGGCGTAACTTGTACAACCCATCAGGCGTTTAGGCCCAATTTGAGGAATAGTGGGTATGGTTACAACGCCGTTACAATGCTGAGTGCCAAGGTCTTAGTGCACGGAGGACCAGTGACACACCACGTAAGGCGTCCTTCCCCAAAAGGCTCGTACTTATGTAGAATTTTGAAAAATGGAGGTCAAACCCCAAGGGGGACCATCACATGAAAGACCGAAACGGTTGAAACTCCTTTTAGTCGCCTCTTACGACAGGCAGGAATACCTCCGGCCTATTCTTACCCCGGACCTGCAGGGGGGGTAATGGCAACTTGCAGCAGCTAAGTTCCACTACTTCCTAGTGGCCACGATCTCGGAGACGAAGTATTCTCTCAGCAGCAGGCAGCACATTACGTTTCGCCAAGCAAGTTAACCTGTAACTAGCGAGACCGTCATTCTATCAGAGTCAGAGATACAGAGAGAGTGACCACAAACTGACGAAGGCTTAAAATCGGAGTATTTAAGCTAGACGCAACGTCGTCGCCGGCAATTTGGTATTCGCCGTAATCATCCGGAGGTGTCAGCGGAATTGCCAGCACTGTGGTGGCACAGTTACTGTCAGTTCCCTTGCCTGTACGCTATCTGTTAGTGCTAGGACGCCGTGGAGCGGCTGAGCTCGGATGTTACGTGTTATGACTCCGTATTTCAAGGCTCACAAAATGACTTACTGGTTGCTATCATAATACTTCGTCTGCGCTCTCTGATTAAACTACGGCTCGATGTGGAAATGTATTACGACGAGCAGCACACTGCCTTCTGCAACACTGGCAACAACCAACCAACCAACCAACTAAACAGTACATGACTCAGGCACGCAGAATCATGGGTTCAGAAGTCAGGTGGGTCACTCATAATTTGGACCGGTATAATGTAGAGCTGACGTGTACAGTAATGCACGATAGTGCAAGATTGAGCATCTACCTCCAGGAGACAGGACAAAGTCCAATAGAGTGGCCTATGGCATCTATCGATATGATGTCAACTGACATGCCTAGGACCACCTCAAATTTTCTGTGCTTCATCGCAGGTACTCTCTTGACACTGGATGGTCTCGGGAGCGCCGCCATCGAGAAATATAACAGGTTTGAACAGGAACGCCTCAACCACCTTGTGGAATAGCATGCTAAGAATGGTACAAACATGTCACCATGTTCGGGTTGAAGTAAGAGTGTGCTGAATGTCACTCAGCAGCAGTTTTTCTGTGGTGTCACAGCCAGACACCACACTTGCTAGGTGGTAACTTAAATCGGCCGCGGTCCATTTAGTACATGTCGGACCCGCGTGTCGCCACTGTGTGATCGCAGACCGAGCGCCACCACAAGGCAGGTCTCGAGATACGGGCTAGCACTCGCCCCAGTTGTACGACGACTTTGCTGGCGACTGCACTGACGAGGCCTTTCTCTCATTTGCCGAGAGACAGTTGGAATGGCCTTCGGCTGGGTCCATGGCTGCGACCTAGCGGGGCGCCATTGGCCTTGCATGGTTTGATGGTGGTCATGTGAAGTGTCTCATCAAGAACGTTGTATTAACAACAAGGATAAATAAAAGTTAAGTATTCGAGGAGCTGCATACTTTTCTTATTAGAATTCACTACTTATCCTGTTCCAGGGTTCACGCCCGTCTGCGTTGGATGGCGTGCATTTCGGCCTCCTCTATCTGCAGGGTGTTGGCACATTTGCTAACACATCATTTTCATTTCACATTACCTTTAGTTTGGTTTCTTTTGTTCAGTAACATTTATTTTTTCTTTCCTTGCTTTCAGTAAATCTACGTTATCTTTTTCATCACTAAAGTGATTATATCCAAGGGAGGTGATGATATCCTATATGGACTGAACATCTTATAACTATATTTTTTTCCCTGAGACATTTAAGTCTCTTTTTTAACTACGATAATGACTGAAGCAGAAGAAACGAAATAAAATTTGTGCTACAGTCGGGATTCGAACCTCGGTCTTCTGTGTGGCTACGCAGAAATGCTAACCACTACACCACCACGCACCGATGTTAACGTTGCTGCGCGAACTACCCAAGTTCAGTGCCCTCCCCAACACAAACCTCAGTTGATATGTTCTGCTTCGTTTGTTGAGGAGGGCAGTCACCTTGGGTAGTTCATGCAACAGTGTTAACCATAGTGCTGTGATGGTGTAATGGTTAGCATATCTGCCTAGCAAGCAGGAAGACCCAGGTTCGAGTCACGGCTGCAGCGCAAATTTTAGTTCATTTCTTCTGCTTCAATCATTACCGTGGACTGAACAGTATTTGTTCTAATATTTCCGGCTCAGAATATTCCTTCGTATGGTGTTAGAGTTGTGTAAGTTTAAATTGTTGTGAGGCATTTCGGTGCTAATAATTTGAATAACATCTGTGTAATGGTTCATTTAGGGGGACCTTGGTCTAAACGCTTAACTTTGTGTAAGTTCGCGGATTGTAGAAAATAAACTGATGCTAAATCACTCAGTTTCTTACACACGATTCAACCAAAACATGGTGCGGCTCATACCGGGGGAGGTTCGAGTCCTCTTTCGGGCATGGGTGTGTGTGTTTGTCCTTAGGATAATTTAGGTTAAGTAGTACGTAAGCTTAGGGACTGATGACCTGAACAGTTAAATCCCATAATATTTCACACAAAATTTGAAAAACTGAAACATATTTTCCTTACACATAATGGCCACATGATTAATGGGTTCAAACAACCTAAATTCCTGCACGTTCAGTACCTCTCACGGGAATCCCGTGTTAAGAATGTTGTTCAAGAACTGAACAGCAACTGCAGTGAGTCAAAGTCCAACGCAAAATTAGTCTCCTTTGCTTAGTTTCACTCGAATTATATATATCATATTTATAAATGCTGTATCTCACATCCATTTATTTTACTAATTTAATTATTAACAGATCCCATGCACCTTTATTTTCGAACCATTATCTGAGGTAGATAATAAAAATTACCCAAAATTCCAGCGTTATGCGTCATAGTTGACTAATTGTTTCTATTCACAGAGGAAGTAAAAAGCATTATATTGAAATAACTCTCTCCAGATCAGGGCCGGCCGGGCGTGCCAAACCGATCGCCAGCGGGGTGTGTGGGCCACGTGCGAGCCGAAGCTCGGCCTTTCTCGGCTTTGCCAGGTCTTTCTCGAAAGTACTCGGTACAGTGAGACATTTCATTTAGTACTGGGGTGTGGCACTTTTCGGTTGGCACAGCTCTCTACAGTTCGGCAGAGTAGTGATGTCAGTGCTGTCTACTCTTCCCTATTTGTTCGTGGCATGAAGGACGTTGAACGGTCCAGTGGCTGTTTGCACAAAAAGAGACTGTCTAGCGATCTATCGTCAGAAGTCATTAAAGCCGAATGTGAATGACAGAAGAAGGGGGACAGGAATTCTCAATATCATGCAGTAGCATAATCGACATGGCAATATCATGCCGAAAGTATTTAAAGATTTAGTTGACCATGAAAGAGCAAAACATTACGATAGCGAGACGGGATTCATTGTTCTGTAGGTGAAGAAGCACTTGGTGCTGTATATGCAGGCATAAAGCACGTGAAGAAATTGGTGGTTCAAATAAAAAAATTTCTGAAGGCACGAGCATTATTCCACTGTCAGTTGCAAATGGAACTGATCGAAGAGTACTGAGACTCCTTAGATATAAAACTTCAAAGTACGTTGGTTACGTCAAAGGGCATATCTGGAACGAGTGTTAGATTTAAAACTCGCTATTACTGAATTTACGAAGGAAAGAAGAGTGAAGGAAAGAAAATTACAACATCTAGGACAGATTGCAGACGTCGCACTTGAAGTGAACTTGACTGCGCACTGTTCACAGTAAGACACTACAGAGGAAGGAACAACTATTTCTGATTTGATGAGGACACATTTTAAAGAAAACCGCACTGTCGAAGGGACAAAAGTGTTACAATACTTCGTGTGTGTGTGTGTGTGTGTGTGTGTGTGTGTGTGTGTGTGTGTGAGTGTGTGTGTGTGAGAGAGAGAGAGTGAGACAGAAACACTTTTTTGATTATGAAACTAAATAAGATTCAACTACGCGGCCACCTCCGTGAGAAAAATATTTGAAATTATTTTTCGTATACCTACATTTCGTACCAGACAAATGTTCATTTTCAGCTCGCCAAAAATAAATAATACTGAAAATTGGTTTTGTTTGTGATCTCTTTTTGGAGAAATGTGAAATATGAAACCACGTCATATGTAGTGTGACTGCACTGCCATTTAAATGTGGCTTGTTCTCAGTAACCCCTTCTCATGCTCGAACAGCGTGCCGTGGCGGTGACTGGGTATGACTCATGACCTTGTCAGCACCCTATATCGTAAATCAAATTAAAATAAAATTTTTCGAAAACTGCCGACTAAAGAAAGGTATTCACTATATGAGAGGAGTACTGTAAGGATTGCTACAGAGGGGTAAGTCTCCCAATACACAGGCGGCATTTTTGGCTCAGGAACGGGTGGCTCGGGCAGTCGGTGGTGTAAGTTCGTGAACCGATTTTCCACCTTAAATCAGGCGTCTAGGAATTCTGACAAAGAGCTCTGAATATATGCTTTCTTTGATATCGTTTGTTGTTAACAATACGAGCTTGTTTCTAAACATTAGCAGTTTTCACTCAGTTAGTATTAGGCAGAAATTCTAGCTTTGTTTGGGGTAGTGCTTTCTTGATTATTTTGCAGAAAGGCTACAGTATTCTTCTGCATCCATTTCGAATAAGCTACCATAAGAACTGAAGCATGTTAGCAGTAATTGATGCACTTTCAATCATAAACGGAAAAATTTCCTTTTAGCTCCCTCACATGCTGTTTGGCAGCTCTTGGAAAAATATTAACTAAAATCTTGTGTTACATGCGAGCTTATACTCAGCAGCTTGTCGTCAGCATTCTACCTGGGTATACTTTACTTTATCTATCATTTCCTAGTGGTAATTCAAGCACTGTCTCGTTCCATGACTACGGAGATTTGCTCCTCCATTTAATTCTACGGAACTAGACGTGTAACATAAATAAATAAATGAAACAATCTTCCGCTGAAAGCCAACGGGAATATCTGTTACGAACGGTGGTCACACCGTGGCCGCATAGAGAATAACATCTTTCAGGCTATTAGTGTCCCATAAGTGAGGTATCTAATGGGCAGCGACACGGTAAAGCCAGGAGGCATACTTACCTACTCACCCAGGAAGCTAACGTCAGGACCGCTGGACTTAATGAAGTCAACTCATCGATGGTAATGTTTACCAAGAAAGCTATTCGATGGCTGGCGTAGCTATGGAACCATAGCAGCTGTTTCTGAACGCCAGACAGCTTTCATTTTACAAAAACAACATTTGAGGGAGACGAACGACAGGTAAAGCGGAAATGTATCTGGGAGGCCCTAGCATGCCAAATAGAGGGGACATTGAAACAGAGTGACCAATGAGACCACATTCTTAAGTTCCCTGTTGGGCCATCATGGCTATGGGACATCGGCTGTAAAGCATTTTTCAAGGTCAATAAATTTCACCAGCAGCCGTATAATTTAAGGTATTTTCTTCTGAAAACTACCAGTTTCGGCCAATTCATTTTGCCATCGTCAGGCCTCATATTCTTTTATCCAAATAAACGAACTTATCGTATAGCGACATAAAACACTGGATATCGTGAATTCCAGCCGTTATACAAATGCTTCATACGACGACTTGACAGAAACTCATGTCTTCGTATGAAACATTTGTATAACAATTGGAATTAACGATATCCAGTGTTTTATGGCGCTATACGATAGGTTCGTGTATTTGGATAAAAGAATATGGGGCCTGACGATGGCAAAATGAATTGGCCGAAACTGGTAGTTTTCAGAAGAAAATATCTTAATGTCTACGGCTGTTGGTGAATTTACTGACATTGTAAAAAAACATTTTTAAGTTGTCACATACTTTGTGGTATAATCAAAAGAGTAATAACGAGAAATGTGTGTCAGGATGCGGGATGGTCAGAGGAGCAGTCGGGGTCGATTTGGTCCGCACTGCGGCAAGAAGAGCGTAGAGAGGAAGAGGTTGGGAGTTCTACCTGGAACGACAGAGAGCGGACAGACACAGGTTTTTCAGTTCAAGCAAAGGTCCTGCAGTGAACTGTATTAATTTGCGGGTTGAAGAAAGAAATTCTTTCTGCTGGAAGACTTTCTGTTACTGTAGCTATCGTACTATCGTGTTGATGAGATTTAGTTAAGCATTACGTTTCAAAGTGACAGCTGATGAGGAGATGCGAATTACCAGAGGTAATTAAAGGCGCTTGACTTTGGATTTATAGTTGCGTGTTTTTCTTAGTACTTAGTCTTTTCCTCTTTAGGAGTTTACGGGTAGTTTTTGTTGATACATTATTTCCGACGTGTACCGTAACCCTTGTGTGAAGCAGATACGAGTGAATGGAAAAGATGTCATCTGATTTTATTTGTTGCTATAAGTTTTGCAGCGTTGGTGTAGCCACATTTTGCCAATCCTACGAACGGATGCAGTGACTACGAGACAGTAAGAGGAACTGATAATACGGATATTTGGGAGTTACTCTTGTCTCACGGGTTAAACTTATATATGAGATAAGCACGGCCATTTAATGTCAGTTTAAGGTATTCGTGGGCGTGTTTCAGGCGGTTTTATGTCAATATCTTTATTTGGCCATCAAAATAAAAGGATGTGTCCATGTACTGCGTAGGACATGCTGTGCTCATGTTTCGTCGTTCATATGGAAAATCGGTAGTAGTACACTGTTTGTTTATGCTGAAACATCCTCCTGTACGAGTTCACGTTACGGAATACTCCTCCACAGAGCCGAGACTTAATATGAATAAAATATCATTTCTGTCGAAAGTTCGGCAGAAAAGCATCACTCGACGACAAAGATACATCTACTCATCAAGGAAGAACCTACCAAAACCTTTCTTTAACAGTGAACTGCACCTAATTCTCAAGAAGCAACGAACTTTGATAACTATAATGTTTTAAAATTTATGCTTCACTTTATCATTTAGACTATCAGTATTAGACATATACCATCCTGCGTTAAGAAAGTCTGCGCCACAGAAACTTATAATTCTCTAGGGTAAATGTTTCTACAGTTGGATGACACTGCATGTCCTGAAATATTACTTATGAACACTCACGCTCCATTCCGTTCTTTGAAACCATCTATTACATTTCTTAGACCTACCTAATTTACTCTTGCAGTATCCGAAGGAGAATCTAATGTCCGACGATTCCTGTGGTCGTAGAAACAAAAGAGATCACAACATGCCTTATCAATTCGAAAGTAAATGCTGACATTAGAGTCTGTATTTAATGCAGTACCTGCAAACTTGATGTTAATCTTCCTTGTACGAAATGTTATCTAAATGCAATGAACTTACTTCTTGAAGAAAAAAAGCTTTATCGTGGACTTAATGACTATGAATTATGAGTGAAACGGATATAGTTTGCATGGTAGAACAGTAACTACGCACAACGGCTCTTATGTGCATCCGCCCGTATCTCGTAGACTTGTGCAGCGACGAATCAACATTATTCGCTGAAAGAAAATAAATTTATGTAGCAATCCATGCAATGTAGACGGATTTATAGATTACAAAAGGCGATAGTGAGGGAATTACGGAAAATTGTGCCCCAGTGTGTGCAAAAACATTACTAACAACTTCGAATAAATCTCTGTATCGAGATGAAAAGAATATCAAAGCAATGAAGGTTTCAATAACAAAAGTTAATTTGACATGGCCAGTAGTTGAATGAGCAAAATGCGTTACTACTTGTTCTGGGATATAAACTACATAAAATTATATAACGAACCTAGTTTAAATATAACAGAGAAATCACATGGCAAGAATATGTAACACACAACCAAGAAATTACATGAAAGAAAGGATTTCCTTACCAGCATGGACACACTTTCAGTTCCTAGTTGGTCATTACATAAGCTGCGATTCAAATAAAATGCCTTGTGAGCGACAACTAAGTGGCTTTTTTAGGCGTTCTGACTGGTCTGATGCTGTCAGCTGTCCGCCACGAATTCTTCTCCTCGCCAACCTCTTCTTCTCAGAGTGGCACTTGCAACCTACGTCCACAAGTAATTGCTGTATGTATTACAATCTGTGCCTTTCTCTACAATTTTACCCTCTATTGCTCCCTCTAGTACCATGGAAGTTATTCGGTGATGTCTTAACAGATGTCTTACTATCCTGTTCCTTCTTGTCAGTGTTTTCCATATATTCTTTTGCTCGCCGATGCTATGGAGAACCTAATTTCCAACATTCTTCTATAGCACCAAATCTCAAATGGTTCAGTCCTTTTCTGTTCTGGTTTTCCCACAGTCCATGTCTCACTGTCATAGAAACCTGTACTCCAAACGCACATTCTGAGAATTTTTTTTCCTAGTTTCATACTAGTAGACTTACCTTGGCCAGGAATGAACTTTTTGACAGTGCTCCATCCTTCATTGTTATTTTTCTGTCTAGGAAGCAGAATTCCTTAATTTCACGTACTTCTTGAATACCATTTATGACGAAGATTTTCGAGTGTCTCGTTTCCACTACTTCTCAATGTTTTAGTCTTTCTTCGATTTACTCTCAATCTATATTCTTTTCCCCTTAGACTGTTCATTCCATTCAACAGGTCGTACAATTCTTCACTTTCACTGAGGATTGCAATGCCATCATCGAATCTTAAGACATATCCTTTTACCTTGAATTTTAGTCCCGCTCTTGAACCTTTCTCTTATTTCTGTCATTGCTTCTTCGACGTATAGACTGAACAGTATGGGCGAAGGGCTACATCCTTGTCTTACACCTTTTTTAGTCCGTGCATTTCGCTCTTGGTCTTCCACTCTTATTGTCCCTTCTCGGATCTTGTACGGACTATATACTACTCGTCTTTTTCTAAAGCTTACCCCTATTTTTCTCAGGATTTCGAATATCTTCCACCTTTTTCATTGTTCAACGCTTTTTGCAGATCGATAAATCTTATGAACGAGGCGTGATTTTTGATTCGTCTTGTTTCCATTATTAACCACAACGTCTGAACTGCCTCTCTGGTGCATTCCGTTTGATAAGACCAAACTGATCGTCATCTAACATATCCTCACTATCCATTCTTCTATTATTATTCTTGTCAGCTTCTTGGATGCATGAGCTGTTAAGCTGAATGTGGGGTAATTCTCGCGCTTGTGGGCTCTTCCAGTCTTAAGAAATGTGTGGATAATTTTTCCGAGAGTCAGATGGTTTATCGCCAGTCTCATAAATTCAAAGCGCTAAAGCGCCAACATGAATAATCGATCTGTTGCCATTTCCCTCAATAATTTTAGAAATTCAGATGGTATGTTAACTACTTCTTCTGCCTTATTTGATCTTAAGTGGTCCGAAGCTATCTAATTCTGATATTGGACCACTGTCTCTTCCGTATAGATGCCTGTTTCTTCTCCTATCACGTCATCAGGTAAGTCCTCCCCCCTCATAAAGACCCTTAATGCACTCTTTCCGCCCATCCTCTCTCTCTTCCACATTTAACAGTGGAGTTCCCATTCCACTCTTAATGTTTCTTTAATTTCACCGAAGGTTGTTTTGACTTTTCTGCGTGCTGTGTCAGTCATTCCTACATTTATTTCTTCTACGATTTCTTCACATTTTTCATGTAGCCATTGCGCCTTAGTTTGCTTGCACTTCCCATTTATTTCATTCCTGACTGACTTGTATTTATGTATTCCTGAATTTCTCTGAACGTTTCTGTGCTTCCATCTTTCGTCGATACTTCTATGTTCCTGAATTTCGCTGAACAGATTTTTACTTCTTTCTTTCGTCGCTCAGCAGAAGTATGTCTTGGTCACTCGTGGTTTCTTCGCAGTTACCTACCTTGTGCCTACGGTTTTCTCTCCAATTTCTATGATTGCACATTTTAGAGACTGCCTAGTGAGCTATTAATTATCACAATTTCTATAGCCTCATAGAACTTAAAGATTATTCTTCATCCCTTAATACTTACGTATCCCACTTCTTTACACTTTGATTCTTTCTGAACAGTCTCTTAAATTTCAACCTATTGCTCACCAATACCATATTGTGACCTGAGTCTGTTTCTGTCCCTGCTTATGACTTACAATCCAATATTTGATTCCGAATGTCTGCTTGGTTGCGATAAAATCTAACTGAAATCTTCCAGTAGCTCGCGGACTTTTCTAAGCATTCCGGTACCTTCACTTTTTATGATTTCTGAACACAGTATTCGTATTAGCATCTGAAATTTATTGCGGAACTCAATTAGTCTTTCTCATTGCTAGTACCCCAGACCATATTTTCCGGTAACCCTTTTGCCTAGGCTTGCCCCTAGAGACGCATTCCAGTCCCCCATGTCTATTGGTTTTTCATCTCCCTTTACATACTGAATTAACCATGCGACATCTTCATTCACGTTCTCTATCTCTTCATCTTGCGATTGCGCGGTCGGCATGTATACTTGAACTGTTGTCGGTGTTGGTTCCTTGTCGATTCTGATGAGAACAACTATATCACTGAACTGTCCACAGTAACTCGCTCTCTGCCATACCTTCCAATTCATGACGAATCCTACTCCTGTTATACCATTTTCCGTGGCTGTTGATATTACCCTATACTCGTCTGACCAGAAATCCTTGTCTCCTTTTAACTTCACCAGCTATGTAGAAACCCATGAATATAAAGCGGTCAAATTGTGCCTCCAGTTTGACTATGCCTAACACAAAGAATAAACTTGATTAGGAAGATACGGGCACTATGAAACATACACTACTTCTGCAAAACAGCCCGAGGTTCCTCATAAGCTACCAGAATAGCCTTTGGTGACTACAAATTCATGTCTCAAGAAATCGCTCTATATACATGATCCCATTAAACAGAGATGTACTGAAGGCCTTCCTCAATATACACTCCTGGAAATTGAAATAAGAACACCGTGAATTCATTGTCCCAGGAAGGGGAAACTTTATTGACACATTCCTGGGGTCAGATACATCACATGATCACACTGACAGAACCACAGGCACATAGGCAACAGAGCATGCACAATGTCGGCACTAGTACAGTGTATATCCACCTTTCGCAGCAATGCAGGCTGCTATTCTCCCATGGAGACGATCGTAGAGATGCTGGATGTAGTCCTGTGGAACGGCTTGCCATGCCATTTCCACCTGGCGCCTCAGTTGGACCAGCGTTCGTGCTGGACGTGCAGACCGCGTGAGACGACGCTTCATCCAGTCCCAAACATGCTCAATGGGGGACAGATCCGGAGATCTTGCTGGCCAGGGTGGTTGACTTACACCTTCTAGAGCACGTTGGGTGGCACGGGATACATGCGGACGTGCATTGTCCTGTTGGAACAGCAAGTTCCCTTGCCGGTCTAGGAATGGTAGAACGATGGGTTCGATGACAGTTTGTATGTACCGTGCACTATTCAGTGTCCCCTCGACGATCACCAGTGGTGTACGGCCAGTGTAGGAGATCGCTCCCCACACCATGATGCTGGGTGTTGGCCCTGTGTGCCTCGGTCGTATGCAGTCCTGATTGTGGCGCTCACCTGCACGGCGCCAAACACGCATACGACCATCATTGGCACCAAGGCAGAAGCGACTCTCATCGCTGAAGACGACACGTCTCCATTCGTCCCTCCATTCACGCCTGTCGCGACACCACTGGAGGCGGGCTGCACGATGTTGGGGCGTGAACGGAAGACAGCCTAACGGTGTGCGGGACCGTAGCCCAGCTTCATGGAGACGGTTGCGAATGGTCCTCGCCGATACCCCAGGAGCAACAGTGTCCCTAATTTGCTGGGAAGTGGCGGTGCGGTCCCCTAGGGCACTGCGTAGGATCCTACGGTCTTGGCGTGCATCCGTGCGTCGCTGCGGTCCGGTCTCAGGTCGACGGGTACGTGCACCTTCCGCCGACCACTGGCGACAACATCGATGTACTGTGGAGACCTCACGCCCCACGTGTTGAGCAATTCGGCGGTACGTGCACCCGGCGTCCCGCATGCCCACTATACGCCCTCGCTCAAAGTCCGTCAACTGGACATACGGTTCACGTCCACGCTGTCGCGGCATGCTACCAGTGTTAAAGACTGCGATGGAGCTCCGTATGCCACGGCAAACTGGCTGACACTGACGGCGGCGGTGCACAAATGCTGCGCAGCTAGCGCCATTCGACGGCCAACACCGCGGTTCCTGGTGTGTCCGCTGTGCCGTGCGTGTGATCATTGCTTGTACAGCCCTCTAGCAGTGTCCGGAGCAAGTATGGTGGGTCTGACACACCGGTGTCAATGTGTTCTTTTTTCCATTTCCAGGAGTGTACATGAGAATAATGAAAGTCTTCATTATTAGCTCCGCTGTTCGCAGAACCGCCAGCACGCTCGAGACAGCTCCACACGCTTCAGCGACCATAGAAGGCTGGCTTGTTCACCCACACAGCTGCTATCTGTGTTATAGTCCACCGATGTTTACAAAGTGAAGCGGGCCGCGATCTCAGCACTGGTACCATAAACTTCTCAGTGGTACAGAGAACGACTGTGATTCAAGAAAAGGAGTAGACTGATGGTATGCTGCAAACACTTTGTCCTGTTTCAATGCGTCGCATTTACGGGTGTCGCACTGTCAGATGTTGACGCTGTATTGACTTGTAGATTGTTTTGCTTAAGGCTGTTTGAAACCAATAAGGGTACTCCAAGGTAGGACATCAGAGACACAATGCAGGCAATAGGAAAACGCTTTAGCGATTAGGTTACAAGGGGTAACGCAGAAGCTCTGAGAACTTTTCTATAGCAGAGGTTTCACTTCAGAGAACTGGTAACCCCATCCAGCGCCTAGTCGCTGTTGTAAGGTTGCACAACAGAAGTTACGTCTTAGCATAGGCAGCAAGCTTGATACATGCTTCTGAGAACAGCAACGTCAGCGCGCTTACATAGGTTAGAGTGAGATGGAAAATCGGTAAAACTGCTGCAACAGCAGTGTCTACGCATGAGAGGCCTCAGAGTACGGTCAAGTGATTTAGTACATTGTTAAATAAGAATGGCAGCGACGTTTAGCTTTCAGATGAACGCTGTTGCTATCGAACTTGGAGTATGTTGACGTAAAGACCAGTAAATCCCCACCCACCGAGTAGAAGGATGGAAAGGGCATAAACGTGGTTGGCCAGAAGCACAAGAGCAGTATAGAGCCCCACACTAGATTGGCTGTTGTCTGTACAGTACGAGTACAGGTGAACTAGCATACCGACTATAGATAGGGAGACACAGCGCGCCGCAACAATTCTTTGAAAATGTGGTTTTTTTTCTTTTCTTCTAAATTCAGTGCATTTCTCAGTCAGATCGCTGGGACGCTAATTCCGTGTCCCTCGTCACCAGCCTCGGAAAAGCTCTGCAAACTGTTTTTCTCACTTGAAGTGAGTACTTTACGATGCTGCTACTGATTGGTATTTGTGTCATCTCTCACCACGTGGACCCAATGACTTCTGTTGTGCAACTAGTTGCATCCTTTGCTTTTTCTAATGTTTAGAATTAGCCTACAGTGTAATAATGTGAAAGCAAATAAACATTGTTATACAAAATCCTCGCCTCTAGCAGGTATCCTGTGACAGTGTTTGACTCTGATCCAAGCAGTCAACCTGCCATCACTGGAAGTTTGTCTTTCTGTATTTGCTCCTAACAGCTCTGGAAGTATAGATTCACATCTAAAAAAAATGGTGCAAATGGCTCTGAGCACTATGGGACTTAACATCGGAGGTCATCAGTCCCCTCGAACATAGAACTATTTAAACCAAAGTAACCTAAGGACATCACACACATCCATGCCCGAGGCAGGATTCGAACCTACGACCGTAGCGGTTGCTCGGTTCCAGACTGAAGCGCCTAGAACCGCTCGGCCACTTCGGCTGGCTTCATTTGTACTGAGACAGTAGGAAATGTGTCCTTTTAGCATGGGTGCACGTTACTGGGACTCACGAAAGTTCCTCACTGACCATACTATAAACTACCTACAAGTTCAGGTCTATAAAATGATTGCTGTGACACATGTAGCTAATGTTTCGTAATTTATGAAAAGCATCGAATCCGAAGATCAGTGCTTATCAATACTATATGGGTAGCTATAATCTGATCGTTATCGCATGAGTGTTCACTGGGTACACCGATTGAAATGTAAAAATGAATAAATAAAACAAAAAATGGTAATAAGTTAAAGGTAAGATTTATTTCAATTACCCGGTATACTGTATGCCAAAAATTGGTTGAATGAATTTAAACTGTAGAATAAAAATGGTTGTCAGCACCAAAACTAGCAGAAGATAAATTTAATAAAATACTGTAATGAGTCTGCAATTACACAAATACTGGGCAAGAATGATAATGTAGCAGATGAATAAAATGCACTCACGCGAGCTTAGATGTAGAAAACAACAGGAACACTAAATACGTTAATTTCGAATGCTATTACGTTAATTACTATTGTGAAAACCAATAATATGCGTCGTCTAGCAGCACTTCTTAGATGCTGTAATGTATTGTCATCACAGACAATGGTATCTTCAGGAGTGCCCCAGGAAACTCTGATAGCACCGCTATTATTCTCTATATACTGTAAGTAGGCTGTTTAGGTTTTCTTATTGGTAACGCCACATGGTGCTCTGTATGAAAATCACTGGCTGTGCTGTGTGCAGTCTATGGCTGGTTGGCCTTGTTGGAATACTCGCCATATTCGCCATATGCAACGTCCCCTTAGAAAAATTGTACAGGAGTGTGCTTAAACTGACACACAATATTTTTTAGCGCAACGTAATCTGACGTTCAAAAATCTCTACAAAATAATGGCCCTGACTAACATTAAACTATACCTTTCACAAATCACTTACCTCACCAAAAATCTTCGTTACTCGCACTACTGCAATACAGCGAGCGCCACTACCGCCAGCTAAATAAAAGATTCTAACTACGGAAGGCACTAACTACTGATAGGCATAGTTAGCAAATGAAAGATTTTGATAGAGAACAAACAATGTATTTACCTTAATAGTCATAATATATATAGCAGTTCATGACATCCAGTCTTACAAATTTCAAAACTCCGCCATCTCTCCCCCCACATCCACCACTGCTGGCGGCTCACCTCCAACTGCGCAACGCTACGCGCTGTTAACATCCAGCTGCCCAACACTACAATGGCGAGTATTCCAACAATGCCAACCAGCCATAGACTGCACACAGCACAGCCAGTGATTTTCATACAGAGCGCTATGTGGCGTTACCGATAAGAAAACCTAAACAGCCTACTTACATAGGCCCCATGCTCCCCACAAAAAATTTTACAAATTGTTTTGGGCACTGGCCAATACATATTTGTTATATTTTTTTCACAATTACAATAACAAAGAAATCAATTGCACACACTTATTGATACAATGTTGGTCAAAAGCTAAACTTTTCTCACAGTCCATAAAGACAGTCCTGATCGTTCATCACAGTAAAATAGCAGTGTTTTTCTCAAAGTCTGAGCAGTAAAAGAAAATGCACACGGAAGTAATGGATTTCCATGCAGTCTTGAAGAAGTAGTGTTGTCCTTCCAACGGAAAGACAATGCCGACTCTCGACATGCAGACAGGTAATGAGCCACAACAGAGCAAACCCACCGCAGAGTCAGCCGAAGTTTTGAAGAATATTGGTAGGTAGGTCATCACAGAGTAGACCAACTGTAGTCCTGGTAGAGATTACGGTATTGGTGGACCACCAGAGGTGCAGACCCAGCGCAGTCCTTGTAGAGACGGCCAGCAGCCATCTGTTGCGACTCACAAAAAATCTTCGTTACTCGCACTACTGCAATACAGCGAGCGCCACTACTGCCAACTAAATAAAAGATTCTAACTACGGAAGGCACTAACTACTGATAGGCATAGTTAGCAAATGAAAGATTTTGATAGAGAACAAACAATGTATTTACCTTAATAGTCATAATATATATAGCAGTTCATGACATCCAGTCTTACAAATTTCAAAACTCCGCCATCTCTCCCCCCACATCCACCACTGCTGGCGGCTCACCTCCAACTGCGCAACGCTACGCGCTTTTAACATCCAGCTGCCCAACACTACAATGGCGAGTATTCCAACAATGCCAACCAGCCATAGACTGCACACAGCACAGCCAGTGATTTTCATACAGAGCGCTATGTGGCGTTACCAATAAGAAAACCTAAGCAGCCTACTTACAATACATAAATGATTTAGGGGACACAGTGGGCTGCAACCAGCTGTTGTTTGCTGATGTTACTGAGGTGCACGGTAACGTGTGCAAGTTGAGTGACTATAGGAGGATACAAAATTTCTAGTTGATGTGGTGAACGGCAGCTATCACTAAATGTAGAAAAATGTAAGTTAATGCGGATGAGGAGGGAGAACAAATCCGTAATGTTCGGGTACAGCATTAGCAGATTCCCGCTTGACACAGCCATCTCATTTAAATATAACGTTACAAGGTGGTATGAAATGGAACGAGGGTGTGACGATTGTGTTAGAGAAAGCGAAAGTCGACTTTGGTTTGTTGGGAAAATTTTAGGAAAGTGTGATTCATCTGCAAAGCATACCGCATTTAGGACGCTCGAGCGACCTATTCTTGAGTGTTACTGGAGTGTTTGGGATGCGCACCAGGTCAGATTAAAAGAAGACATTGAAGCAATTCAGGGGCGGGCTGCTAGATTTGTTCCCGATAGGTTCGAACAACACACAAGTGTTACGGACATGCTTTTGGAACTGAAATGGTAGTCCCTAGAGGGAAAACGATGTTCTTTTCGAGAACCACCACTGATAGAGTATAGAGAACAGGAATTTGACGCTGATTACAGCAATTCTACTGTCTTCAACATACATTGCGCTTAATGACTACGAAGATAAGATACGAGAAATTAGGGCTCAAGCGAACGTATATAATTAGTCGTTTTCCCTCGCTCCATTTGCGAGTCGAACAGGAAAGGAAATGAGTAGTAATGGTACAGGGTACAGTCCGCAGAGCGCCATAAGGTGTTTTAGGGAGTATCTGCAGCTGTAGATGTATTACGTAGCTCACGGTAATGCTGTCTGGATGTTTGGATAATCATGACTTAATTTAATTACTATTCTTTACTGATTATTTTCCAAATAATGCCGTAAAACTTCCATTCATGGCAACAACTGTTTGTCAGTACTAATGTTACGTCGATATATGTACATAATATAATTTACGGAGCACATCGTAAAACCATAAAACTACTTTGACTGTAGGAGAGCCAACACATTTTTGTCGTACGAATATAAATTGCGTTTAAATCACTTTCAGTCTGAACTGATTGTCTGCAGTAGTAGTGCAACACTATTTGTTCAACTACAGTTACCACTGCTTTTAGCTAGAATTACTTGATTGAAGATCAACTGTAAATTTAACTGAATCTGTTTCCTTTTAACTATTTATTTCACTCGTGAATTTCTCGGAAATTGTGGTGAGGAGGTCATGACGCTGCTGATGGTTAACGACTTGGGTCAATAAAGTTTCACTCACTAAGTTTATGGTTTAGCTAATATTCTAAAAATGTTTCTGTAACGCTGGCAAGCCTATTACACAGCTATAAAAATATTGCCTGGCTCTGACTTTCCGATGAGTTACTTGTGGTTCGATGAAAAGCTTATGACGAAATTCGTTATCGGCAATGGGCTCTTCTCGATTAGCAAACAGACTGAATAAATTTGGGCCACACAGTTGTCTTCATTAATACCAACATCATCTTGCGACCATATACTGTGCCCATAGCCCCGCTCGCTCACTTATATTTTGCCTTGCCAAATATTATGACAGCGTTTCCAGCACAATCTCCATTTTGCATTTGCGCGCTGATACATACATCTGACATCATTCGCACTACAGATATAGACTTGTTTAGTCGCTTAAGCAATTCTGTGGTATGCGCTTCCCAACTGAATTTGTTACATTGCCATATGCTAAGTTTGTTTTGTTTGCAGATGATACGAACATTGCAATTAGCAAGTCAAGTACAGATTTATAAATAGCTGCTAATGAAATTTTCAGTGAAATTAGTAAGTCGTTTAAAGCTAATTCACTGTCATTAAACTTTGAGAAGGCCCACTATATGCAGTTCAGAACCTGTAAGAGATTTCCTTCCAACATGTGTGCAACATATGAAGTCATGTAGATCGAATAGGTTGACAGTGTTAAATTTCTGGGGTTACAACTCGATAATAAATTCAGTTGGGAAGGGCAAGTCTTTATTTGAAGTGAGAATGATATCAGAAGTAGGAGATTTAAATATTAAAAAAAACTTGCCTACTTTGCTTACTTTCATTCTATTATGTCATACTGGATCATATTCTGGTGCAACTCATCAGAACGAGCAAAAGTTTTTAGGGAGCAAAAGAATTTGATCAGAATCATTTGTGACGTAAATTCAATAACATTATGTAGGAACCTTTTCAAGGAACTTTGTATTCTAACCACTGCTTCTCAGTATATTTACTCCTTAATGAAATTTGTTGCAAGCAATTCATCTGTATTTCCAACCAATAGCTAAAAACAGAGTGTCAATACTAGGAATAAGAACAATCTACTGTAACATCCACGAGATAAATTTTAGCTACAGTGCGACGAGAGAAAATTATGCCTGTAACAGTTATAAACATTATCTATTCGGCACATGAAAAAAAGCAGTGAAAACGATGATAAATATTAATTATTTATGTAATATTTTATGATGTAATTGGACATATCGGTGTGTATCATACAAAGACAATGATAATTGTAAATTCCTTTTATGATCTGCGTTTGTCTTCCTTTGTTTTTAACTTTGGTTGGTTGGCTTTCGTAGGTTTCGGACGCAAGACGCATATCAAACTGAGGTCTGTTAAAAATTGTAATTATTTGTTAATTATTACTTGAGAATAGAGTTCATTATTATTATAAATATGAGTGAATAATTATTTATAACTTTAATTCCTCTCTCAATAAGCATTATCGGTGTTAATTACTTCTTTCCGCTGCAAGGACCGCAGCCATTGATGATAGCGTTTTGTATTGCGTTTTTATCTGTATTTCTTAGAAAAAAATCATAGGTTTGCTTGATGAAAATAAGTCTAAATAGTGCACAATATGAAAGTAAAGTTTAATAAGCATTTCAAATACTTATCCTATTTGCTCTAACAATAGAAAGTCTATCAATTGTCTGCCACCATCTTAACAATTATCTCAGTGGCAAATTCAAATTACGCAACTCTGCAGACAAACGCCGAAGGTAATAAAAATGTGTAAAAACAAATGTGCACCGGTGGTCCCGCACTTATTTTAATGAAAATAATTCGAATCAGATTGGTTCTTTAAAGACAGTGCGATCCATATAACAAACTTTTCTAGCTGATGTATGGAGCCGAAATTAATTACGCACGAGTTGCGAAGAATATTGTTTCACGTAACTGACGTCAGTTTTGTGCATGGCTGACATTCGGTGGTTTTAATGATCATTTTGCTGAAGGTAACTGTTTCTATCATAATCAATAGTTGTATAGAAGTATAGAATGTGTTGTATGAACTGTGATTTAGTGACACAAAGCTTACAGACAACACTTCAACACAACGTTAACTTGGATTTCTTTAGCAATTTGACCAAAAGTTTAGCCGGGAGAAAGAATTATTTTGTGATTACTCACTGTAATAAAATAAGATCATCATTTTCATTTACAAATTAGTTAAATACCAAACCACTGAATAACACAGCGAACGCCACACTACATAAAGACCTAAAATCCCTTACTTTGGTACAGAAAGGGGTCCAATATTCAGCAACCCACATTTTCAATAAATTGCTAGCAACCATTAAAAACTTGGTTTCAGTTAAAGCGCGGTTTGGACACAGTGTGAAAGACTTTTTGATAGGCAACTCCTTCTGCTCTGTAGATGAATATCTTAACAGAGACTGTGAAGCCAGCTTAATTAAAATATCTGTTCGATTTCAGTTTTGACGGCACTTGGTCACAACAATTAAGATTAGGACTTTGGGGAAGGTTAAATTTATTAATAGTGCATAACAGTGTTACATTCTGAGAGAATGTTACTTCTGTAAATATTAGCTGTTCCTGTTTACAGCATTGTATTCACTTATTTCAACAATCTCCTGACAAATGATTAGGTTAGCAAGTATAATATTCAAATGTTTTCTGTTTTTATGTTATACGCTCTGACATATTCCACGCCAACGAGGATCTTCTTATTTTTTGGGCCTATACATAGGCTGAATCTAACCTAATCTAATATACGTCTATACCACACGACAGGTGCTTCTCAATTCCTCTCTGCCCTCACTTCTACGAGCTCGCGCCAACGATATTATTCTTATAAGAAAGCCATTCTTTGTGTTTAGACAGTGATTTCTATGGTTTCGTAGACATAAATTTATCTGAGATTTCCAGCGTATTTACTGCAATAATTGGATATAATTATTTTTTATTATCCTTTCAGCATACACAACATTTCCCTAAACACTAATTGCTGACAAAATTCATAAATACACATAGTTACAAAGAGCAGCTTTAAATTCATGAAATCAAGTCTCTGATAAATACGTAAAGCACGGGGTTGTAGTGATGCAAGCTCCTCGATGGCTGTTAGCAGATGTCTGTGATCGAAAAGTGTGAAGCGTTGTCACTAAATGACCGTGGCTATGAATGAGGAGGAATTCGTCAGTTTAGCTGCCGGTGCAGTCTGCATATACATCAAGAACAGAAAGCACTAAGGAAATGGCAGGAAGGACAACAACTGTGATATTTAAAGTTGGTTCAAGAACCGTCACCGAAGAAGGAACAAGTGATAGCAGAAATTATTTACGAAGAGACAAGAGTACGTAAACTATATTGCTTTAAATGATAGCTGCAGTA
Source organism: Schistocerca serialis cubense (assembly GCF_023864345.2). Lineage (NCBI taxonomy): Eukaryota > Metazoa > Arthropoda > Insecta > Orthoptera > Acrididae > Schistocerca > Schistocerca serialis. The sequence continues at coordinate 183,072,905 of NC_064641.1, forward strand.
ATCAGGAGAAGAAAGACAAACGTGAGACAAGCCATCACCTGCACGACATATTGACTGCAATGCTTTGGTACATTGCGAGTGGATGTATCTTTCAGGTTCCGAAATTATGTACAGTTATTTTATTTCGTGCTTTGAGGCGGATACTCATGACAGTTGTAAAGTTATTCTACTTTACCTGTTGTCCAACTGTCTCAGGAATAGGAAAGTGAGATATTTTTACCTCGAGACGGTTCGGGGCTACGTCATCCCGTTATCCAAGTGCTATAAAACAGGGAAACAAATCGTTACACCGCATTATTACACGTGCTGACAATCACACAGAAGTATTTAACTTGTCCTATAGTATACTATATGTGAAAGCTTCTGCGATAATAGCCACCGTCAGAAGTAAAATGCCCGCAGCAAACACGTATTTTCAACATAAAACTCTTCCTAGAACATGTCTCGTTGGCGAGTTATACTCTGCGGATCAGTTGTAAGGTAAAGGCAGCCGCTTTCACATACCAGAGACTTTTCTGCGAAACATATGTCAAATCCAATTAAGATTCCACTATTTATCATAAAATCAATGAATATTATATACTCATCATAAAAGGTTTTGCATCACCTCGGTTCTGGGAGTTCCGGAACCTTTACAGAAAATTGGAATAGAGATCAACATAAACATCATTTCTGCACTTTCTATTGCTCATGAAAACCACAAATTGCATGCTTTACCATCGTACAGCGAGACCTTCAGAGGTGGTGGTCCAGATTGCTGTAGTTTTTATTGGTTATGAAAACCATATATTGCATCTTGTATCACGATACGGCAAGACTTTCAGAGGTGGTGGTCCAGATTGCTGTACACACCGGTACTTCTAATACCCAGTAGCATGTCCTCCTGACTTGATGCATGCCTGTATTCGTCATGGCGTACTATCCATGAGTTCATCAAGGCACTGTTGGTCCAGATTGTCCCACTACTCAACGGCGATTCGGCACAGATCCCTCAGAGTGGTTGATGGGTCACGTGATTCATAAACAGACCTTTTCAGTCTATCCCAGGTATGCTCGATAGGATTCATGTCTGGAGAACATGCTGGCCGCTCTAGTCGGACGATGTCGTTAGCAAGAAGTGCACCATGGGGGCACGAATTGTCGGCCATGAAAACGAATGCCTTTCCAATATGCTGCCGATATGGTTGCACTACCGGTCGGAGGATGGCATTCACACATCGTACAACCGTTACGGCGCTTTCCATAGCCGCCAGCGGCGTATGTAGGTTCCACATAATGCCACCCCATAACATCCGGGAATCTGCGCCTTGCTGCACTCGCTGGACAATGTGCTTAAGCCGTTCAGCCTGACCGTGTGGCCTCCAAAAACGTCTCCAACGATTGTCTGGTTGAAGGCACATGCGACACTCTTCGGTGAAGAGAACGTGATGCCAATCCTCAGCTGTCCATTCGGCGTTTTGTTGGGCCCATCTGTAGCGCGTTGCATGGTGTCGCAATTCCAAAGATGAATCTCGTCATGGATGTCGGGCGTGAAGTTGCGCATCATGCAGCCTATTGCGTACAGTTTGAGTCGTATCACGACGTCCTGTGGCTGCACGAAAAGCGTTATTGAACATGGTGGCGTTACTGTCAGGGTTCCTCCGAGCCATAATCAGAAGGTAGCGGTCATCTACTGCAGTAGTAGTCCTTGGGCGGACTGAGCGAGGCATGTCATCGACAGTTCCTCTGTATCTCCTCCATGTCCGAACAACATCGCTTTGGTTCACTCCGAGATGCCGGGACACTTCCCTTGTTGAGAGACCTTCCTGACATAAAGTAAGAATGCGGACGAGGTCGAACCGCGGTACTGACAGTCTAGGCATGGTTGAACTATAGACAACACGAGCCGTATACCTAGTTCCTGGTGGAACGACTGTAACTGATGGGCTGTCGGACCCCCTCCGTCTTATAGGCACTGGTTATGGATGGTTGTTTACATCTTTGGGCGAGTTTAGTGACATCTCAGAACAGTCAAAGGGACTGTGTCTGTGATACAATATCCACAGTCAACGTCTACCTTCAGGAGTTCTGGGAACTGGGGTGATGCAAAACTTGTTTTGATGTGTTTATGTCAAACCCTAGCTCAATCTTAAAACAAACACTATATCTGTGTTACAACGTGTGCTTCCATATAGAACGACAAGCGGAAAATATTAAACTTAACATACGCTGACTCGAGTAATTGACGGCTACTACCCAAGGAGAACATCGCTAAAGTGGGCCCATATATGCCACTTGGACACTTGTGGCTCCTCGTTTAATGTGCTGAATGTGTGTTCTGGACTTTAAGAGGTCGATGACGAAATCATACCTTATTTATTTCTGACTGACGCGAGATTTGGTGAACTACGTGACCCAGATGTTGTGAAGAAACTGTGTTCTATACTGGATAAGTGAAGACTAGGCTATCGTAGGATCTGTTATCGTGCATTCAGAGACATTGAAATACATTGTCCTGTTATTAGAGTATGCTGAACGAAATTCGTTTGACGATACCAATGTTTTGACTTTGCAGTTGAAAGGTGGCTACACTGAGTCACAGCGCCAGAGATTGCGCCAAAGAGTATTATTCAGCCGCCTCCACTGGCAGTGCTTGCTGAGAAGTCGACGTGGAGAGTGCTTGTCGAGAAGTCGTAGTGGAGAGTGTTTATTGAGAAGTGGGCTGTAGGAGTTCCGATGTAGCCGTGACTAGTTGTGAGCATGTTGTATGCAGTTGTTCTGATGGGCTAGACATCCGATGCTGTTCGATTGCGGATGTTGTAATGATCAGAGTGTATGTTTCGTCAATATATATGAAGGTAATAAATTTTTTTATTTTTATTTCAAATGTCTTAAACAATAATGCCTCTTGGTCACAGGTTCAGTCAACAAAGGATCTGGCTTGTGTTCGTGTATTAGAGTGTAATTCTGGTTTCTATGTGCAAGTATAGTATTTCAGTTTTATTTAATTAATTCAGTGTAAATGGTATTTAAAAATACCTTGTCTTATTGAGGAAGAACCGTGCCAGATGTGTACGTTGAATCACACTTCCACACACAGAACAGTTACATTTGTGTTTTGTTGTTTCGTAGGTTTTTTAGTTGCTGGGGACTTAATTAATTAATTGTGTTAACGGAACTTTTCTTTCATTCTTTGTTGTTATTCTATTCAATCAAATTGCGGAGAAATACTAGTCAGGGCCAACCGTTTACGAGACTTCGTAGCCGGACATACAGCGACTAAAATTAAAATTATTTGCATTTTTATTTAATTAAGTCCCCATGCACAGTACACGAGAACCGTTGTCAGGTAAAAGGTAATTGGAAAACAGAACAACGAAAAGAGCACCATTGTTTCTCCAACATGAAATAAAAGCAAGTGATGCGAAATACAGTGAGTTTTGAGCGTAATTTTGTAAATAAGTTGCCAGTTCTTCGTCGGTAGAGCCTGATTAACGCAGTGGGATTTTGAACGTCACACGTAGCTTGTTTTGTGTTTACAATAAATTGCAGTTTCCGTCGAAAACATGCGTATTATGGATTAATCATTTCTCTCGGGTATCTGAGCACTCAAAATTGGGAGATATCTATGGTAGTCGACTCGGGTCTAATGAAGTGTTAAACTATATTGGGAATCGATACGAAATTCAAGTTAGACATTGTGTGATGCCAATCCAGGGTGTTTAAAACAAGTATCGCATATTCCGACAGATAGTATTGGCCAGTACTGGAAGAAGAGTTCCCATTACTATATGTTAGGAAACCAGTACTTGAGGCATGGAATAGTGTGTCCTGTCGTTCCTATCTACTGGCTAGGTGAAAGCAGACGGTATTTGCATTTCTGCATATTGTTATTAAGCATGCTGATACAGCTTTCAGCCCTTCTTCACTGTGAATCACATATACCCTCAAATACACTTGGCGCCATTTGGAATGGATCACGTGCATTGTGATATGTCTGCGTAAGCAGAAGAAACTAACGATCAAAGTACGAAAAAAATTTATTTGACTGTTCAATTAACCAAAACAAATTCTCCAGGTGTAACACCAACACAAAACAGTGATCCGTCTTAGAATCGCAACTACATACAAGAATAATATAGAAAAGAACTAAAATAATTTTCTACTAGTTTCCACCAGATACTTCTCCGATATACCAAGCCTAATCCAGAGATCAGCGAGAAGATCCAAGCCGGACTGCTGGGGTGGCAGCTATCCACGTCTGCTGGCGGTTGATGAACTGCCGATGTGCGGCTTTTTTTTTTTTTTACTTTATTGTTATTTTAAAACCTGTACAACAGGCAGGCTGTCAGCAGCACACTACGCTGCTCTTCAGCCATAGAATATACAAGGAGCAAAAACAGTGAGAAGACACGTAAGTCACAGAACGGTGGGCAATAAAACAGGAGACACATAGACACAAACACGGAGCCTTTCACACTCGTCGATAATCCACACTGCTAGCTGATGAGACGACGCACAAACACCGAAGATGACGATGGCACTGGTGAACGATGGAGTGGACGGTGAACACTGAACACTAAACACGACGGCACACACACAAAACACTGATGGCGGTGATCTCCGGCGCGCGAATGTCCACGTAACGTGTGCGAGTCCGGGGACCTGCCAAGAGGGGAAAGGGGTGAGGTGGGGGAGAGGGGAGAAAAAGGATGCCAATGGCTGAGGAGACGGGGGCAGGAGGAGAGGGACAGGGGAGGGGAGGCCCGGGGGAGGAGGGGGAAGAAAAGGAGGAGGGAGGGAAAAGGGAGAGGAGATGTGCGGCCGAGCGCCGGCCTTTATAGCGCTTCGGCGGATGAGTACCTCGGAACTATTTTCCATCACGTGGTTTAATGTGTGAAAATAGTTCCGGGATCTGCAGCGACCTCTTCCTTATGTTTATGTGTGCCGGTAGTGGCCCCTGGTGGCCGCTGGTGTCTTTGCTGTGTTGTTGTTGTTGTTGTTGTTGTGGCCGTTCATCAATATTGCCTGTCGGTTGTGTAGTGCTTTGGTGTGTCTGCGAAGCGGGCAACCAGCGGCTGCAAGCTGTCAGTTTGGTTACTGATACTCTAGGCGCCGTGATGTCTGGTGGAGAAGGCCACAGTACATTGCTCACACACTCCTATAACGTCTACACACTGTTGATTGGTTGGGCATACACCAATGCTCTGAATGTTCCCATAGATAGGAATCCAACGGATTCAGTTCCGCTCAATGGGGAAGCCATTCTACTGGACGACTTAGACCAATCCATCTCCCACTAAATGTCCCGCGATCCGTAGAAAGTGGAGTGGTGCCCCACCGTGCATAAACCTCAGCCGTTGTCTTTCTGCAAGGCTAACCTTCTCCAACAGCGCTGTAATTCATTGCGCAGAAACTGTTTGTCCGCAGCACCTGTTAATCTTGTTTGGCTAAGTGTATAGTCCTTTGAGTCCGTCACTGACTGCTCATACGTTGATACTGAAGTGGGTCCTGAGGCCTCAGTTCCGTGACTGCTCGAGGAATGTGGTAATTCACTGTGCCATTTCTTGCTTTATCTGTAAATAAGCTCAGCATTCCGTATCTACCGCAGCCCATATCTTGACAGTTATTGGTTTTTCAGAGATGTCATTATACGAACTTTTCCTCTAGTTTCGATCAATACTACCTCCTCTAGGAATACTGCATGTGACTTTTTTTTAACATTCTGCATATCCAGAAGACGCCATTGCCCTCCGAGGCACCATTTTCACAGCCGTGCGGCCATCTGAGTGCCACCTGCTGTGTTGGCTGGCAAACCGTGACCGCCCGCCCTGCCAGGCGTTTCGGCTCCATTACCCGCCGTTAATTATTCATCGCGTGCTCTCAGCTTATTGCAAACTGTTGCTTCCCGCCGTCCGGCGCAGGCGCATGCGCATGCGCGTGAACACCGCCCACTCCCCTCCCCTTCCACCCGTATCCCTGCTGAATTATCCAGCTCCCCACAGAGCAGACGCATTTCGGCCTGTCCCTTTGGCCCCGTTTTCCTCTCTTCTCTGTCGCGCGACCCAATAACGTACGCACGCAAGCACGCGCGCAGGTAAGCGAATTATGGCATTCGATACGGTCGTGTGTTCTCTCTTGCGAATTACAGTTTAATTCCCTGCGCCACAGCCTGCGCCGGGCTTAACATTTTCTGGGCCCTTCCTTCCCCGTCCTCTCTCTCTCTCTCACGCGATCCGAGTAATGATTAATGTCTCCCTCCTATATGGAATGGTTTTGTTGCATAAGTTTTCGGAGTAGCATGAGCGCTATCGTTTCTCACCCTTCTTCCGCTGTTTTGTGAACAGACTGAATACAGGATGCCAATTATTCGATATTCATTCACTACCCATTAACTTTCACTGGATACAATGAGGCTGGCGTTTCTCCATTTCTCTTTTTGTGGTGAGCGTACCGTAAGACCTTCGGTACACACACCATCAGATTATTTGACTTGTCGCTCTAACGAAGTAGGCGAGTGTCAACAAGATGTCTCGTGGTCTTATCGTGGCGTGTTTATCTTCTGCCGTTAGGTCAGACGATAGAAATGCCACTTGCACGCTTAGAGTAGCAGATTGACGGTGACCAACTTTAAACAGAGCTTGATTAATTTTCACACATATTTATTAAAATAATAACAAGCATAAAAATTACTTAACTTGGTTCTGGACGCTATTTACAATTGACAATCTGAAGTTCCTTTGGTATTGATACGTTAATCTTATTCTCACATATATCTCTGATACTTGACAAAATTGTCTATACCTTTATCTTCATGGCTATGTAAAGGAATATGGTAATCTTATTAGGCGTAGACTGAAACTTGACTATAGACTGGTACAGACAAATGTAGAACTTGTACAGACTGGTACATACTAATGCAGACTGGTACAGACTGGTGCAGACAAATGCGGACTGACTAATCGGAGGTCTGTATACTCGTTATAATACCTCGCGCGTTCATGTATCACTGCGCAAGTGTGATCCGCGAGGCGAAAAGGTTCTACGTTAGCAGCAATCTCATTGGCTGCATTACATATTAATATGCAGATCGGCGGAAGCAGAATTTGGTCCATCTTTATAGCAGCGCCATCTCGTTGTGCGGAGATGGACGAGTGCTGCGCCTGTGTTGTTGTGCTTAGCGGGTCGCACTCTAGTGGGAAAGTTGTGTACGCGCTGACTATGTGGAACTATGTACACAACACTTTTAAAGTTCGATTTACTTATCACTCCTTTGGTCCCGAGTCGGGTATTACACACTTTTTCAAGTGTCCTCTGTTTTCAGCTGGTAATTTGGGGGAATAATCTTTGGTACTAGAAATTATCTGTGCATGGCGTAGACCTGTGGGGACCAAGTATCATTAACAGCTTTTGTTGATAATTCCAAAAAATGGTTCAAATGGCTCTGAGCACTATGGGACTTAACATCTGAGGTCGTCAGTCCCCTAGAACTTAGAACTACTTAAACCTAACAAACCTAAGGACATCACACACATCCATGCCCGAGGCAGAATTCGAACCTGCGACTGTAGCGGTCGCGCGGTTCCAGACTGTAGCGCCTAGAACCGCTCGGCCACTCCGGCCGGCTCTGATGATTCACACTATCGCGTAAAAGCTGGAATCGAGTAACTGTTATAATAGCTAGATGGTTAACAAGAAACAACATTTCGCACTCAAAGAACATTTACTGAGCATACAAGAAAATACAGAAAGACCTGAATCCCTGCCTTAATGTAGTGCTCCTATACAGTGATAAAGCGAAACATTACGACCACTGCCAACCGTGACGTTGGATGCCGCCTGGTGGCGTTGCGGGCAGTTAAAGCGGTAACAAAAGTACCTGTAAGCGGAGCAGACACGGACGGGGGATCACTCTAGCGAAGATGTGGGCTGAAAGTGGGGATATCCATTGAGATAATCAACTCTTACAAACGGCAGATTATCATTACCCAGAGCCTGTGAACGAGTATTTCGCAAACGGCGAAGCTGGTCGAATGTTCACGTGCTATTTTAGTGAGCATCTTCGGAAAGAGGTAGGACAGTGAAGCTACCACTATCTTCCATTGTCCAGTCTTAAACGATAAGCCTCCAGCATAAGGAAGAAAGGCCACCGATCTATGTTCCCCTTCATACACCTCCGGAGATGGTCCAACCTCCATAGCCCGACGAATCTGCTTCTCGGAGTATCCATTTTCCGTAAAAACAGCCATCAAATGCGCAAGTTCTTGGGTTAAGCTGTCCGCGACGTTTAAGTTTGGACGAATTTTAAGGAATTTTAACATTGAGAGTGTGTCCCGTCCACCTTCTAAGATTAGTGCACTGCTCGGCTCTGTGAAAGATGTATTGGGGCTTAGGAAACCCAGAGTGTACAAAATTCCATTTCAATGTGGGAAAGCTTACATTGGCCGTTCGATTTGCAGAGTGCATGACAGATATGTGGAACATCGCCGTCATACGAGGCTACAACATCCGGAAAAATCGGCAGTAACAGAACACTGCTTAAATGAGGGACACAGTATGAAATATGATGAAACTGTGGTAGTTACCAACATTTCCGGATCTTGCAACAGTGTCTATAAAGAGGCGATTGAAATTAGGTTGGCGGATAATTTAATCAACAGAGACAATGGGTTTCCTCTTAGCAAGACGTGGAATCCTGCTTTATCTCGCATCGAAATTGAACGTTCTTCGGTGCGGCCCTGAGTGCGATATATCGTTGCCAGCAGTGTTCCACTAATGGCGGCGCCACCTCCCGGTCTTGGAGGGCAGCAATCGTGATGAGCGGCGCATGCGCCGTGTACTGAATGGTGGCCTATATAGGACGTCGATTTGCAACTTGGCGTCAGTTCTCAGCGGGATTCATCAGCAAAAGCAGCGTTTTCCTGAAGATGGCGACCAGTTGGATCGCCGAAATATCGAGCCAAGTGGATTTTAGGACACGCCAGCAAACCCGAAGAGACTTTCAAGACTTATTACGCTGGGAAAGCCTACGTAATCACTCTATTTTACCTTCTTGTCTATACTGATTGATACTCATATACATATTGTAAAAGGTCCATGACTAAGGAACTGATTGCTAGTGCACTCGATCAGATGTAATTTCGATGGATTGCTCACACGCTGCCTGCGGTAAGTGAGCTATAATAGAACTGCAGACCAGAGAGCAGTGCCGGCAGCAGTAGTATTTGTAGCTCCGGCAGTAGGAGTAAGTAGTAGCCCGCAGTCTGGTGTATGGAGTTGGCGGGACCGGTCGTGGGGAGCGATGGCGGTGCCTGAGCGATGTAGTACAAGGTAAAATCAGCCTCGCGCATATGTAGTTTGTTAAAACTAAATTTGTACAATTGTTATATCACGTCACATGTAAATGTTTCAAAAAATCTTTTAATAATAATCTTTTTTAAAAAATTAACTTTTTGACAATCATTCACCTGAATTTAAAGAATTTACTAATTTCTGCAATGCATGGCCATCCTGACTATCGTAAAGAAAAATCAGTTTTTTTTTATAAATCTAGCGGCCAGCATTGCATTGGGCTGTGCTAAAAAAATTTCTTATAGAAGCAGATATATAGGCGTTATCTGGCGACTTCATTGAGGTAAGAATTTTCAATTTATTCAGAAAGATTCTTCAGGGCCATGACGCAGCATTGCTGATGTCCAAATTTACCAGTTTAAATTCACAGTCAATTATTGAAAGATTATAAGTGAAACACAATTTAATTGAAAGATTAGTCACATTCTATTATTAGTAGGTTACGGGATATATCTGTGGGGAGGTTACAGTTGTCGACAGCCGGCCAGGATCGTATTTATTTATTTTTTTTTAATTTCTGAGAAGTAGTCAGTTGTAGATCTGCTCTTATTTACTTAATGTTAAATGTAGTTTGCATCCGGCGCAACGCATTTACTAATTTGTCACCCCTTCTTTCACAGATCATCGGTAATTTATTGCTCTTTGTTGTTGTTGTATTTGTTCCGTTTTGCTTTGTCTTTTATTTTGTGCCTACCTTTGAGTTGTGAAAATGCCGCGAAAAACTGCCAACAGTACATCGCGAAGCGTAATGGTTGAAAAAGCCGACTTGAATAATTTGACTGATAACACTAGCGACACTCAGTCTCATAATGATAATCCTCAGTTACAGATAATCAGTGCGTGCCGACCACCAGTAATGATTGTAATCTAAATGATAAGCAAACAAATTCAATTGTGTCCACACTAAGTTTAACGACAATTGATGACGAGGCACGTTCCGCTACAATGAACACCTGATATCCATAATTTACACAATGAACAGATAAACGTTTCTAGCGAAGATGAACAATATACTCAAAATACGTCAAATTTATTTGATTCCGATGTAGTGGCCAACAGTGCACATCCAATTAGTAAACCTTTTCAAGAATCAGAGAATGACCAAATGGTTACACAAAACGTGACAAATGCGGATACACCATCACACAGCGCAGAGAATAGAGTCGCTAATTTTGGCATGGATCAAGTTATGGCAGTATTGCTACAACTTAATGAAAATCTCAAACAGTCGAATGAAAAACAAGACAACAATTGTAAACAACTTAATGAGTCGAACAAACAACTTAATGAAAGTTTCAAACAGTCGAATGAGAAACACGACAGGTCGATCAAACAAATTAATGAAAACTTCAAACAGATTAATGAAAAACTTGACACCTCTATTCAGCAGCCTACTGAACTGATTACACCGTTGTCGAGCAATGTAACGAAACTAAAAAAACAATTACGTGAGGAAATTAAGGCTAGTGCTGGGAAAAGTAGTGAAAAAATTAGATCTGTTACACAAGAAATATGTTAAACAAATGCAGCCACAACAAAATCACTTAGAGATGAAATTAGCGCAGTTGGTAAACAATGTTCAGAAAACGCTACACAGCTACGGGACGAGTTTAAATTAATGTCAGCAGAACTTCCACGCACTCTGGATGCGAAAGTCGATAAGAAATTTGAACAACAGAACAGCCAAATTGACGAACGTTTTAATCACCAACTACAAAACAGTGAAATTCGTTACCGCGAATTCATACAGGAACAGAAAAAGTAAAGAAACAAGTCATGGAAACAATTACTGCACAGAGACAGGAAGATAAGCCTAAGTTGTTAACGAAAGCAAATACATACGTAGACAACAATATTGCTACAGTATCAGACGAAATCAATACTATCAAACAGTTGAACACCGAATTGCATGGTGAAATCCACGATCTTAAAACAAAAACAGACACACACACAGTAGACTTTCAGTCAGTGACCAGCAGATTTGAACAATTGAAATTAATACAGGGTTCCGATGCCATTAAAGCAGACGTTAAGAAATTTAACAAAACCACACATAAAATGCAAAAACAAATTAATGCTTGTGACACTAAAAACGACGATCAGGTAAAAGTACTGACTGAAAAATTTGATGAATTGGCCAGTCGTATTTACGTTATCGAAAATAACAATGACACCAAATGAGACGATACGTCATCAATTTCGTTCAATCAAACACCCGAATTCCAAAATTTACAACAGACAATCAGTGAGATAGGTTCGTCCAACAATACATTGCGTAGAAAATTGTCATCTTTACAGCAAGAAGTGACGGAAATGAAAAATGTTTCAGCCTCTAACACGTCACAGCATATGCCACATTCTAAACATTTGTCACACTTACACAGCCGGTATAACTTAGGTAATTAACAGAGAGTACGTGACTTATATTCCGAACAGCCACAGACAAACAGATTATCATACAATCCTAAACCTGTTCAGACATTCAGAGACGATAATTTGGTTACAAGCACTTTCTATCCGTTAGGAAATTTAAGGTATTTAAAAATGACAGAACACAGATTCACCCTTTCGACTGGATATAACAATTTAGCATTGCTTTTCCACCAACTTGGCCCATAAACCACAAACTTGAATTTATTTGCTGTGTTTGGGAAGGCGAACCGGCAACTTGTATGAGACTAATCGCGAGACAATGTTATTCGGTAGAAGAATATCAGAATGCTTTTCTGTCGGCGTATTAGTCGAAGACGATGCAGCACGGAATCAAGGATCAGTTAATTAGCTTACCGAATTATGAGAACTCAAATTTTCCAACTGTTACGCAATTTTTTGAACACATGGTACAACAACACCAATATTTATGTGAGCCTTACAGTGAATCAGCACTTATCCAGTTATGTATTTCAAAATTACCACGATTGTTAAGAGTATCACTTTTGACAAGACAGCACAAAAAAAGTATTTCGGCATTTAGAGACCTGTTACAGCTTCTGGAAGTTCATCAATCAGACTATTCTTTCATAAACAAAAATTTTTCACAACATAACCAAGGCCAACAAACATATAGTAATTACGATCAGTCACGGTATTTTAATAGCAAAGGTGATAGACGCTCCAGGAATGATAACTACCAGAACTTAAATGACAGACAAAACTTTAATTGTCAGTATCGTCAACTTATCAGCAACAGCAAACACATTTTGGTAACAATAGAGGCTTTTCCACACAACAGCAACAAAACCAGCTAGTTGGCATACCTAACCACCAATGTGGTTCGCAAAGTCAACCAAGCTTTAATGTTTCGCCGCGTACACGTATAGCGTCAACTCCGCCAAATAGTAACGTACAGCATCAAGAAAATCACTATGTCCAGAAGACACATCATTTCAACTCCTATCGCAACGCGCCGTATAGTAATGACTATCATGACACACGTAAAAGTAATGAGCACAGTTTTCGGCGTACATTTAATAACAGTCGGTTTTATCAGCAGCAGAGGCATCCACAACAACAGATTATCATGAATGTACCAGACAGTCGATATCATCCCGAACCTAATACGTCAGGACGAAGTAACAGAACAGTACAAGTGGTCGAAATACAACATCATCCTCCTGCAAACAATAGCACGTCAGAAAAAATTTGACTAGATACAGTACAGGTTGCATCTTCCAACAACGTAACCAATACCTTTGATACACACAATGAGGTTCACGAAAATGTTATTACTTTTGACGACATTGGAGACACACTTTTACATGAAAAACCAGTTATACAAGAAACCATTTGACACCCTATTATTGAAGTCAAGATTGGATCATTCAGCAGTAATTGATTCTGGATCACCTATGTCAGCTATAAACGAAGAAACTTTCAACAAATGTAACAAAGGAAACACCTATCCTACGTTACCCTTGTTGTTGTTGTTGTGGTCTTCAGTCCTGAGACTGGTTTGATGCAGCTCTCCATGCTACTCTATCCTGTGCAAGCTTTTTCATCTCCCAGTACCTACTGCAACCTACATCCTTCTGAATCTGCTTAGTGTATTCATCTCTTGGTCTCCCTCTACGATTTTTACCCTCCACGCTGCCCTCCAATACTAAATTGGTTACCCTTAGGCAAAACTAAAATAAAAGGAGCAGTATCTGCTAAAGGAGTAGATGTAAAATTACAGACACACTTATCATCTTGTATTGCAGGTCATATGTTCCACACAAATTTTTGGATTGTTCCCTTATTGACAACAGACGTTATTTTAGGTAAGAATTTTTTGGTACAACACGATGTAATTATTGACTTTCAAAATTCCTATTTAATATTAAAGGATGAAAAAGTACAACTGGCATTAGAATTTCAGCACGCTTTATCTGCAAAAGAACAAGCAATTAGTCGAACAGAGGTCATTTTTACATCACGTAACATACTCTGTCGCTCCAAATCGTTCACAGATACGTATGTACATACCTACAATACACCAGACGAAGCCGACTATGACGTTATGCAAATGATTGCAGATAAAGTAAAATGGAGCATCGCAAATACAGATGACGAACGTACTCAGCTGCGCAGAATTCTTTTACAGCAAGCTCCAGTTTTTGACAACATTCGTGGTACTATATCCGGTTTTATGTATGAATTTCAAGTTAAAGAGCATGGCACATTTAAAGCCAAACATTATCCCATTCCATATATTCACAGAGAACAAGTTAAGAAAGAATTACACGCTATGCTAGACCAAGAAATTATTTAACCGGCAGTTAGTCCGTACATAAACCCGCTCCATATTGTTAAGAAAAAGGACGGCTCACTTCTCCTCGTACTTGATTCGCGTCATGTCAACGACATTATTATTAATGAAACAGGTCGCCCACAGACACTAGAAGAACTTCTACAGAAGTTTCATGGTACTGCTATTTATTCCACATTAGATTTGAAATCGGGATATTGGCAAATTCAGCTCCATCCGAACTGCAGAAAGTACACAAAATTTCTCTGTTTTGATGATTGTTATCAATTTTGCAAATTACCGTTCGGTCTAACAATTTCTTCAGCAGCATTTATTCGCTGTTTGAATACTATACTTCCGACAGAACTTAAAGACAGAATCACAACGCATGTGGACGAATTCTTATCGCAGAAGCTAACTGGTCTGAACACAATTTGATTCTGGAAGAATTGTTGCAAACTTTTCGTGCACAAGGACTCATAGTTAATCTTAGCAAATCGCACTTTGGCAAAACTTCCATAAAATTTCTTGGACATGTAATTTCAGCAGAAGGTATTGTGCCTGACCCAGAAAAACTTCAAGCTTCACGTGACATTATTGTTCCAACGACGAAGAAACAACTACTCAGCCTTCTGGGATTAATTAACTTTTTCCGTAAATTTATTCATTACTCTCCTTTAGACACCCCTAGATTATGCCAATTGACGGGTAAAAACGCTGTTTGGTCCTGGAATAGCCAAGCACAGTCTGAATTTGTTAATCTGAAACATGCCTTGTTGAATGCAGCACTTTTATCACACCCAGATCCTACCAGAAATTTTTCCATTGCCACCGACAGTTCCAACACTGCTCTAGGCGTACACATTTTTCAGGAAATTGAAGAAGATGGTGCTACCGTAATTAAAAACATCGCCTTTGCAAGTCGCAGTCTGTCACCTGCTGAACGCAATTATTATGTTACAGAACTTGAAACATTTTGTTTTGTGTGGGCATTTACCAGGTTGAGGAATTTTCTTTATGGAAGACATACTACCGTTTACACAGATCATAGAGCTACACAGTTTTTACTTTCCGCCAAATTTACACATGACAGGTTAAGCAGACGGAAACTTTATTTACAGGAATTTAATTTTACAATTGTTCACATTCCCGGTACACAAAATATCGTAGCAGACGCACTATCCCGCTCTCTTAGCAACAATCAGCAAGACATCGCAACCAACTTCTGCCAAGAAAATTTTAGCGTCATGTATATTCAACAAGTTGCCTCTGAAAATTTCATTTCGTCGTCATTACGAGACATACTACAAGAACAGAGCTAAGACAACATATGGAGAGAAATTAAACACCTTTGGCAAGATAGGAATAACGTTACCATTAGAAACCATTATACTGTACGCAAGAACATTCTGTTTCGCCACTCTCAACAACTGGTTATTATGTATTCCCGACGAGCTTGTTTACAAATTAATTTGGTATACTCATTTAAGTTACGCACGTTATGGGGCCAGAAAATGTTTTCTTATACTGTGACAGAAGTTTTATTTTGCCAACATGGAGAAACATATTCAACGAGTTTTAGCGTCAAGTAAAATCTGCCAGAAAGCTAAATCAGACACGACTTCACATATTCCTCCATTACATCCCATTGTACCGATTAAATTGAGACATATGGTCGCTGTGGACATTTTTGGCACGATTCCCAGATCTAATAGAGGTTTTTGTTACATCTTTGAGCTGTTGAACTCACTTCGAAATTTGTTACCTTCACTCCGTTACGCAAAGCTACTGCTAAATCTATTTCGAATGCATTTGTAAAACACTTTTTTTATTTCATGTATGAAATGTATTGAAAGTAATTTCCGACAACGGACCACAGTTTCGATCTGCGATATGGACACGTATGTTATGAACTAGAAACATTTCTCCGATCCTTATATCCAGGTATCACGCTTCTTCGAACCCTTCTCAACGACTGATGAAAGAAATTGATAAACTATGTAGAATATACTGCCATAAGAAACATATTGATTGGGATACACACATATTGTCATTCCAGGATGTAATTAACTCCATACCAAATGAATCTACTATGCTATCTCCCACTGTTGTATTGAAAAATGTTGAACCACCCAACAAAATTAAAGATTTAGTATATTTTCGTACATCTCGTCGACTACGCCACCATGGAATAATTTACATTGCGCTCAACAACATCAAACGTGCCGCAGAGCGCCGGAGAAGAGAGCAAAAACAGGTTTGTACGCGCGGTGACTTCCACATAGGACAGAAGATATTAGTAAGCACACGCTATTTATCCAACAGAGGAAAGAGTAGACGCAGTAAATTTGAGATTCTATATGCAGGTCCATACAGAATTCGCAGCATTCCTCGCCCTAATGTAGTACATGTCGAAACTTTGAGAACCAGAAAAGCCAAGGGCAATCACCATATTTCCAGTATTAAACCCTTTATTGAATAAACATACATTATGATTTGTCACACAGTAATGCCATCTGCAGATATTTATATGAACACTTACTGATGATGATAATATTTTTTCTTGGCAAGTGCTCGGCAAGGTAAGTTTAGCAGGTCGCTTTTCTTGTCGTTATATATCAGACCGTGCACATTTTCCATTTTTTGTGTATGTATGATTGTTTTCCTATCGAAAGTAGAATTATTGTTTGTATGCACTATGAAATCTTTAAGATATAACAAACAACACTTGTCTTTGACATTTTGCCTTTTGATATCCCAATATCCTGACTATTCTACATTTTTTGCTACGACATTATGATACCGTGTGTACATTTTCGCGCTTTAAAACTGTCTATGTTTTGGCCTAATACGCTTTCTGTCATGCTATGGTGTATTCTTAGTCATATCACTTGAAACAAGTTTTCCTTTTATTTAATGGGTATATGATTTAAATGCAAGATATTAATCCAAATTCATCATTTTCAGAAAGCAATAACGTGTAAAAGAAATAGAGTAAACAACCACAGTGGTTTGCTATGAAATGGAAATTTTACCTTCGGCATGAACGAAAGAAAATGCGATACCTTTTCATGAAGAGTAAATGGATTAGAATTAACAAAGATTGCCAAATATAGTATATGCATCGTATGATAGCAACCTTGACTAATTACTTTTCTTTCAGGCGCAATTGCGGCAGACCGCCGAGCAGAGCAATGTATGTTAATTTTAGTGATGATGTATGCTAGAAGTAAGAAACTTAGTAATATATGAACTGATGACGCTGATAAATAAGATAATGAAAATTAACTATTTTGCAGAGGATAATAAATGATGGTGTTTAGTTAAATGAAGAAAATGGTAATGAATAATAATTTTTTTTCTTTTTTCAGCTGAAGATAATGATGAAGTTTATGTAGTTATTTAAGTATTTGTTGTAGTTCTATTTGACAGTTTGTTGTATATTGCGTGGTATAATGAATGAATGTTTTGGAAAGGGACAGCTAGAGTACATGCATGTTAAGGAGATGTGTCATTACCTGTTAATTAGAAGTTTACCACTTTTCAGCATAATATACATTTCTTCTTTCAGCTCAATAATCCACTTTGTCTTTTTTTTCAGGATAAGCTTCGCATGTCATTAAGATGATTTCTGAAATATGTCGTTATGCTATATGCTACAAGTACTTAGTTATTAAACCTGTTCTAGTACTTGCATCTTTTTATTTGCCCAGTTGCCTCTATCATACATGAATGTGATCACATATACTGTACTTGTACGATAACCTTGCTACAGCTGACTTGTGACGTTAATAATCCTTATTTCCAGCAATAAGTCAAAAGCAAATATTTTCATGCCCCAGTAATTGAGTATTGATCCCAACGCAACGCATTCTAGCACAATTTTTTTTTATCACCAGTTCCAACTATTACCAGTATACAAGTAAATATTGCTACCAGTTTAAGATATATTTCTAGTCCCAAATATAATGCAAATTTTTCTGATGTATTGATTCCGTTATGTCTATCTGTTATTCAACTAAACACCATCAGTACTAGTTCCAATGTCTTACATTTTAAATATGTCTTATGTCACTTGCATGATATCATACATAAACACTAGCAGCTTGATGCTACACGCAAATAGTCCTGTTTAGAATGATGAGTTCTGAATAATGGTGAATAATGTTTTGTGTTACTACGTAAATGCTTTGTAAATAGCCAACGAATGCCAATAATTACTGTAATGAGATGACTTATGAATAATGTTATGCAATACTCCATACATACTACATATATGCTTTGTAACTGGCCAATGAGTGCCAATAATTACTGCAATGACATGACTTTTTAATAATGTTTTGTTACACTCTATAAATGGTATGCCAGTGATTACTGCAATGAGATGACTTATGAATGATGTTATGTAATACTCCATACATACTACATAAATGCTTTGTAACTAGCCAATAACTTCTAATAATTATTCAAATCAGTTCATACACTAGTGTAATTCTGAATGATGACTGGCATAAGACTTAATTCATTCCTCACCTTCTAACCGAACTACCACCAATTACGGTGACATCCATGTGCTCTGTCCATCCTCATGATCACAGAGCACTCTATTTGGTTTTTGCACTAATTCTACCTTGATGTAAGAGTACGGATTCTACAAGAATGTGGTGTTGACATATCAAGCTGTCCACCACCTTGAACTACGGAGATGTTATTATGGTCCAACTATTTGGTGTACCTAATGTACTACCAAAATGATAACAAACAGTATTAATACAACATTTCAGTGTCTTGGCTGCACTGATAAATAGTTCAGGGAAGAGAACTTCCGATTGTCTCACTTGGTGTTGTGCTTCTGTAGAAAGATACGGACTTTTAGTGCAGCTATATGCAACTCACTGTGCTACAACCATGATGCTATCCTTCCCATTCCTTTCCTAGTTCTTACAAAATGCTAAAGACTTTTACAGTGTGTACGTACTTTATCTCATTTGTTAAAGATGCTAAAGACTTATACAGTGCATGTGCACTTTATTTCATGTCTCAATATGTTTAAATTCTTGTAAAATGGTAAAGACATATACAGTGCATTTAAATACTTGTAAAATGGTAAAGACTTATACAGTGCATTTGCACTTTATTTCATTTCTGAATATGTTTATATTCCTGTAAAATTGTAAAGACTTATACAGTGGATGTGCACTTTATTTCATGTTTCAATATGCTTAAATTCTTGTAAAATGGTAAAGACTTATACAGTGCATTTAAATTCTTGTAAAATGGTAGAGACATATACAGTGCATGTGCACTTTATTTCATTTCTCAATATGTAAAAATTCTTGTAAAATGATAAAGACTTATACATTGCATTTAAATTCTTGTCATATGGTAAAGACTTATACAGTGTGTGTGCACTTTATTTCATTTCTCAATATGTTTATATTCCTGTAAAATTGTAAAGACTTATACAGTGGATGTGCACTTTATTTCATGTTTCACTATGTTTAAATTCTTGTAAAATGGTAAAGACTTATACAGTGTGTTTAAATTCTTGTCAAATGGTAAAGATTTATACAGTGCATGTCATTTCATAATATGTTCTTTAGTCAGTGCATACGCACTCTATTTCATTTCTTAATATATTCTGTACTTATTTTATCAGTAATGTTATATATATGTATATACTCTGTGACTGCACACTTAGCAAACTAAATAGATTATAGAAAAATTTGTTGCTCATGGCAAGTCCAATTGACTCACCATCGCTGCCAAATTTTTACACCCTCCCCCCTCCCCCCAGTGGAGGGTCATTTAAGCATTTAAGAGGTCCATGACTAAGGAATTTATTGCTAGTGCAGTCGAGCAGATGTAATTTCAATGGATTATTCATGCGTTGCCTGCGATATGTAAGCTATAATAGAACTGCAGACCAGAGAGCAGTGTCGGCAGCAGTAGTATTTGTAGCTCCGGCAGTAGGAGTAAGTAGTAGCCTGCAGTCTGGTGTATGGAGTTGGCGGAAGCGGTCATGGGGAGCGATGGCGGTGCCTGAGCGATGTAGTATAAGATAAAAGCAGCCGCACGCATATATAGTTTGTTAAAACTAAATTAGTGCTATCGCTATATCACGTCCCATGTAAATGTTTCAAAAAATCTTTTAATAATAATCTTTTTTAAAAAATTAACTTTTTGACAATCATTCATCTGAATTTAAGGAATTTACTAATTTCTGCAATCCATGGCCATCCTGATTATCGTAAAGAAAAATTAGTTTTTTTTATACATGTCAAATCTAGCGGCCAGCATTGCACTGGGCTGTGCTAAAAAAATTTCTTATAGAAGCAGATATATACGCATTATCTGGCGACTTCATTGAGGAAAGAGTTTTCAATTTATTCTGAATGATTTTTCAGGGCCATGACGCAGCATTGCTGATGTCCAAAATTTACCAGTTTAAATTCACAGTCAATTATTTAAAGGTTATAAGTGAAACACAATTTTATTGAAAGATTATTCACATTCTATTATTGGTAGGTTACGGAATATATCTGAGGGGAGGTTACACTATATCAAAAAAGTCTTATATCACGCTAGTTCCCAGAATTCATGAAGATAAACGTTGACTATGGGTACTGTAGCACAGACACAGTTCCTTTGACTGTTCAGAGATGTCACTAAATCCGCCCAAAGATGTATACAACTAGGCATGAGCAGCGCCTATTAGATGGAGGGTGTCCTACAGCCGATGAGTTCCAATCATTCCGCCAGGAAGAGGAACTCGGCTCTTCTTGTCTGTAGTTCAACCATGCCGAGACGGTCAATACCGCGGTTCGATCACGTCCGCATTGTTACTTTGTGCCAGGAAGGGCTCTCAACAAGGGACGTGTCCAGTGGTCTCGGTGTGAACCAAAATGATGTTTTTTTTCGGACATGGAGGAGATACAGAGAGACAGGAACTGTTGATGACATGCCTCGCTCAGGCTGCCCAAGGGCAACTACTGCAGTGGGTGACCGCCGCTACCTATGGATTATGGCTCGGAGGAACCCTGACAGCAACGCCACCAAGTGGAATAATGCTTTTAGTGTAGCCACAGGACGTCATGTTACGACTTAAATTGTGCACAATAGGCTGCATGGTGCGCAACTTCACTCCCGACATCCATGACTACTCTGTCTTTACAACCACGACACCATGCATCACGGTACAGATGGGCCATCACGTTCTCTTCACCGATGAGTGTCGCATATACCTTCAAGCAGACAATCGCCAGAGAGATGTTTGGAGGCAACCCGGTCAGGCTGACGCATTAGACACACTGTCCAGTGAGTGCAGCAAGGTGGAGGTTCCCTGTTGTTTTGGGTGGCATTATGTGGGACCGACGTATGCCGCTGGTGGTCAAGGAAGTCGCTGTAACGGCTGTAAGATGCATAAATGCCATTCTTCGACCGGGTACTGCAACCACATCGGCAGCATATTGGCGAGGCTTTCGTCTTAATGGACGACAATTCGCGCCCCCATCGTGCACATCTTGCGAATGATTTCCTTCAGGATAACGACATTGCTCGACTAAAACAGCCAGCACGTTCTCCAGACATGAACCGTATCGAACATACCTAGGGTAGGTTGAAAAGGGGTGTTTAAGGACGACGTAACCCACCAACCACTCTGAGGGATCTACTCCGAATCGCCGTTGAGGAGTGGGACAATCTGAACCAGCAGTGCCCTCATGAATTTTTGGATAGTATGGCACGACGAATACAGGTACGCATCAATGCAAGAGGACGTGGTACTTGGTATTAGAGATACCTGTGTGTACAGCAATCTGGACCACCACCATCAAGGTCTCGCAGTATGGTTGTACAGTATGCAATGTGTGGTTTTCACGAGCAATAAAAAGGAAATGATGTTTATGTTGATCTCTTTTCCAATTTTCTGTACGGGTTCCGGAACTCTCGGAACCGACGTGATACAAAACTTTCTTTGATTTCTGTATATGTTCGACATTGCGTTCGTCGTTGGCGGCGATCTGAAAGTTACATTACTCTTGAAGAACCAAGTTCGTCATGTTCGTGGGTTATTCTTTTTATTACCATTACCAGTTTCGATATATCTTCGCTGTTATGGACTGATTTTGTAAAATTATTAGAAGTTCATAGTTTGAACGTTGAAAGTATTTGACGCAAACTTGATTCTTCAATAATAATATTATTTGCACTCACCGCTTGTAATTTTATTTTTATTATTGATACCGTAACAGTAATGAAGTTATATGGACTGAAATAATAATTTTAAATTCTGCCTGATGAACATTCCATAGACTGAAGCTGGCATCTAATAAAGATTCGTTATTAGCAGCTTATAGTGATAAAGGCTCTAAATATGTACTTTTATAACAGTTGATCGTGCATTTAGACCAAAATTAGCAAATGTGCTGTCATCTCAGAGGCGCTCACTTATATGGCAACAGTGATGAATTTTTCAACTTATCTATTAATTTAGCAGATAATTCCACTTTTAAAACTAAATTTAGCGATCCTTACTTCTCGTGTCGAGCCGTTTGTCACCATGCGAGGTAATTGTAAGGCATTTATGGAACCTTTTTTTGTGGCCCAGAAGCGTTGCATTCTTATTCTGGCCGCCTACTTGCCTCCTCTGCCTAGTCATTTATCCGCTTCTGCTTACAGTGGAAGTCCTTTGCAATGTTTATCATCGGTCGGTACTTCGATCGTTTAGAGACGTCTTCTGATTCAGTTCAATGCTAGCGACGTCTTCCCTTATATTCTTGAACCGTTTATCGGAGACCTTAGGTTTGTTGTCCAATATACCAAAAATCACCTTCATTAGTGGGGATTTATCCCTCCGCAAAAGATATCTGTAGGAATTTAGGTCGTTGTTTCCTTACTGACTCCAACAGCCGTTTAATAATGCTTATCAAATTCCTCTCTCCCCTGTGCTCTATACTGTCAGTTTGTTACCTCAGAAACCCTTTAGTTTCCGAAACATATTGCGCTCAATTTATTCTCCTTCTTTCAGTCCAAACATTCATGTCATTTTAAGATATTTACATCCGTATACACATTTAGTTTTGATCACTGTGTTATAGCTCCTGAGTTTACCTTTCCTTGAGATTGCCTTTTACTTGTAGAGGGCATCTGTTCTACGAAAAGTAGTGGTCATCCTCTCTCTCGTGCTAACGATAGCTTGTTTTTCGCTGGTTTTCATCTGTACTAGTTCACCAAGGTACCTGAAACAGTCCATTTATGGGTTGAGGCGCTGTTTAGATGTTATTTATGTACTTTGATTTCTCGGAAAAATTGTTTTGAGTGTTTTGTCAGCGTGTATCACCAGATCATTGGCGAATAGCAGGAAGTGCTTAACATCGCACATTGAACATTTCATGTAGACCTTTTGTGACTATTTCTTTTCACATTTTCTGTTGACTTACTTTAAAATGAAGTTGAAGAGAACCGTAACAGTCCAGCAGCCTGATGTACCACAGTTTTAATTATAATTTGGAAGTTCTACCATTAATTTTACTAGTGAACGTGTCTGTGTTAGAGTTCGTTCGATAATTTCCACTTTTTTGGGCCGAGTCTATTTTATCAAGATATCAAGCAATACTTGCCAGTCTACTGACTCATAGGCTTTCTTAAAGTCGGAGAAGACCACTACCAGCTTATTAGCGATGTATTTTCCAGCAGGGGTAACGGTACTCTCTTTAGTCTCCACATCTACTCGACACAGAAACTCCCACTATTAAATCCGGCTTTATACTGTATAATTTAATAACGTACTTGCCCCATGAGCCTAGTGTGCCTTGTAAGTTTGAGGTGTTATAGAAATCTACAGGCATTGTTGACCACTAAATCTCTCTCTTTGTATAGAGGGTTAGTGAGTGCTATTCTCCGCTAACCAGGCATTATCCCAATTTCCCAGATCTTTTCCATCTCTTGATTTAAGACATTCATGGTGATTGCTCCTCCATTTTCCAACATTTCTGCTGTGATCGAGTCTTCCCCGGAGGCTTTGTTGCTCTTCAGTTACGCGGTTATCCCAAATTCATCGGTACTAGAAGGAACTAAATCGTTGTTTCTTTGCTGTGGAACTATTCTTGCTCATTTTTGTTTAGATTCTTTGCAGTTAAACTGTTTCTCGAAGTATTTAGCTAGCATCGCACAGTGTTCTTCATTGTCCACTGCGTTTCCCCACCGTCACTCGCAAATTGATATCCATTTGCATGCTGCTTGAACGTCCTGTAAATGTTCCTCCATACTCAGAGTTTATCTTTCGTTTGCATACCTTCCCTCACGGGTCACTGGTCTCTGGTCGACTGCATTACAACAGTCTGCAGTCCGCCATGGATGTTTACGCATAATTCATATGGAAGTTCCTTCTTTTGCTGTATGTGCTGTAAAGGCACATTTGCATGCCGTGCGTGAGTTTCCTCGGAAACGCGAAATCTTAATTAAATAATTAATCTGTGACAAATAAACGAAGCCTATGGCACAGAACTGCAGCGCTGTGTCGCTGATAAAACAAAAACACAATTACGGTACTCTTATGTTTCATTAAGAGGAGAGGTCTTGGACAAGTGGTGCGGGAAGCACGTATATTTCATTGACTGGCACACCGCCATATTTGATGTTATATAAGAACACTGCGAGTTGCAACATTACTAGGCACTCGATTCTGTAAAGAATTTATATTTATGAAAGTAAGTAGAATTATTTAACTGTAGGCTTATTCGTTGAATATATCTGATTTAACTAACTGTGTAAACTTTTTATGTTTAGTAGACAGTCACCTCTGTACGACGTATTGACATGGCTGGCAAATTATTCTAATATTGAGATTTAGATTTGAGTCCGCACCTACCGCAGCAGTCTTTGGAAACGATTTAAATACGAAGTCCGATTATTTGAGTCTTATTTCACGGTCAACTACGAATAACATTACATTTACGAAAAAGCCGTTGTCAAACGTCTGATACCGAATAATTAAACATCCACGTTCAAAATAAGCAAATATTAATTACGTCCAATCACTATCATACATAATTAATAAATAATATTTTATTTATTTTGTATTGGCGACCGTGACAGGACTTGTTATTTTGTCATTTGTTACACTGTTTTCTTTGTTTCGTGTGAAAAATCAACTTTCTGGACCTGGACTTGAATATATGAAAAAATAACAAAAATCTGAAGATATTTTCCAATTCTAAAATTTTGCAGGAAGACGCAATGAAGCTTCCAGCAAAATAAGGTAAGACGCAACATTTCTGCATTGACAGGCTTGACCAGATGCATAATTCAGCGTATTAGTAGATTCTGTAGTATTTCTTTCGCGTGTAGCAGTTTTCAGTGATAAATTTCATTCTTAGTACTTTTCCTTAAACAATAACTTCTGCAACAATACCAATACACGAGTGTACAATATGGCCGACTTCTGTACGATACGTTGGAACATGGACAGCAGCCATTAACAATAATCCCATGTTCAGTTTACATTTTTAAATTAACAAACAGCCATTGTTGCTACGAGCGATTCATGCTCAACTGCAATTTTTTTTAAAACCAGTGTCAAACATTATTTTCTTGAAACATATATCACGTGTGGCATGGTCATAACTAGAAAACAATACGCAAAGATGGAACAGTAAAGACGTACTATTCAGACGCAATCCGACTCGGACGAGAGACAAATGTTAGAAAATGATTTTACGACAGCAACCGGTAGTGACGATTCATCAATTATTGACGCAAGTGTTAACGGAAATTTTGACAATAGGCCGTCCATCACAAAAATTTCAAAATATCAGTCAGAGCCCATGTTAATACATGACGTCACGTCTAATGACGCGGAGGGGGCAGAGACCTTGCAAACAGTAAACATTGCCAACATGTTACAAATGCTAATGAAACAAAACGCAGAAAATATGGCAACCTTAAGGATGCAGAACGCGGAAAACATGGCAACCTTAAAGACACAAAATGAACAGTTAAAGACACAAAATGACGAAATTAAATCTGATCTCATAGCAATCAAGACAGGTAGTGACTGTTTGTGTAAACGTGTGGAACTTATAGACGCCACACTGACCAAACAGATGACTGAACTCAGTACGAAATTTTCCAAGCTTAATACGATACAAGAAAAGACTAAAAATGACGTAGCACTTTTACAGACACAATTAAAAAACCTTAATGTCACGTGTGAGGCTCTTACTGAACAAATTCAAACATATCCTTCAGTACACGACAACCTTGAAAAACGAATTACAGACGTGCAGAATAAATTTGACGATGTTGAACAACACCTGACTGACATCTTACAATCTGATGCCACAGCTCATTTTCAAAATATTAATAAAGAATTTCATGATTGGGTAGAGAACAAAGACAAACATTTTGATAGATGCATACGTGAAAATTTACCAACAATTGTGCACGACTCCGTAGCGGAATACATCACTAATAACAAACAGCTGATTAGTGACGCAGTACAATCCGTCACTGCACCCATGAGACAATTCACCGATCAACCACAGTCTGAATGTAACGAAAATATCAGTCAAAATGTACAGTTCAGAAACCAATATACATTCGAGTATGACGCACACATACCGCACACGACAAACACACAAGAACAAAACACACCACGACTACAACACATACCACGACGTGCAACCACAAACACAAGCTATTATCATGGTAAACCACAGCAACATTATCGTAATTACTCGTCAGCTGAACATTGCAGTAATTACAGTGGAACAAATCCATATCATAATGCAAAGGAAGAAGAAAGCTTAATAAAACACAGGCAATTTCAGACTTTTATCCCAGAAAAACGAACCATTCATCCGGTGATTTTTCTTAAATCTTTTAGTAACGCATTTCCACGCACTTGGAGTGACCGGAAAAAGATTTCATATATTATCGGTTACATCCAAGGCGATGCAGCTGTCTGGGCATACAGTCAAGCTGACGTATGTACCACGTACAGTGAGTTTGAGCGTGCCTTTCTGAACAAATTCTGGTCGCAATCCGTCCAGGAGCGACTCAGAAGACAAATTTTAGAACCTGAAACTTTTAACAGTAAAAATGGTAACTTACGCAGATATTTTGAAAAATACTTGAACATGGGACATTTTTTGGACGAACCAGTCGCAACACGTGATATACTCCGTGCGTTGAAGGCCAAATTGCCTTTCAACATTAAAGAAAAACTCTTACATATTCCGGATGACGATCCAGATTATTTTTTAACAGCTTTAGATTCGGTTGACATGTTACTAGAAGATGAGCGCTTCGCGCGGCAAAACAGCAGCCACAATGTTTATACTAGTGGTATGCAAAACATGCAGGCTTGCCAACTCAATTCTGGCGCGCCCACAGTTGGATACGCGGTACAGCAAAAACAGCAAACTCACATGCCGTGTCAATACGGAAATCAAAATCAACACGCGTATTCCAATACAAACAACAGTTACAACAGTAATAACACTCCATGCGGCAATCCATAGAAAAGGCACCGCGGTAATAACAACAACGGTAACAACGGATACAAATGTAACAACAAAAACACAAACAGAAATAGAAATAATAATAACTACGAGCCAAGACAGCATCAAGGCTGGACTCGTAGCGATCAATACTTTCATTCAAACACTGCTTTACCACAGCAGCCACCAGGACAAAATTGGAGCATACCTTACGACCGACAGGTAAGTTATAATGCGCAACAGCAACAACAACCGCAAAAGTTTGGAGATCACAACAGGCAATATCCGAATGTGAATATAATAGAAATGACACCTGATACACAACCTCAATCTGTGTCAGTACTTAATACAAATGCTAATCCAACAAACTAGAAACAGTCACATCTATGCCCCGGGTCGTGGCTGAAGAATTCTTGGGGGGCGACTTCAATGTTAATCAGTTATTTAACACCACAATTGAGCAACAAAATATTGATATGCCTAATAATTCTAAACAAAAACTACCTGTTTTATTTATAAGATACAACCACAATGACAATATATCAGATGAACTTTTGCAAGACAGTACACAATGTCGTTCAAACACAAATGAAATTGTTTTAGCATCTACTACTGGTGTAGTAGGTGGGATTCCAACTACTATTATCTTAGATACAGGTGCAGCTGTGAGCGTTTTGTCTTTTAATTTCTATAGAAAGATGTGTGAATTGGAGCCTGTGCCTGAGTTTCCCGCCCAAAACTGTAAAATAACTACTGCTCTAGGTAATAAGTCATGCAGGGTTACGAAGCAAGTTTTTGTAAACATTAAAATAGGTAATGGAACCGTACAATGGCCATTCCTGGTTGTACAAAACCTTGTGACAAATTGCGTATTAGGAATAGATATTATGAGCGAGAAGGACTGCATTATAGACTTCTCCAAAGGTAAATGTATTTTAAATGATAAAGGCAGTGTAATTATTACTGATTTGGACAGGAGAACTCTAAAGCATGACAAACACTGTACAGGGTACAAGGTTCAGTTAGTACTTGACAATGACATTCAAGACACGCAAACACACTCATCTGACACAGAGCTAATGGACTTGAAAACATTGCTTGATCATAAGATAAATGAAGCTACAGCTCTCAGTGTACATGAACGTATAAAACTACAGGAAGTGTTATCGAAATATTTACAAGTTTTTACCAAACGATTAGGTGTTATCAACACGTATGTGTACAATATTGAAGTTAAGCCTCACAAGATCTTCTACCACAAGACATATAACGTACCGTTATCTCAACGACCTGCTGTGTGGCAAGAATTAAGGCAAATGTTAGACTGGAAGGTCATTGAACCATCCACCTCACCTTACTGTAGTCCTCTACTTGTTGTCAAAAAAGCAAATGGTAGCATTAGGCTAGTGTTAGACGCACGAGCAATTAATGAAATAATTTTATCGGTTCACACAAAACCCGAAAATTTAGAAGAGCAATTACAGAAATTTCTAGATGCAAAATATTTTTCCACAATAGATCTCGCTAATTCATTTTGGCAAGTAGGTATCACTCCTGATTCTCGGAAATATACTGCATTTATGTTCAGGGGGCGAACCTATCAGTTTTGTGTTCTACCCTTCGGATTGAATGTCAGTTCTGGGGTACTCATTACAGCCCTGGATACCGTGCTTGGCGATGATTTAGTTGAGACAGTCACACACTATGTAGATGATATACTGATAGCTACAAGTCTTGGAGTGAACACGTTGACACACTTCAAAGAATTTTAGAAAAATTTGCACAAGCTGGAGTCACAGCCAATCTTAGAAAATCAAAATTTGGTTGCAGTGAGTTAAAATATTTAGGACATATCATTAATTCACAGGGCATACGTCTTGATCCCAGTAAATTAGATGCTATCAGAAACTTTCCTAGCCCTCGAACTAAAAAGCAGTTAAAATCATTCCTTGGGCTATGTTCATTTTTCAGACGTTTTTTACCACAACCACTTTTGAACAGTAAACATCTGCAAAATCTACTCGAAAGAATCAAGTTTGGATCTGGTCGGAACAGTGCCAGAATGACTTTAATACAATGAAACATGCTTTAGTGAATGCAAACATATTGAGCCATCCAGATTTCAATTTAGATTTTTGTATGACTTGTGACGCTTCACGTACTGGCTTGGGCTGTTGCTTATTTCAGGCTGTAAAGAATAAAGATAAGGAACAGATAAGAATTATTGGGTTTGCAAGTCGTACTCTAACTGAATGTGAGCGTACATACTCCACTACTGAGTTAGAAACACTTTCCATAGTCTGGGCATTCAAGAAATTCAATTATTATTTATTTGGAAAACATACAGTAATTTATACCGATCACCAGGCCCTGACATTTTTGTTAACTTGTAAACTTGTACATCCTAGACTATCACGATGGGCAGTTGCTCTTCAGAACTACTCTTTTGAAATTAAGTACATGAAAGGTGAGGACAACACCATTGCCGACGCTTTGTCTAGACTTCCACAAGGTATGAATGAAACCAACAGTGACTTGGAAAATATAAATGACTAGAGGATTCTCTTGATGGAAGACAGGCGGTATCACCAATATTATATTGATATGTGCAGAAACATGGCTGAATTGCAAAAATCTGATCCTCACTGGTATAAGATAATAACATTACTGGTAGAAAAACACAATCATCCTTTGACTAGGTATTACAAGTTACACAATGATGTGTTATTTTATCGCCGACATCCAAATGCTACTAACTGGTGTGTATGCATTCCCAAAGAGTCTGAACGTAATTTGATTTGGCACACACACTTAGTTTGGGGTCATTATGGGACGAAAAAGTGTTTGGCAAAGCTCAGCACATACTGTTATTTTAGCAATATGAGAAGAAAAATTTACAGGGAACTGAAAACATGTGTCATATGTCAAAAATCAAAACCTCAGAATTTATCCACAAAAACAGATTTACATTCTATTTTACCGAGTAAACCCCTGGAAATTCTGTGTACTGACATCAGTGGACCGCATCCAGCAAGCTCTGGAGGCGTCAAATATATCTTAGCTTTTTGCGATATATTTTCTAAACATGTAAAACTTTATGCTTTAAAATCCGCCACTGCAAATGCTATAATACGAAGATTCTCAAGTGATTACCTGACGCACGTGGGAAAACCTAAAGCAATTCTGTCAGATAATGCAGCATACTACTCTGGGTACAAATGGAGAAATTTCTTGAAGGACAATAACATTAAAAGTATATTTATTTCAATGTTTAGTCCACAATGTAACGCAACTGAGAGACTTTTCCGAGAACCAAACCGATTCATGAGGACCTGTATTTCATCAAAACATACTAATTCGGTGTCCTACCTAAGTCTTTTCGAAGACGTACACAATAACTTAAATATTTACAATACAAATTACACACCTAACGAGATCATGTTCAATTGCAAACAGAACGATCAATGGATAGAACCGTTACCTAAGTTGTCAGACAAGGAAATCACACCTGAACAGAAAATAAAAGAAGTATTGGCTAAACTGACACATCACGCACAGATACGAAACAAACATCACATAAACATAATAAAAAGAAAACAAAAATTCAAGGTAGGAATGCTTGTACTACTTCGTACTCATCATAAATCTGTAGCACTCAAACGACGCAATGCTAAGTGGCGTCTGCTATATGAAGGACCTTATATAATTGTTAACATACCGCATCCTGGTGCGTATCTGTTACAACATCCTAGAACTAACAAAATTATTGGGCTATACGCACACCGAGATCTTAGAGCATTTCATGCTAAATAATGTCAAAGTCATACCCATGAAAACATTGCTAAGCAACTCGCAAAACTCTGTTTGCTACAACACAGATAATAAGTAGTATAGAAATTTTCATTTCAGCGGTTCCAGCGACGCAGTTGAAGACAGAAGAACTTTTCTTTCAACGCCGCGGCACCACCGAGAAGACTGAATATTAAAGTAAAATTTATGATTACGGAGCAGTGAATGATATATTAATTTTTCACGTAACATTTGTGACAGTAGGTACCACTGACTTGGTATGACACCTGACGAACCGACAGACGTCATCTGTGAAACGATCTTTTACTTCGAATAATAGATTAGACGCACATCTCTCAGCAAGAAAAGCATCTACCAGTAGCCAAGGCCACACAGACACTATACACACACGCACAAAACGCGAGGAATCTAACAGTTTTCCGTCTCTTATTATTTTGAATATTTATTGAGTAGTGAAAACGCCTGGTCTTGCTTACTGATGTAATGAATGTTGAGTCTAACCTATCTTAATTTCAGATGACATCACAAAAAAAAAACATCGATAAAATCCCAGCAAAACCGTTAAAGAGGACGTAATTATCTGCAATTCATGTAATCAAATGTGACATAATGTAATAATTTATAGCTATGTAATGATGATGTAAACATGTTTATGTGTAACTGTATTATGTTTATGCTAAGAAAATATGTGACGTGTATATGTATGATTACTTATGTTTTTTTAAAAAATGATGTATAATGCAACTGTTACTATGTGAAAATTTGAACGATAACGAGTGCCAAAATGTGAGAAACTTTAAAAAAAAATTGCATTGTGAACGACTGTTCACGGACACTAACGTACATTACTAAGTCTGCAACTACGCAGAAACCTATGTGAAAGAAACTGTTAATGACATTCATCATGCATCGTACCTTTGTAAACGCGATGAACGACTTCTTTGATAAGTAACTACGAACATTTAGGTGAGCTATATTTAGCAAAAAACTGAAAATGTGAAGTGCGTAATTGGTGCATCGTCTAGTGACATTACTACAGTATCTAACTTCAAGATGTTAACTGGATTAAATGGTCACAACGTGCCTGTCCAGAAAACAACACGACGAGTGGAAGAATTTTGGTTACAACTTCAGGGAATAGAATGTTCTCGAAATGTGACGGACACACTTACCTGGACTGTCCAAGGATCGACGCCAGCTATGTGCCGTCCGAGGTTCTGCAATCAAACCACGGAATATCGAAAACGAACTGCATATGGACCAATTACTCGACGGGTCACGTCTGATCTGTAATAAACAATGCTTTTTGTCACAACGAACTGTATCACAACGACTATAATGGAAATAGGAAATGGACATGCTTATGTATCAATTACGTTGTTAAACAGCAATGTTACTGTGATAAAAAAACTTTACCACGATGACACTAACCTGTGAAAAGTTATTGTGCAGCAGATGAATATAAACTGTAATAACGACACGATGTGTATAGGTCAACGCACCTGAAACAAAAAGACATTTTTCTTTGAAGCATTTCAATGCAATACTATGTAACTAAGAACATTCAACAATCTAAAGTTGTGCTGTATTATAACAAATATTGTAATTTTAAAACTAAGTTACCTGTCATAGAATGTAGTCTTCATATGAAATCTTGGTGGAATATTTTCTTTGTGCAACGACTAAGAAATGCGCGCGCACACGAACAATATGAACAGCAATGCTGTGCCGCGTGATCTAAATTTACGATATAACGGCAGTGCCGGAGTCACACTGACGCTTCTGCGCATGCGCGCACTCTATTTTGCCAACATAAGAACTTTTACGGCGCACGCGCGTCATTCAAATTTTGTATATAATATACAGTATAATGTAAGTCATGTAAATAGTTGTAGATAACTTAGATTTTCTTGTGCCTTTACGTGAATTGCTCGCCTGCAGGTGTGTCCTTTCGCCTCGCAATTCAGGGGGCAATGTAAAGGCACATTTGCATGCCGTGCGTGAGTTTCCTCGGAAACGCGAAATCTTAATTAAATAATTAATCTGTGACAAATAAATAAAGCCTATGGCACAGAACTGCAGCGCTGTGTCGCTGATAAAACAAAAACACAATTACGGTACTCTTAGGTTTCATTAAGAGGAGAGGTCTTGGACAAGTGGTGCGGGAAGCACGTATATTTCATTGACTGGCACACCGCCATATTTGATGTTATATAAGAACACTGCAAGTTGCATTATTACTAGGCACTCGATTCTGTAAAGAATTTATATTTATGAAAGTAAGTAGAATTATTTAACTGTAGGCTTATTCGTTGAATATATCTGATTTAACTAACTGTGTAAACTTTTTATGTTTAGTAGACAGTCACCTCTGTACGACGTATTGACATGGCTGGCAAATTATTCTAATATTGAGATTTAGATTTGAGTCCGCACCTACCGCAGCAGTCTTTGGAAACGATTTAAATACGAAGTCCGATTATTTGAGTCTTATTTCACGGTCAACTACGAATAACATTACATTTACGAAAAAGCCATTGTCAAGCGTCTGATACCGAATAAATAAACATCCACGTTCCAGATAAGCAAATATTAATTACATCCAATCACTATCGTACATAATTAATAAATAATATTTTATTTTATTTTATTTATTTTATAGTGCCTTATTTCTCCACGTATCCTGCTAGGTGTAGGATTCTGTTTTTGTAACAGCTCTTGTAAATTACCTACACTTTGCTTGGCTTTTCAGGGCCGATTCTCGCCTCCTCATTCTGAGACCCTTTTTTCTTATTTAACGAAAGAACTGTACACAGTTTGGACGTGATCTGAATCAACATTGGCTCTTTTCCTCAGTTGTACATTCATACTTTCGCTAATACTTTGTTCTGACAGTATGGTGTGGTCCAACAGAGATTCATCAAGTTCAGCTCGTGGGGAGCAAGGAGTTCTTTTTTTCTGAGACAGTTTTTGAAATAAATATATATAAGTTTGAGATCGAAGGCATCATACAAGCCTATAAGTCTTCTGGGATTTTTAATATTTCTCCTGTTATGGGCAGAGCAAACTGCCACTTTTTTTCAACGTCTGCTTTGAAATTACCCAATAGAATTTTGATACTACCAGTTGGGGTTCGTTGTAATTCGATCTATAGCTCGTCTTAGAAGGTTCCTACCTTTTCAGGGTGTTTGGAGTTATCTTCTTATATTGTTGCGTGGGCACTAAACATTGTATACCATTTATTACCTCATTTGAATCTGAGAGTAGAGAGTTTGTCCAGAGGAGAGCTGAAGTCTGTCACGGAGTCAGTTATTTGTGTGTGAGCACAGAATGCTATGAGGAGCTGCTGCAGGTTTACTCCAATCCTTCGACCATGACTTCCTTTGGTTATTCTGTACTACACTGAACCGTAGACAGACAGTTTCAGAAATATGGATGATTTATTCAATAGAGAGAACTTCACAAATTGAGCAGGTCAATAGTGCGGGCCAATGCTGACCCTTATGAAATCAATTGTTTAGCTCGGCATTCAGTGAGAGAGTTGTTGGACATTCTCCTGCTGAATATTGTGCCACATTCTTTCCAATTGGTGCGTTACATAGTCAAAATTCCCAAATGGACGGAGGGCCTTGCCCATAATGCTCCGAACGTTCTCACCTGGGGAAAGATTCGGCGACCTTGCTTGCCAAGGTAGTGTAGCGGCACTGTCGTTTGGGATAGGAAAAGTCAGTTTTGGTGCAATATTTATGAGCGCGCAAGTTACAGCCAGGCGTGGGCGTGTTTACGGTGAGTTACCCTCACCAGCAGTTGCATAAAGAAATAGAGGCCACACGGGTGTAGAACCACAGGCAGAAGGGGCCCACTGGCCAACCTAAGTGTTATGAGTACATGACACGGAGTGGCGCATTTAGCAAAACAAACCACATATAAATAGGTGCCAGTTCACTAACAAGGCATTCAAGTGTGGCAGTTCCCCAGGATGGCGGGGCATGTCGCACCACTGGCTACACAGAGCATCAGATGGGGCACCAGCATTCTAGTCCACGGCGGGTCACTGGTTTGTCCCTCTTGAGCCCAACACGGGGCCATAGCCAGCCAGCGGCGGGCCACTCCACGGTTTGTTACTGCAGGCAGTCGTCTTGGCTCCCAACACGCACCGGAGACATCCAGGACGAGAACTGCAGATTCAGCTGCCGGATCGTGGGCGCTTGTTGTCGCCACGACGCAAGCCATGCCGGTGAGGGAGCACATCGTGGGCCACCTCGCATTCGTCAGCAGGTGGCGCTGAGGCAGCTCAGGATGAAGGCTGTTGAGTCAGCTACCTGACGTCGTCATATCACAATGGCTGTACAAGGCCAACACAAGGCAGAATGCTTGACGGCTCACTGAAGTGGCGTTCTCAGCATTACGGACCCAGTGACGCAGACTGAGGGGAATGCGACACTGTAGTTAGAAACAATAAATCACTTGGAAATCTCTGACAGGTCTTAATATGGTTCCTTATACCTCTTCCCGCTACATTTGGTGTTGCTGTTACATCTGGTGTCAGAAATTGCTACTACAGTCCAGTTTGGGAAGCATAAAGACAAGCAGTAGAAACTTTCACTATGTGTGGGCGGGCATTATCTTGCTGGAATGTAATTCCTAGGTGGCTTACCCTGAAAAACAACAAAACGCGACCTACAATATCTTTGACACACTGCTGTGGTGTAAAGATGTGGACGACAACCAAAGGGTTCCAGCAATTAAATGAAAAGTCACCTCGGACCATCTCTCCTGGTTGTTGGGGCATGTGGCAGGCGACAGACCGGTTGGTATCCCACTGCTGTCCACAGTCTCTCCAGACAGGTCTTCGGCCTGGAATCACATTGACTGGACAAGAAGTCGTTATTGATGAGTCTCCCTTCGAATTGAACCCCAATGAGCACCGAATATGCCTCTGGAGGCGCCCCCGAATGTGGTAGGATACCAACCTGACTTTCGCCCAGCATACGGCCCGACAACTATGAGGTGCCATTTCCTTTCATAGCTTGACATAAGCGGCACGTTTGCAGCGATATACTACGCCCCACTTCTTTTCCTTAATGGCAACTAAAGCTGGGTTTACATGACAGCGAGACAATTCCCTCCCGCACATGGAGAGAGACTCTACTACTAATCATCATGATTTCCAATACTCACTTTGTCCAGTAAGGTTGCCGGATCTCTCCCCAATTAAGAACGTCCGGAGCATTATGGACTGGGCCCTCAGGACCACGCTATGACAATGCCAAGCAGAGTAAATGCTTGCAAAAGGACCAGAGGTGGACCAACGCATTATTGACTTTCTATATTGGTGAAACTCTTTCTCTTGAATAAATATTCCAATTTTGGTGAGACTGAAATCATTTGTGCATGTGCATAACATCTATCGATTTTCGTTCTCTTCGGATAATTCCTTCGTAGTGCGTCGTTTCTCTTCTCTGAGAGTGTGTGTGAATAATCTCTCCTATAATACAAGGATCAGAGCGTATGGTTTTTCCATCCCGTCAGGACTATGTTTTAAGAACGCGGTATGAAGAGTTTATATGTTCACTATTGCAAGATAATAGCGTCTCACAGCTCGGAGACTAGACCTGATTACACTGACAAGTGAGTCTTTGTCTAGTAATCAAAACGTCCTGGGTCCCGGGTTCTAACCTCACCACTGCTTAAATTTTGAATAATAATCATCAGCAAAGGTAGACTTCCGGGTAAGAAGTCACTCTCGTTCTGACAACTGCATTGCGTAAGAGGTCGGAAGAGTGGACAGAGGTACTGGGCACTCTCTTGCCGTTGGGTGGGAAACTGCGCCAGAAAAGGGGGGAAATTCAGCAATAATTGACAGCATGGAGATTCACAAGTCATGGAAACCACAACATTAGAGACACATAATGTGTATCCACAGGAGATGTAGCTTGCAATTCAAAAAGTCTCTCCAACTGCAAAAGATTTCGAACTAGTCAGAATCAACAGCAAACCAACATCAATAACAATACTCAGGTGTGCATGCCGACGTCGCAATCGGATGAAGAGACAGGGAGAGTATATGAGAATGGTGAACGGGTAGTTCAGTAGGTAAAGGGAAATGAAAGTCAGTAGTCATAGAGGGTTGCAACGCAGTTGTAGGGAAAATATGAGCTTGGTAGAAGGAATACAAAAAAATTCTACAATTTCTCAAACAGGTAAAATTAATAAGTAGGTTCAGATTATATGTGTAAAGTACGAGCCAACAAGGAAATGTATTTACATTTACAATAGGCGTTAGTAAACACTGTACACTATATAGGGGGGTCGGAAACAGTTTGGAAAGCTTGTAAGGGCGTTGCAGGGGAGGTTATGCTGAGAAATAATTGTTAAGAAAATAATCGAAGCGTTGCGCCGTTCCCGAGCTACGAATTCAGCATTGAAGTTAGCCGACATAGTCGCTGCGCACGAAAAATTCAAGTACTTGGACGCGTTAAAATGCAGTAATGCACAGGCATCTTGTTCAAATGCTGAATACCATTTTGTGTGGGATAACTGACCCCACAAATATTAGATATTGCTACCCGACACGCAGGTCGAAAGCAGACAGGAGTCGATTGTCAAGCGCTGCAGGAGGCAGTGTGATTAGTGTCGGGTGAAAGCAGTACTGGAAAGACAGGCAAAAATAAAAAATGGCGGTCGAGCTGAGTACGGTGTCAATGACGGATGCGCCGAGTTAGGAGTAAATTGTACATTCACCGGAGTGTGACAAATGAGCGCGTCCCGTTATCGTCGTGGTGTTGACCCTCATCGATACCGATTCGCGAGTGATATAAAACCAAAAGTGACAAGTGATGAATTATGTGTTTCGCGTCAACCGCGTCGACCAGCGACAACCATGGATTGCAGTGAGGATTGTTGTGAATGTTAACCATCATCATCGTGTGTGACGAAGTACTTAAAATCAGCAACCAATAAAACATATAACCGCAATTAAACGTGTAAGGCGAAGGTAGCAACTGCCTCAGAATTTGTGTTTTAATAGAAAACACATATGAGTTTGTATATCGTAATCTTTATGGCCTCTAATAATAGAAAAACTTTCAATCATTAACTATTCCGTCTCAGAACAGCCGCACTCTTTTGAAATACGCCGAAACCACAGAAGAAAAACCGATGGCCTTTCATCCATTACGCACACGGTCAGAAATTCATAATAATTAACTTTTTGGCGACTTCGGTAAATCACACAAAACCCGATAAAGGATATAACGGGGGTGTTTGAAGTTAAAATGTGGCTCTTTCAACGATAAATGTAAGCTTCATGAGCAAAAGCTACATTTGTTCTGTTCGAGGAAACCAAGAAGAACACGTCTAGCGACACTCTCCCTGTGGCAGGGTAGTTGAATTCGCGTGCACGACGACCTGTTTGGCTAACTTCAACGCTAAATAACTCGGGAACGGGTCAACGTATCGTATTTTTTAACAATTATTTCTCAGCACAACCTCCCCTGCAGCTTCCTTACAAGCATTACAGATTGTTTCTGAAAATACTGTAAATACTGATATATATTATGAACACCTCCTTAGTAGCAGGTTGATGTGGCTTGCGCCGAGAGAGAATAATATAACGGTTTTTTATCATAGAAACACACATTGGGAAACTTGGCTCTTGATGTGATGCAACTTGTGGAACAAGTCACAATTTAGTATTGGTTTATTTGAGAGGAACCGTTATGCTTCGAATTTATGAAATACATCATCAGTCGGCTTGCAACTTTGATCAAAACGCAAGAGATATAGAATAAAATCAGTTACTGTCGTGGAAGGTAACAACCTGCATATATGTAAATCTGTTTGAAAATCCATTATCCAGCATAAAAGTTTCACGTTTTCACAGTCACTAGGCATGGTCTACATTATTATTAGCAACCGTGGGGGGGGGGGGGGGGGGGGTGGGGGGGGGGGGCGGGAGGGCTTCAGCGGAATATAAGTTTCAAAACGTGCCTTGACTGACATTAAACCAACAACTGTATTAATTTTAATGGCTGTACGTTATAAACATTGTACTTATTGTACAGTACATTAAGAGCTAAATGTATTATGACTCTTGCCCACCGCGTGACTCAATGCAGATTATTCCACCTTTAAATTTAGTGATGACCTCTCGCGTAGGGCCGTTCCTACCTCGTCAGGTAACTGTAACGCATTTATGAAAAGCCTTTTTTGCAGCCCAGAAGCGGTGCATTCTTCGTCTGACCGCCTGCTTGCCTCCTCTGCCCAGCCATTTATCAGCTTCTGCTTCGCATGGAAGTCCTTACCAATGTTGAACGTCTGTTGGTACGTCGGTGGATTAGAGA
This sequence comes from Schistocerca serialis cubense, assembly GCF_023864345.2. Taxonomy (NCBI): domain Eukaryota; kingdom Metazoa; phylum Arthropoda; class Insecta; order Orthoptera; family Acrididae; genus Schistocerca; species Schistocerca serialis. The sequence continues at coordinate 183,112,618 of NC_064641.1, forward strand.
TGTCTTCTGATTCAATTCAATGCTGGCGAGGTCTTCCCTTCCATTCTTGAACCATTTATCGAAGACCTCAGGTTGTTGTCCTGTTTCAAATGGCTCTGAGCACCATGGGACTTAACATCTATGGTCATCAGTCCCCTAGAACTCAGAACTACTTAAACCTAACTAACCTAAGGACAGCACACAACACCCAGTCATCACGAGGCAGAGAAAATCCCTGACCCCGCCGGGAATCGAACGCGGGAACCCGGGCGTGGGAAGCGAGAACACTACCGCACGACCATGAGCTGCAGACTGTTGTCCTGTTTGTTAAAAATCACCTACATTAGTAGGATGTATCCTTTCGCAACAGACGAACATAGAAATTTGGGTCGTCGGTTTGTTACCGACTCCGTCAGCCGTTCAATTACACTTATCTAATCCTTCTCTCGCTTGCAGACTATACTGTCCATCTGTTACCTCAGAACCCTTTAGTTTCCGAAGGATCTTGCGCTCAATCTTTTCGCCTTCTTTCAGTCCAACCTTTCTGTCAATCTAAGGGATTTACATTCATATAGGCATTCAGTTTTGATCACTGTGTTATAGTGCTTCAGTTTATCTTTCCTTGAGACTGCCTTTTACTTGTATAGGACGTGCGTCCTATGAGAAGCAGCGGCCATGTTCTCTCTCGTGCTAACGTTAGCTTCTTTTTCGGTGTTTTTAATCTGTGCTATTTCTCCAAGGTACCTGAAACAGACCATTTAGGGGTTGAGGCACTGTTCGGATATTACGTGCTTTGCTTTCTGGAAAGAAATTTACAGGCCAGTTGTTCTTTGTGTGTTTCGTAACGTGTTAATCTGTCCATTGCTGCCCCGAGTATCACCAAATCATCCCCTCTCTTTGTCAGTATCCTCCTCGTTTCCCCTCTCTCTGCCCTTCAACCCCTCATCCTTTCCCTGTAAATCTTTTCCTTCCTTCGCTCTCCCCCCATCCACTCCTGTCCTCTCTTTCTTTGAACATCACCTCATCCCTCCCTTTCTCTGTCCTTCTTCTCCTTCCCCCCCTCTCTCTCCATCTCCTCCTCTCCTCCTTTCTGTTCACCTCTTCTTTTTCAGTTTCTATTTCCATTTCCCACCTCTCAATCTTCTTGCCCCTCCCCCCCCCCCCCCACCCACTCTGTGACCTTTAGCCTTGTTTACTGTTATTGGAATTTCATAATCTGTGGTAGTATACAGATCATGATACGATAAGCCTTATATACAAATTTCCGGTTTGCTAACAACGTTTCACTGTTATATGTATGTATATATATGTATATATATATGTACATATTCATATGATTTCTATTTATAATATATAGCCCAGTGTTTCCAAACGGTTGCTCCAGCAACGCGTAAAAGTTTGAAGTACCTCAGTCGAATACTTTTTGAGAATATATATCCCTCCAAGCAACGTGCAAAAATGTTAAGTAAATCGTTCAAGAACTTCAAAACATTTTTGTTATTACTGTTTCGCATTTATATATTATGAATATATAAAAACACTTGTGTGTTCAAATGCGACGTTCTGCCAGAATTTAGAAGCAGTCGGCGAAGAACTTACGGATATTTCAGATTTTGATCAAACGAACATTTACATTTTTACGAGTATATAGATTTCTCTTGTTACATATATAGATTTCTATATTATTTGTGGTCTCAAGTATTTTTACAGAAACCTTCGCTCATTGGAATACAACGTTGTGTCAATATGCCAAAGCAGTTAGTGAAAAAGCTCACAGACATTTACCATTTTGAACAAGCAAATGTTTACATTTTATTTATTTATACATAAATGTTCTTTTACTCAAAATCTATTTCTTCGAAGGTTCTTCACCGTTTGTTTTGAAATTTTGACATAACATTGCATTCTAATAAATGTACTGGTATGTTTAGTAGCCCTACTTGAACACCATGTCGTATGTGAATATAAACATAAAGTTTATAAATAATCATATGTCACGCCAGTAGGTATGTAAAAAACACGCGTGTATGCTAATGCAGTGTTGTGTCAAAATTTGAAAGGAATTGGGCAGAACTTTCGGAGATTTAAGATTTTAAACAAACGAACATGAGGCTTTGCTAAGAGCGCATATATATATATATATATATATATATATATATATATATATATATATATATATATATATATATATTGTGAAGGAACCATGTGCTTTGCACGTTAATACTTAAGCACTCCATCTTCAGGCCACGAGTGGCCTACCGGGACCATTCGACCGCCGTGTCATCCTCAAGGAGGATGCGGATAGGAGGTGCGTGGGGTCAGCACACCGCTCTCGCGGTCGTATGACGGTATTCTTGACCGAAGCCGCTACTATTCGGTCGAGTAGCTCCTCAGTTGGCATCACGACGCTGAGTGCACCCCGAAAATGGCAACAGCGCATGGCGGCTGGATGGTCACCCATCCAAGTGCCGGCCACGCCCGACAGCGCTTACCTTCGGTGATCTCACGGGAACCGGTGTATCCACTGCGGCAAGGCCGTTGCCCACGTTACTACTTACTACCGGAATAAATTTCTATCCCAAGGAAAAAAATCAAAAGTCATATTTTGTAATCAATAATGAAGTGGTATAGAGTACATTAGATGAAATACAAGGTACGTTACATCAGTCTGGCGTAACTGGATATGTAGATATGTAGCATGTTTGCGAGGACGAGCATTTGAAGTATTAAACACTTACAGCACTCCATATAGTAAAAGATTATTATTTAACATTTTGACGATTTATATGACTAAAACTTAATTATTCATGGTGGAACAAATTTTAAATAAAATACAGAGCGATCAAAAACAGTCTGAAAATCTTGTAAGGATATTGCAGGGTACGTTGCGATAAAAAATAATTGTTACGGAAAAATGCGGTATGTTGCACCGTTTCCGAGTTAATAAGCGATGAGGCTAGTCACTCAGGCCTTTGCACGTGCAGTTACAAGGCACCAGTCAGAGATGGTGTTGCCAAATGCGTTCTTTGCTACTTTTCCTAAGACCAAACAAGACAGCCCTACAAATGGGTCATGGAATGGTAGTAAGACTTAGACCCAAGCCAAAGGCTGAGCAGTCTCGTGCACTATTATTTACGCTATCACATGAAATCACGTAAATCCCCAGGCATTTTAGTGTACATATGGCCTTTGTATGTGTGGTTGACTAATGTTGTGTCTGCAACAGAGATGTCATACCTATAAATAAATTAAAAGTAGAGATGCCACACTAAGATCAATATATTAGAAGAGGCATCTGTTTGTGATAATATTGTACTCTAGCTTAATTAGGAGACAGATCATGTTGAATAGGTATCCCACTAGAACGAATACAACTGATACTGTAAAATTATTTATTTTCAAACAACAGAAAATCGCAGAACTATGCTGTCAATACATAACGTTAAATTCTACTCTTAATCTAGCTTTGAGACTGGGTATCTGCTACTTTCCTCAAAAATGGAGGCTCGTTTATTAGGCAGATACATTAAGTTGGTTGATATTGATTAGCCCCACGAAAGAGAAGACCTCCACCCTGACTGACAGTAAGGAGCTCAGAGAACAGGTAAATGGAAGTCAACAGATTTACTATGATTATTTCCCTTTCTGCCAAGCCATGATGTGTATATCACCGATTACATTGCCATGATGAGTTGTACGGCACCGTGGATCTGTTAGGTACGGTTGGCCCCCTTGCAAAGTACGTATGTTCCATACCTATAAATTCAGCCTACACAGTAGATGTGTTATACCATTCGCAAACCCTAGAACTGAAACTACTTCAGTACAAGCAAGACAGATCACAAGTCTAGATTCCTGCCTACTCATTACCCAGGAGTATTCATTTATAAAGAAGCACTTCAATAGGCGTCAGACTTCACAGGGAAGCAAAGAATCGTTTCCCTGTTTACAGAGAAACGAGTTAGCTCGCTTGTAGTGATTAATTCGATACTTCGTAAATTTAACAGTGACACTCTTTTTTGATTCTCTTGTCAACAAATTCTCTAAATCGCTTCCTACACGATGTGTCCTCCTTCGACCCCCACAGGAGACTCTTCTTTCACACCATACACCGATTCACAGAAAGGGTCACGGTGTGTGTGTGTGTGTGTGTGTGTGTGTGTGTGTGTGTGTGTGTGTGCAGTTTATTAGAATTTCCCAATAGCCTTAAGTGTATTCAGTCAAACAAGTGTTGATGTAGGGTGAATTATTGAAAACTATAGTATATCCAACTCTACATACGTAAATAATGAGCGTAGTTATTCACTGAAGTATTCTGGTGGTACAAATCCACGGAAATCCTTGTTTTCACTTCTCCTGATTTCATGTATTGCATGCACCGACAAACGTACACAAAAGCCTATGATGAATGATTTTACGTGAACAGTAATTTCGAATTTACTTGCATGTGCACCCAGTTTACTACACCTAAATGTAATTTCCGTCACGACAAAGATAGTGTAGAGCAAACAAATAATTTTCAGAGCTCAACTTACCTCTGCACCTAGCTGTAATACACAAAACAACGACGATAACTTCTCTCGTGTGTGTCGCGCGCAGAGGTGCGAACAGTCTCTATAGAAATACTTGAAATACTCGGGAGACAAAAATCTATGTCGGAGGCTTCGGTGCTTCATGTAGAATGGATAATCTACATCTACCATCACTGGCAATCAAGCACAATTAACCTTCCTCTTATTGGCGTCTCTTTGGTATAATGCAAATTTGTGATGGTTAAAAAAATGGTTCAAAAGGCTCTGAGCACTATGGGACTTAACATCTGAGGTCATCAGTCCCCTATAACTTAGAACTACTTAAACCTAACTAACCGAAGGACATCAAACACATCCATGCCCGAGGTAGGATTCGAACCTGCGTCCGTAGCGGTCGCGCGGTTCCAGACTGAAGCGCCTAGAACCGCTCGGCCACGGGCCGGCGAATTTGTGATTCTCAGCACTAAGGGTTAAGGGAGTGATACTTTATTGCGTTGTGTTTATTGCACTCACGTAGAGTTTCTGATTAAGTCATTTCATACTGCTATATCCATCGAAAGCCCAGACACTATTACCAGATGAACCACCTTCAATATCCATCTCCATGACCACTACATTACTATCTACAACCGTCCTATCCAAATAACGAACAAAATAAAATACTTCAGGCTAACACACGATTGCCAACTAAGATGGAAGCTACATCTACTATCCGCTGAACAGAAATCCAACGACAGGCTACTAAAATAGCTAATTGATCGAACTTGGGGATTACAGTCCTCCACTATCCTCCTCACCTACAAAATCTTGATCTTTCTATCGTCTTCTATGCAAACGTTGCGTGTATATTCGCCTCTCATAAGTTTCATCAATCCTTCCAGATCATTGAACGTTACGTATTTCGCCTTGCTTTCGGCATCCATTTACCCTCCCCCATGTGGATCCTCGACTATCTTATGATTTTCCACCCATCAAACGCATCGAAAGCTCTGCATCTTATGAATTACCACTCCTCCTCAACCCCATTCAACACCTCCGCATATCATACGCTATCTGCCAACTTGATAACTAAACTGCCTCCCCGGTGACCACGTTTGTTATTCCGTCGCACTTTTAAAAACAAATCCCATTTCACACACGCCATGTCCTATCCCAACGTAGCATTAACCTACTCCCTCTTCCAGACAATGAAATCCGTTCCCCTGTTTATCGATCCTACCAACCATAACTCTTCCTGAACTATTACATTCTACATCAGGGCTCTCTCTCCCTCTCCACCAGCCTCCCCACCCCTTTACCTCCCAATGTCATGGATGTGCCCACCCATAGAAGTTATACTTTATTTCCCCCCATCCTTCTACCCTCATTTCATATACCACACACGCTTTATATCTTTACACCACCACATTTCCCCCACCTCCTAAACAAAAGTCAAGAATTTTTTACCCAGAAATGGTTGTTCATCTCTGCTCTGTTTCTTAACCACTCTTAAATGCCTATTTTTTCTTTTATCTTTAACTGTTAAACTTTTCTTTCTTTTCTAAATTTTATACGAAGAAAACGGAATTGTATGTTTATAGGGACCATCATACACACATCAAAAAAGTTTTGCATCGCCCCAGTTCTCAGAACTCCTGAAGATAGACGTTGATTGTGGATTCTGTATCACAGACACAGTCCCATAGACTGTTCATAGACGTCACTAAACCCTCCCAAAGATGTAAACAATCATGCATGAGCCGGGGCTATTAGACTGAGGGGGTCCGACAGCCGATCAGTTCCAGTCATTCCATCTGAAAGGAGGTACACGGCTCGGGTTGTCTGTAGTTCAACCATCAACCATTCCTAGACGGTCAGTACCGCTGTTCGATCGCGTCCGCAATGTTACTTTGTGCCAGGAAGGGCTGTCAACAAGAGAAGTGTAGTGGCATCTCGATGAGTACCAAAGGGATGTTGTTCGGACATGGAGATACAGAGAGACAGGAACTGTCGATGACTGCCTCGCTCAGGCCGCCCAAGGGCTACTACTGCAGTGGATGACCGTCACTACCTACGCATTGTAGCTCAGAGGACAGCAACGCCACCATGTTGAATAATGCTTTTAGTGCAGCCACAGGACGTCGTCTTACGACTCTAATTGTGCGCAATAGGCTGCATGATGCGTAACTTCACTCCCGACGTCCATGGCGACGTCCATCTTTACAACCACGACACCATGCAGCGCGGTAAAGATGGGCCCAGCAACATGCCGAATGGACCGCTCAGGATTGGCATTACGTTCTGTTCACCGAAGAGTGTCGCATACACCTTCAACCAGACAATCGCCAGAGAGGTGTTTGGAGGCAACCCGGTCAGGCTGACGGATTAGACACATTGTCCAGTGAGTACAGCAAGGTGGAGGATCCCTGCTGTTTTGTGATGGCATAATTTAGGGCCGACGTACGCTGCTAGTGGTCATGGAAGGCACCGTAACGGGTGTTCGATACATGAAAGCCATCCTCCGACCGATAGTGCAACCATATCGGCAGCATATTGGCGAGGCATTCGTCTTCATGGACGACAATTCGCGCCCCCATGGCGCGCATCTTGAGAATGTCTCCCTTCAATTGTAACTAACCTGTTTCTACGGCTTATTGCGTTAAAATTGTTGGGAATGGAAATACTTATTGCTTGTGAAATTAACGTGAGAAGATTAGGGTCGCCACCGACTCTAACCATACAACTAATCAAAGATTTGGCCAAGTCGAAAAATAAATTAATTTGATCACAGACCAAAAACTCATAAAATTCCATACGTCCTGATATCGATCATAGAGGATTAATAGTATTGCCCGTGCACTGTTCACGAGAATCAAATATTTAAAATGAACTACAGAATGCATCAACACTGTGCATAAGATCAGCTCCCAGCAACACACCTGAAAATAAGACTTAATCTAAAGCATTCGTTTTAAAATATAAGGGGAAACTAATCACTGGACCTGTGCGTAAGGAAACGCGTTGGATGTGCTAACCGGGAAAGCTATGAGGTGAGTGACTTAGGTGCAATAATGTAACCTCAGAGTACAACAGAAAATTGTAGATAAAATCATTTATTCCTAAGACATGGATGTGAGGCATGTACACAATTCCTGATAACATTAATTCTTAAAACATTAAAGAAAAGCATCAATACATTCACCGTTTTAATCTACACCTAAAATCATTGGTGTGAATCATCCATACAACTGCTGTTGCCTGATAAGTGATCGCAATAACTCGTGAAACTGTATCCGTTTCGCAGTACACCCGCGTGACCACGCGGTTTGTGGAGACGCAATTTCTAGGTATCGTGGCCAAATTGCAACATTATCACATCACACAGTTATGAACAATCAACATTATTTAAAACAAACATGAGATCGGACAGTTGGTGATGACGGTAGTCCAACAAACTCTAATGTTCAACCACGTGGTTGGCTCCCCACGGATACGTAAAGAAGGAAAATTTACGAGAAGGCAAAGCTATTGATATTTAGAAAAATAAAAGTTTATACAGGCACAGCTGAAGGCAAACAGACATTCATACGGGAGCTAATGCTCACTTCTTATCGACACCTTTGTGTGGCGCTCTTCCGGCGGATCCAAGTCTGCTATAGAAATTTTCTAACCGAAAAATCTGCCAAAGTTTTGCATTCCTTGCTGCGACAATGCAAAGCAATCTTTCAGAGTTGAAAAGCGAGACCAAAAGCTAACAGCTCTCCTCTCGCCAAGTAACAACGCGCCACTCTTCTTCGACTGGAGCACAGCGGTGGACGCTTCCCGTACCGGCGGCAGACTGTCTCCCTTTTTCTTCTCCAGCCTCTTCCACGCTCTGCGTGGCCCGGAAAACCCAAAGATGCCATTTCCGCCACCAACCTAACGCAGGTGGATTTCTCACAAGTAGCGCAAATCTGTTTGCCTACTTTACCAGTACGAGAGTTGGCTATTCAGTACAACTGCTGCTGAATCTGTATGACTATCGCAGACTTTCTGCAGCAGACTACGCCACCGTCGAGCAACGTGACACACAACCACATTCATTCAATCAAACCACTATGAGAGTTATGAGAAAAGAGAAACAAGGAAAAGAAAGAGAAATGGTAGTGAAAATGGGCTACCGGACAAATGAAAGGTGGCTGCAGAACCCTTTCACAGTATAACGACATCGCTCGACTAGAGATGCCAGCATGTTCTCAAGACATGAACAATATCGAACATACCTGGGGTAGGTTGAAAAGGGGTGTTTATGGACGACGTGACCCACCAACCACTCTGAGGGATCTATGCCGAATCACCGTCGAGGAGTGGGACAATCTGGACCAACAGTGCCTTGATGAACTTGTGGATAGTATGGCACGACGAATACAGGCATGCATCAATGCTACTTTTTATTAAAGGTACCGGTGTGTACAGCAATTTGGACAACCATCTCAGAAGGTTTCGCTGTATGGTGCTACAACATGCAATGTGTGGTTTTCATAAGCAATAAAAAGGGCGTAAATGATGTTTATGTTGATCTCTATTCCAATTTTATGTACAGGTTCCGGAATTCTCGGAATCGAGGTGATGCAAAACTTTTTTTGATATGTGTTAATGACTGTGTACAATAATTTTTCCAAATTTAAAAAATGTTTTCATTTGTTGCATCCGCAAATCTTATTGTAACGTTCTTATTTATATTTTGTAAAGACTTTTGGCTGAAGAGCAGGGTATTTCACCTGTGTCAGACCACCACCCGCCCATATGGAGCATGGGGAATGAAATAACAACGAAGAGAGAAGAAAAGTCTGTGCTGTTATGGTTTCCTTTGTCTGTATAATAGTTGGGTTTTGCGTTAACATGGGTGAGTCGGTGGGATCGATTCTCCTAGGGTCTATCTTTTTCTGTGACAGATTATAGACTTTTTTCAGCAGCCTAATTCTGGATACCCAGTTGTGAAGATGTTACAGGATGATATTGCAACACTTGTGTCTTGATTAATGTCCAGATATAGTGTCGCCTGCAGCAAGTAAGATTATTTTCTAGGAATATGTTTATGTGTTTAGAATACGTATTTGTTATTTTGCTGTGTCCATTTTAACTGGTAGTTATTGCCAAACATTTCTGATTTTAACTGTTAAAGATATTTCTGTTGCCTCTATTTGAGCTTCGATGTTATAAAGTTCTGCATAAAACTTATTTAAAACTAAGCCAATTCTTGCACAGCACTCAGACACAACTTCACTTCATCCAGATCCTGCGCTAAAATATTGCATTATTGATGAAGATATTTAACAACAGCATTATCTAGAGAATATTCAAGGCATTGAGTTTATTGTACGAAATGGTTTAGGCGCACAGGTGGGCAAGGTGTCGTAAAAATAATCAGTAATTTCTTAGAAGCATTTCAGCTATATACCATAAAACTCCGGCTTATATTAGTACTTCAGTGTGAGACACATTACGGATGAGGACCTTGAGGTAGCATAGGAACCCCTTAATATCTGAACTTGTCGGTAAGCACTTTTTGTGAACTTTTAAGTCAGTCCGTGGTGGGAGTTCTGGTGGACCCGATGTCGAAAGAAATCTGGGACCTTGCGTGTACTTTTGTTAGCACACGTCGCTACACAACAAACCTGTTATTCTTGTCCAGTCTAGCGTAGCACTTCCGCTGTCGCTGGCAAAATGGCAGCCGGACAATAGCCCTCGCAGTCCACCGGAGTGGCAGCTGTCGCGAGTTCAGCGTCCAATTTGGCGTCCATTGACGGCCTCTGATTGTCGCTGCCGTGCTGATGGAACCGCAGTCCTCTGACGGCACCCACTGGAGGCATCCTGATGCAATTACGCTGACTGCGTGGCCTCGCTGTGTCTGCATTGATCCGATAGCACTGTAGCCTCAAACACGATCTGCAGCAAAAACTGAGTGGCACACTGTAAATATGTCCCCTGTCTATCTTTTGTCGTTACCAGTCTACGTTTCAGACGTAACGGATTTCCTCTCGATATGTGATGTATGTTGACCAGCTATAGGCCCTTGCGTGGATCTGTTTAGTCATGAACTGGATCCCATGATTCGAGATCTAGATGACATATTACACATAAATATGATTTATTTTAGAAAAAATTCATAGACTTAACCCTTGTAAAGTACATCTCTGAAATTTTGACACGAAGTGTACGCCAGAGTCACAGTGACCTTCACTTATTTTCTAGAGAACCTGCCTGAACATAGAATATTTTTGCAACGAATTGGACTCTCATGTGTTAAACTTATTTTATTTCACATCTCAGTATTAGTTTAATGCAGCCGAAATTCGAGACGAAGTAAAAACTGTCAAGAGAACTTTTCAGTGAAGGAACTTTAAAGTGATCCGTATCTAAAGACCTTACTGGGCGTTTAATTATGTGACGATGCTATTCTTTTCAATCAAATGCACATATTACTCAAATATTTTGATGTGTTCTCAGTTATCCATAAATCCATTCAATCATTTTTTGGAATGAAGACTACAACGTTATCGCCAACTGACCGGCCTCTTCCATTAGGGATAGCCGTGTACCAACAATGAACATTCTTACCGTGGACAACTGTAATTTTCACATCACTGTCTGAAGATTCGGAAGACTGATCAGTTTCATCATAACTGCTGAAGGAGCATCGGGTTCAGCATCAATTTCACTACTAAAGTCACTTACGTTACTTTCACTTTACCGTATATCATCTTCCGTTACTGAAATGCCATTCAAAAATGTTTCAAATGGTTCTGAGCACTATGGAACTTAACTTCTGAGGTCATCGGTCCCCTCTAACTTACAACTACTTAAACCTAACTAACCTAAGGACATCACAAACATCCATGCCAGAGGCAGGATTCGAAATGCCATTCCTACGTGCCATTCTCACATTAATGAACTTCACACTCAGCCACAGAACAGTTACACGATGTGTACTCCAGGGTCACAGAAACCCTTCAAAAAATATTTCTGTCAAATTAATTAAGCAAAAGTGTCTCACAACTTCGAACATCCATCATCTGTTACGCTGAATTTACATTTGAGACAGCCGGCTGTATGTGTATGCACCATGAAAGATCACTCAAACTGCTGTTTGCACTTGCAAGTGACGATCAATTGCCCAAAAAATAATTATTATATCAAACTGCATCCACTACGGAATATTCCTAATAATGACATCCATTTAACAATAAAAAACACTGTCACAGCAAAACCACAGTTTAAAAATGTAGAGAAGTGTTGACTATATTTTAAGTGTCGGGTCGTCTCATCAGTGAGTTGCAAGGAAGAAAAGATGACACTAAAAGCATTCACATTCAATTAAACGCGTGTCTCTCGCACTCCGCCGTGTCCTGCTCCCGAACCCTATACTACGTAGGGGGAACAACCGAGAATTTCTCCGTTGTCTTCGAAATATCGGGAAAATAGCGCAGAATTTTTCTCAGTAAGTCGCTGTAGTATATCCGTAAACTCTCTGGGGGTCGGCTCTGCGCAAGGCTCTCCCCGTCACTGGCTGATAATTTTTCTGGGTAAGGAGTCAGCTGTTTTCCCACGCTGTGTACGGAAAACAACGGAGGCTCTGCTATCCACAGTCAAGTGGGGACTCCGAGGCCCGTTGTAGCTTCGCACAGAGCCCCTCTAGGATCGGCATGCCTTTCGGAAACAGTTCGCATATGCGGCTTTGAGAAGCTGTCACGTTAAGCGAGACCACTGAAATCTTTCGGCCACGGAAACTCGGGTGCCCTTTCTCTTAATTCTTGCTTTGCGTGCGCACTGCCCGCAGGCCTGCTGCCAGTTTTTTCCGCCCCGCACCAACAACGGAAAAACTCAGCTCTCACGATACAAACTTAACAGACCAGGGAAGTTACACTGTCACTTTGCGGCATGTGGCTAAACAGTTACGTCACAACTTCTGTACTTCAAAATGACTAATGAGCCAAAACATCTGACGTGAAGAAAACAGACGCCAACATCGGTAATTTTATTTTGTAACGTTAGTTACCTACCAGTCTTGGTGCCTCACTGGCAGCATTTTCAGGCCCCCATACATGACACTAGATACGTCATCTAGTCGTCTGAGCTAGCATAGGGACCACCACATCCAACATGTCTCCGTAGACTTCTAATAACTTCTCGATCGAGGTAGATCCTTCACTCCAATTGCGAGGAGTTGACGTTAGAAACGTGAAGAATCCTGGTCGGACGAGAAGGTTTTAGAAACCTAGGGAAAGTAGTTGGCCATAATGGTCAATATCCTATCACAAACGACTAGATGAGTCCTGAAGATGTTGCCAATGAAGCACCGAAACTGGTAGCTAAACAGAATTGTTAAATAAAATCACTTCTATTGGTCTCCATTTTCTTGAAGTCTTCGACCAGCCGCAGTCCAAATCCGCTCTCTTTCTCTCTCTCTCTCTCTCTCTCTTTCTCTCTCTCTGTCTCTCTCTCTCTCTCTCTCTCTCTCTCTCTCTCTCTCTCTCTCTCTCTATCCGAACAGATAACGAAAGACAACCGGTAGCGACCGACCACCGAGTCATCCTCAGCCGATAGGCGTCACTGGATGAGGATATGAAGGGGGATGCTCTTTGGTTGCCAGTTATCGTGACCGGAGTGTCTCCTCAGCCAAATAGCTCCTCAATAGGCCTCACAAGGACTGAGCGTACCCCACATGACAACAGAGCTCAGCACATCCGAACGGTTACCCATACCATTGGTAGCCAAGCCCGACAAAGCTTAATTGATATAACGGGAACCGGTGATACCACTGCGGCATGGCTGTTGCGCCAGTTCCCTTTACACAAAATGGAATTATAGATTCTGACTGCATGTTTAATAGCATGTTGATCCACATTTGGAACTCAATGCAGCAGCAATTCTATATGTCATGGATTCCACAAATCCTTCATAGGTTTCTTGTGGTACGTGTTACTCGACGTCTATGCATAGGTCACACAGTTCACGTAATTTACGGGCTGGTGTTTTGTGGGCGTTTCATATCTGTTCCAACGGGCGCAGGTCATGCAAATGTAACAGCCAAAACGTTAACGTCATTTGACTATCATGTTCCTCAAACCACTGAAAGATGATTCTGACCTTGTGATGCAGAGAATTATCCTCTTGGAAGATGCCATCAACGTCAGTGAACATTTCAGGCACGAGCGTAGGTCTCATGGAAGCCTAGCCGAATGTTCTTTGTAGCATAATACTATCGTCATCGGCATGCATTCGAGGTGAAGTGCATATTTCGAACAGCAATTAGTCTACATGATGGATAATCCGCATACAGCCATCGGCATAAAATAGCTGAAACATATTTCATCCGATAAGACGACATGTTTCCATTGATCCACGCTTACTTACTAAGCTATTTACATGTTCAATAGACCATTTGAACTACTCTTTTATCAAAATTACGTGGAACGAGTCAGATTACAGGATATGTAGATATAATTAGTGTTAAGATTAATGAAGACACTTTATATTCCAAGTCATGCAAGTGCACTTAAAAACTACTTTTTGCAGGCTACCAATTAGTAAATAGAAGTCGAACCATGGAATAGAAATGAGTTTCGGTTAGATTTAAAACTTGCTTTTGCTATGTGTCAGCCATTTTAAGTTGTTGGATAAATGGTCAAAAATTTTTGGTGTTGCGTATTGAACTCTTTTCTGAGCCTCTGACAGCTTTAATAATGGGCAATAAACGATTTTCTTCTCTAGTGTTGTAGGTAGAAGCATCATTACTCTTCTTAAATTGACCGATTGCTTATGATGAATTTCACTGGAATAAATATCCATTATTTTATTCACAGCTGTAATTTTCAGCAACTGTAGTATTATTTTTCCAGAATAAAATTCAGTTATCAGTTGCAAATAGCTTTTATGACCCTTTACCGGTTTCGACAAATTAATTTGTCATCTTCAGAAGCCTACAAAATAGGGACATTATAAATATTTAGACCCTGGCTAAGCATTTATGGGAAGTATAAAAAGTATGTTGTAGAAATTTACATGGTATAGGTTTAGCAGATGTAAATATTTTGTTCATAGAAGCATAATACCATGATATGTCCAGAAATGTACGTATTGTATAAGATTATCTTAAACACTGCCGGCCGCTGTGGCCGAGCGGTTCTAGATGCTTCAGTCCGGAAACGCGCTGCTGCTACGGTGGCAGGTTCGAATTCTGTCTCGGACATGGACGTGTGTGGTGTCCTTCGGTTAGTTAGGTTTAAGTAGTTCTAAGTCCAGATGACCGATGACCTCAGATGTTAATACCCATAGTGCTTAGGGCCATTTCAACCATTTTTTTATGTTAAACACTGATTGACAGTTTACTGCAACTGAATCACAACTATGTATTTGTTGTGATAATTACTATAAACTGTCAGTCAGTGTTTAATCACATACAATACCATATATTGACATCAACTAAACCAATACAAAGTAAAGTTTCTGTAGTACACTTTTTATACTTCCCATAAATGCATAGCCAAGGTCTAAAGACCCGTAGTACCCCTAATTTTGTAGACCTCTGCTGATGATTATTTAATTTATCGAAATCGGTAAAGCATAACAAGATTTATTTGCGACTGCAGACTGAATTTTATCCTGGAAAAAGGGAACATATCTGTTCTGATGGTACAGTTAAATTTACTAACTCCTTGTAGAGATAACCTCATGGTTGTGACGAATATCACATATTATTCTTCGTTTTCGTGTAGTCAGTCAATCAATACATTATTTTTAAGTGACGATCTATCCGAGAAAATTCTTCCGATAGGCATTATTGATTGGACAAATATAAAATATGTCTGGACATTGGTTCGTTTGTTTCCAAGATTACCAATTATACGAAGAGCAAAAACAGCTGAACTTAACTCTCTGAGACGGTGAGTAATATGCTTCCTCCAGTTAAATTTTCCTCAGTATGTACACCCACAATACTGGAACATTCTACTCTATTTACTGACTCATTCCCATGTGTTACAACAACTGTTGGTATGACTGTTATACAGAACTGAATATAATGTGTGTTTTCTTTCGAAATTAAGGCCTCACCTTTAATTTCCTTTCTATGTTCTTCTTGGCAGACTTGAAGGATGCATTGGATGAGTTTATTCTGGATGGTTTTAGAACTGCCTTTGAAAACTTGTTTTTCATAAATGCGATTTTAATACAGAGTAATTCTGCGCTAAAATTAATCAAGGCACGAAAGCCGCCATGACTGAAGATGGTTTTCTTTCATCATGTCATCTGAGGGCAGGTTTCATTGTTCGACAGAGAGATATACAGTTAATAACAGGATTTAGTATTTACATCTAACCGGTAACTTTATGGTTGTGTAATGTCACGGACCTTCCGTACCCATTGTCTAATTAGATAACTAAATTTACATTGGTTATACATGACAGACTCAACTTGTTATTTGCATGGACTGAAGAAAGTTCGTGTCTCCTAATTTTGTCAAGGAGGTGTTTAATGTCACAGCCACTGGCTTCAGTCCACTAAGCTCTCTTCCTTGTAATAAACAACAACAACAACAAAATAAGGTGTATCTCAAATCACAGCCACACCGCCATTCTAGCTTGCTGTACAGTTCGAAATTAAACTTACTATTGAGCTGACGACTTTTCATTTTAATGGTCTGCGAAATGTTGAAGTGGGAATCTACGTAACTAGCCTCTTGGTTCCTAATTTTTCTTCAAACTAGCTTAAGTTGAAGGGTTCAGAGAGCAAAGAAATTACATGATTCGTTATTTCAGGTATGCACTTGTTACTTGAGCCCTGTTTCTGCGGCTGGCAGGGTGACTCTTGTGGAACTTTTAAACACCACTGCCCACAGGCCTGTATACGAGGACAGTGTTGCCAAGTTCTGCCTCCGCACTCCACATACCGCCTGAGGCACCCCAGTTCGCGTTTGCAACCGCAGTGCAATCCCAAGTCGCCATCGGCGCATTTCCATTCCACTCAGCTCTGTTCAGAGCTTAGGGCCAGAGGCCGGACTGTTCGAAAGAGAGAAACGGCACCATACTTCTCCACTTAAATAGAAAGCTCAAAAAGCAAACACAGTGGCACGAAATTATTTCTGATGGTAGCACAAACCTCCAAACCTATACAAGAGCCACCCCTGTTCAACATACATTCGTCCGCGTTTTAACTTAGCGGATGATGTTTTCGCTCTTCCCCAATACACTGTAAGCGACACATATCTCCGGTATGGCGCCTCTTGAAACACCGGCTACTTTGGTGAGGGAAACACCCACAGTAAGGGCATTAACAATTTACCCACGTTCGAATTCAGTTAGCTTCAGCGTAATGGACTCAAACTACACAGAACACTGTCCTGACTGCGATTAACACTTCCAGCGTTTTGAGGACACTGCACAGGTGTCGTTTGTGGACAGACAGAGCAGTACGACCTGCAGTCTCGGTTAGAATCTTCGTTTATGCTCAAACATGCGTCTATCGTGATGTTTCCATATTTTTGTCGCGCCCCTCTAAGTGTGGCTATGAAATTTTCTTGGACCTAAGATATTAAAAGTCTATTTGCAAAATATCTCAGTTGGTTTCTAAGGATGAGAATTGTTAATTTTCGATTTTGGACTGAGAGGAGAGGAATTATTTCGGTAAAATAACGGTGTAATATGTTTACCTTCAATAAAATGTGTGTCACTGAATAACGAACTACGTCAGTGAAACCTTCTAAAGATTAGGAAGGGAAAGGTAAACTTTGGAGCCGGCGAAGCTAGAACCACGGTTCTGGTCTGGTTAGAGGCTGAACACAGTAGCTCAACATTTACTGGTTACTGGTTTATTTAGTTTACACAGTCATACACAGGTATACAGTAAATTCATACTTAATTTCCCTTCAAACACTAAAACCAATAATCCTTAACACATTAAAATCTTGCAGATTTCTTAGAATGTAAGACCATTCAAAATACTTAAAGGTACGGTAACAACTGAAATTCTAAATTACCCAAAATTTCCTTTCCCTTTAACATCAGGACCAATAACCTGTAAAAAGAATTACTGTGATCCAAGGTATTTAGAATAATCATTTAACTTCTAGATACCCAAGTTTGCTTTTTCTTTCAAACATTAAAACCAATAACCTTCAAAATTTAAAATCATCCAAAGTATTCCTTCTAAACCTAATAAGCCTAAATTCTGAAACGTTCACGTTAGTCCATGAATGCCTTAATGCCAATTCAATCAATACGACTGTCAGATAACCAACGTTACTGTAATTACAGAAGAACCAATAACAAAATTTAATTACAGTTCACTGAAACTAATATGGGCTGATGCGGCCGCAAACAAATCAATCTTTTATCAGTAGCAGATACGTTAGTATATGGCTCACTTTACTACACCCCCAGGCTAAGAACAAACTTTGTAAACGACAATTTATCACTATCGGTCCCAACCAATTTCACGTTCACCCTGCCTCCTGAAGATGAGGCGATTTGGAACAATACAGTTAAACTGTGATAGTATTGATTGATATCTCTGTAATCACAGAAATTAATTAATCCGCTTACACGCAAATTTCGGCCAGCGAAGCACCTGAGAACATGTATCCACAATCATGAAGTGCCCTGAAGCTGACGTCACTTCTCTAGAATATCATTCACATTGTTCAGCATTATTTACAAACCCCGGAAAATCCACAAAACAAAAACAAAAAGAAGGCATCCGATTACCTATCATACACGGAAATTTGGAGAACATTATCAGGGTAGAATTTCGTGACCTTACAGTCAATGCTAATCCCAACTCTTCGGCGCAATATCCAGTGCGATGTGTCCCAGAGGAAATACTAAAAATGCTCCCGAGACTTCCAAACCGAAAGCAGTTTAATTTACAGGATTTACAGGACCAGAGTCGGTCACAGCGTGATGAATTACTGTTCCAGCCAAGGCGAATAACAAAGTTAAAATTTAAGACTGAATACCGACGCTCACCAGAAACAGTAGGAGAGGGAGGCACCAGTTGCGATGCGATGCGCTCCCCGCCACCCACCGACTAAACAGCAACATCCGGGCATCTGACCCATCACTCGGATGGCGCCTTAGCACTTCCCGCGTACTCCACCCTCAGTCGTCGCGTCTACCAGTCACAAGTCGCCTGCCCAGCTCGTGCTTAAAACTGATTTCCACTCCTGGGATAACTCACCACAGAACAATTTTTCTTTGCGCAAAGGTGCGCTCATGCCAGAAATCGATAGGGTCGCATAAATTCATCGCAGAAATAGGAACCGAAAATCATACGACCGTATCAGATACAAATTATGACAATTACTGTAACAATAAAAATAAGTTGCACACTGTATAGCAAATTGTGGTGATACCTTCCAATGGTTCAAATGGCTCTGAGCACTATGGGACTTAACATCTGAGGTCATCAGCCCCCTAGACTTAGAACTACTTAAACATAACTAACCTAAGGACATCACACACATCCATGCCCGAGAGAGGATTTGAACCTGCGACCGTAGCGGTCGCGCCGTTCCAGACTGAAGCGCACACCTTCCAATGGTTTGACTGACAAAGATAATCCTGAAACTTCCTTCCAGCGCACACTCCGCTGCAGAGTGAAAATTTCATTCTGGAAAGGTAATCTTGTCCTTAAGAGGCCCAATATTACAGTCGGGAAAAATATTACAGGTGTGACTAAACAGGTAAACGCAATAATTCCAATAGTGACTAAAGAAGTAAGTGAAACAACTGTAATGATAAAGCCCATAGTTTTAACCGAGCAAGTGAAAATACGCTAGCTGAAGTGTCTGGATAGGATAGTAAACAGCATCTGAAGTTAGAAGCAGTGAGTAAGGCAGCTGTCTCTGATTATTCAGTACCACGCCTTGGCAGTTGGACATATATCTATTAATTTACATTATTTCGAGGTATTTCTCCTCCTCCCTTAGTGGATTTCATGAAAGGCTTCATATTGCAACTTTTAACTGTGGTATTCTTTATGTAGGTGGCCTGTAAAAGTAGAGTCTCCAACTTCAGAGGTGTTCCTTCAAGTCGGTGGATTTTTCCTTCCTGGACTGGTGTGAATGAACTCAAAGAGTTAAATGCTACAATTTAGACAGGGATATGCAGAAAATTTAGTCACAATAATAGTTGAAAAATTTGCAAATAACGTAAGAAATATGGTATAACAACATATGAATATGAAGAATCAGGGTCTAATGGTTAGTCCCAGGAAAATTGTTATAGTATCGTTCATGAAGAAGCACGTTCGGGAAACATACCAGAAAAGGGGGAAATGAAGTACCTAGGCATCAACCTGGATGTGAATCAATCATGGACTCCTGAAATAAATAATATATGTCCCAAAGCAAAAGGTGCTCTTATGTGAACTAGAAGCGTCTTTGGTAGAAACTGTCTAAGCTCTATGGGCATGTACTGAATATACACCTCTGTAATAAGACCTATCATATTTATGGGCCTACAGTATGGTGCAAATAGTAGAACGTGGTTGATAAGGAGCTTAGGAAGCTGCCAATATTGCCCTGCCTAGCCATAATACATGGAATTAGCCAACACCCACTGTTTGGACTGAGACTGTGCTGGACGCGACTTATTACACTTTTCATTAAAAAAATACTGGAAACGTTTAGGACGTCCAGAATCTCGCATGAACGTAATGAATGTGGTGAACGACACGACACCAGAAATTCTGAATGACTGAACAATAATTTCCAGTTTCTTCGATAAATCTTCCAAAGTAACATTTGGAAGTACGGAGCAGTGGACGACTGAACCACTATATTGCTCGGGAAACATCTGGTTTACTGACAGACCAAAATCAGACGAAGATGATGACACCGGGGCATATGTGGGTGAAGCATAGATTAGAGAGCACAGTCTCTCAAGGAAAGTTGACCACGATATTCCAGGCGGGAACCTTTGCTACTCGTGTGTGTGTGTGTGTGTGTGTGTGTGTGTGTGTGTGTGTGCCCCCGCGCGCAGTGGAGAATCTACGTAGTATTGAAACGACAGTAACATTTACATTCATTCAGACAGCTGCTGCAACGAGATAAAAGGTCTCCAGAACGAAAACTCGTAGCCGAATGCCATGAGGCCTTTCTGAGAAGAAGGTAAAGCAACAGCGTAAGCCTGCTGTGGGTTCCTAGTCAGTCAGGGGTTAGTGGCAGTGAATAAGCTGGTAGGATGGCCACGACAGGATACATGATAACGTTTGTTGGATCGGAAGCTGTAAGTCATACTTAAACTTGATGGCAAGATGAAAACTACACAGTTGGTTCAGAGCACAATACGAAGAGTATTGGAGTAAGATTCAAAAACATAAACATGGCAAACTAATGATGCAGAAGCCATGTTTTAAGAGAAGTTCAGCAATCTTGAACAGGAGTCAGATATAACTCTTGGTAGGAGCCCTTCAGTGTAGACTACGTCTAAGAAGGGACTAGTATAGCGGCTCCTGCTACTCTCTCAAGGGCGCTACCTGCCTTTACTGGTGTGACAGGGAGAGAAACCGCACAATAAACTCAGTTTCAGTGCAGGCAACACTGGGCAATGACAACTGTTCTTTTGTTTTCCCATGCAAATCAGATCAAATCATACAGTATTTATTTTGATCAACTGTTTTGTGATCTGACAATGGTGTAACAATACAAAAACCATTTTGTATGACAGTAAATCCTAGTCTTGTGTATTCTTCCAATAATAATATTCATCATGTACTGGTTGGTTATAATAAGCTACTCACAAAGGTCCAGTATGGGCTGTAATTATCGTATGACAGCGAACTTGATAGATATTCCAATGCCTTAATGGGGAACCGATTCACACTGAGAAAAAATATAGTTCAAATTTTGGCTTCCAGGTGCAAGTCTGGCATTATGGATGGAATAAAGACGCATAGAAATGTTTCGATCTGTAATGGATTAGGAACTGGACATGGACAGAAAAGCTCAGACAAGTGAGAAAGGCATAAGTTGATCTTGTTATTATTGCTGCCTACACACTTTGTTCACTATGAGCATTGGAGACATTGACGAGATGCTGCACCTGTAAAACGAAGCATGCTGGAACCTTCTCCCAGAGATCTGTGGATTGAATCCAGCTCTGCCACCAGTTGAAATGGTAATAATTATGGCCTCTTAATTCAATCAGAAAGGAAAACTGAGAAGGGCTGGACCAGTGGGGATTTTACACACTTAATTCACTGATAGAACACAAATTAAGTTTACAGTTTCAATCACATAGCAGCCAGTTAAGCTTTTATTTATTTTTTAAGTTAATGAAAAGTACAAGCAATGAGAAACTTATTTAAAAATTTAAAGTAAATTTTTAAGTTATCTTTAACCCACTATAACCTAATATTCTCAAAGGCAAGACAATGCCTATACGAGACACAGAAATGTAATAAGGCTAAAGCCATAATAAAGGCAGATATTAATCTAAACAACAGTAGCAGAAAAGAATACAATGGTTTTAATTATAGAATGATGAGAATAGAACATGAATTAAACTTGACTGATTTGAAAAAAGAAACATAAAACAATACCTAAAACAACGAAAGACAATTTAACACCATGAAAGGTGGCTACACTGAGTCACAGCGCCAGAGATTGCGCCAAAGAGTATTATTCAGCCGTCTCCACTGGCAGTGGTAGTTCAGAAGTTGCCGTGGGCAGTAGTAGTTCAGAGGTTGCCGTGGGCAGTGCTTGTTCAGAGGATGTCGATAGCAGTACTAGTTGAGTGCATGTCGTGTGCAGTTGTTCTGTTGAGCGAGATAGTAGATGCTGTTCGATTGGGGATGTTGTAATGATCACAGTGTATTATTCGTCAATATATATGAAGGTAACAAAAAGTTTTTTATTTCAAATTTCCCAAATAACAATGCCTCTTGGTCACAGGTTCAGTCAACAAAGCATCTGGCTTGTGTTCATGTATTAGACTGTAATTCTGGTTACTAT
Source organism: Schistocerca serialis cubense (assembly GCF_023864345.2). NCBI lineage: Eukaryota > Metazoa > Arthropoda > Insecta > Orthoptera > Acrididae > Schistocerca > Schistocerca serialis. Next base: position 183,135,100 of record NC_064641.1, read on the forward strand.
GTGCAATTATAGTATTTCTGTTTTTTTTTAATTACTTAATTGTAAATGGTGTTTAAAATATTTTGTCGTATTGAGGAAGAACCGTGCCAGATGTGTACGTTGAATCACACTTCCACACACAGAACAGTTACACTTGTGCTTTGTTGTTTCGTAGCTTTTATAGTTGCTGGGGACTTAATTAATCAGTTGTGTTAACGGAAATTTCCTTTCGTTCTTCATTGTTATTCTATACAGTCAGATTGCGTACTAATACTATTCAGGCCCAACCGGTTACGAGACTTCGTAACTGGACATAGAGCTACTAAAAATATTTGCATTTTATTTAATTAAGCCCCCATGCAACCAATACTTAGCGAAGATAATTTTAAATCCAGAAGGATACATCACTTGAAAATTTAACACTTTTCCAATAACGCTGGAATAATCAAGTTACAAAAGATTATGGGACCCAACACATTTCAAAATTTGTTTTTGGCGAAGGCAACAAACTAACGGTATCAGAATTATTACAAGGATAAACTTAACTTTAACAGGAACATTGTTTAGTGCGCCTGTGGTTGGAGGAAACAGCGCGAAAGATAAACAGGGGCAGGAGTTGCCGAGCGTATGCACTCCAAATGACGTAAACAACTGGTTAAAAATCAGACGAAGTGTGAGGAAGTAGGGTCCGATCCTAGGTGAGACGTACCAGCTATGGTGTACAAGTTATTAACGACAGTTTCCTGCAGAACAAATAATTTTAATTGGACAGAATTCCAAAACACAGCCTTTTGTCAAATAAATGACTCTTAGGATACAATTAACTAATCTGAGCTCCCACCAAAAACAATGACATCTTAACTGAATTTAAACAAGTTAACCAAAAGATTTAAGAAACCAGTAATAATTATTTTTAAAAAAATAAATAATTTCAGCAATAAGATAGTAATATCAGAAAAATTTTCCTGTCTAGGAAACCATTAAAGCAGCCGCAAGGACATTCGCATGATATTCACAGCTCATCAATAGACACACTACTCAACAGCGGTTGGGAGAAAACGAATGCACCCTGGAAGAGACAAACTTATCTTAGCCACTTAAAGAGAGCAGACGCACTGTATAATTTCTTAGACAGCACAGGTCTTCAGCATTTGCTTCGAAGAAACTAGAAAACCAAAACCAAATTATAAATAGGCCAACAAAACAGCAAAAGACACAGATTCTGACAGCAACAATTAATCATGCATGGTAACAGGTAAAACTAAACACTTCACTAGGCCTCCAATTGGTAATTACATGACCAATCACATACTTTAAAAACCAGAAGAAGTAAGAGGAGACAGACAAGAACGGGTAACGCATATAAAGCACACCGCCAACATTCAAAATAAGCTTTCTTCTCGAACACGGCACTTTACATTGGCTAAAGGTTCAAAAGCACCACGCATATATAAGGTTAACACGTAAAACAAATTATAATGGGATATCAGCCAATGAATCAGTTTAAAATTTCTACCAGATCTTGCAAGCACATTGCCCTTCCAATACCATGGAGACAAAGGCATCCATACCCAACAGGCAGTAGGAAGACAGACCAAAGTGACAGTGGACACTGCCCTGACATTCGGCGCCCTTATGATAAATCACAGTACAAACCACGACGGTACTCGATAACTTAAAAAATTGGTTCAAATGGCTCTGAGCACTATGGGACTTAACATCTGAGGTCATCAGTCCCCTAGAACTTAGAACTACTTAAACTTTACTAACCTAAGGATATCACATACATCTATGCCCGAGGCAGGATTCGAACCTGCGACCGTAGCGGACGCGCGGTTCCAGACTGAAGCACCCAGAACCGCTCGGTCAAGCGGCCGGCTTCGATAACTTACACAAGGTAACATGACTCCAATATTGGTCGCCCACCAACAGCTAACACAACGGTGCAGAGGCCCCACGGAGAGCTCGCTACAATTTCGTTTCTCAGCTCGTACTGCCCACCAAACCGGCACCATACCTAGAGCTACCACAAGAGTGGGCACTGCGCTCCAACAGCAACATATTGGTCAAAGATCTTACGAACAGTGATACTGATACACTGCGAGAAAGCCACCACGGCTCAGTGATCAACAGTTGCTCGCAGTAGTCGCGGTGGATTCTGAGCAACGGTTTCCTGTATACTGGCATTCAGAGCAGGCTGAAACAGAACTTGGTAAAAGTGTTCTTTTAGATATCGCCAGAACCAAATGTCAGATGGATTCAGATCAGATAATCTAGCAGGCCATGCTTCCGGAAAACCTCTAGAGATACCACGTTGATGGAAGGTTGCATTAAGCAGCCCTTTCAATGGGATAGCGACATGAGGTGTTGTTCCATGTTGGAAGCAAACAGTGGCCTCCACGCAGCTGCGCTCTTCCAAAGCAGAAATCAAATGCTGTACAAAAATATCTGGATAAAGTGCCGACGTAACGGTACACCTAACAGGCCCTCTGTGTGTATTTCCTTCAAAGAAAAATGAACTGAGACTAAAGGCGCTTTTGAATCCACAGCGTACAGCCACATAGGTAACTTCAATGGTACTTGGTGCTCTAAGCGCAGTATAACAGTATCGGAAAGTCGGCGGTTCTGTATATTCACTGAACCCTGCAGTGTAAAAAGTGCCGAGTACTGTTGACCATTGGATAGGCAGTTCTGGAGACACTGCACTAGCAATAGCACTACCCCGGCCACGTACTACATGGTCAGTTGTAGCCACGACAGCCTTGTCAAAAACTTCCACCAGGATAGAACGCTTTCCTCTTCCAGGTGCCACACGACGCTCACCCGGTTTTCGAATTTATCTTCCGTAAGCCATTTAAGGTCATCGGGACTCTCCTCAGATCTTCCAATTGGAGATACTCTCTCAACACAGCACTGTAATTGCCGCCGTTCACATAAAAAGGTGTCGCCAACAGGAAACGGTCTCTCTTCTCGATAGTCATAATGTTCAGTCACGTGATCGCTCGTCAAATGACGGTTGAATGTGATACCGTCATGCAAACAGTGTATACCGCAAAATTTGCACCTGTTGGCCACCACTGGAAGTTATTTGTTTTATAACGTAAATCGGTTCCGCAATAACGTATTAAAATATCTACCACGTTTCGCCGCCATACGATATATATAGCCCACACTGGACCTCGGTGAACATCTGCACTGTAATTATAGCCAACTCGTGGAAATCATTCTACCAAGTACCATCAGAACCGTCTGTTAATGCCCGTCAATAACTTCCGAAACGTCAATAGTTCAACGACTGCAAGATTGCAAATATATTAAGCTGAAATTGTGGAACGATTCAACAGACATACCTTTTAGTTCTTAATAATCTCAGTAATATGGTATTGATCTATTAATCTCCCCAGGATACCACATAGACAGATATTCAAATCAATGCATGAGGCTTTCAGTGTTAAGAATGGCAGATAACTGTTAATAAGTACAAATCAGCTGCCATCGTAGAAATATTTCCTATAGATCATGCACCACATCTGCAACGTAACTTAGGCACGTAATGTTGGAAAACATACAGACAGCTGCAAAGTGAATCTCTTTATTTCATAGCAAATTTCAGTTTGCGTGACTGCCACCAGTGTCTACCGTCTCACCTTATCTTGGTACGTTTACTGCGTCATGAGATTGATAACGGCAGTTATGTCCCAAGTTTAACGTCTGACTTTAAGTATATTAAACTTGAGCCAGAATAGTCTTTATCGAGTTAATAACTCATTATACCTAAATACGATCAGGTGGCGTAACGTTGACCATACAAACTGGTCGCACAGAAATACCGTAGATGCACTTAGCAGCTGTCTCTGTGTCCTCCAACATGACTTTCCCGTGATTCCGAGAAACAAATTTAACAGCAGTACGTCGTGCACCATGTACAACCTAAAATTAAGAAACTGTCACTTTGTGTCAGAAAACTCCATACTATAAATGTGAAAGTCAAGAACGTTTCGAATACCAAAACTGTACAGCAAACGACAAAAATAATTAATGTAAAGGAAATATACTCGTACAAGATAAATTAGTGACGTGCTGAAAAGAAGCATAAGTTTCTTTAAATTAACTTTTCGAAAATCGTTATTTACCTGACGAAAGATCAGTACCTAGACTGAAGAGTTGCACACGTCACGCTAACACATAAGAAATGAAATAGAAGCAATAGACTGAATTATGGACCCATATAATTGATATCGATTTTTAGTGGGATTTGGGATCGTGGACTACGTACTAATACTTTTAAAAACCTCGGAGAAAATGACAGATTAACACAAACCCAACAATGATTACACATATGTTTTTTTCGTGAAACGCAGTTGGCTCCTCATCCGCGCGGTATCATCAGTGCTATCGACAGGGAATCTCAAGTTGATCACATTTCTGGATTTCTAGAGTGCTTGTGACGCCGTTCCTCAAAAGTGGATTATAATAAAACTCAGTGCCTGTGGAGTGTAGTCTCACTGCGTTATTCGACTGATTTCATGTAAGTAGAAAGCAGAGCGTTCAGTAAGTAATGCAACGCTTTTTTCTGAGAGCCGATTGGGTTCATTCAGGGTTACGATACTCCATATTATTCCCCACTCTTTTGGCTACAAACATCATCTCCGTTCGGTGCGACAGCCTTACGCCACCGTACTGGGATGGCCTGTATGCCCACACGGAACCATTCCACTGGTCGACGTCGGAGGCAACGTCTTGTTGCTCCAATCACCTCTCCGTCATCCAAGTACTGGTTCCCGTGAAATGCATACTTCATTAAATCAAACAAATGGAAGTAGGAAGGTGCGAGATCCGGGATACAGGGTGGATGAGGAAGAACAATCCAATAAAATTCTGAGAGCTCCTCTCGGGTGCACAAACTAATGTGAAGCCTTGTGTTGTCATGGAGAAGCAGAAGTTCGTTTGCATTTTTATGGCGACGAACACTGTGCCTTTAGATTCCTATGGATAGTACAATACACTACCGTGTCGATTGTTGCACCATGAGGGAGGGCACTGAGCCGTGGCTATCTCGTGCTATGGCCTGGGTGAAATCTTCGTTGCGATTCTGTGTTTAGTCTCCCGCTGTTATCGCAATTATGCTGTTATCCCCTCCTTCCGCGGGTGGCAGCAGTGGTGTGTATCGATATTCGCACCTTGGACTATCTTTGACCTGGCACTTACAGTTTCCGGTTGGGTGGCGTGCGCCAGTCGGTCGGTTGGCGTGGAGCAGCGACGAATTCTCAACGGGACGTAACTTGGCTGGGGCCGCTGGCGGTCTGTACGCGGTGTCGCAGTGTGTGGGGCTGTGTCCATTGCTACGAGGTCCGTGGCTCACCGACCCTGGATACGAAAGTTGAGTTCTGATTTAATCTACCAACAAGTCAAGACTGTTCACATTGTGTCGTTTAGGGTTCGTTGTCGGCTGCTGGGATATTCCCGCGAGCAACAACGTGATTTTCAAGTTGGAAAGTCCTAGCCACCCTCCGGTGGAGTTTCACTGTATTTGGTTATTTGAACGGAATTGCACCAGCAGAATCTTCTGGCTTGTGGCCGTTAACGTTCCGGTTACCTGCCCTTGCCGTTGATGTAAATTTCAGGCAGTATAGTTTCTTCAGTGTGTTGTTGCTGTTCAGCACGGTGTGTAGTTTGACAACTCCATCTCTGATTGGTTGTGGGCACCAATATCTTCTAAGTTGTTCCGTTGAACTCCTTGTTGTGTCCTGGTCGGGTGAAGTGGAAGTTATCTTGTCTGTGGCCCCGTTGACCGTCGGTCGGCTGGATTTTTGTCAGATCGTGAATGTTTGGTCTGACAGCCTGTCTTATCTAAGCGAGCGTTAGTGGTTGAATTCAAGGCCGACCCTCGAACATCTGAGCGCCCTTGGGTGTACTGCCTTTCTTTATTTGTTTGTAGTTGTATGGCTTCTAGTCGATTTTTTAAAAATTAAGGTTGTTTTGCCCTTAAGGCGTAAGATTCTTTAGGCCTTCAACCTAATTCAAAGAACTGTTTCACATAAGGGCTTTGGCATTTTAAAAATTTTAATGTTGTTGAATTTTTAGTGTTGGGCCTTCAGCCGATTTTGCGTTCGAGTTGTTTTGTTCTTAAGGCCTTCAGCCTAAATTAAAGAACTGTTTCACGTAAAGCATTCAGCCGATTTGAATTTAACTTGTTTGCTCTTGAAGTGCCTGATTCTTTGGGCCTTCAGCCTAACTTAAGAACTGTCTTAAGATAAGACTCTGCTTTTAAATTTCTATTTTGGTTGAGTTTTTCCTAATTAAGAACTGTTTTACGTAAGGCATTTGTTTTTTGTCCTTAAGTGTTGGGCTTTCAGCCGATTTTGAATTCAAATTGTTTGCTCTGAAAATCTTAGATTATTTGGGCCTTCAGTCTAAATAAAGAACTGTTGTAAGATAAGGCTTGTGTTTTAAATTTCTGATTATGCTTGCGTTTTAAGTTATTGGCCTTCAGCCGTTTTTTAAATTAAAGTGCTTACAGCTGCTAATTAAGTCCCAAAGATTAAAGCTGTGTGTTTAAAAAAAATTTTTTTTGGAATCGTGTAATGTTTGATTAAATAATAAAGTTGTCTTTTCGAATGTAACAGACAGTCCCTTATTTTGGCCCCTTTCCACAATTTAAACTACCTCTCCTGTCCTGCAGGTTAAGCAGGGTGTCTCAGACATCAAGTAGAATATCTTCTTCAGAGTCCCAGAATTTACCGGCTGACTTTGTCTGCGGCCGAGCACCACGCGGGAGATCGAACAGATTTGCGCGACATCGCTGCGATGATGACAGACGTCTCGCCCAGCCACTCTCCATGCTTTTGTTGACTGTCAGGTCTCCGTAGACATTCTGCAAATGCCTATGAATAACTGCGTTGCTCTGTTTCTCCGCCAAAAGGAAATCAATGGCACCTCTGTGCTTTCAACGCAACTTCGTTACGGACGCCATCTTGAACGCTACGACTAGCGCCGCCATCTAACGCAACTTCATGAAACTACCCGGCTGAAACTGGATGCTCAACGATGTTCCACAACAAATTTCGCATTTTTTCAACTGAAACTGGCCCATAAAAGAAATGTGTTGTATTACTTATTGAATGCCCTTCGTAAGTCATATAATTAAACCGAATTTATATCTGGGATTACCTGAGGCAGCGTTATAGACCTCTACTTTTCCCAGTCAGTTAACAGTCTTGCTACGTTGGATACACCGGGTACCACCCGATCACCGGAATTAAGCAATGTCGGACTTGGTTAATTCATGGACGATTGACGGTCTGGGAACGCGGGGATAAATGCTAGCGCAAAAAAGACATATACCGTGAGTGGAAAAGCGTATGTGTGTGTTTGAGTGTGTGTGTGTGTGTGTGTGTGTGTGTGTGTGTGTGTGTGTGTGTGTGTGAGAGAGAGAGAGAGAGAGAGAGAGAGAGAGAGAGAGAAAGCATGCGCGGGTTTAGAGCTTAGGGTCGTTCACCGGCGAATTTATCACCGCACTTACAAACATTAAAAGAAATGAATTTGGACAAAAGGGCATAAGCAGTAAACGCACATAGTGACACTCACTCATTTACTTCCTGCTCCCTCGCGTTGACCCACACAATCACCCCGTACCATACTCCGTAAGAAATCGGAGAAATGGTCAATGGTGCTACACCTGAGAAAACGACAGATGACCTAAAATAACAACGCCGGGACACGTGACTTGCTGACCACTTAAAAAAGCTAACCTGAGCCAGTCGGTGAAACATATTAAAGATGCTAACACTGTAAGTAAAATAAGGAACGCAAGAGAAGAGGGATTTGTGACTGGCTGACCGAAAAGTCATGAGTGAGCGAGTTAGCCCGTTAATTCATTAAGTACATGTCCATAAAATTTTAAAAAGCAAGGTGGACATATAATGGAATCTTGAAACTATAACCACTTTCGTTTGAACGTCATTCAAAATAGAAGCCATATCCGTCAGCAAATCTGTCGTTGCCCTTTGGTTTGAAAGTAAAACATAGTCTATTAAAGTGTGAAGCACAGTGATCTGTACGCCACAAGCAAAACACACTGGAGAGTCCTCAAGCCGAAGCAAGAAGCTATGGGTCATAGGACTGTGGCCTATGCGAAGACCAGTACCCAAGTGTCACTTTTGGCCTTTACTAGATATAGCTTATTTTCTGTCACTTCCAGCGATTCTTCTTCCCATTAAAGCATCAATCCGTACCTCAACAGCGAAGTGATAGCATACGTGGGGATGCCACACAGAGCTAACTAAGGAACACAATACACATCCTAGGCTGCAACATCCGCACTTTCGTTCCACACATACCCAAGTGCACAGGCAACCAGCAGAAAGAGACCTTTTTCCCCAGCGATTGTAAGTGGAGAGGGGAATTCTGATATACTGGAAAGACTGAAGGGCTATAAGGGGAGGTAGGAGGCCCTAGAAAATTAATGGTTCAAATGGCTCTGAGCACTATGGGACTCAACTGTTGAGGTGATTAGTCCCCTAGAACTTAGAACTAGTTAAACCTAACTAACCTAAGGACATCACAAACATCCATGCCCGAGGCAGGATTCGAACCTGCGACCGTAGCGGTCTTGCGGTTCCAGACTGCAGCGCCTTTAACCGCACGACCACTTCGGCCGGCATAGAAAAATAATATAAATGATCATGTAACGTACCAGAGCAGCAGTCTTAGATCATTTTCAGATGATGCCGGGATTTACTGTCTAGTGAACTCATCAGAAGGTTAAAACCCAATTACAAAATAATGAACAGAACAGCTCTGCATAATGTGGGAAGTGATAAGTGACACTTTCGTTAAACTTCAGTTACACAATTTTAAAGAATCTCCATTTAGGCCAAAACCTGGGATTAATTAACTGCATTTTTAAACAGCAGTTGTACAAATAGACCTTAGTGGAGAATAAAGGCTTATTTGTACAGCCGATGATTAAAAATGCAGTTTTTTAACAACAGTGAAGAGCCAAGGAAACTGATATAGCCATGCGTAATCAAATACAGAGATATGTAAACAGGCAGAATACAGCGCTGCGTTTGGCAACGCCTATATAAGACAGCAAGTGTCTGGCGCAGTTACTGCATCGATTACTGATGCTACAATACCACGTTATCAAGATTTAAGTGAGTTTCAACGTAATGTTATTGGCGGCGCACGAGCGATGGGACACAGCATCTCCGAGGCAGCGATGAAGTGGGGATTTTTCACTAGTGTACCGTGAATGTCAGGAATCAGGTAAAACATCAAATCTCTGACATCGCTGCGGTTGGAAAAAGATCCAGCAAGAACGGGGCCAATGACGACTGAAGAGAATCTTTCAACGTGACAGAAGTGCAACACTCCCTCAGATTGCTGCAGAGTTCAATGCTGGGCCATCAACATGTGTAATTGTGCGAACCCTTAATCGAAACATCATCAACATAGGCTTTCTGCAGAAGGCCTTATCGTGCACTCTTGATGATCGCATGACACGAAGCTTTACGCCTCGTCTGCTCCCGTCAGTGGCAGCATTGGACTACACTCCTGGAAATGGAAAAAAGAACACATTGACACCGGTGTGTCAGACCCACCATACTTGCTCCGGACACTGCGAGAGGGCTGTACAAGCAATGATCACACGCACGGCACAGCGGACACACCAGGAACCGCGGTGTTGGCCGTCGAATGGCGCTAGCTGCGCAGCATTTGTGCACCGCCGCCGTCAGTGTCAGCCAGTTTGCCGTGGCATACGGAGCTCCATCGCAGTCTTTAACACCGGTAGCATGCCGCGACAGCGTGGACGTGAACCGTATGTGCAGTTGACGGACTTTGAGCGAGGGCATATAGTGGGCATGCGGGAGGCCGGGTGGACGTACCGCCGAATTGCTCAACACGTGGGGCGTGAGGTCTCCACAGTACATCGATGTTGTCGCCAGTGGTCGGCGGAAGGTGCACGTGCCCGTCGACCTGGGACCGGACCGCAGCGACGCACGGATGCATGCCAAGACCGTAGGATCCTACGCAGTGCCGTAGGGTACCGCACCGCCACTTCCCAGCAAATTAGGGACACTGTTGCTCCTGGGGTATCGGCGAGGACCATTCGCAACCGTCTCCATGAAGCTGGGCTACGGTCCCACACACCGTTAGGCCATCTTCCGCTCACGCCCCAACATCGTGCAGCCCGCCTCCAGTGGTGTCGCGACAAGCGTGAATGGAGGGACGAATGGAGACGTGTCGTCTTCAGCGATGAGAGTCGCTTCTGCCTTGGTGCCAATGATGGTCGTATGCGTGTTTGGCGCCGTGCAGGTGAGCGCCACAATCAGGACTGCATACGACCGAGGCACACAGGGCCAACACCCGGCATCATGGTGTAGGGAGCGATCTCCTACACTGGCCGTACACCACTGGTGATCGTCGAGGGGACACTGAATAGTGCACGGTACATCCAAACCGTCATCGAACCCATCGTTCTACCATTCCTAGACCGGCAAGGGAACTTGCTGTTCCAACACGACAATGCACGTCCGCATGTATCCCGTGCCACCCAACGTGCTCTGGAAGGTGTAAGTCAACTACCCTGGCTAGCAAGATCTCCGGATCTGTCCCCCATTGAGCATGTTTGGGACTGGATGAAGCGTCGTCTCACGCGGTCTGCACGTCCAGCACGAACGCTGGTCCAACTGAGGCGCCAGGTGGAAATGGCATGGCAAGCCGTTCCACAGGACTACATCCAGCATCTCTACGATCGTCTCCATGGGAGAATAGCAGCCTGCATTGCTGCGAAAGGTGGATATACACTGTACTAGTGCCGACATTGTGCATGCTCTGTTGCCTGTGTCTATGTGCCTGTGGTTCTGTCAGTGTGATCATGTGATGTATCTGACCCCAGGAATGTGTCAATAAAGTTTCCCCTTCCTGGGACAATGAATTCACGGTGTTCTTATTTCAATTTCCAGGAGTGTATTTATGACTGGAATCATGTTGCCTGGTCGGACGAGTCTCGTTTCAAATTCTATCGAGCGGATGGACGTGTACGGGTATAGAGACAACCTCATGAATCCATGGACGCTGTATGTCAGCAGAAGAGTGTTCAAGCAGGTGGAGGCTCTGTAATGGTTTGAGGCGTGTGCAGTTGGAGTGATATGCAACCCCTGATACGTCTAGATACGACTCTGACAGGTGAAACGTACGTAAGCAACCTGTCTGGTCACCTGCAGCCAATCATGTCCATTGTGCATTCCGATGGACTTCGGCAATTCCAGCAGGACAATGCGACACCCTTACGCCCAGAATTGCTACAGAATGGTTCAAGGAACACTCTTCTGAGTTTAAACACTTCCGCTGGCCACCAAACAACCCAGACACGAACATTATTGAGCATATCTGGGATGCATTGCAACGTGACGTTCGGAAGAGATCTCCACCCCGTCGTACTCTTGTAACCTCCCCCTCACTTATCGACCTTAATGACAGTGAAAAATTAAACCGCGTGTACCTAATGGAAATTTGGGAAAAGCAATCGTCACCGAAGTTAATCTGTCGGTAAAGAAGGAGGAAAGGGTTACATCTAAATGAAAGGAAAAATGCAAATGAAACTGGTGGAAATTAGTTTTGAAAAGGGGTAAAGTTAATAAAGAAAGTAAATGTGCGGTCGTTACGTTAACAATTAACTGGCGTTAATTAGATTTGGGGAAAATTACGGTCACCAGTCCTATGGACACCTACTATAACAACTGAAAAAGAAAGGTTATTGCACATATAATTAGTACTAAAAGCGTGGCAACTGAAGGTTGATACGTGTTGTGTGAAAACTGAATGCTTGTCAGAAGTAATAAATTTCGCTACTCTCTCACTTTATTTAGCAAAAGAATTAACAAAACTGGAAAACTGAAAGTTAATTTAGTGACTGAAATTAATAGTGAACTCTGTTTCTGAAGCACTACGAAATTCAATAAAATAAGGTTAGTCTTGGGCTACCTCTACAATCATTTCAAAAGCTACTTGAATCTAGCCAATTAGAAATAAGAGATTTAACTTTGTACTTGAATTAAATGATTCTGAACAATTAACAATAGTAAAATTTGGTACGTACCAAGCTGAGCTGTAGTCACAGGTAAGCTAAAATACGGTAACAAAACTCGCACTCTTAATTTGTGCTTGTGTAATCTAAATATTGTAGTCAGCTACGAATACCTTAACTGAACTTTGAAATTAAAGCAGTGAAATCGAATGGTATTACTTTAATGCTGGAGTTTGAATTTCAACGACACTCTGGTTCATTCCGGAAAAGGAAGGGCCCCTGCTTGGTAATGCAATTGGGACAATGGGCAACAAAGGTTCATGCTAAGTTGCTGTAATTTAGTGAGGCAAATGGAGCAATTTAAAAAGCTGAGGTCTGACATACAGTTCTAAAACTTTACGTGCCATACAGTTCTAAAACTTTACGTGCTTCCAGTCTTCCTTGTTGGTTGATTGAAGGTTTGAAGTCGTCGGTCGAGGAGGTGGCAACAGTCACTCACTGTCGGCCGTCGCTGTTGCAGAAGCTGAATGTTGGCGCGCCTTCTTCTCGACACTGTCACCAGGCGAAACGGGCTCTTGATGTGCGCCAGCCAATGCTTCCCGTCCGCGACACCGTGTCAGAAACTATCATAGCAAGTCGAGCGCAATTAAATGCTGTCAAACCCCGAGAGCGCGGCAACTCGCGGGAGTGTCACACAACACACCTGCTCCACCGCACTACTCCAGCCAGAGTCTCTCTGCCCGCGCTCCATGCGGCAGAGTTATCACTACCAAAGATCCTAAACACTTTGGTTCTCCACACGACCTATCTATGTAATCGTTGGATAGCATAGTTTACCCTAGGCCAGACCCAGCGTAAAAATACAAATAATATTTACAAAACAAACAAATTATACATCGACATAAATGCATATATATATATATATATATATATATATATATATATATATATATATATATATATATATATATATATATAAACAAATAGTAAAACAATTACAATGTACAAAGACACAGAAATGTCATATCTTCAGGTAACAAAACGAGGAAAAGAAATCATAGTACAATAGATGAAAATAGGAGGATATGCATTTCCGGTGTTACACTCTTACGGATTTATGGACAGCCCTGCAGGATTCATGGTGTCAGTTCCCTCCAGCACTACTTCAGAGATTAGCCGAGTCAATGCCACGTCGTGTTGCAGCACTTCTGCGTGCTTCCGGGGTCTCTACTAGATATTAAGTAGATTTACCAGTTTCTTTGGCTCTTCAGTGTATTTGATGGCAGTAGAAAGCCAACTCACTAAAATATTAAAAACCTAGGATTTCAATTACGATCAATTTAAATTAGAACCGTTACAGAGAATATGCTGTGGAAGAGGTGAGGCTAAGATTGCATTTTTCTTCATACTACTTAAACGGTACAATGAATCAATTAAAGAGATTTCTTCTCTGTCCCCTTCTTGAGTGTGGTATGAGACTCAAGCAAGAGAAGACTGCAGAGGACATCGAAAAGTTTCGTACTATCACGAAATACGGGAGAGAGTGTTACTTCTTCAGTGTATTTGATGGCAGTAGAAAGCCAACTCACTAAAATATTAAAAACCTAGGATTTCAATTACGATCAATTTAAATTAGAACCGTTACAGAGAATATGCTGTGGAAGAGGTGAGGCTAAGATTGCATTTTTCTTCATACTACTTAAACGGTACAATGAATCAATTAAAGAGATTTCTTCTCTGTCCCCTTCTTGAGTGTGGTATGAGACTCAAGCAAGAGAAGACTGCAGAGGACATCGAAAAGTTTCGTACTATCACGAAATACGGGAGAGAGTGTTACGAATATGATAATCCAGTTCTGCTAATAAGATTTCTCCTCCGAATTATATTATTATAAATATTTTGAATGGGGAGAAATAGAGTATTTTGTTGTTGACTATTGTGCCTGATGTTTTAGAAGATGTCGTTTGTTAGCCTCGTGCGAGTAAGCCGGATTTAGATATAAGCGCACCTTGTTCCGTGCAGTGACGTATCGAATACTTGAAAGAAGCGATCAATAATTTTGATACAAATTTTCACCGGATTCCTTCTGAGCCCAGATTTCAACAAGATTACCGAAGGGACCTGCGTTTGGAAATAAAGTACAGCGAATTACCATCCAGTGATGAATAGTAGTTTGCTAATTATGACAGCATCTTTCAAGTTCCGCCGTCCTGTGGAACCGTCGACGATTTCTGTGAACATTTGTACTAAAATGAGAATTAAACATTTATGAACATAGGGCATGAGAAATTGACTGGTGATTGCTATTTGAATAACAAGTTAAATATCTGCGTTCAGTTTATCATTGATTTTTAATTAGCTACAGAGAAATTTACTTTAACGTTTTTCCACACATTATTGTGGCTGACAATGTCACATAAACCAGCTTTCATGCTAATTATTACAATTCCTCAGAAACAGTCAAATATCCATTGCTTTTTCTTATATGCCGTACTTCTTGATATATTGAGACGTTTCACATCGAAACTATTCACATTATATATTTTTAATTATAATTTACAATTAACTGTAATGACGTGCATCTACACATACAGACAGACAAAACATAAGTGGTATAGGGTTTAATACACATTTTGTTTTCACATTGTATCTCATATTTTGTTTCACCGCGGTCGGGCTTAAAAAATGTCTTTGACCGTGACCGTATTAGGTCACGTCATATTGTAACAACGACTCTGTACTATTGTAGTAGTTCTTTTCATCTGTTTTTTCGATAAAATTGTGTAATTGATGTTCTGATTTCATTTCTTTTTGTTTCATGCCATTATGTTAAGAAAACTGTAAATAAGTTTCAATGTGAATATTAATGTTTATATCAAATGTCAAGTAATATTGTAATAGAATTGAAATGTGACAAATGTTGAAACTGTTGTAAGATGTTTAAAATTGTAACTGTGCGTCTGGTCCATACGTAGGCAATGTGTTAGGATATGTAGAATGCAAAACCTTGGGTGAATACCCGGGCTGTCAGGGGGTGGTAGAAGGTGGAGGGCAGGTGAGCGCGGGAAAATGTGCGCGGACACTGCACGGCACAACGGGCTCAGTAGTAGTTGGAGTTTGGCACTGGTTTGAGCAACACCTTCTAGAGCGAGGAGGCTCTCCTGGAAGACATAGCTTCACTGAGCCTCGGGTATGCCGTTCCCATGCCCACACAGCATGGCAAAATTCCATAGGCACTAAATGGAAAAGTATTGCGAACGCTAAGAAGAATTAAAGTGCCGATACGTCAAGAGCCATAGCTGTGGTTGTATGTGTGCTCTGTGCCTCGCCATCTTGCCGCCCGCCAACCGCCGCATCAAAATCTTGAATGAAGAATAAATTCAGTAATCATTTTTTTTTAAATACAGCGATCTTAACAGTTTCAGTGTCCCCCCCCCCCCCCTCATTCATTTGAATTCTGACGCGTTCTAAATTGGTTTTATCAGCAAAAGTTAAAGTCAATATAAACGTCAAAAATTATCAGTATTTTATCTTTATCAAAATTGACATTTTGTGTGTGTTATGAAAGTACAATTTCTAGGGTAACCTATGCCCGATTTTAATCAGATTAATAGTAGTATAAAATTTAGTAGTAAACATTATAGTGTAGTGTTATGTATTCATGTTTTGCCATATCAGTAAAGAACGTGAAACTATCAGTTCAATAGATTTTCTGGTTCGAAAATTCTTCTATATTATGCAGTGTTACAACTTGTTGTTTTGCATGAATATATACCATCTTGTACAGGGAAGAAACTCGGTTAATGCCTAATTAGGTTGGCGACCGTATTATTGTCACATTGGTAGCATCTTCTGGCTTGTTTTTGATCCATCCTAACGTTTGATTGCATTTCGAACTCACTTGACAGATAATTGTTATTGCAGAGCGGATGTAAGTCTGGTTTGCCGCCATTCAGGTACACACGGTCGATATCTATGCGAAAATCCTTTCTCATAAGGTGAATCCCGCAGACTTAACATAGCACAGGCTTTAACGAGTACTGTATCAGGGATTAGAATATCACGCGACTTTAACAATTTCACTCAGTTTTTCATTCCCTGGAGAACTTATTAAGTTAAATTCGGTCGATGGACACACATAATGTTACAGAGTGCGAAAATGTTTGTCAGACTGCCGCGTAAATAGGGGGAAAATGATGATACTGATAAAATACGGGAAACCCGAGCTCGCATGGAAATATACAGACGTTAATTTGTTCCACGTGCAATTTTAGATTGGAACAGTAGATAAATTGAAAATAGATATGTGCACGCTCTGTTAATGGTCTCATTCCGAATTACAGAGTAATCACGCAAATATGCAAGTAGATGAATATGTGTTAGAAAAGAAATGAAATCTATCGCTTGACAGTGTGAAATTACATCTGAACAGATGCGATAGTCGGTCTGATTTCGCTCAAAATAATTCTCATAAAATGCTGTTTTCTGAAATGTGGTCCTTTGTTTCCATCTGGCAGTTAGAAACGTCTGATTAAGAACGAAGTCAGGCTGAAACCGATTTCCTCTCGAAAATTCGACGTCAGTAATTCGCTGAAAACCACTTTATCCCCATAAAAGGACGCAGCCATGGAATCGAGCAAATTTCGCGGCACTTTAGATTATAGGTTCCGGTCTGCACCGTACTGGCTGCGGGATCTGGCCAGGCTCCCCCAACGCTGTCCAGCCATTATCCCGCTCCTCTCGGCATCATAAAACTCCCGTGGGAGCTATAGAATAGCCAATACCCAACCGAGCAGCGTCAGACGACTAGTGCAACGCCACACCGCGGCCCGGGCGCAGCGCCTAACGTGAAGGCTCCGCGCTCATAACTCACACCCGCTGCTCAGCCCGAGAGAAATGGGTCGGAACTCTGCGAAATAATTTGATCCTGTGCAGTGTAAAAGCGTGCGTGGCACGGTGCGATCCACTGCCTCCAGACGAACAGCAGAAGGCTGTCGATCCATTAACCTCACGCAGCTCCCCTTGTTACCTTGTCTTCTCTGTGCCATGCTTTCCAGCTGCCAAATGTGTGTCGAATTACACCACTCTTTCCGCTTTACTGCAAGTTATTCATTTTTCTTCAAAGTACGGAGAATTTTTCATACTGTGCGTCCATTTTCAACAGTCTCGATTGAAGTATTTAAGTAATCGGTGTGCCAACGCATACGGGTAAGTACGGTACATGTGCACCGTCAAGCCTTTTTTAATGTGCTCAGGTTACCCGTAATTGTATGCCGTAAATACAGTGGTGTGCAAAACTTCAGAATCAAAGTAACTAACGCATGATGTATCCTTTCCAACCCACAAAGCTCGATGAAACTTGGACCATACGTAAAAATAACTGCTCCCGTACAGCACAGCACAACACAGCACATCTACATTTACACTCTGCAAACACCTGACGGTTTGTGGCGGAGGGTACCTTGAGTACCTCTATCGGTTCTCCCTTCTATTCCAGTCTCGTATTGTTCGTGGAAAGAAAAATTGTCGGTATGTCTCTGTGTAGGCTCGGATCTCTCTGATTTTATCCTCATAGTCTCTTCGCGAGATGTATGTAGGAGGGAGCAATATACTGCTTGACTCCTCGGTGAAGGTATGTTCTCGAAACTGCAACAAAACCACGTACCGAGCTACTGAGCGTCTCTCTTGCAGAATCTTCCACTGGGGTTTATCTATCATTTCCGTAACGTTTTCGCGATTACTAAATGATCCTGTAACGAAGCGCGCTGCTCTCCGTTGGATCTTCTCTATCTCTTCTATCAACGATATCGGGTACGTATCCCACACCGGTGAGCAGTATTCAAGCAGTGGGCGAACAAGTGTACTGTAACCTACTTCCTTTGTTTTCGGAATGCATTTCTTTAGGATTCTTCCAATGAATCTCAGTCTGGCATCTGCTTTACCGACGATTAATTTTATATGGTCATTCCATTTTAAATCACTCCTAATGCCTACTCCCAGATCATTTATGGAAACCTGCTTCCAGTTGCTGACCTGCTATATTGCAGCTAAATGATAAAGGATCTTCCTTTCGATGTAATCGCAGCACGTTACACTTGTCTTCATTGAGATTCAATTGCCATTCTGTAGCATCTACGAGATAGATTTTAGCTACAGTGCGACGAAAGGAAATTATGCCTCTAAAAATTATAAACATTATCTATTCAACATATGAAAAAAACAGTGAAAACGGTGAAAAATATTAATTATTTATGTAATATTTCATGATTTAATTGGACATATCGATGTGCATCATACAAAGACAATGAAAATTTTAAATTCCTTTTATGATCTGCGTTTGTCTTCCTTTGTTTTCTGTTAAGAAATTGTAATTATTTGTTAATTATTACTTGAGAATAGAGTTCATTATTATTATAAATATGAGTGAATAATTATTTGTAACTTTAATTCCTCTCTCAGTAAGCATTATCAGTGTTAATTATTTGTTTCCGCTGCAAGAAGCGCAGCCATTGATGATAGCGATTTGTATCGCGTTTTTGTCTGTGTTTTCCTTAGAAAAAAATCAATGCTTGATGAAGTCTAAATAGTATACAATACGAAAGTAAAGTTTAATAACCATTTCAAGTACTCATCTTATTTGCTCTAACAATAGAAAGTCTCTATCAACTGCCTGCTGCCATCTTAACAACTATCTCAGCGACGAATTCAAATTACGCAACTCCGCAGACATAAATGTCGAACGTGATACAAATGTGTAAAAATAAATGTGCACCGGTGGTCCCGAACTCATTTTAATGAAAATAATTCGAATTAGATTGTTTCTTTAAAAACAGTGCTCATAGCACGATCCTTATAACAAACTTTTCTAGCTGATGTATGGAGCCGAAATTAATTACGCACGAGTTGCGATGAATATTGTTTCAGGGAACATACGTCAGTGTTGTGCGCGGCTGATATTCGGTGGTTTTAATGATCATTTTGCTGAAGATAACTGTTTCCATCACAATCAATCACATAATTGGTCTGATAGTTAATATGCTCTTACTTTGTTCATTAAACGACTGTGGGGTCTGTATCAAAGGCCTTGCGGAAGTCAAGAAACACGACATCTATCTGGGAACCCGTGTCTATGGCCCTCTGAGTCTCGTGGACGAATAGCGCGAGCTGGGTTTCACACGAACTGTTGTATGAACTGTGATTTAGTGACACTTACACAACTTACAGACAACACTTTAACACAACGTTAACTTGGAGTTCTTTAGCAACTTGACCAAATCTTTAGCCGGTAGAAAAATTATTTAGTAATTACTCAATGTAATAAAATAATATTATCATTTTCATTTACAAATTAGTTAAATACCAAACCACTGAATAACACAGCGAACGCCACAATTCCCTGCACCATGCGTCAATTCGTTGCAGATCCTCCTGCATTTCAGTACAATTCTCCATTGTTACAACCTCTTGATATACTACAGCATCATCCGCAAAAAGCCTCAGTGTACTTCCGAGGTTATCCACAAGGTCATTTATGTATATTGTGAATAGCAACAGTCCTACGACACCTCCCTGCGGCACACCTGAAGTCATTTATCCACAAGGTCATTTATGTATATTGTGAACAGCAAAGGTACTACGACACTCCCCTGCGGCACACCGGAAATCACTCTTACTTTGGAAGACTTCTCTCCATTGAGAATTACATGCTGCGTTCTGTTATGTAGGAACTCTTCAATTCAATCACACAATTGGTCTGATAGTCAATATGCTCTTACTTTGTTCATTAAACGACTGTGGGGAACTGTATCAAACGCCTTGCGGAAGTCAAGAAACACAGCATCTACCTGGGAACCTGTGTCTATGGCCCTCTGAGTCTCGTGGACGAATAGCGCGAGCTGGGTTTCTTACGATCGTCTTTCTCGAAAACCATGCTGTTTCCTACAGAGTAGATTTCTAGCCTCCAGAAAAGTCATTATAATCGAATATAATACGTG
Organism: Schistocerca serialis cubense; assembly: GCF_023864345.2. NCBI lineage: Eukaryota > Metazoa > Arthropoda > Insecta > Orthoptera > Acrididae > Schistocerca > Schistocerca serialis. The sequence goes on from NC_064641.1 coordinate 183,155,107, forward strand.
TTCCAAAATTCTACAACTGATCGACGTTAGAGATACAGGTATATCACAGGCAACTGAAAGAAATAATGAGATGAACAGAAATGACACTTTTATCAAAGGATAATAAAGAAACTGAAGTAACAGAGATATAGAGCCCTATGGACCTTAGAAGAGGCGATAGATGGATCTTATTAGGGTGTGTGTTCACCAGGGACGCCAGTGCACGCTCTGGAACCTGCAGCCATTCTGACTACAAGCTTCGTACTTCAATACGTCTTCCAAATGCATCCCACACGTGCTTGGTGGTATTTAAGTCGCGTAAAAAGACAGCCCAGTTCATTTGTCGGATACGCTCTCGTCCCGAGATCCACCAACCATTGTGTTCGATGCGTTCGCACACTCTCATCCAAAAACAATGGATTCAGAGCCGAATGAACCCCTGAAAAGACGCACATGGGGAATGAGCACAGTACCACAATGATAATGACTGGTGAGCGTACCACGTTGAAGGGTTTGGAGATCAGCACGCCCACGCAACATTAGTCTCCCAACACCATAACACCATGGACCAGCGAAACGATCACATTCGAGAATGCTGTTGGATGCATACACGTTCCCGTCTACCACCACATGAGGATACGTCCAGCATTACTACTCATACTGAATCTCGTGTCATTCGAGAGGTGCACGCGAACCCCTCGTCCCTATGCTCTTGGCACCATCGTAAACCATACTATCGATACGTGGGTGTCAACGGTGCACAAAGTGCGCCCACGTAGTCGCTGTGCCGCTGTAGAGTGTGAGATTGGGTTCCTTGGAGTCCTCTTGAATGAGGTTGCAGCTGTACCTGCTGTTTTCACTGGGTCCCCTCTGGCCTGTTGTACAATGCAGCAACCATCTGCCGCTATATTTGACCACAGACCACCCCCTCTCGTACAGAAACAGTGCGTTTCGGAACGCTACCCTTGCTCGTGCAAAAATGTCGCAAGCAGTACGAAACCAGCCGGCCGTGGTGGCCCAGCGGTTCTAGGCACTTAGTCCGGAACCGCGCTGCTGCTACGGTCGCAGGTTCGAATCGTGCCTCGGGCATGGTTGTGTGTGCTGTACTTAGGTTAGTTAGGTTTAATTAGTTCTAATCTAGGGGACTGATGACCTCAGATGTTAAGTCCCATAGTGCTTAGAGCCATTTGAATTTGAAGAACCAAACCCATGGGCTAAAATCGCGAGTCTCCGTCCTTCTTCCCACTTCCGTGTGATTCTTCCACGCCTAATGTCATCCAAATGTTGCCCTGGGCCATGTTGTAATAAAGAAGACCACCACAGTGCACCGTATCTGCTCTCTGACTGACACGTGCTGTCTTTTTCCGTTCCTTTCACTGCTTGTGTCGCAGAGCCAGCCCACTTTAGCTCTATAGTCACTATAATTTATAACGTCCAGCTTGCTGTGTACGAGTCGGAGTCTTCTGGACTTTCATTCATTTTCACTGAGTTGTTATTGTGTTTATCTATTCCGTTAATAAGTGCAGCATATCAGTGTCATTTATTATTTAAACCTAAAGGCAAATTTCTTTCACATGACAAAGGCGCAATAGGTTTTTATTTTTATTTTGGAGGAACAACTTTCAAATTTTCTTTCGGCAGTCCTATTTTCCTATTTCAGGTGAAGGTCAAGGTGATTGACTGGAAGTGGCCTTAGTCAATATTCTTCCTCATTCTTGTCCAAGAACTAACTGCTGTCATTTCCCTGTGATCTATTTGTTGACTGGAGTCGAATTAATTGCATCATTATGTGAAGTACATACATTCACTTTAATTCATTAGCGTGTACTCACAATCAGTTAAGAGAATATACGATATTCACCTACTATAAAACCCGATCTCAATGTACACGCCAGTATTGACTATTTCATTAGACGAACTTATAATGTTTTCGTAATGTAAACCTGTAATGATATTCATTATGTGTTTTACTTACAATGTGACTTAGGAGGAAGTGAAGTATATAAAAAAAAACAAAGGAAAGAGAGGTAGTTAGGTGTCAACGCGGCAATCACGACGAGATCATTGGCTGCAAGGTAAGCAGGGACTGGACAGGAATGACACAATAAATCGACCACTCTCTTTTAAAAGAGCCATCACTGCGTTCGCCTTAATCGATGTAGAAAAACCACTTCAATCCTAGATGGTATGCTGACAGGGAATTAACCTCCCTCCTCCCGAATGTAATTTCAGCGCTTCAACCTTCCATCTTCTCGCTCAGTTTCACAAGTTCACTACGAAGTTATGAGGTCTCGGGGAATAGTAGGCCCACATTTGTATTTGGCATTAACAGTGAAATCCTCTCCAACCTCTATTACCCACTTGAGAACCAGCTCCAAGAAATATTATTCACATTAAAAACGTATTTTATTGATTCGTCGTGATATGTTGTGGTGTTCAACAACAAGAGACATCAACGTCTCCCATCTAATACGATGATTCCACTTACGTTCATGCTTTGAAGGGGCAAAGTTTTTAACCGTAACAGCTATGGCGAGCAATCTTGATGATGGCTAGTTTATTTCTATCAAGCTATGGGAAAAGGACGCTCAAAAATAAAAGGCGCTACGAGCCGCAAGATGGTCTTTTATTTAGCATCTGTCGGATTCCCAACAAAATCCTTCTTACTTGTGTACCTGAACTGTAACAATCAACTATTTAACAAAGGAATTTTTTGCACAAAATAATACGCAAGTATTTTTGGAATAGACTCAACCTTCGTTACTGGCTACTGTAGTGTTATCTGTGAAACATCCCAAATTTGGTCTTCTCCTAACGAAATTAGAAGGTAAATCTTACCTCAGTCCAAGTATTAAGTTGTACTTTCGTCATCCTCTACTACTTGTGGTCCTATTCAGTCTGTCATACCGAACCAGACATAGGCCGACAAACAGTTTTACGTAGATTCCTTACCATGACTCAACTTGCCGTTTTTCACGTTAGTACATCGATGCCAAAGGCGAAAAATGTGATAAGCGACAGAAAAATTCTCATGTGTGACTGGGGAACAAACTCTGAACCATTTTATTTACATTCCGTCCCGTACTCAGCCATCCACTCTCTTAACAGAATGGTCCAAGAAGTAATACATTTGTTTCCTTGTCTTACTAGCAGTGAATAACGCGTGGAACACTTCCTTGCTTGATATTGTGGACGTATCAGAATAGAATCGGAAGATCAGTCGTGTTCTCTATGGCTGGTTAGTAGCCGTTTCTGAGCAGTTGCCATTTAGATGGATCTCTCAGACCCCTTCCTCAGAAACACAGAAATAAGCACACGAAAAAATATGTAAATATTATTCCTGGATTTTTTGTTCATTTGCGAAATTTTTGTGCAAATTCTAGACTTCGTCGTTGATGTGCGGCAGCCAGCACTGGTGCAGGAACAACGCAGCTCCTGCGAGGACCCACACGCACCAACGCTGAACGGTCGGCGAGGTGATGCAGTTCGGGCATCTAGGTTCATCTGCATGATAAATTGCTCATCAGTTGTACGTCTATTCGTCAGTACTCATCTCTGCAGCCGTCGTTCATCCCTGTCATCTATGGCCCGTGGTGCTCCATAATTGCCTCAGCACCCGTTTTGGATAGCGCTTTTTGCTGTACACGGTATACTTTAACCACGGTTTCACACGTTCAGTTTAAAACTTAGCCGTTTCCAAAATGCTTCCACCCTTGGTCCGAAAGCCAATGATACTGCCTTTTCGGACATGAGATAAATCGCTTTGTTGCTTCATTGAACGACTGTAGTGTTCTCCGTGTCTTTAGATTGTTGTTTATACCCTCCACCGTTAGTGCAGCTACGTGCCGTCTGTGAGACGTTACTGCACGTTGACGTGGATCACAGACGTGGTAACACTAATGTGACTGGACAATGTTTAAAAATAAGTCTCTTGTGACAAGTTAATCTCGTCTAATTGACCTGTATACTCACAAGTCCAATGTTTTATAGCTTTTTCTCTGTATCTTCGTTATTTTGCAACTCGGACAGCTATTTGAAAATGAATTACTAATTCCATCACACTCAAAGTACTTTCCCTTGTTGTCTGGTTGTATCGTACATTTAGTAAAAATAGTGAGAATCCAGGTGTCTCCACAACATGCACATCAGTTATTCAAAGTGGGCTGCCCTAGCATCCCTTCAGAGTTGACTTCAGCACACAAACGTTCTGTCGTACCTGTTGGAAGAATGCCAGCATTTCATTCAGTCACTCATTCATTCATCCACATCTTCTGTAAATCCTAGTAAAAAGACAGCATTAAGAGAAATACGAAGGTTATTTGGAAAGTGAGGAACGATCGATCGTGAAGTGGAAAATACAGTGAAATTCTGATGAAGCTTTGCACAAATGCGTTGGGCACTGTGTGTAGTACGCCCCTCAATCGCATCATGTTGCTCTTTTCAGTTCTGAGCTCACAGTGAGAACATAAAGATGGCTAGAAATTAGCGTCTCCCGCCAAGTATGAGGGCCTGGCGAAATATTTCGCCTTAAGCTATGCAATCCACATAATACAACTGTCAGGCAGTTAGTTCTACACGACAATTCTCGGCCGCACTCTACAGGGGCAATAAAGATGCTCCTGCAGCGTTTTCGATGGGAAGTGTTTCATCACCCACTAAACTACCCCTGAGGTTCATCTCTGCTCAAATGAAAACAGACAACGAGGTGCAGTCTAGAGTAGAAAATTGTCTGTCTTCTACTACAAGGGAATTGAAAAGTTGGTATAACGTTACGACAGACGTCTAAGTCTGAGCGGCGACTGTGTAGAGAAGTAGCTGAAAGGTGTACCAGACCGCTGCATATAAAACAGTTTTGGTTTTCACTGTGGTTTCCATTTCGCGACCTATCGTTCCTTACTTTCCGAATGTAATGAATCAAGTTAAACATTAACAGGTGGAAGAGGCTACTAAGGACAAGTTATATTGACACAAAATTGTGGTTCTTGTTAATCGATTCTTAGTCACAGTTAGGACTTATCTGTATACTACTGTACACATGTATATTTGGAGAAAAGCAACTACTATGAAAACATTGGTCCTCTTGTTACATTACTCATCTGATATTTTTATCTACTCCAGCTACACCTTATCAGTCGTTAAAGAGATCGCCATAGGTGTCAGCGTACTGGAACAATTAAAAACCTCTTCAGTTGAAACTTCTGGGCTGAGCGGCCGTGGTCGATGTATAAAATTTGCACCTAATGTTTCGTCTCCATCTGTGGGAGACATCTTCTGAGGTCGTCCGGCTACTGCCATTGAGGCTCCAGGTACTCTCGCATTTATAGAACGGATAGAGGGCACCACCATTCATCACGTGATGCCGACGGTATGCCCATCTTTGGAAGGCGTCATCATTCTCTATTAAGAGTAATCGATTGTCATTCTGCTGGCGCAACGTCGACGTCCATATTTTGTCTAACTTTAAAACTTCCTCTTTTCTATTAAAATTGTTATGGTGTTTGTGAATCTCTATTGCTTCTCTATACATGCGCGCAGATGGAGACGAAACGTTAGGTGGAGATTTTATACATCGACCACGGCCTCTCATCCCGGAAGTTTCAACTAAAGACAACTCCGGCCGTGAAAGCCTACTTTGTATAATTAAAAACCGGTTCAATTAATGTCCTCTGAAGTTCACACCCTAGAGGGCTAATGTTCTGATAGGACTTTGGCGTGATCCAACAAAAACAAATCGAGTAAGACCAGACTAAATGAAGTTCTGGGATAGCAAGACATCCATTTTCTGACCACCTTTCGGAAATTATATGACTCAAATAATCACCAACAAGATTCGCAAAGTGAGCTAGTGCTCCATCATATTGTAATCATGAACATACACAAAAATCTTTTAAGATATCTTCCAACAATCTTTGGAGAATGTGAACGATGGCACACTTAATCGGGAAGAAACAGGAGAGGCTATTAACGTGCGTAATAAGCCAATTAGTTACTTACACATAAGGATTCATTTTTCTCGTTTTCCATATTTTCCGCAGGCAGAGTTCGTAACACCGTGCCATAGGTATAACATACCCAGAGATACCTTCTTTTCTATTTATGACAGCCACACTGACTTTTACACATTTTGCCTATATAAACTGCAAGATACTTCAAATAAAATAAGTCGCCAGATGAACAAGAACGCATTCCAAAAAACCTTGGTCATACTAGGAAATTGGAACTATCTAAATTTATTTCTGGGATATTGGACAGATTTTGTGTATGTTAGTACATGGCAATTGATTCCCAAACTGTCCCTTAACCGGCTTTATCCATTCTAATATTATAAATGCGAAAGTAACTGTGCTACGCTTTCCCTACTAAACCGCTGAACCAATTTCGATGAAATTTGGTATAGAAATAGCGTGAACACGTACAAAGAACATAAGATACTTTAAAATGTGTGTAGTACAACACATTTATTGATCTGAAAAATATAACGCAAAATATGGAACATTGAAAAAGTTACTTACTCTTCGACTTTTGAACTTCATTATATTTATGAAAATGCGTTTATTGTTTCATATTTTCTACATAATACGATTCAACGTAATGAATGCAACGCTTATACAATTCTCGAAGTGTTTAATCCACGCTTCCATACTAATAGCAGTCACAAACCAGTCGCATTTTAGCCGCTGAGTATCAAATGTCTCTTGTAACTTCTAACAAGATTTCCGATTTACGTGAACAGTTCGTGATCATGTGGTTAGCATTACTGACACTTGGTCATGGGATCGCGGGTCGGTTTTATGCGCTCGCAGATGGATGTGTGTTTCGTCTCCATCATCATTTTACAATCATCGACGCTCAAGTCGCCGAAGTGGAGTCAAATGAAAAGACTTTCGCTAAGTCATCAAACATCCCAACCGGGATCTCCCGGCCAGTAAAGCCACATGCACATTTTATTTCATTTTACTTACGGGGGAGCGCAGACGCGAGAAACATCAAGAACATAATCCTCAACATGTTGAATCCATATTAATATTAAAAATGCAAAAGTAGCTCCGTTTGTTGTGTTTTTACGATTACACCGCAGAACCAGTTTCGATGACATTTGGTCTGAGGTAGCTTGAACCCTGAAGAACAAAATCGGCTACTTTACACAGTGTGTAGTAGAAGATATTTCTTAATTTAAATAATATTTATTACAAGCATAGGGGAAAAATTTTATTCCTTGAAAAGTTACTTACTCTTTACTTTTGAACTTAATCATATTTGTATAGAGTGAATTCAGTCTTGGTTGCATTAAAGATGGAATTATTAGTTATTCACTTGCGACGCGATTCGCCTATAGTGAACGGCATCTTCAGAGAATCTAGGAAAATTAACAATTGTTGTTGTTGTGGTCTTCAGTCCAGAGATTCATTTGATGCAGCTCTCCATGCTACTCTATCCTGTGCAAGCTTCTTCATCTCCCAGTACCTACTGCAACCTACAACCTTCTGAATTGCTTAGTGTATTCATCTCTTAGTCTCCCTCTACGATTTTTACCCTCCACGCAGCCCTCCAGTACCAAACTGGTGATCCCTTGATGTCTCAGAACATGTCCTACCAACCGATCCCTTCTTCTAGTCAAGTTGTTGCACAAACTTCTCTTCTCCCCAATTCTATTCAATAGCTCCTCATTAGTTATGTGATCTACCTATCTAATCTTCAGCATTCTTCTGTAGCACCACATTTCGAAAGCATCTATTGTCTTCTTCTCCGAACTATTTAACTTCCATGTTTCACTTCCATATCTTCAGGATTCTTCCATGTATACAATCTTGTTTCATGATTCTTGAACGAAGTGTTAGCTATGATTAAGTTATGCTCTGTACAAAATTCTACCAGGCGGCTTCCTCTTTCATTTCTTACCCCCAATCTATATTCACCCACTACGTTCCTTCTCTTCCTACTGTCGAATTCCAGTAACCCATGACTATTAAATTTTCGTCTCCCTTCACTATCTGAATAATTTCTTTTATGTAATCATACATTTCATCAATCTCTTCGTCATCTGCAGAGCTAGTTGGCATATAAACTTGTACTATTGTAGTAGGCCTTGGCTTCGTGTCTGTCTTGGCCACAATAATGCCTTCACTATGCTGTTTGTAGTAGCTTAGCCGCACTCATATTTTTTTATTCATTATTATACCTACTCCAGCTTTACCTTTACTTGATTTTGTATTTGTAACCTAGTATTCACCGGACCAGAAGTCTTTTTCCTCCTGCCACCGAACTTCACTAATTCCCGTTATATCTGACTTTAACCTATCCATTTCCCTTTTTAAATTTTCTAACCTACCGGCCCGATTAAGGGATCTGACATTGCACGCTCCGATTCGTAGAACGCCAGTTTTCTTTCTCCTGATAACGACGTCCTCTTGAGTAGTCCCTGCCCGGAGATCCGAATGGGGGATTATTTTACCTCCGGAATATTTTACCCAAGAGGACGCCATCATCATTTATCCACACAGTAAAGCTGTATGCCCTCTCGAAAAATTACGGCCGTAGTTTCCCCTTGATTTCAGCCGTTCGCAGCACCAGCACAGCAAGGCCATTTAGGTTAGTGTTACAAGGGCAGATTAGTCAATCATCCAGACTGTTGCCCCTGCAACTACTGAAAAGGCTGCTGCCCCTCTTCAGGAACCACACGCTTGTCTGGCCTCTCAACAGACCCCCCCTCCGTTGTGGTTTCACCTACGGTACGGCTATCTGATCACTGAGGCATGCAAGCCTTCCCTCCAACGGCAAGTCCACGGTTCAAGGGGGGAGGGGGGAAATTAACAATTATCCAGTAAAAAATTTTTAAAAAACCAAAACCTCGTAAAAATTCTTTAACTCTGCAACATAAAAGTTACAGGTCCTAAATTGAGTGTACTATCTCGCATAGTCTGAAATATAAAATTTAACACTTTCCCTACTATGGGTAAATAATCACTTTATGGGTTGAGGACTCAAATACATAAAATTACATTCAGGAAATATGGGCCATGTGCATGTATAACGCTAAAATACAGAGCAATGCCGATGGTCGCAAATTGTGGCTAAAACAAGAACGACGTTAAGTTGTATACAAGATTATTAGCAACAGCCATAAAAGGGAAACAGGCAAAAGCCTACTTTGTGATGGTTTACAGTAATGTGCTAACACACCACTACACAATAATTGTAATAAAAGGCAACTCTCATATGGTAAAATCAAATATGACTTTTGAAAAATACAGATCCTGTCAGCAGAAACATCTGCAGAAGGTAAACAACATTGTTAAAATATATAAACCAAGACTTTATACAGCAGGAGGAAACAAACAGTCTGAATTACGAAAGAGCTAAGACACAGACATTATTTGATTTACAGTACGGAGACAATGCTCCTTAAATGCAAAACAGGGCCAGTTTACATCTGTCATATACGCACAACCTTCCGTCTGAGTAGACGAAAACTAAGGCGTTTGGTGTCGCAATACCGGGAAGCTCACCAAGTGGAGACGCCACGGCTTCCAACTATGGAAGGCTGTGTGCACCTGGTGCTGAATAAATTATTTGCACATGAATAACTAATAAATCCATCTTACACCAACCAAGACTGAGTTCTCTCTGTAGCTTTGCGGCGGTTGCTGTACCAGTGCCACAGAGTTTACGAATGGACTGGAATCGCTTTCGTTAATCATATTTGTGAAAATGCCTTGATTTGTTGACATGCTTTAAGTAATATTATTCAATGTACTAAATACTATGCTTATACAATTCTCAACGTGTTTCATCCATACTGTAATACTAATGCCAATATTACAAATGCAAAATGAACTTCGGCTAATTCGGTTCCAAGACTCTGCGGTTGAATGGATTCCAGTGAAATTTGGTATGGAGATAGCTTGAACCCAAAGGAAGACTATAGGTTACTTTAGAAGGAGGTACTTTTTTTTTACAATTGTTCTGACCAATTAGGGTCATGTTAACAACGTAAGTTCCTCCTTTTCTTTTGTTGTTGTTTCCTACTTTTACAGCTTTCCCTCGTTTCACCCCATGAAGTCTCTTCCTTTCTTTTGTCCACGTTGTACCCGATTTTTTAGTTCTTCTGGTTTGAAAGCCTTCCAGATTTCGGATTCTTTGATGTTGTTTCTTTCTAGATCATTCCTTACTTCTGTAATCCATGCTACTGTCGATTTCTCCTTCCGGAAATGTAGGAGTTCTTGTTTCGTTAGCCTATTTCCATCAGTTCGGTAGAGGTGTCCGAAAAAGGTTAATCTTCGTTTGGCCATAACTTCAGATATTTTCTCTATATTTTTGTAGATCTCCTCATTGCTTCATGTTTCCTAATTATCTGCAGTTTTTATTGCGCCTATTATTTTACTAATAATTCCTCTTTCCAGTACCTCTAGTTTGTCCATCTTATAGTTCATCGTTAGCGTTCATATCTATATAAACATTCTGGTCATACCACTGTGTTGAAGTGTTTTAGTTTTGTTTTTCTAGATTTACATTTATAGTTGTAAATATTTTTTGTTAAACCATATGCTCTTTCAATTTTGTTAATTCTTACATCTATAGCAGATTTTTCTAGTCCATTCTGTTGTATAGTTTTGAAACGACCCCTTAGAACAATTATACATGACTGTGCTTAAACTGACACACAATATTTTTAGCGCAACGCAATCTGACTTTCAAAAATCCCAACAAAAGAATGGCCCTGACTAACATTAACCTATACCTTTCACAAATCACTTACCTCACCAAAAATCTTCGTTACTCGAACTACTGCAATACAGCGAGCGCCACTACTGCCAGCTAAATAAAAGATTCAAACTACTGAAGGCACTAACTACTGATAGGCATAGTTAGCAAATGAAAGATTTTGATACAGAGCAAACAATGTATTTACCTTAATAGTCATAATTGACATCCAGTCTTACAAATTTCAAAACTCCGCCATTTCTCTCCCCACATCCACCACTGTTGGCGGCTCACCTCCAACTGCACAACGCTACGTGCTGTTCACAGTCAGCTGCCCAACACTACAATGGCAGACAACAATGCCAACTAGCCACAGACTGCACACAGCACAGCCAGTGATTTTCATACAGAGCGCTATGTAACGTTGACAATAAGAAAACATAAACAGCCTACTTACATAGCCCCCATGCTCCCCACAAAAATGTTACAAACTGTTTTGGGCAGTGGCCAATAATGATTTGATAAAATTTTTCATAATTACAATAACAAAGGTATCAAATGCACACACTTATTGATAAAATGTTGGTCAAAAGCTAACATTTTCTCACAGTCCATAAAGACAGTCCAGATTGTTCATCACAGTAAAATTGCAGTGTTTTTCACAGTCTGAGCAGTAAAAGAAAATGCACACGGAAGTAGTGGATTTCCATGCAGTCTTGAAGAAGTAGTGTTGTCCTTCCAACGAAAAGACAGTGCTGACTCTTGACATGCAGACAGGTAATGGGCCACAACAGAGCAAACCCACCACAGACTCAGTCGAAGTTTTGAAGAATATTAGTAGGTAGGTCATCACAGAGTAGACCCACTGTAGTCCTGGTAGAGATTACGGTATTGGTGGGCCACCAGAGGTGCAGACCCACTGCAGTCCTTGTGGAAATAATGGTACTGGTGAGTCATCAAAGGTGTAGACCCACTGTAGTCCTTGTAGAAATAATGGTATTGGTGGGTCATCAAAGATGCAGACCCACTGTAGTCCCTGTAGAGATGGCCAGCAGCCATCTGTTGTGACTGTGCGGGTGCACAATCACCATTGAAGAGTCTTGCAGATAATATAGCAAGTCCATAACCACCACTTGTGCACTTACAAAGTTTTTGGAATTGTCCTTAGAACCAGCAATGCTGTTACCCAGTCCCTTGCTGAATTATTAACACACATGAAAACACTAACAGTCCCTACTTCTCACATATTGTCCATATACTATGACCAACAGAAACGTGTGCAGTGAAATGGAACTTACAAGTTAATAATATGATGAACTGGTTTCAATTACAATTTTATAACATAAGAATACAATTACAAAGGTACAAAATACATCATTCAAGAACATAACAATACAGATAACATTTGTAGTAAAACAGGATTTTCAAAAGAACTATGACATAAGTACATACATAAAAGATCAGAATGACTTTCGAAACATCAACATTAGCATTAAAACAAAACAGAATAAATAATGTCTAAACATCTTTACGAGAAAAATAACATAGTATTTGGAAAAATTCTACAACATAAATCTTATTAGCTAAACACATAAAGACAGGAAAAACACAAATATACAAGAGTACACAAACACATAGCGGGATAACACAAGAGGAAAGAGCAGGGTTTGTTTTCAGTGTAACATTTGGTACTGTAGTCCAACCCAAAACTTCATTCCGTAGATCTTTCGTCTTATTGCAACATTTGCGTCCACCAGAAAAAATCCTATCCAAGCATGCTTTCTGTATTTATATGTTCACATATTTCTTACCTCATTATTTATTTTCCATTATCTTACCTCATCATTTATTTCCAAGAAAATCCTACCTAAACCTGTTGTCTCTAAACCCTACTTTTTTGTTCATATCCTCTTTCAAAATACTTTTTTGGCCAAACTATTTTCTTATAGCTTCTCAATGCATTTCTTCCAATTCATCACAACTCATTCTCTTATATAGTGTACCCCCTCTTAAGCTAACTTAAATCTACTGAGTTCAGATGCTAAACTAAGGGACGAGGCAATGCAGCACCTTAAAACAATTAACACAAACATCAATGACAAAAAATTCAAATTGGCAAAGCAATTGCAATATTACAACTAATATAAGGCACTGTGCAGCAAACAAGAAAAATAAATTCGTAGTAAAACTGGCTTAAAAGAGTAATACAAAGTGAAATTTAGTAACACTATGCCTGGCAAACAGCCGCAGTAAATGCTATAACTTATACCTAAGCATGAAAAAGCTCAAGCACAAAAAATAGTACACTAAAGACAACAAATCAGATAAAGGAAATGTATAATCACATCTTGATGTGTATGTAATTAAAGTGGTGCACCACAACTTATTCTATGAGAAATATTACCAAGTAGTTGAAAAGAAAATTATGTATGCAAGTCCTGTGAAGGGAAATATCTTTTTGTGCTCCTTCGTTTTTTTTAAGTTATTATTTACGGGATCTGTAGACAAAATATTTGTATTAGTACATCTATAAATTTTATTTTAACCAATGCTGCAGTGCAGCTAGAAACTAGATATTAAACAAATTGAGTAAATAAATACATAAAGCAAGCCATATGGCATTTCTCTCAACTAGCAAGACAATAGCCGTGAAATGTTTCTCATTGTTTCATTAGGCATTTTAGTAAATATCATAAATTAAGAGCTCCACAGTATAATCATATGTTTTCAAGTTTGAACATGTCGTATTTGCGATGCTTTCTACAAAGGAATGTCAATAGCGAGGATAATGGCCTCCCTTTTTTTTCTCCACCTGTGCCTCTGAAAAGGCACACACTAATGGCTTTTTCTCCAGGCGTCTGACACAGCTGGGTGCCCACGGCGCATAACGTGCAGGTGGTCACTTAACTTTCTTATGGAAATATTTACGACAGCAGTTTCTGTTATAGTGGCAGTCTCATACAAAAAATTTCACAGGTCGAGAATTTGCGTTGCAAATGTGTAGATACAAAATCTTATGAATATAACAGTGTCCAAAAAATTTTCGCCAGCATTGTGATACATTCACGTATTTACACACATTTCACAACTCTTAAAGTACGATTCTTGGTTTCCAACATCCTTTTTCACAAGTCAGAGTCCCTAACCACTATTCATTACTCCTTACCTTATTACACATATAAATATTCGTCATCACTTCTTCAATATTTCATCATAACAGATACGTAGCATAATCAAATTCCTCATATAGCATCAGATAATTGACCATCTCAGCAGCATAATACACATCGTCGTCGTAAAAATAACATCATAACACCTCAGTCAACTCTCAAAATCGTCCTAGCTTCCTCCAATAATTTCAAAACCTAAAAAAATTCTCTGCTCATTTCAGTAGTGTCATCTACCTCAAACGTACTTTAAAAATCATGATCTCATACCAAATATATCATTCAAAGCTCTCATACTATCACAATGGGTCCGAAAAAATATGAACAGTTCACTAAGTACAGACAAAATACAATTTCGTAAGTGTGAAGTTATCCAACGGTATAATTACGTAAACATCTGTCACTGATGTAGTAAAATAAATGTTTGTCTCTCTCAGCTAAATAATGAGATAGCTGTGTAATTCTGTGTTAGTGAAACATGGTACCGATGTGTAAAGTTGTATAAGCAAATACCATATTAGCTAGGGCTCCTTGTGCTTGCCAAACACATGGTACACAAAGTAAGTGTGTACCCCCCTGAGGATTAATGTAATTATACCCTCAGGTGTTACAGATTACAGCAATGGAATGAAATGTATCACGGAAAACCTTTGTATCGTTGTACTTCAAATATCTTTAAAAATAAATGTTTTAAGTACAAAATTCATCACTCAAATACGTGTACTGTAGCGCTAAACTGTGCATCTTGTTGTAAGATAATCTCTGTGGAAGTGTCGTAATTATCGTCCTCCGAAAGCTAAGTTCTGCAGAAGTCGATGTACTTACCTCATGATACACAAAAGTGAAATGCTTTGCGTATAGATATCATTGTTATTACGCTTATTGCCGTGATGAAGAAAGTACTGTGCTGTAACGTATTGTTGTCCTACGGAAAAGGCTGTCTCCTTGTAGCTATACCACAAAAGTTACTACTAAAAAATGTTTTACTTTACAGAAGAATTCAGAAAAACTGTGCAGATATAAAACAGATACACCGCAAAAGCAACATTGTAAATTGTCACTCATTAGTAGCGTCGTGATAAAACCGTGTAGTTGTCACATAAACTAACCACTGTGTCGTCTGGTATCTCACAGAAAGTACTTTAAATTCAGAATGTATTTTCAAGTAAACCAAACTGTTGCATTAAAATCTCATTAGCAGTACCAGTATATGTTCTAAGTATGTAAGCCTTATAGTCGTTACATAATCGTGCAACTAACAAGCAAGAATGTACACACACAGTAGCACTGTGACGTCTATTCACTATAACATTGCATTCGTAATTTCTGTTTCAATAAGTTCTCTTGGTTCTTGACTGGATATTTAACTTCAAACATTGTTGCATATTAATAGATTCTAAGTCTGACAAAGCATACTAGCAATGTAAAGTGAAAAGTTATATGGCAAAGACAAAGTTAAAAAGCAGATTATCTTTCAATAAACGGTTTTACATGTGAAATGTGATGTAAAACTTTACTCTTCCTAGTACGCAGAGTTTCAACTTCAACGCAATTATCATGTGGTATATGTCGGATTCTGTATGGTCCATTGTAAACTAGAAAGAATTTGTGACTCAAGTGTTTCTTCTTATGTGACAATGAATGAGCTTTAATGAGAACTTTCTGACCAATATATAATTTCTTTGCATTTGCTTTACCGTGTAGTTTTCTCCTTTTGTCTGCTGCAGATTTTATATTTATCATAGCCAAATCAATTATGTCTTTGTGTCGAAGTTTACGTGTATTCGGGAAAGGTACAAGCTCTCTGATTCTGTTCGGTGGTTCTTCATTCTTCAGTACAAGAGTAGTTGGTAAAGCAGTGGAGTCATGAGGCATTTCATTCAGCACATTTTGAAATAAGTGTAAATATCTGTCCCAATGCTGATGCTTTCTGTGACAATAAAGTCTGCAAAGCTTCTTGATTTCTTTCATAATCCGTTCGGAGGGGCTACAATGTCGTGAGTACAATGAAATAAAAACAGGTTAGATTTTATGATTCCGAAGCATGTGTGACCAAACAGCAGATCTGAATTGCGGTCCGTTATCTGAAATGACTTTACTAACGTGTCCAACTTCACGTAAGAAATTTTTAACAAAGGCGTTGGATACAGACCGTCCAGTGGCTTTACGTAACGGTGTGAAAGAAACAAATTTTGAAGTGAGTTCAACAGCGACTAGAATGTACGAAAATCCATTAGATGTTCTGACATGCGGTCCCAAGAGATCGACAGCAGCAAATTCTTTTAATTTAGAAGGAATGATAGGAAACAGCGGTGCACGATGTGAGATAGTAGATGGTTTCGCCTTTTGACAAAGTTTACAAATAGACAAGACTCTTCGAATTCTCTTTTCCATATTGTTAAAATAACAAGTCGTTCGAAGAATATGATAACATTTTCGTGGACCAAAATGTGCGTAGCTGAAACGAATGTACCAAATGAGCTTATTAACAAAATCGTCTGGAATTCAAACTACCCATAGCTTGTCATCAACAGTGCAGCGTTTGAAGAGTATGTTGTTTCTAACCAGGTAATAATGCCGAATCTGAGTATGTGTCTTTTCATGCCATTTACTTTTGATGTCTTTCCAAATCGGATCTTTATCTTGTTCATGAGCAATATCCTTTAAAGATGTGGTGATGAAGTTTTCAAAGGCGACTTTCTGAATGTAAAGAGTACTGAAATTTTTCTCGAGGTTGCCTTCTGTGTTACTTTCCTCAAGCCCAGCCGGTGCGCGTGACAGTGCGTCCGCAACAATGTTCTCCTTGGCGGGAATGTAGACTATTGTGAAGTGGAATTCTTGCAGAAACAATGCCCAGCGTTTTAATCTGTCATGATTTAATTTTGAAGACATAAGAAATTGTAATGCACGATGATCACTGTATACTTTTACGTGCTTACCAGAAAGAAAGAAACGGAATTTGTTAAATGCCCAATCGATAGCTAAAGCTTCTAATTCAGTAACGGAATAATTTTTTCAGATTTTGTTAGCACTCGGCTAGCAAAAGCAATGGTTTTCTGAATGGTAGTGTCATTTCTTATGGCTTCTTGAAATAAATGGGCACCAAGACCGACTTTAGAAGAATCCGTGCTAATGCAGAAATCTTGTGACAGATCTGGATGAGCTAGTATTGGCGCGTTAAGTAGCGATTCTTTCAAAGAATTGAATTGCAACTGTGATTGTTCGTCCCAGTTCCAAATAGTATTTTTTCCAGTGAGAGAACAAAGTTTTGGTGTAACAAGAATTGGCATATTCAGAAAACGATGGTAAAAATTTACGAGACCTAGAAAACTGCGGACTTGTTTTTTTGTGGATGGAACTGGAATGGCTCTGATTGCTTCTAACTTTTCAGGATCCGGTTGAATGCCTTCAGAAGAAATAATATGCCCCAAAAACCTCACCTTTGACCTACCGAATTCAGACTTTTCCAAGTTAACTGTAATCCCAGATTCTGCAAAAATACATAACAAACTGTTGAGGATGCGATTATGTTGTTCCCATGAAGCTTCTGCTATTAGAATATCGTCCACATATAAGGTGATGTGACGTTTTAAGAACTCAGGTAATATGGAATTTAGCCCGCGAATGAATGCTGCTGAAGAAATGTTCAAAAAATGGCTCTGAGCACTATGGGACTTAACATCTGTGGTCATCAGTCCCCTAGAACTTAGAACTACTTAAACCTAACTAACCTAAGGACATCACACACATCCATGCCCGAGGCAGGATTCGAACCTGCGACCGTAGTAGTCGCGCGGTTCCGGACTGAGCGCCTGAACCGCTAGACCACCGCAGACGGCAAGAAAAGTTCAAACCAAAAGGAAGTTTCCGAAACTGATAACAAACGCCGAAACAAAGGAAAGCTGTGTATTTTCTACATTCTGGATGAAGTTCGACCTGATAAAAGCTGGATCTCAGATCAATAGAAGACAACACTTTTACACCATTAAAATTTTGAAGAAGTGCTTCCAACGTTTGCAGCCTGTCTGTTTCAGCAATAATGATAGTATTGATTTGTCTCGAATCTAAGACAAGCCTGATCGATCCATTTTTCTTCTCAACAACATGTAATGGATTGTTGTATGAGCTTACTGCAGGCTCAATAATGCACTCGTCAAGCATAGATTGTATTTCTGTTCTAACACGGTCCCTATAATGCGTCGGAATTACGTATGGTCTAACACAAAATTTAGTATGCTCATGAACACGAAATTGGTATTGAAATCCCTTGATTGTTCCTGTTTTGTGAGTAAAAACTGTGGAATGTGCTTGTAAAATCTCAAAAAGATCCTCCCTATCAGTGTCATTACAATTCTCAATTGTTTGAATTTTATTCTGAATTAACTCATTAGTATCAAATGCGCCGTCGATATCATCCCTGTCAGTACTTGCAGAGTGATTGTTAGTGTCAAGTTCCGTCGAAAATTCCGAACTGTTGTCTAACAGGAGGTAAAGCCGATTAATTTCTTCGTCATGATTTGAGAGCCAATCTTCAAATTTCAAAGCTACTGATTTACCTTCTTTTTCTAAACTTATTTCAGCATCATGAAAACTTAAGATTGCTTTGTATTCATTCAAAAAGTCTACTCCCAGTATAATTTCCGTCGACAATAATGGAACAATAAGAAAGTTCATAGAGAAGCTGTGGCTTTGACAAAAGAATTCTAAGATGGTTTGTTGGCGTACATCTACACTTTTTCCAAAGATTGCACCTTGTAATTTAATCTTACGTAACGGAAGTGTGGGGCAATCGTTCAATTTGTTGCATTTGCTAAAGGCTGTTTCACTAATTACTGAAATGGGACTGCCAGAGTCAAGTACTGCCGTAAATTTTACGTCATTTACGGTAATGTGAATCACAGGATATGCAATGTTATTATGTTTTACGTCGTGTTCTTGAAGTAAGATGTCCCTAATGTCTTCCATTTTTACGTAATTACTAGCTACGGCAGCTGCATCGTTAGTTTCATAAGTACGTTTTGTGGCTGCCAGCAGTATGAGTCATTGCCTATTGTGTCTTTGTTGGCGCGCGTCGTTATTGGGATTTGGAGACCTAACTTCTACAAATTCACCTTGTCGAGAGGGCCCTGCCCTGTTTGAATCCCGCCGATTTTGATGCAATTCAGCTCTGTCGTTACGATCATATCGTCTGTCGTCATGTCGGTAGATTCTATAGTTTCTTTCTTGTCGGTCACGTGGTGGAGAATTTCTCCCTGAATCGTAACTGCGCGCTGGACCGTTGCATCTGAAGTTATTCTGTCTCCCCTGATAATAATTATTTTGGTTCCCATATTGTCTGTTTCTCTGATTGTCTCTGTGATAGTCATTACTGCGGAGAGGTGATCTTTCCCTGTAATTATTACTACTCTGCCAACGTTTGTCATACGGGTGGTGTCTGTTTTGGTCACGATTTACGTTGCAAGAATAGCCTTGTCGTGTATTATTTCTGTCATCGCGGAATTGTGACGGATGTGATCTGTAATTGGTGTGCTCCTGTTTTAGTGTTCCGCGATTGTCAGTGTTAATTTCCAGTTGTTGTAACAGTCCCTGAAAAGCTTCAATGTCGTCTTTGCAATGTCCTGCTAAAATAATATGTCGTAAATGTTCAGGCAGTTTGATTAAGCAAATGCGGATGAGTTCTGAGGGGCTGGTATGGGTTTGACAGGTACTGATTCTTGTGCAACATGTCTTCAAAATATTTCACAAGACTGGAAAATTCAGATTGTTCGAAATGTTTCATCGTTATGATGCTATGTTTTACTCGGTCTTATGTAGCTTGAGACCAATATGCTGAGAGGAAGGCATGATAAAATTCTCCTTCACTGTGACAATCGTGAATGACCGATCGCATTCTTACAGCTGGTTCATTCTCAAGTAGCCACACATAAATTCTAATCTGTGTTCTAATGACCAGTTGGGAGGAAAACAATGAGAGAATTGATGGAGCCATGCTTGTGGATGAATATCGTTGCCAGAATTCTTAAATGTTTTGAATTTACGTGTACTAATGAACAGCTTATAATCAAAATCAGCATGTCGGCGAGTCGCAAGTCTGTCATTGCTACGTCGTTACGACGGTTCCATCTCAAAATTCGGTGTACCTTGCCAATGTCTTTCATAATTTCCAAAGTGTCCTGTGTTATTATTTTGTGGTTGTTCCGTATTTCTAAGTCCCTCTTGCCGTGTTGGAGCGCGACGTTCTCTGAAATATGTAATTTTTCTGTTACTTGTGGCAACTGATGTTGTACTTCCCGGATTTCTCTTTTGTGTTGCGTATTAATTTGATTCTGATTT
Organism: Schistocerca serialis cubense; assembly: GCF_023864345.2. NCBI lineage: Eukaryota > Metazoa > Arthropoda > Insecta > Orthoptera > Acrididae > Schistocerca > Schistocerca serialis. The sequence goes on from NC_064641.1 coordinate 183,175,287, forward strand.
TGTTTGAATTTCTTAATTTGTTCATACTCTTCTGTGTCAGTGATGGCTACAGGTCTTGTGTCATTCAGATCATCATCTACCTTTGTAGATAAGTTAGTGAACTGTTCCGAAAGTTCGGCTACTTTCTCCGATAGTGTGCTTATTTCCTCAGTGTGTTTTTCTGAACCAAGTTTCAGAGTATCTACTGTGTCCTTTAAGTTTTCCTTAGTTTTTGCAGGTTGCGTAACCGAATCGGTAGATGCAACTGAGTCAATTTTAGCTTGCAAGGTGTCGTGATTTTCATGAACAATGGTTTGCAGTTCTTTTATGGCTGCTTCGTGATTCTGTAATGCATTTTCATGCCGCGAAAAAATAGGTTGAAAATGCTCACAAATTTGTGTTTTCACTCCATTACAGACTTTTTGACATTTCGATTCAATGTTATGTAACTCAGTATTTAAATCTTCACGTGTTTGTTCAAGTGTGGTGTCTAATTTTTGAATCTTTTGCTGTGTTTGTCCCATTTGTTGTATTAATTGTAATAACAATGCACTGGTGTCTGAAACATGTTCCTCAGTGCTTTTCGGCAGTGAATTTGCACCGGCAACATTCACATTTTGACAAGCAGAAAATATGTCTTGACTTATTTGAGAAAACGGTGAGGACCCAAAACCTGAATCTACAGTATTTGCGAGATTGTGTCCTGTCATTTCGGATTCCTGAGGCGAGCTATTGGCGACCGATCGATCGATAATGCTTCCCTGTTCACTAATTGTTTCACTGTCTACGCCATTATTTGCCGCCCGCTCCATTTCCCTATGCACAATTACCACTAGTTTGAACATTAGTTAATTCATTACATGGTGGCGCTAACACACTGCTTTCGTCTTCACTGTCATTTCTCAGTTTACTTTGGAGCCTAGTATTACGTTTCTCACACGCTATTACTGTCACAATATTTCACACGACAACACAGAAAAGCACAATTTGAAGAGTAAGGCCGGCCGAAGTGGCCGTGCGGTTAAAGGCGCTGCAGTCTGGAACCGCAAGACCGCTACGGTCGCAGGTTCGAATCCTGCCTCGGGCGTGGATGTTTGTGATGTCCTTAGGTTAGTTAGGTTTAACTAGTTCTAAGTTCTAGGGGACTAATGACCTCAGCAGTTGAGTCCCATAGTGCTCAGAGCCATTTGAACCATTTTTTGAAGAGTAAAATAAGAAAACACATTAACATAGGACTGAACATAATATCTAGTTAATTGAGCACAGCTGCGAAATACTTGGTGCAAATCTACATGCATGCCACAACAACAATGAAAGACTGCAATTACAAAGGAGATTCACTCTACAATTACGCGCTCGGAATAAACAATAGCTACACTAATTACACAAACTATAAGAAAAAAATCAGAAGATTCCAGTGAGGTATCCTCGGCAAAGGGTCGACATATGAAACGTCCCCTTTGTACAATTATACATGACTGTGCTTAAACTGACACACAATATTTTTAGCGCAACACAATCTGACTTTCAAAAATCCCTACAAAAGAATGGCCCTGACTAACATTAACCTATACCTTTCACAAATCACTTACCTCACCAAAAATCTTCGTTACTCGAACTACTGCAATACAGCGAGCGCCACTACTGTCAGCTAAATAAAAGATTCAAACTACTGAAGGCACTAACTACTGATAGGCATAGTTAGCAAATGAAAGATTTTGATAGAGAGCAAACAATGTCTTTACCTTAATAGTCATAATTGACATCCAGTCTTACAAATTTCAAAACTCCGCCATTTCTCTCCCCACATCCACCACTGCTGGCGGCTCACCTCCAACTGCGCAACGCTACGCGCTGTTCACAGCCAGCTGCCCAACACTACAATGGCAGACAACAATGCCAACTAGCCACAGACTGCACACAGCACAGCCAGTGATTTTCATACAGAGCGCTACGTAACGTTGCCAATAAGAAAACATAAACAGCCTACTTACAGTTTCTCCAAGATATTTGAATTTATTTACTCGCTCTATTTTACCTAATTGTGTTTCTATGCATTTTGGCGCATTTTTTTATATTTGTCATATATTTTGTTTTTTCAGCGGAAATTTTGAGACTAGTTCTGTTTGCTATTTTTTCAGAAGTTTCGTTTGAGTATCTGCTTCTGTCAGGTTTTCTGAAAGTATTGCAAAGGCATCCGCAAAAGCCAAGCAGTTTACCTTAACTCCATTTGTTTTCCTTCCCTGAGTTATTGGTTGAATTTTGTGATTTTTTAGCTTCGAATTCCAGATACTTACAATTTTTTCTAGAACACAATTAAGCAGTAAAGGTGATGAAGCATTATCTTGTCTAACACCCGTTTTTATTTCAAGTGGCTGAGATACTTCTCCCATAAATTTGACTTTAGTACCTGTTAGTGTTTCACGAATTATATTTGCTAATTTTGATTTTGACACCAAATTCTCTAATGCCTTATCTATTGTTTCTCTGTATATACGATCAAATGCTTTCTTGAAATCAATAAATGACACTATTATTGGTTTGCTGGTCAACATTCTATGGCCGATTATTGACTTAAAGTTAAAAATTTGTTCTGCACAGAATCTTCCCTTTCGAAAACCACCCTGATATTCTCCCAGTTATTTGTCTAATGTATCAAACACTCTGTTCAGGAGTATTTTTGATAATATTTTGTATGCACTGGCAGAAGTGACACTCCTCTGTAATTATTGACATTTTGTTTGTCTCCCTTTTTATGTCTTGGGTGGATTAATGCTGTTTCCTATTCAACTGCAATCTTTTCAGTTTTCCAATGTTCTCAAAAAGCAGCTGTAGATCTTTAAGATTTTTGGTGCTGACCACTTCAATAATGAGAAGGAGGTATTATTTTTCTGAGTATTATTAAAATTTCTAAAATTAATACTATATATGTGAGTGGGGTGCAGTGGATGTTGGAGCGTTGGTCGGCGACTCTTAGTGTTTATAGATTATTTCGTGGCAGTGTGAATCCATTGTTCTTGTGCGTGCGGTTTATGATTGTCAGTTACTACATAACCTGGCGCAGCTGGAGAGATTTTGCAGAGATCCAACAGTAAAATCCAACGGTAAGCCTGAGAACTAAATTTAACACTATTACGACATGCCCTCTGACCTTAAGTCTGGTTTGGAGAATTGATCAAACAGAGATTGAGTTGCGATAGTTACTCGAACACAACAAACCTCGGAGCAATTGCACGTCCGCCGGAATTTGGATGAAGAACTTCGTTGGGCTGTAAGAGCTACAGAGACAGAAGAACATTCATAAGACATACGTGTTTTAGAGGCTGATCATCAAGCGTCTTGTAGCTTCCGAGACGGCGGAGTCATTTAATGTCTGTACGATAAACAGACAGAAATTGTAAATTTACATATGGAGTGTGGGAGGCTTTTGGTGACGCTGCATATGATTATGATCTATTAACTATGCTTATCACAAATTAGTCGTAGCAAATGGATGAATAAAAAATGTAGGCACCATTACATATTAAAATGGAAGGGAGAAACGGTTGGTATGTGTTGCTCCAGTGACAAAATCTCAAATCTAGTACTGTGTGAGCCAGTGGACTCTCTAGAAACACTAGTCCTGAAAAAATATAATGAATCGAGACATCTTTTAAATATAATAAGAAAACATAATGCATATTTTCAGATTCGACATACGGTAAAATAACAGTGGAAAGGGTACAGTACTGCCAGACATTGAAAATAGGTACAACATTCTTCGTTATTCTTGTCAGAACAACATATTTTTTGTAATAATAACTCAATTTCACTTAATACACCGAAGACGTATTCTGGTGTAGGAAAGAAGGACAATTTACTTATTTAATTGATCACATGTGCACTCCCACAAAATAAATCCCTACATCCAATTTGGTGAGATCTGTGAAATGAATGAATGTATGGTCGTCTGCTAACCACAGATAGTGAATGTGCAATATATGATCACCTTTGGGACGGTCCTTTGGTCACCTTTGGTGGAAACAAAGAGATGAAATTTACCTGAGCTTTGAGCGCCTGAAATGTGGCTGACCAATACGGTAGCATGGTGCTCCCCCACCTCGGCGGAGGTGCGAGATGATCTGAAGAATGGCCATGTTTCACCACTGTGGCGCTAGATCTTGTATTGGTCTTAGGTGTGCTCTGTAAAGACAAAAGAGTGGAGAGAATGGCATGTATGTGAAGTACTTAAGATTAGTTTGGAATAATTATTTCTCTATTTCAGGAACTTTTGGGGGGAGAAATAAATTAGGGGCAGGTAGTATTAATGGGATCGTAGTAATCTTCGGAAGTGACCAACGGTCACAATGAAACCACGTGTAGCAATAAGTTGAAATACTTCCGAGTGCTAAAGTTAAGCTGAATTACTGGCGTGTGTATTATAAGCTGGAAATATTTAAGAAATGGCGTGTGCAGGACTTGAAATTAGAGACGAGCACTTCCATATGGTGAGTACTGTGTGAGTCTCAATCTCTGTATGAGACAAAGGATAAAGAGAAGTACTCGTCCAAGGTATCAGTTGAGGACTCGCGTGTGATGAATATGATCTTAATATTACTTTGTGTGTTATTCATCCATGTGACGCTAGTTTCAAACTCTAATACCCTGAGAGAGAAGCAAGGTGAGTCAACCGTCTATCCAGCAACGCCACTTGGCTTGCACTGCACAGGAAGAAGTGCATATATCCTCCAGAGTCCCTAGTAGGAAAGAAAAGTTACGAAGTAGGACACTGTCGTGTGAAACTGGGATGAATACTAATTGAAGTGGGAAAGCTGAAAGCGATGTGATTATAACGTTGTGACTATTCCTTGTGTTGTATTCCATGTCGCCAGTGTGGTGTATTTCATGTAATTTGAGTATGTGTGGTTTCCATGGGAGAGTAGCAAGATAGGTTCAGAGGCAGTGGGTTATCCATGTTCCTTTTTGTACCACTCGGTCTGCAGGAAATTTTCGTGATGATGGGTGTGAGATTCGAAGTGTGAGATATAGCAAAAGATCCACCATCCTATCCAGAAAGTGCACTGTAGTGTTAGATAATTACGAGACCATAAGGTAGAGAATCACCAATGTAGAGCCATGCCCACTGGGCGGAGTTTGTCATGTGCATTTGTTGTAGATAATGTAATGGTGTGTTTAGATTATCTTTGAATCATAATAGAATTTATCGGAATAAAAAAGATAGTGAAAAGAAAAAGATTGGTGGCCTTGTTCTTCGAATAGTGTGTAGTCATGATATCCAGAATTTATAATGTGTGCGCCATTCATATTCAGTGTGATGGCCACGAGTTGATCAAAGCCATTGGGTAAGAAAGAAAACGTGGTATTGCCAGTGCGTAGTGAATAATCAGAGTTGTGTAAATTACTAATAGTCAGATTTGCGTTATCCGTTTCCGTTGCGTAATATTCAAACAGGAGAATAATTTGTAGCTTAATTGTGAGTACTAGAGCTCAAAATCAGTCATTGACATTACTCGATAAATAAGAATAAATCCACTCGCTTGGCAGAATCTGCTAACCACAGATAGTGAATGTGCAATATATGATCATCTTTGAGACAGTCCTTTGGTCACCTTTGGTGGAAACAAAGAGATGAAATTTACCTGAGCTTTGAGCGCCTGAAATGTGGCTGACCAATACGGTAGCATGGTGCTCCCCCACCTCGGCGGAGGTGCAAGATAACCTGAAGAACGGCCATGTTTCACCACTCTGACGCTAGATCTTGTATTGGTCTTAGGTGTGCTCCGTAAAGACAAAAGAGTGGAGAGAATGGCATGTATGTGAAGTACTTAAGATTAGTTTGGAATAATTACTTCTCTATTTCAGGAACCTTTGGGGGGAGAATTAAATTACAGGCAGGTAATATTAATGGGATTGTAGTCATCTTCAGAAGTGACCAACGGTCACAATGAAACCACGTGTAGCAATAAGTTGAAATACTTCCGAGTGATAAAGTTAAGCTGTATTACTGGCGTGTGTACTATAAGTTGGAAATATTTAAGAAATGGCGTGTGCAGGACTTGGAATTAGAGACGAGCACTTCCACGTGGTGAGTACTGTGTGAGTCTCAATCTGCTTGATGCCACAGTATGAGCAAGGCATGTGGGTGCCTCTCACAGTAACAGATTTGTTATGTACTTACTTACAGGCAATGCATAATTTTTTATACATACGTCTCTACACCATTGTATAAAAAGACATTTATACGTTACTGGCTTATTTATTCACAATCACTCTTCGCAATAAAAATACTGATATGCGAGAGCAGTGGAGGGTAACAGTCATAATGTAATATGCATGTCCCAGTGCTGCGTGGAAATTGCAAGCAGTATTCACTACTTCCAACCATTGCAGTTCTAATTATTTCTATATGTCTTTTCCTCTTGGTACCGTGAGGGAGTCTTGTAATATGGTGACCTTAGGGTTTTGGTCCGGAAAGGGAAGCTTCACGCAGGGGAACGGAATATTCGAAGATTTTTTTATGCTGAAAGCTGTTCTCCACTCACTACCCACAGGAGGAGAGTCTGCGTTCTACACTCCTGGAAATGGAAAAAAGAACACATTGACACCGGTGTGTCACACCCACCATACTTGCTCCGGACACTGCGAGAGGGCTGTACAAGCAATGATCACACGCACGGCACAGCGGATACACCAGGAACCGCGGTGTTGGCCGTTGAATGGCGCTCGCTGCGCAGCATTTGTGCACCGCCGCCGTCAGTGTCAGCCAGTTTGCCGTGGCATACAGAGCTCCATCGCAGTCTTTAACACTGGTAGCATGCCGCGACAGCGTGGACGTGAACCGTATGTGCAGTTGACGGACTTTGAGCGAGGGCATATAGTGGGCATGCGGGAGGCCGGGTGGACGTACCGCCGAATTGCTCAACACGTGGGGCGTGAGGTCTCCACAGTACATCGATGTTGTCGCCAGTGGTCGGCGGAAGGTGCACGTGCCCGTCGACCTGGGACCGGACCGCAGCGACGCACGGATGCACGCCAAGACCGTAGGATCCTACGCAGTGCCGTAGGGGACCGCACCGCCACTTTCCAGCAAATTAGGGACACTGTTGCTCCTGGGGTATCGGCGAGGACCATTCGCAACCGTCTCCATGAAGCTGGGCTACGGTCCCGCACACCGTTAGGCCGTCTTCCGCTCAAGCCCCAACATCGTGCAGCCCGCCTCCAGTGGTGTCGCGACAGACGTGAATGGAGGGACGAATGGAGACGTGTCGTCTTCAGCGATGAGAGTCGCTTCTGCCTTGGTGCCAATGATGGTCGTATGCGTGTTTGGCGCCGTGCAGGTGAGCGCCACAATCAGGACTGCATACGACCGAGGCACACAGGGCCAACACCCGGCATCATGGTGTGGGGAGCGATCTCCTACACTGGCCGTACACCACTGGTGATCGTCGAGGGGACACTGAACAGTGCACGGTACATCCAAACCGTCATCGAACCCATCGTTCTACCATTCCTAGACCGGCAAGGGAACTTGCTGTTCCAACACGACAATGCACGTCCGCATGTATCCCGTGCCACCCAACGTGCTCTGGAAGGTGTAAGTCAACTACCCTGGCCAGCAAGATCTCCGGATCTGTCCCCCATTGAGCATGTTTGGGACTGGATGAAGCGTCGTCTCACGCGGTCTGCACGTCCAGCACGAACGCTGGTCCAACTGAGGCGCCAGGTGGAAATGGCATGGCAAGCCGTTCCACAGGACTACATCCAGCATCTCTACGATCGTCTCCATGGGAGAATAGCAGCCTGCATTGCTGCGAAAGGTGGATATACACTGTACTAGTGCCGACATTGTGCATGCTCTGTTGCCTGTGTCTATGTGCCTGTGGTTCTGTCAGTGTGATCATGTGATGTATCTGACCCCAGGAATGTGTCAATAAAGTTTCCCCTTCCTGGGACAATGAATTCACGGTGTTCTTATTTCAATTTCCAGGAGTGTATAACGATACGTTTACGGTATTGTATACATACACATACAGTTATAAATTTCCCCGTTCGTAGTCGCTAATTATAGCAATATGTTTACTTTTGTGCTGTAACATATAGCTATAATCAGCGGTGGAAATATATTTGCGAACGCCGACCGTGTGCGGCTGTTTCTTGTTGGATCGTCTGATCAGTCGGAAGTTGTATTGTAGAGGAGAGTATATAATTATTTTTGGATAGCTCAACATGAATTTTCTAAGGGACCGTAGTTTATCATGCATTTACCAGTAGAATATGGCGCAGAGAAAATATTTCGCCGCATGCAACTTCCATCCGATTTCGACGAAAGAATTCGTGACTGTGAACTCTCTATTTGGCAGAAACATAAAGAAAATTAAATAACTTCATGAAGGAGTGAGACATAGATTCTATACTAAATAAATAATCCATACACCAGTTGATTTAACTGTGAATTTATGGCAATTAATAGATGAACTTACACTGCAATGAAGGATTTAACATGGATGCCGTTTTGACTGGCACTTCTCTTCTCGTAATGAAAATAATACCTTTGACGTTTTCAGATACACGTCGCACAATAAATCTACTGCTATGCAGTATTGCACTTTCAGTATTGCACTTTTACTTTACACTAAAATAATATCATTTTTAACGATAATAATATGGCAAGACATGCGCGTCCGACACAAGTTACAAGAGACAAGAGAAAAATTAGTAACGGTTCATCGAGAATATCTCGTACATCAAAAAGAAATGTGTAAAAGTTTTCTTCTTCTGTCCGTTTTTCGCACCGCGGTTTTCAAAGTCAATAACTCACTGTATCTCTGACAGTGCTTAGACAATAAACAAGTTACGTCACAGGTCGTTCACTTTTTACATTCTCGCAACATTATTTGCTAACTGTAGCTGTTGCCGAGCGACTGCTCGATTAGTGAATGATTTAAAATGATAAGGCAATCACATAATGTTACAGTTCCCAGCCCAGCAAGACTTTGGAGTGAGGACAGGGAGTGTTCTAAACAGATCCTCTGTGTGAGAAGTGAAAAGAATCCTTTTTAACAAAAATAAGAATCTGAAAATATAGAAGATAACAGGAAGCTACAGAACGTGGGAACAGTCGTTAAGCCTGTCGGAGACGGCTTGAGCATTCGTTCAAATTTTAGTAAGAGGTTCTCTGGTTCATTCATAGTAATTGCTTTGGTGTCTACGCCGAGTTTCCATGCATGTATACGTGGATTTCTTTTGGTTTGACACGGCAGAAAATCTGTCCCGTGGTGGGAGAGATTTCTTACCTTCCTCCCCGTGCTACGAGAGTAATACGACCGTCACTCCAAAAGAAATACACACTATCTTTTTAAAAAATCCATCTTTTATTCTACATGTTTGGAAGTCTTACAGTGTGTAGATACATCCTTTAGAAACAATATTTTCATTTCTCCACATAATTTCCATCCCTCTCAACTGCCTTACGCCAACTTGGAACCTGTGGCTGTACACCCGCAAGGTAAAATTCTGGACCAACCTGTTGGAGCCACTATTTGGCAGCGTGCACAAGGCAGTCATCATCTTCAAACCTTGTTCCACGAAGAGAGTCTTTCAGTTTCCCAAAGAGATGATAGTCACATGGAGCCAGGTCAGGACTGTAAGTCGGGTGTTTCAGTGTTGTCCACCCGAAATTTGTGATCGCTTCCATGGTTTTTTGAGTGATATGGGGACGTGCATTGTCGCGCAACAGCAAAACATCCTGCTTTTGCCGATGTGGTCGAACACGACTCAGTCGAGCTGGAAGTTTATTCAGTGTCGTCACATATACATCAGAAGTTATGGTGGTTCCACTTGGCGTGATGTCCACAAGCAAGAGTCCTTGGGAATCGAAAAACACCGTAGCCATAACTTTTCCAGCAGAAGGTGTAGTTTTGATTTTTTTTTTTTTTTCAATGGGTGAATTTCCATGATGCCACTCCATTGATTGCCTCTTCGTCTCTGGTGAAAAACGATGGAGCCATGTTTCATCACCTGTCACAATTCTTCCAAGAAATTCATCTCCACCATTCTCGTACTGTTCCAAAAGTTCGCTGCATACCGATTACCTTGTTTCTTTGTGAGCCACTGTCAGCATCCTGGGAACCCACCTGGCAAAAACCGTTTTTAACGCCAACGCTTTCAGTATTCTGCAAACACTTCCTTCCCAAAGTTGCGTGACAATTCGTTCACTGTGATGCGTCTGTCAGCAGTCACCAATTCGTTAACTCTCTGCACATTGTCTGGAGTGTGTGCAGTACCAAGCATGCCGCTGCGAGGACAATCCTGAATATTGCCGTGCCCGCTTTCATCACGTAACCTGCTTGCCCACCGACTAACTGTACTGCGATCGACAGCAGCATCTCCATACACCTTTTTCAACCTCTTGTGGATGTTCCCCACTGTCTCGTTTTCACAGCACAGGAATTCTATGACAGCACGTTGCTTCTGACGAACGTCAAGTGTAGCAACCATCTTGAAGACATGCTTTGACGGCGCCACTCACGGGAACAAGTTGAACTGAGTTTGAAAACAAGCGGGAAGGAGGTATCTACACACTGTAAAACTTTCTCACATGCAGAACGAAAACTGTACGTTTACAAAAATAGTGTGCATTTCTTTTGGAGTGACCCTCGTATATCTTACTGGTTACCTACGACAAAATTAGCAAGACTGGAAATTATAACCCTATTTATTAAAATATCGTTGGTCAGAGCTCGCAAGGCCTGTTGCAACTGGCCGACGAGATTCCAGTGCTAGTAAAACCAGCTCAGTTTGGGAAGGAAAAGTTAGAAGACACTTGTTTCGGGGGTGGCGTGGATGACATTTGTTCCAGAGCTTGTGGCACAGGAAGATGTCTCTGATCTGGAACAAAATACAGAGGCAAGACTGGACTTAGAATTTATAGCCACCACCGTAGCTGTCTTATGCACTTAGGCACCTTAAGAGTGCTAATCATGGACCGTTTTTGCAGCCACCGAGATGAGGCGATTGCAAAGTCATCTACTTCTTTCAGGATTTTGCAGATCTAATTTTCATAGCTAGCCAGTTGCACCCGATATGTGCTAAGCGAGAGTAATAGTGTTTGTCCATGCTTTCGTGGGAAATTTCTTTAAATAACTAACCTTCTCTGCAAGCCCTGCCCTTATTTGTGAAATCGTTTTATGTTGTTCTCTTATGTGTCCACCCACTGTCGCCAAGGCTATAGTTTGTATTTGCAATGACTTCTCCACCTGTTACACGTTTGTATTTTTTATTCAGTGGATAAATCAATTTTTATGTCTCTTGCTAACGGATCAGATTGTTGTAGTGATCATTTGTTTCCTTTTGTGGTTTATAGGTCCGGTTATCAATGTGTCTATGTGAAGTGAGGTACCCATTCGTTTATGCTTAATTTGGCCACCTCTCTTAATTTTCACTTGAGTCAATATCTGTGGCGTCACCTTGTTTCTTTTAAATTGGCGTGCTCTTATACGGAACTTTCCGTCTTCAAACGTCACCAATGATAGGATCCGTAGCATCCGAGGGGTATGCTAAACAACTCAACCAGTACCTCACAATGTGCATGTATGCGTGCGTTTTTCTTAAACCATGTTAAGAAATTCCGATTGAAGAACTAAGGACTGAATGATTATATACTATTATAGTTACACTAAAATTTTAGCTTATTGTCATAGGAACATATAAGAAATGTAATTATTGATAGTTTCATCAGTGTCTGATCGTATTATATTTTTTGTATTCGCATGGCTTGCAGTATTTCGGCACTGTCGATTTTTTTTTTTTTTTTTTTTGTATAGAAACTGATGTGAAAATATTTTTAAATCAGTCTTGCTTAAGTTAGCGTAATGCAGTCTATAAAGGCAACAGTTAATGACTTGTGATTGCAGTTGCCTTAGACTGCATATTTTTTCAAATTTGTGAGCAGTGTCTTTCCTTTAATATCAGCTTCTAATTCTGGTGCAGGCCAGGAAATTTTGTATTTTCTGGTGCGAGTTGTATTTAAGCGGTTTAAATACTCGCAGATTTCTAGATTATTAGATGTGCTGCGTTTAACACATTATAGTTTTTCCACAGAAACTGTCGCTAATGCTTGTACATTATTCAATTTCGTTAACAGTAGGTTTTTTGTGAGGAGCTGAAATATTTTTTCTGCACTAATTATTAAATTCATTAAACATTTTTATGAACATTTGTTTGCTTAGAGTTGTCGGTAAGCAGTGGCCGCATCCATCCCACGACTCCAGAAATGCCTTCTTTCTGAATCCGTCAAGAACACTATCACACAGTAACTGATTTACCGATTGTACGAATAATATGGTACAAGTTACAGTTTACCCCACAACATGCTTCGTCTCGTAAGTTTCAGCTGTCTAAAATGAACGATATGGAAATGTTTTCTTTCTGGTGAGTAAGTTAAGCACAAAAAAGAAGATGGGAGAGAATGTGTGGGATACATCACATCCATAAATATAGTGACCAAACAGGAGAAATGGTATAGTATTCTGACTTATAGCGTTCAGAAGGCTGCTGCCCGTTTAAAACATTCTCTTTCTAGAGTTTTCTTTCCACTGATAAATCCCCGCAGCACAGCAAAAGTAAATTCCGCATGGAATGCAATTATTTCTTCGTGCTCATTGTACCACCAGTTAGCAATCCACATTACACCTGAACTAAGGATAACTTAGCATCTCTCCCCAGATAAGAGGTAATTTCAAAATGTTAACTAAATTCCTTCCATCACATGTTTCCATACTACAGTTCATCTCAATTTTACACATATTTCCTTGCAGATTATTAATGAAACTTTGCGTTATTGTCGTGGTAGCTGTCCCGACTCTAAAAGTCCTTGCATGAGACGGTGCAGGGTTTAATTGTGAAAGACATTCAACTCCCAAATTACTACTACGTCATAATAAATGTGGTCTACTTTGTATCGCGTACAGCCAACCAACCAAACTTCCATCTAAAAAGAAAGATGGGACGATATTACTGAAGCGCCCCGTTACTATTGTGAACCTAAATTACTTTTTATGACTTGGCATTCAGACATTAAAACAAGGACAAGGTTTTTTCAGTATTTTCAAGACTATTCTCAGTACTTCACTCACCAGAATAGAGAAGCAGTAGTTATAACAGCGATAAACTACTTCCCTGATAAACTTTGAATTAGTCGTTGGCTTTAGGATGGATAAAACTGCGTGACATTAGTTACACGTGACCATTTGCAAACCAATACACATACAGCGATAAAGCAAGTACGAAACAAATACAATAATAATTACAATAGCTCACAAGTTTATTCTCCTCCGAGTCACTGTTTTCAGATATTAATACTCTAACTACTGAATAACCACAATAATGACACTAGTCCTTAATAAAGCAATACAACTCGCAAAAAATCAGATAATAGGAACAGGTTTTGAGCGTCTCAATAAAGTACATGTCAACATGGTGACTACTTTTTACTATACTATTATTTACCGGTAAATATGACTTTTAAATGGAGATGTGGTTACATTATTAGATTCTTCGACGCCATATGAAACTAATTATCAGCGTAGCAGACAACACCTGGACGTCACACTGTCTTCCTCCTTCTTGTGATAGGCCTATCTTTCTGGTATCAGCAAATTATTCTGATTTTCATTCATTTTTATTTCCACCATGCTGAACATTAAGCATTTTCCAGTGATGACATCTCGCCTGTATGGGTTTCCTCACAATATTTGTAGACACTTTTATGTGACAATGTTTTCCACACTGCCTTACGTAAAACGTGAAAGAAAGAGTCCACACAAATGGGAATACATTAAGCTCCACCATAAAATGAAATATGAATTACTGCCAGTAAATGCCAATACTGAACTACTTAGTTTACAGTTTCTCATGTTGAACTGTATGCACAATTAAATGAAAGCAGCTTTCTCTTGGCCGCGGGCAAGAGTGCACGCTGTAGAGCAATAAAACCGGTAGGGAACCAGCTCCCGATGGCATTTGTGGAAGTGCTGATCACACACGCTTGTAGGGCCTCGCTGGACAGTCAGGCTGGGCAGTGGTTTGAAACAAAGCCACTCTGCCACTGGACGGCCAAAGTCACACGATACAGATCGTAACCACAGGCTGTGCTCAGACAACAGAGACCGCTTTTAGAGAACTGTTTGCGGTTTGGAAGATAGTGCCATTTTTGGCAGATTCCCAGAAAAACTATTGTGGAAGAACTGCAGGCAGGTAACTTCACCGGAAAACACGGGCTGTTAAGAGAACATATTAGAAAGTGGAAAGGAAAAGAAAGTTTAGAGCTCCTTTGTAGATTGTGAAATACCGCCTCAGTGCTCAGATGCTGTCAGGACCGAATATTTAAGAAATTGTGAAAATGGCTACCATAGGTTAATGTCAAAAATTTGTAGTAAGGTACATGGCTGTGCTTCCAGATGTCCACCCTTACAGGCCAGCACACCAAACAGAGTGTGGGGATGAGTATTACATTTGTCAGAGTGTCAAGTCTAACGAATTTTGTAGCTAGTTAACCACTTGAAATACGAATAAGAAGGGGGGAGGGGTATTGCGGAGAGGGGGGCGCGGAGACTAACGTCTTGTAGGACAACTTCTGACTGGTGAGCACACACAATATTTATCATTCACCCAAACAAAATACTGCGATGCTGACAAACGCAGAGAACAGAATTTTTATTATGGGAAGCGAACTGCAGTAAGTTGCTTCTCAGACAGGTGCCTTCTTGCCTTCTCTGACGGTATTCGCCGTGGGCTGACTTCACTCCTAGACGACTTCTAGAGATTTATCCGAAACGAAAGGCTTTCATCTAGCTGTGCTAAACTTTTGACTCGACTGGTTGGTGCAGAGCTAATGACTGATACTGCAGCCTTTCCAGCCACCATCTGCAGATCACAAGAATGGTGAACTCTAGCCGCATCATAGAGCCAAACAGTAGGGAAAGTCGAATCATTTTTTACAATTCTCCGTAATTTCATTCTGCAGTTAGAGGTTCAACATATTATCAACTCCAGTAGTAGATGCATACACATATCCTTCTGTAGTATTTTCTATCTCTATGTATTAACCTTGAAACACGTATGTATTCAGTGTATTCATTAACAGCGATGGCGAGGCATGACAGAATCTCTGACCAGAGAGTTATTTATCGTTGCTAGTCTGCGCTTGACCGCGCGAGTGTTCAGTTGCGAGTTGGACTCAGTTCAGTTGCGTATAGCGAGTCGACAGGAATGGAAGTTGTGAGTTGGACTCAGTCGGTAGTTTTGTGTGAGGAGTCGCCAGTAGCATTAGCGAGTGGACGTTTGTACTGAGCGGGTGTCGACATGGGTCGGCGGCGTGCTCCCTTACATCTCTGGTCACAGGTATATTGTTAACGAAGGTAATGAAGCAGCATTGCGCTCAGCTAATAACATATGTTAATTGTAATTAATTTGTTCAAGAATTGCCCCAATAATAATTTTTCTACAAAGTAACCTTTTTAAAGAAAAAGATTCATTTCAAGTTAAATAATATATCTTAAGCATCCCCTCAAGAATCAAAATTAAACATGGGCCAGCATTGCATGGAGCTGTGCCGAAAAATAAGAGCAGATATAGATGCAGTTTACTGAGGTAAGAATTTGGGTTTATGTGTCCAGGTTTAATTATTGCACAGGGCCGAAGGTCAGTGCAGCTGCCCTTATAAAATTTATCAGGTCCATCTTAACGTTAATTTTGTGGGGACTTAGCATTTTTGCACATTTTTATTATCATTGAGGTTTATTACTGTGGGGAGTTTACATTTGGGGCATTATTATTCTTTAATTTTGCAAGGAGGTTACGCATAACTCATTTTTACTATTCATTTTTGTGTGGAGTCTACATTTGGCTCAGTATCATCGTCTTTTATTTTCACGGGGAGGTTACACTTGGCGACATCCGGACCAGCATCGTATTTCTTTGAGAATCTTCTGAAAAGTAGTCAGATATCTGCTCTTATTTACTAAAATATAATTAGCATTTGGCGCAACGCTTTTACTAATTTTGTGACTTTCTCCCACAGGTCATCGGCAATTTGTTGCTCTTTGTTGTATTTATGTTTGTTGCATTTTGTATTGTCTTTGTCTCATTTGTGAATAATTGTGACTAGTGTAAAAATGCCGCGAAAGACTATTAATAGTGCATCGCGAGGTAAAATGAGTGAAATAACCGAATTAAACAACTTGGCCGATAGTAATTGTGACACGCAATGTAATAATGACAATCCTCCATTTAGTGATAATCAGTGTGTACCGACCACCAATGTTGATTTTGATCTTATTGTTGGACAGATAAATTCAATTGCGTCGTCTGTTAATTTAACGACAATTGATGACGCGGGGCGTTCTGTTGTAATGAGCGCTGCCCAGCTTAACAAAACTGGTTTGCAAAATTCACGTAACGAACAGACGAATTTTTGTAATGAAAATGAACAGAATACTCAAAGTAGGACAGATTTATTTAATTCCGATTTAGTGACCAATAGTGCACATCCGATTGGCAAACATTTTCAAGAATCACGGAATATCCAAATGGATACACAAAACGTGACAATTTCAGATACACCATCAAACAGCACAGACAATAGAAATGCTATTTTTGGCTCGGATCAAATGATGGCATTATTGCAACAAATTCTTCAATCAAACAAACAAAATAGTGAAGATAACAAACAAGTTAAAGAAAGTTTAAAAAAACCTAATGAAATTAATGAAAGACAAGAGAACAATCTCAAACAATTAGATGAAGATTTCAAACAACAGCTCAATGAAAAATTAGACAACAATTCTAGACAGCTTAGTGTACAGATTAAAGCCATTGCCGCGCAGTGTCATGATACTAAAGAACAGTTACGCGAGGAAATTGAGACGTGCGCTAGGAAAAGTAGTGAAGAAATTAGGTCTGTTGCTCAAGAATTAAGGGATATGCAAACAGCTGCAACAGAATCACTCAGAGACGAAATTAGTACAGTCGGTAAACAATGCTCTGAAAAAGCTACACAATAACGCGACGAGTTTAAACTAATGACAGCAGAACTTTCGTGCACAATGGATGCAAAGGTAGACGCGAAATTCGACCAACAGAACACTCAAATTGACGAACGTTTTAATCAACACCTACAAAACAGTGATACGCGTTTCCGTAAATTTATACAGGAACAGAATAAAGTAAAACGACAAGTAATGGAAACAATCACAGCACAGAGACAAGAAGACAAACGTAAATTGTTCACGAAAGCAAAAACATATGTAGACAACAATATTGCTACAGTGTCCGACGAAATTAATACCATCAAACAGTTGAACACAGAATTGCGTGATGAAATTTCTGATCTTAAATCAAAAACAGATACACACACAGTAGATATTCAGACAGTGACGGACAGATTCAAACAATTAGAACTAACACAGGATTCCGATGTCGTCAAAGCTGACGTTTAAAAATTGAACAAAACCACACATAAATTACAAAAACAGATTAATGCTTCTGACAGTAAAAACGATGATCAGGCAAAAATACTGACTGAAAAATATGATGAATTGGCCAGTCGTATTGATGTTATCGAAAGTAATAATGACAACAAATCAGACGATACTGCACCATTTTCGTTTAACCAAACACCTGAATTCCAAAATTTACAGCAGACAGTCAATGAGATCGATTCATCTAATAATACATTACGTAGAAAGTTGTCAAGTTTACAGCAAGAAGTAACATAGATGAAAAATATTTCAGTTAATAACACATCACAGCAGACGCCACTTAGCGAATATTTGTCAGACTCACGCAGTGCGTATAATTTGGGTAATCTACAGAGAGTACGCGACTTAGATTCCGAACAGACACAGACAAATAGATTCTCTTACAATCCTGAACCTGTTCCATCATACAGAGACGATAATTTTGATTACAAACATTTTCTGTCAGTGAGAAAATTTAAAGTGTTTAAAAATGACAGAGCACAGATACACGATTTGAACTGGATACGTCGATTTATTTTTGTACTTTCAATAGCATTGCCTGTAATGAAGAAACTACAATTAGCATGGATACAGCAATTTATTTTTGAATTTTCACCAGCATTGCCTGTAATGCAAAAGCTAAAATTTATTTGCAGTGCGTAATTAACCTCAGGGGATTCATTACGCTTTAATGAATATGTCCAGTAGCGAGCATAGGGCCCCGAGCTGTAGTAGTGCTGTTTCATCTTCAGTTTTCTGCACTGCTGCCTTCTCTTCTACTATCCTTTATATCTATCAAAATAGCTCTTTAACTATCACTCTATCTAGTATTAAGAATGTGTAATGAAAACCCGATGTAACAAGTTTTTCTTTACCGAAAGTGACAATTAACCTCAGGGGATTCATTAGGCTTTAATGAATATGTGCCGTAGCGTGCATAGGGCCCCGAGCTGTAGTAGTGCTGTTTCATCTTTAGTTTTCTGCACTGCTGCCTTCTCTTCCACTATCCTTTATATCTATCAAAACAGCTCTTTAACTATTGCTCTATCTAGTATTAAGAAATAAGTCAAGAAAACCTGATATGACAAATTTTTACCGGAAGTGACAATTTTCATTAGACGCTGCAGAAATGACAACCACGAGAACTTTAATAACAGATAAAATCGCAATCATCAATATGCACAAAATTTTCAGCACATTTTTGGTAACAATACACGTTTTTCACCACAACAGCATGAAAGTCAGCCGTTTAACATGCCTAGCCAACAATGCGGTCTACAGGGTCAACCAAACTTTAATGTTTCGCCGCGTGCACGTATAGTCCCAGCTACAACAAATAGTAACGCACGCCAGCAAGGAAATAACTACGTGCGGAAAACACAATACTTCAATTCCTATCGCAATGCACCGTATAGGAATGACTGTCACGACAGACGTAAAAATAATGAACAGAATTTTCAACGTACATTTAATAACAGTCAATCTCCCGAACAGCAAAATCATCGACAGGAACATATTCTCATGAATGAACCAGATAGTAGATATCATCCCGAACGTAATACGTCAGGAAGAAATAACAGAACAGTTCAAATAGTCGAAATGCCACAGAATCCTCCTGAAAATAATAACACGTCAGATAGAATCTGACTAGATTCTGTACAGGTCGCATCTTCCAGTAACACAAGCACTACTTTTGACACGCAGAATGTTGTTCACGAAAATGTTATTACTTTTGACGACATCAGAGACACTCTTTTGCAGGAAAGACCAGTTGTTCATAAAACCATTTCACATCCTGTCATCGAAATTTTCAGCAGTAATCGATTCCGGATCACCTACGTCAGTAATAAATGAAGAAACTTTCGACGAGTGTAACAAAGAGAATATCTATCCTAAACTACCATTAGGCAAAACGAAAGTGAAAGGAGCAGTATCGAGTAAAGGAGTAGACGTTAAATTACAGACGCATTTATCATTTTATATTGCAGGTCATACATTTCACTCAAATTTTTGGATTGTTCCTTTATTGACAACAGACGTTATTTTAGGTACTAATTTTCTGGTACAGTTATTGATTTTCTTAATTCCTATTTAATGTTGAAGGACGAAAATGTACAACTAGCTTTAGAATTTCAGCACTCTTTATCTGCGGCAGAACAAATAATTAATTGTACAGAGGTCATTTCCGTATCACGTAGCATAGACTATGATTCCACATTGTTCGCAGATACGTACGTACACAACTATAATACTCCAGACGAAGCCGAGTATGATGTTATACAGACGATTTCTGATAAAGTCAAGCAGAGCAGTGCAAATACAGACGACGAACGGACGCAACTACACAAAATTCTTTTACAGCAATCTCCAGTTTTTGACAACATTGCTGGTACTATGTCCGGTTTTATGTATGAGTTTCAAGTCAAACAGCATGACACATTTAAAGCCAAGCATTATCCCATTCCGTATATTCATAGAGAACAGGTTAAGAAAGAATTGCAGGATATGCTTGACCAAGGAATTATTGAACCGGCAGTTAGTCCGTACATAAAACCGCTCCATATTGTTAAGAAAAAGGATGGCTCACTTTGCCTCGTGCTTGATTCTCGTCATATCAATTACTTAATTATTAATGAAACAGATCGACCACAGACACTGGAGGAACTACTACAGAAATTTCACGGTACTGCTATTTATTCTACATTAGATCTGAAATCGGGATTTTGGCAAATTCAGCTCCATCCGAACTGCAGAAAGTACACAGCATTTTTTCTGTTTTGGCAATTGTTATCAATTTTGCAAATTACCATTCGGTTTAACTATTTCTTCTGCAGCTTTTATTCGCGGTTTGAATACAATACTTCCGACAGAACTTAAAGACAGAATCACGACGTACGTAGATGACATTCTTATTGCAGAAGCTAACTGGTCTGGACACAATCTGATTCTAGAACAACTGTTGCAAACTTTTCATGCTCAAGGACTCACAGTTAACCTCAGTAAATCGCATTTTGGTAAAACTTCTATAAAATTTCTTGGACACGTAATTTCAGCAGAAGGCATTGCGCCTGATCCGGAAAAACTTGAAGCTTTACGTGACATTACTGTTCCTACAACGAAGAAGCAACTACGCAGTTTTTTGGGTTTAATTAACTTTTTTCGTAAATTTATTCATCACTCTGCTTTAGATACCCCACATTATGTCAATTGACAGGTAAAATACTATTTGGTCCTGGGATAAGCAAGCACATTCTGAATTTATGAACCTGGAACACGTCTTGTTGAATGCACCACTTTTATCGCACCCAGATCTTACGAGAAATTTTTCCATTGCCACCGACAGTTCTATCACCGCTTTAGGCGTACATATTTTTCAGGAATTTGAAGAAGATGGCTCTACAGTAATTAAAAACATCGCATTTGCAAGTCGCATTCTGTCACCTGCTGAACGAAATTATTCCGTTACCGAGCTGGAAACAT
Organism: Schistocerca serialis cubense; assembly: GCF_023864345.2. Taxonomy (NCBI): domain Eukaryota; kingdom Metazoa; phylum Arthropoda; class Insecta; order Orthoptera; family Acrididae; genus Schistocerca; species Schistocerca serialis. The sequence continues at coordinate 183,196,262 of NC_064641.1, forward strand.
TATGTGTTGTTTGGGCTTTTACGAGATTTTGACATTTTCTTTGTGGCAGACATACCACCGTATACACAGACCACAGAGCGATACAATTCTTACTTTCAGCTAAATTTTCACTCGACAGATTAAGCAGATGGAAGCTTTATTTACAAGAATTTAATTTTACAATTGTTCACATTCCCGTCATACAAAATGGTGTAGCAGACGCACTATCCCGTTCTCTCAGCAACAATCAGCAAGACATCGCAACCAACTTCTGCAAAGCAAATTTCAGCGTCATGTACATTCAGCAAGTTGCATTTGAAAATTTTATTTCGTCTCATTACAGGACATAACACAAGAGCAGAGTAAAGACAACGTATGGAAAGAGATTAAACACCTCTGGCAAGATAGGAATAATGTTACAATTAGAAACCATTACCCTGTACGCAATGACATTCTGTTTCGCCGCTCTCATCCTGACAGCAACAATTGGTTATTATGCATTCCTGACGAACTGGTTAACAAATTAATTTGGAATACTCATTTAAGTTACGCACATTACGGAGCTAGAAGACGTTTTCTTATACTGAGACAGAACTGTTATTTTTCGAACATGGAGAAACGTATACGACGAGTTTTAGCGTCATGTAAAATCTGCCAGAAAGCTAAGTCAGACACAACTTCACATATTCGTCCATTATATCCCATTGTACCTGTTAAATTGAGACACATGGCGCTGTAGACATTTTTGGTCCGATTCCCAGAACTAATAGAGGTTCTTGCTACATCTTTGTCGCTGTTGAACTCACTTCAAAATTTGTTACCTTCACTCCGTTACGCAAAGCTACTGCTAAAACTGTTTCGAAAGCATTTGTGAAACATTTTTTATTTCATGTAGGATATGTGATGAATGTAATTTACGACAATGGATCACAGTTTCGATCTGCTATATGGACACGTATGTTACGAGCTAGAAACGTTTCTCCGATCTATATATTCAGGTACCATGCTTCTTCGAACCCTTGTGAACGATTAATGAAAGAAATTGGTAAACTGTGTAGAATATACTGCCATAAAAGACATGTCGATAGACATATTGATTGGGACACACACATACACTCATTCCAGGATGTAATTAATTCCATACCAAATGAATCCACTATGCTATCTCCGTCTGTTATACTTAAAAACGTTGAACCACCTAACAAAATTTAAGAATTAGTAACATTTCCTACATCTCGTCGACTACGACACCATGAAATAATTGACATTGCGCTGAACAACATCAAACGTGCCGCAGAGCGCCAGAGAAGACAACAAAAACAGGTTTGTATACGCCGTGACTTCCACATTGGACAGAAGATATTAGTAAGTACACACCATTTATGTAATAAAGGAAAAGGTAGGTGCAGGAAATTTGAACTTCTATACGCAGGACCCTATCGGATTCGCAGCATTCCTCACCCCAATGTTGTACACGTCGAAACTTTGAGAACCATAAAATCGAAAGGAAACCACCACTGGTCAAACATCAAACCTTTTATTGAATGAAAATACTTTATGATTTCACATGCTATAATGCCATTTGCTAATTTTGTGATCACTTATGCAATTATATTCACATCTACATCTACATTTATACTCCGCAAGCCACCCAAAGGTGTGTGGTGGAGGGCATTTTACGTGCCAATGTCATTACCTCCCTTTTCCTGTTCCAGTCGCGTATGGTTCGCGGGAAGAACGACTGTCTCAAAGCCTCCGTGCGCGCTCTAATCTCTCTAATTTTACATTCGTGATCTCCTCGGGAGGTATAAGTAGGGGGAAGCAATATATTCGATACCTCATCCAGAAACGCACCCTCTCGAAACCTGGCGAGCAATCTACACCGCGATGCAGAGCGCCTCTCTTGCAGAGTCTGCCACTTGAGTTTATTAAACATCTCCGTAACGCTATCACGGTTACCAAATAACCCTGTGACGAAACGCGCCGCTCTTCTTTGGATCTTCTCTATCTCCTCCGTCAAATCGATCTGGTACGGATCCCACACTGATGAGCAATACTCAAGTATAGGTCGAACGAGAGTTTTGTAAGCCACCTCCTTTGTTGATGGACTACATTTTCTAAGCACTCTCCCAATGAATCTCAACCTGGTACCCGCCTTACCAACAATTAATTTTATATGATCATTCCACTTCAAATCATTCCGCACGCGTACTCCCAGATATTTTACAGAAGTAACTGCTACCAGTGTTTGTTCTGCTATCATATAATCATACAATAAAGGATCCTTCTTTCTATGTATTCGCAATACATTACATTTGTCTATGTTAAGGGACAGTTGCCACTCCCTGCACCAAGTGCCTATCCGCTGCAGATCTTCCTGCATTTCGCTACAATTTTCTAATGCTGCAACTTCTCTGTATACTACAGCATCATCGGCGAAAAGCCGCATGGAACTTCCGACACTATCTACTAGGTCATTTATATATATTGTGAAAAGCAATGGTCCCATAACACTCCCCTGTGGCACGCTCCAGCCACACAGCTGGTCTGATATTCCGTAGGCTCTTACTTTGTTTATCAGGCGACAGTGCGGAACTGTTTCGAACGCCTTCCGGAAGTCAAGAAAAATAGCATCTACCTGGGAGCCTGTATCTAATATTTTCTGGGTCTCATGAACAAATAAAGCGAGTTGGGTCTCACACGATCGCTTTTCCGGAATCGATGTTGATTCCTACATAGTAGATTCTGGGTTTCCAGAAACGACATGATACTCGAGCAAAAAACATGTTCCAAAATTCTACAACAGATCGACGTCAGCGATATAGGTCTATAGTTTTGCGCAACTGCTCGACGACCCTTCTTGAAGACTGGGACTACCTGTGCTCTTTTCCAATCATTTGGAATCTTCCGTTCCTCTAGAGACATGCGGTACACGGCTGTTAGAAGGGGGGCAAGTTCTTTCGCGTACTCTGTGTAGAATCGAATTGGTATCCCGTCAGGTCCAGTGGACTTTCCTCTATTCAGTGATTCCAGTTGCTTTTCTATTCCTTGGACACTTATTTCGATGTCAGCCATTTTTTCGTTTGTGCGAGGATTTAGAGAAGGAATTGCAGTGCGGTCTTCCTCTGTGAAACAGCTTTGGAAAAAGGTGTTTAGTATTTCAGCTTTACGCGTGTTATCCTCTGTTTCAATGCCATCATCATCCCGAAGTGTCTGGATATGCTGTTTCGAGCCACTTACTGATTTAACGTAAGACCAGAACTTCCTAGGATTTTCTGTCAAGTCGGTAGATAGAATTTTACTTTCGAATTCACTGAACGCTTCACGCATAGCCCTCCTTACGCTAACTTTGACATCGTTTAGCTTCTGTTTGTCTGAGAGGTTTTGGCTGCGTTTAAACTTGGAGTGAAGCTCTCTTTGCTTTCGCAGTAGTTTCCTAACTTTGTTGTTGTACCACGGTGGGTTTTTCCCGTCCCTCACAGTTTTACTCGGCACGTACCTGTCTAAAACGCATTTTACGATTGCCTTGAACTTTTTCCATAAACACTCAACATTGTCAGTGTCGGAACAGAAATTTTCGTTTTGATCTGTGGTAGTCTGAAATCTGCCTTCTATTACTCTTGCTAAACAGATAAACCTTCCTCCCTTTTTTGATATTCCTATTAACTTCCGTATTCAGGGATGCTGCAACGGCCTTATGATCACTGATTCCCTGTTCTGCACTTACAGAGTCGAAAAGTTCGGGTCTGTTTGTTATCAGTAGGTCCAAGATGTTACCTCCACGAGTCGGTTCTCTGTTTAATTGCTCGAGGTAATTTTCGGATAGTGCACTCAGTATAATGTCACTCGATGCTCTGTCCCTACCACCCGTCCTAAACATCTGAGTGTCCCAGTCTATATCTGGTAAATTGAAATCTCCACCTAAGACTATAACATGCTGAGAAAATTTATGTGAAATGTATTCCAAATTTTCTCTCAGTTGTTCTGCCACTAATGCTGCTGAGTCGGGACGTCACATGACTACTTACTGAAGATTGTCGTATTTTTTCTTGGCAAGTGCCCGGCAAGGTAAGGTTAGCAGGTCGCTCTTCTTGTCGTTACATATCAGACTGTGCACATTTTTCCAGATAAAATTACGTATGCTATGAATAATTATGCAATTTTGTCTAGTGACATATTAATTTCATTAAATTCTCTCTCCATTTAAGTCTTTAATTCTCGCCTGTATTAACTACACAACACACAAGCAGAACTCAAAGATGGTCACATTTCTTGTCATCATTTTTTTTTTATGTATGTACGATTGTTTTCTTATTTTGTTTGTATGCACTGTGAAATAGTTAAGATATGACACACACCAGTTGACTTGGACATTTTTGCCCTATGATATCTCAACATCGTGACTGGTTTACATTTTTTTGCTGCTGCATTGTGGTATTCTGTGTAAATTTTTGCATTTGAACACTGTCTATTGTTTTTGACATATTACGTTTTCTGTCATGTTATGCTGTATGCTTAATTATGTTACCACAAACCAGTTTTTATCTAATGGGTATATGATTTAAATGCAAGACATTAATCTTTGTTCATCAATTTCAGAAAGGAGTGATGCGTGAAAGAAATAAATTAAACAAAAATGGGAATTTCACCTTCAGAATGATCGAAAGAAGATGCAAACCTCGCGATGAAGTGTAAATGGATCAGGATTAACAAGCATTAACAAGAATATACTATACACATCGTAGAATAGCAGTCTTAACTAATTTTTTCTTTCAGAATACAAGGCGATTGATGCAGGCTGTCTGACAGATCTACACATCTTCGTTTTAGTGATGAAATATGGTAGAAATAAGGAATAGTTGTATAATGAATAATGAAGTGATTTTTTGCAGATGATAATGAATACTGATGAATAATGATGAAGAATATGCTACTATGGATAATGAAGTTTTTCTTTAAAGGTGATGATAATAATGGAGTTATGATAATATGGAAAATGAAGTGATGGATAATGAAGTTTTTTCTTTACAGATGAGGATAATGTTGAAGTTATGTGTTTATGCTATGTAGTTATTTAAGTAGTTGTTGCAGTTCGTTTTGCCAGTATGTGATATTGCATAGTAGGATGAATGAAGGTTTTGGAAGGGACAACTATGGAACACATTTTTATACACATTTCACTGCCTGTTAATTCGAGGTCACTACTTTTCAGCATAAAATGCGTTTCTTCCTTCAGATTAATAATCTATTTTTTTTGTATATTTTTTGCAGGAGAAATTATTTATGAAATTAATGTGCTATAAGCAGTTGTTCATTAAGTCTATGTCATTTATGAATTTGATCACATATACTCTACTTATTTCATAACCTTGCTACAGCTGACTCATGACAAATGACGTTACAAATCTTCATTTGCAGCAATAAGTCAAATGCAAATATTATTATCCCCCAGTAATTAGTTATCGATCTCAACGCAATGCATTGCTAGCAAATAAAAAAAAACATAATAATACTTTGTAACTAGGAAATGAGTGCCAATGTTCTCTGTAAAACACCACATGAATATTATGACTTCTGATGACTTATAATTGGGAAATGAGTGAATATTTTCTCTGTAAATCATTATATGAATATTATTATGTAATGACTTCTGATGATTTGTAATTAGGAAATGAGTGCCAGTGTTCTCTGTAAAGCACCACATGAATATAATGACTTCTGATGATTTATAATTAGGAAATGAGTACCAATGTTCGCTGTAAAACGCCACATGAATATAATGACTTCTGATGATTTGTAATTAGGAAATGAGGACCAATGTTCTCTGTAAAGCACCACATGAATATAATGACTTCTGATGATTTGTAATCAGGAAATGAGTGCCAATGTTCTCTGTAAAGCACCACATGAAGATAATGACTTCTGATGATTTGTAATTAGGAAATGAGTACCAACGTTCTCTGTAAAACACCACATAAATATAATGACTTCTGATGATTTGTAATTAGGAAATGAGTACCAATGTTCTCTGTAAAACACCATATGAATATTATGACTTCTGATAATTTATAATTAGGCAATGAGTGCCAATGTTCTGTATAAAACGCCAATTTATGAACATTATTCTGTAATACTACATACATGGTACAGAAATGTTCAATAACTGGGCAATGAATGCCGCAAACTACTAATGTAATTCTCAGTGAAAACTAATATGTGACTTAATGTCCTTCACCTTCTGGCCTAACTACCCTGAATTACTGCAATATCCGTTTATCCTGTATATCCTCTTGATCATGGAGCACTATATTTGGTTTTTGCACTAATTCTACGTTGGTGTACCTTACAAGAACGTGGTGTAGACACGACATGCTGTCCACCACCTTGAGCGATGGAGACGTCATTATGGTCCCACTGTTTGGTGTACCTAATGTACTGCTAAAATGATAACATGGAATATTACTACGACATTTCTGTGTCTTGGCTACGCTGATAAATACTTCTGGGAAAAAAACTTCAGATTGTTTCACTTGGTGTTGTGCTACAGTAGAAAGATATAGACTTTCAGTGCAGCTGCGTGCAACCTAAAGTGCTACAACCATGATGCAATCCTTCCCTTTCCTATCCTAATTCTTGTAACATAGTGAAAATCATTTTTTGCTAATATGATTTGTAGTCATGACCAATACATTTTTTTTTTTTATTTGCTGATATATTCTGAATTATAGTGCGTGTGCACTTTTGCCATTTTTCTAACATGATTTCTACTCATTGTATGTACATTTTTTCATTTGCTGATATGTTCTGAACTACAGTGCATGTGCACTTATGTCATTTGTTAATATGTTTTGTACTCACATTTTGTTATTGCCTAATATGTTTTGTACTCGGTGCATGTGCCCCATATTTACTTCATGTTTTACATCTGTTTGTAAAGTTATTCAGTTAAGAAAAAATTTGTTACTCATGGTAAGTCCAAATGACTCACCATCGCTGCCAAATTTTTGCCCCCCCCCCCCCCCCCCCCCCCCCAGTGGAGGGTTATGAAACACGTATGTATTCAGTGTATTCATTAACAGCGATGGCGAGGCATGACAGAATCTCTGACCAGAGAGTTATTTATCGTTGCTAGTCTGCGCTTGACCGCGCGAGTGTTCAGTTGCGAGTTGGACTCAGTTCAGTTGCGTATAGCGAGTCGACAGGAATGGAAGTTGTGAGTTGGACTCAGTCGGTAGTTTTGTGTGAGGAGTCGCCAGTAGCATTAGCGAGTGGACGTTTGTACTGAGCGGGTGTCGACATGGGTCGGCGGCGTGCTCCCTTACATCTCTGGTCACAGGTATATTGTTAACGAAGGTAATGAAGCAGCATTGCGCTCAGCTAATAACATATGTTAATTGTAATTAATTTGTTCAAGAATTGCCCCAATAATAATTTTTCTGCAAAGCAACCTTTTTAAAGAAATAGATTCATTTCAAGTTAAATAATATTTCCTATGCATTCCCTAAAGAATCAAAATTAAACATGGGCCAGCATTGCACGGAGCTGTGCCGAAAAATAAGAGCAGATATAGATGCAGTTTACTGAGGTAAGAATTTGGGTTTATGTGTTCAGGTTTAATTATTGTACAGGGCCGAAGGTCAGTGCAGCTGCCCTTATAAAATTTATCAGGTCCATCTTAACGTTAATTTTGTGGGGACTTAACATTTTTGCACATTTTTATTATCACTGAGTTTTATTACTGTGGGGAGTTTACATTTGGGCCATTATTATTCTTTAATTTTGCAAGGAGGTTACGCATAACTCATTTTTATTATTCATTTTTGTGTGGAGTCAACATTTGGCTCAGTATCATCGTCTTTTATTTTCCCGGGGAGGTTACAACCTCCGGGCAATCACGGTACGACTTCCATAAATGTAAATGTTTTGTATAGATAGATGGTCATTTTAATCGCACTACAGATCGCTTGTACAGTTTTCAATGAGATTAGCTTATTATCTCGCTGGTTTCTTAAACATTTATTTGATTATACATCCTCAATCATTGTTTTGGTAGGTAATGATTTATTTGTCACATATAATGAGCCATATTAAAATATTCAATTAAAGATTCACCTAAAGTACTCCACCGAAATGTCTCACAACCATGGGAACCTAATACTTTCTCACACCACTTTGACATCATGTTGGTGACGGAGGGGGTGGGGGGGGTGGTGAGGGAGAAGTTGACTCTAAGTTTCACATACAGTTTCTGATTTCCTATAGTGCTGGTGCAGCTCTGTTTAAACCATAACGACGCCATATTTAAATACAACAATGTTCTCTGCACCTAACGCAAATTACGTTAAGTATTCACACAGTTAAATTTCATTAAGCCCATATCGGAAATTATCCGATACTAATTAAAATTAATGATGTAATTCAGGAACATAGTTTACATATTAGTACGAAGTTAATAGTTTTCCTACAGGGAGCAGCACAAACTAGAAGCCATTTCTTTTAGTTGTATACAGATTCACCAACATTCGCTACTCGAAACGAAACTGCGTTTTATTGGCACAAGACTTAGAAAGTGCAATAAATCTAGTAAAGAGGCCCCCTAAAGTACGGTTCTCCATCTTGTTATGCAGTATTGCTGCGCCGTTTGGAATCCTTAAGAGGTTTGTATAACTAAGTACAGCTCAAAACTCAAAGAGTGGTTCAAATGGTTCAAATGGCTCTGAGCACTATGGGACTCAACATATCAGGTCATCAGTTCCCTAGAACTTAGAACTACTTAAACCTAACTAACCTAAGGACATCACACACATCCATGCACGAGGCAGGATTCGAACCTGCGACCGTAGCAGTCACGCGGTTCCGGACTGAAGTGCCTAGAAACGCACGGCCACCGAGGCCGGCTCAAAGAGTGGCATTTCGTTTTGTACAAGTGAGTGTTGAAAAGTTATGCATTCGAATTTTTTATGTGAAAACTGTTATAGATTTTTAAATAAAACAAACACTGTCAATATCTTTATTCTATATGTTCGCAGCCCTCTGTCGCTAGAGGGCACCGAATTGTACCATTTAACATGGCAGAGTGGAACTTGACAGTGTTTATGCGCGAGAAAAAGCGAGCTGGAATCTAATTTCGAATTCTAAGAGTTCGTCCACACGCGGAGCACCCTCTCGTTCACTATGACAATGCCAGACGACACGCGGGCACTCGACTTCTGCAACAATCTGACGCCTTGGGCCACTGTCATCGATCATCTTACCATGCAATTTTCATTTGTTTCCAAAACTTAAGGAACACCTTCGAGGACTTCACTTTTACAGTGATGAAGCGGTGAGACCAGAGGTGAGGCTGGGACTCCGTCAACAATGTCAAATATTCTACAGTGATGCTATCAACAAACTAGTCTCTCGTTGGGAAAAATGTGTTCATCAACAGTGTGACAATAAAGGTGTTGTGTATTAATAACGTCTTTTTTATTCAAAAAGCGTAAAGCTTTTTTGCATACAAATTGCGAGGCATAATTTTTCAGCACGCCAGCGTGTTACCGCGAAAAATAGGAGGGAGTGTCACAGATATGATATATAAATTGTTGTGGCAATCATTAAAACAAAGGCGTTTCTGTTTGCTACGAGATGTTTTCCTGAAATTGCAGTCAGCAAGTTTCTCTTCCGAAAGCAAAAATATTGAGTTGGTACCTTCGTTATAAGGGTCGAATGACATGAGAGGGAAGCAGTGGTTGGGATGGGAGTGAGCAGTTGAACGGAATGGATAGTGTCTTTAAAGGAGGATATAAGATGAACATCAACAAAAGCAAAACGAGGATAATGGAATGTAGTCGAATTAAGTCGGGTGCTGCTGAGGGAATGAGATTAGTAAATGAGACACCTAAAGTCGTAAAGGAGTTTTGCTATTTGGGGAGCAAAATAACTGATGATGGTCGAAGTAGAGAGGATATAAAATGTAGACTGGCAATGGCAAGGAAAGCGTTTCCGAAGAAGAGAAATTTGTTAACATCGAGTATAGGTTTAAGTGTCAAGAAGTCGTTTCTTAAAGTATTTGTATGGAGTGTGGCCGTGTATGGAAGTGATGCATGGACGATAAGTAGTTTAGAAGAAGAGAATAGAAGCTTTCGAAATGTGGTGTTACAGAAGAACGCTGAAGATTATATGGGTAGATCACATAACTAATGAGGAGGTACTGAATAGAATTGGGGAGAAGAGAAGTTTGCGCAACAACTTGACTAGAAGAAGGGATCGGTTGGTAGGACATGTTCTGAGACATCGAGGGATCACCAGTTTAGTACTGGAGGGCAGCGTGGAGGGTAAAACCGTAGAGGGAGACCAAGAGATGAATACACCAAGCAGATTCAGAACGATGTAGGCTGCAGTAGGTTCTGGGAGAAGAAGAAGCTTGCACAGGATAGAGTAGCATGGAGAGCTGCATCAAACGAGTCTCAGGATTGAAGACCACAACAACAACAACAACAACAACAACAACATTCGTATATAGAGCGGAACAACCACCGTACTGAAATAAGAGACATTTGAGCTTGAATGTAAATAGATTTAAGTGTTCGTTTCTCACAAGCACTATTCGAGAGTGGAGCAGGAGATAAATAGTAAGTGGTTCAATGAACCCTCTTCCAAGCATTTAAATGTGAATTCCTGAGCCCTCATGTAGTCAGAGGTGAGCTTTAGTGCGAGACTGTTCAAAACCAAAATATTGGGACCATTTAGAAAGTAAGGTCTAATAGGTCGCGAAATGGAATCGACAGTGAAGAATCTGATGACACCCCTGCAGCATTTTCAGTGGAAAGTGTTTGATCACCCACCATACAGCCCTGGCTTGGCTCCCTCTGATGTTCAACTCCGCTCACATCAACCGCTGGCAATAAGGACATTTCGGGCCCAGATCAACGTAGAAAAGTGTCGGAAAGCACAAGCAGCTGCCTTATATCACAAAGGTATTGGAAAGTTGGCCCAACATTGCTAGAAATGTCTAAGATGGAATGGCGACTGTGTGGAGGTAGCTGGAATGTGTACCAAACTTTTGCTAACGAAATATTTTTGTGATATCCACTGTGGTTTTCATTTCGCGTCTGATACCTTGCTTCCCGAACAGTCCTCGTACTTGTATCTGTATGAACGGTAGGAAGGATAAAGAGCGGGGCGAAGATGCGATGCCTAAAAGTGGAACAAATGAATGATGCGGTCCGGGCATGAGACGGTTGAGACTGTGCAGAGGTATATACAGGGAGCGTCAAAAAAATGTATACACACTTTGAACTGTCATAGAGAATTTATTTCCCGTTCTACAAGGTTAAGTATCTGTGAGAAAGTAAAGTTGTGTTTCTTCAACAGGTTGCAGCAGTGGCAAAGAAGTAACTGCAACATGGTGGACTTTCGTTTGAGCTTTGAATCGCGGAAGCAGATAATTAAGTGGTACTGGAAGTTTGAGAATGAAGCTGCGGTTCGAAGACAGTGGAGAAGTGAGTATGGTACAGAACCACCTTCAAGGTTAACAATTACACGTCTACGAGGCAAATTCGAATTTCGTGGAACAGTGTGTGATGTGCATAAAGGTCGTTCAGGGCGACCTCGTAAAGCTACAAGTGATGATTCCACAAATGCTGTCTTGGAACTGTTTCAGAGTTCGCCTCATAAATCATCAAGGCAAGCGGCACGTGAGAACAATGTAAGTGCTAGTGGTGTGCTACGCATTCTGAAGAAAGACAAGTTTCGTGTGTACATTCCAAGGCTGGTGCAACAGCTAAGTGACGACGATCCAGATCGAAGGTTAGAATTTTGTGAATGGTTTCAGGAGATGGTGAGACGTGAACCGGGATTTATGGGTAGCATAATTTGGTCGGATGAAGCCCAATTCATACTCAATGGAACTGTCAATAGGCACAATTGTGTGTTCTAGGCTGAAGATAATCCTCACATTACAGTTGAAAAGGTGGTGAAATTGCCTGGTGTAAATGTGTGGTGTGGTTTGTCTGCAAGGGGACTCATTGGGCCTTTCCGCTTTGAGGGTACTGTTACTGGAGAAACGTACCTAACAATGCTTGCTGACTCCATATTCTCTGTCATTCGTGCATTATACGGTAATGATGAGTTTTATTTCCAACAAGATGACGCCCCGCCGCACTATCATAGGGACGTACGATCGTACCAGGAACACAATGTGCCAGGCCAGTGGATAGGACGCAGGGGACCAATCGAGTTTCCTGCACGCTCTCCAGACCTCAAGCCGCTGGATTTCTTCTTATGGGGCACAGTAAAAGATGAGGTGTACAAACGTAAACCACGTAACCTGGACACACTTTGGAATGAGATTCAGGCAGTGTGCGCGGAAATCTCATTGGACACTTTGGTACGAAGTACAGAATCAGTGGTGACTCGTACTCAGAAATGTATTGATGCTGAAGGCCACCAGTTTGAACATTAATCACATTTGAAAAGTACATTTATTTTTCCAGTTGGACTTTAAGCTTTCCATTTGCGGAAATTTAACATTGTAGAACGGGAAATAAGCTTTCTATTACGCTTCAAAGTGTGTATACATATCTTTGACGCAACCTGTAGAGCCACAGTGTGAGCGCCTTGTGTGTCAGTGTGGAGCAGTGGCGCCTGGAGTAGGGTGGGGGCAGCGCTGACGCGTCCTCTGCTCCGAGGGCGGCGTGCGCGGGCGCCCCGGCAGGTCAGCACGCAGCTCGGAGCTCTCGGCACGCGGGGCGCTCGGCCGTGCGCGGCGCGTGCTAGGCGGTGCCCGTTGCCATGACGATATTGAGCGCGCCGCCCGTACATCACGGCCGGCGAGCTGGCGCGGCCGCCGCCTAAGATTGGACTGGCTTAATCGCGCACCGGGCGCCCACCCTAACTCGATCACCGGCCTGCAGTTGGCGATATTCGCGCAGGCACACTGCCCGCCTGAGTCACAGGGCCAACGGGGCCATGGAGGGGGGAAGGCGCTGCGGGCCTATGGTAGGAGAGGAAGGGGGGCACGAACCGCTACTGTGTACCACTCCGCCGGCTCCAGCATGTCTGCCCAGCGGAGGTCCCCAACGTATCTGCCCAGCGGAGGTCCCCAACGTACGCTTGTGCGTTTTGTTCGTGAAAGACAGTAAGTGAAGAACAAGTGCTAATGTAAATTTCTTGATCACGGGAAGACTGAGCCCTTTTAGTAACTTAAGTGTTTAGAAAAGCTGTATCAGTATTCCTTCTCTAACAAATGTAGGTTAATTCTTACAAAGAAGAAAACAGCAACCAGCCACTATTAATACTGCTATTTATTTAGGTAAATAGCGCCGTTACCGGTTTCTAACTGGCAATTTCATCATCAGACGGCTGTTCACATAATTTTCAAGATAAACTTTACATTATCGTTGGTTTTCGATTTTTATTATTCCACTGTGGCGAAGTATTTCTGGTGTGTTGTTGGCCTACGGTAGGAAACAGTGTTAGAAGCGCCCTATGTGAAAATGATACAAGTACCATAACCACTTAACCTCACATATATTATTTATGTGGTGTCACCACCAGTCACCACACTTGCTGGGTGGTAGCCTTTAAATCGGCCGCGGTCCGTTAGTATACGTCGGACCCGCGTGTCGCCACTATCAGTGATTGCAGACCGAGCGCCGCCACACGGCAGGTCTAGTCTCGAGACTTCCTAGCACTCGCCCCAGTTGTACAGCCGACTTTGCTAGCAATGGTTCACTGTCTACATACGCTCTCATTTGCAAAGACGACAGTTTAGCATAGCCTTCAGCTACGTCATTTGCTACGACCTAGCAAGGCGCCATATTCAGTTACTATGAATGTATTCTGAACAGATAATATTGTGAATCATGTACCGTCAAGGGCGACGTTCATCATTAATGGATTAAAGTTACGTATCAAACTAACTACGTCCGCTTTCTGAATTCTAATTCCTTGTCATGTTCCAGACCTCACGTCAGTATAGTCCTTCCCTCCTCACGCCAGCCTGCGTGAGCTAAAACGCGTGCATTTCGGCCTCCTCTAGTAACACGGTGTTGGCTCTTCTGCCGACACAACAATTTACGCTGTATTTCATCGTTTGGAGGTTAGTTATCACATAGGGCGCTTCTAACACTGTTTTCTAACGTAGGTCAACAACACACCAAAAATACTTCGCCACAGTGGAATAATAAAAATCGAAACGGACGATAATGTAATGTGTATCTTGAAAATCATGTGAACAGCCGTCTGATGATGAACTTGCCAGTTCAAAACCGGTAACGGCGCTATTTACCCAAATAAATAGCAGTATTAATAGTGGCTGGTTGCTGTTTTCTTCTTTGGAAGAATTAACCAACATTAATTGTACACAGCCACGGTCTCACCATGTCAGTTTTAGACAACATAGCATTCCATTTCTAATTTCATCACTGAGCTCGACGATGTGCAATTGTTACCAAATACGTTTGTGGCCGTTGCTCGTGCAAGATCAAAAAACCTGTTGGAATCTGAAATACACTCTAAGACAAAAGCAAAAAACCACTCATGAAGAGGGAATTATCTGAATGGGACAGAAATCGGTAATTATGATGTACATCTACAGACAAACAAATGAATACAGTTTCAGAAAACGTGCACTATTTATTCAAGAGGAAAACCTTCACAAATTGAGCAAGTCAACACTGCATTATTCCACCTCTGGCTCTCCAGTAATAATAGCTATGAAAGGCGTCATGGTGCGCCTATCACACTGCCTTTTATACTCAAAAGATCCACGATGACGGCACATGAACACCCTAGTCCGACTATTATCTGTGCTAAATATCCATTGGATGGAGGGAGACTGTCCATATTATTCTTATGCACGAGACAGAACTGCTCAGTAGTTGGACAGTATAGTACAGCACTGTACTCAAATGCACCTAGTCACTTCCATACACATATTTAACGGTTTCATCGCATCTGCTCTATTTTCTGTGTGGTGTGTTGCGGATGGGTCCCATTACCCAGTAAGACCAAGTTAGTGTTCAAGTTTGGATCCACCATGTTTTACGTTGAGAGTGATGTTTGGAGACAGGCCCACAATATGCTATGTCTGTGATAGGGTTTGAAGATGGACCTGCTGTGTGTTGTGTCTGGAGCAATGTTCAGAGGTGAATCCACAATGAGCTACATCTGGGGTAGGGTTCAAAGGTGAATCCACCGTGCGTTATGTCCAGAATGGTGTCTAGAGATGGATCCACTGTGTGTTACATTAAGAATGAAACGTCCCCTTTGAACAATTATACATGACTGTGCTTAAACTGACACACAATATTTTGTTAGCGCAACGCAATCTGACTTTCAAAATTCCCTACAAAAGAATGGCCCTGACTAACATTAAACTATACCTTTCACAAATGACTTGGCTCACATAAATCTTCGCTGCTCAAGCTACTGCAATACAGCGAGCGCCACTACTGCCAGCTAAATAAAAGATTCAAACTATGGAAGGCACTAACTACTGATAAGGATAGTTAGCAAATGAAAGATATTAATAGAGAACAAACAATGTATTTACCTTGATATCATCATATATAAATATAGCAGTTCATGACAAATTTCAAAACTCCGCCATCTCTCTCCCCACATCCACCACTGCTGGCGGCTCACCTCCAACTGCGCAACGCTACGCGCTGTTCACAGCCAGCTGCCTAACACTACAATGGCGAGTATTACAACAATGCAAAGCAGCCACAGACTGCACACAGCACAGCCAGTGATTTTCATATTGAGCGCTACGTAACGTTGCCAATAAGAAAACATAAACAGCCTACTTACATAGAGAAAACATAAACAGCCTACTTACATAGCCCCCATGCTCCCCACAAAAAATTTTACAAATTTTTTTTGGGCTGTGGCCAATAATGATTTGATAAAATTTTTCATAATTGCAATAACAAAGAAATCAAATACACACACTTATTGATACAATGTTGGTCAAAAGCTAAAATTTTCTCACAGTCCATAAAGATAGTCCTGATCATTCATCATAATAGTAATTACAGGTTTTTTTTTACAAAGTCTCATTAGTAAAAGAAATTGCACACAGAAGTAGTGGATTTCCATGCAGTCTTGAAGAAGTAGTGTTGTCCTTCCAACGGAAAGACAGTGCTGACTCTTGACATGCTGACAGGTGATGGGCCACAATGGAGCAAACCCACAGCAGAGTCATTCGAAGTTTTGAAGAATATTGGTAGGTAGGTCATCACAGAGCAGACCCACTGGAGTCCTGGTAGAGATTGTGGTATTGGTGGGCCACCAGAGGTGCAGACCCACTGTAGTCCTTGTAGAGATGGCGTTGGTGGGTCATCATAGATGCAGACCCACTGTAGTCCTTGTAGAGATAATGGTATCGGTGGGCCACCAGAGGTGCAGACCCACTGTAGTCCTTGTAGAGAACACATTAACATAACACTGAAAATAATATCTAGTTAATTGCAGCTGCGAAATACTTGGTGCAAATCTACATGCATGCCACAACTGTTTTACTGTACAACAATGAAAGACTGCAACTACAAAGGAGATTTTCTCTACAATTACGCGCTAGCAATAAACAAAAGCTACACTAATTACACAAACTACAAGGAAAAAAAAACAGAAGATTCCAGTGAGGTATCCTCGGCTCAGGGTCGCCATATGAAACGTCCCCTTTGTACAATTATACATGACTGTGCTTAAACTGACACACAATATTTTGTTAGCGCAACGCAATCTGACTTTCAAAATTCCCTACAAAAGAATGGCCCTGACTAACATTAAACTATACCGTTCACAAATGACTTACCTCACAAAAATCTTCGCTGCTCAAGCTACTGCAATACAGCGAGCGCCACTACTGCCAGCTAAATAAAAGATTCAAACTATGGAAGACACTAACTACTGATAGGGATAGTTAGCAAATGAAAGATATTAATAGAGAACAAACAATCTATTTACCTTGATATCATCATATATAAATATAGCAGTTCATGAAAAATTACAAAACTCCGCCATCTCTCTCCCCACATCCACCACTGCTGGCGGCTCACCTCCAACTGCGCAACGCTACGCGCTGTTCACAGCCAGCTGCCTAACACTACAATGGCGAGTATTACAACAATGCAAAGCAGCCACAGACTGCACACAGCACAGCCAGTGATTATCATATTGAGCGCTACGTAACGTTGCCAATAAGAAAACATAAACAGCCTACTTACATAGAGAAAACATAAACAGCCTACTTACAAGAATAAGGTTCAAAGGTGGGTCCATCGCACCTTATGTCTGGAGATGTAGTCTATGTCCAAAGGTGGATCCCCTAGCAGGAGGACTAGACTAAGAAGCCATCTGTGACACAGATGTACAGAAAATAGAGTAAATGCAATACAACCGTAGATTATGTCGGTAGAAGTGACTGGATGCATTCAAGTACAGTGCTATTCTGCACTGTCCAACTAATGATATGAAGGACTGTCTCCCTCCATCCAATGGACATCTACCATACCAAATCACATGAATGGGATGATCATGTGCCATCAATGTGGATCTTTGAAGTATAAAAGGAGGTGTGATAAGGGCAGCAGGACGCCCTAGGTAGTTGTTATTACTGGAGAATCTAGACAATCTTGTTACAAATGTTGGTAAAATAAATTATATCATCTATGCCTACACTTTCTGCAGAACCATTCTGTGAAGAGTATTTTGCTATTTGCAGAGCTGTAGCACTGTCGAAAATAACCTATGTACAAGTGGCTAAAATCGAGACTTCATGATTGGTAATATGTGTGCATCGAGACTTCATGATTGGTAATATGTGTGCAGAGTCTCTATTGCGTTTAGAGCTGTCAGCAGTGGATGGTAGCAGTTTGGAAGTATAACTTGCTAACTCGTTGTCTATAAATGCCACTGATGGGGCTAGTAAGCAATAAGAGCGTATACTTGTGGAAAAAAATCTAAGCAGCAACAGAAATCAACTCTGTGCATATGTCAAAACACTGTTGCAGACCCATACGCGATGGAGTGGATGTCAAGTGAACATATAGAAATGCTTTGAGATTTTTAAGCTTCCAGCACGTGTAGCACTACATGAGTCTGCAGACAGGCACTCTGATGGGTCAGAGCAGTACATGGAATTGTTTCGAAACTTCGGGTTTCCAGTACATCCATCATTTGCACCACTCATATAGGTATGAAGTAACTGTTACTATACTTTTCATTATCGTTCTATCCAAAATGCATGCATGTGGATCGTTGGGGAGAGGGGAAGTCTTAGGACTCTTTAGTAGGTTGTTATACAAGGTGCCTAAATATTATCATAGATAATCAAACAACACATGATTATGTCAGCAATATGAGTATATAGATATGGAGAACTGTCCAAAAAATATGAATAATAACATAAAATCGGTAAAATTCGAGGAAAAACCTGGTATAATGACTAAAAATTGAGGTAAATGAGAGGAAATATGTAAATTCGCGAAAACTTAGTAAAACTATGGAAATTGACTATAGAAATTAGAGAAAAAATACCAAAAAATGAATACTAAGATAAATCGATAAAATTGTGTGTTCTGGAGAACGAAATTGAACTGATGCTACATATACACATCTTAACAGAGGAAAGAGGAGGCATTCTAGAGACGTGGTGTCAAGGCCAAATGGAAATGTTATCCTGCCCATGAGCAATACAACCTAACATCGGACCATGACTTGTGTGTGCAAGACAAAGATTACCAGAGGCTGCGGTAAACTGTTACACCTCTGCTGGCTACAGATTGTGGTATTTATTTTCTCATTAGATGTCACTGAATTATATCATATTTTCCAAACGGTAATCGGACTTGAAATTCGTAAACAGCAGCCGTCATACACTTATACACCTCCAGAAACCTATGTAGTGTTTGTGCTGCAAAGAATCGATGTTTTCTTTAGTGTTTTATCATTACACAGTTTCTCACCATAGTTTATCTGAGAGAAACCTACAGGGAGAATGTATGTTATGCACTGGAAGTGTATTTCTTACAATGAAATATTAACAGCATTGCATTCCACATGACTAACAGATCGTAATCACACAGCTCTAGTACTGTAGCGTGTTTAATCACAGAAACGTGTAGCCCTTGGAATGTATTTACGTGCAATGAACATTTATCTCTTCCTGATATCTTCTTTGTATAGACACCAGACATTGGAACAATACTTCAGAATTGTTAGCACAAGCGATTTACGTAAAATGTATCAAACTCCTTTTCTAAGTCACTGACAGAGGTTTTTAAGGTACTGTAAAATATGTGTGTGTGCATTTGCTTGACAGATGTCCTTTTATGGAGTCAGTGCAGCATGACGTTTAATTTCACATGTCAAACACTACTGCTATGTGTTTGTCCATTTCCCCTGAGATGCATTTTTCATAGCTGGAAATCGTTATACAGGAATGATGTGAGTATAGCATAACTTCTGAACCGTAATCGGATGTGAGCACTGGGTGGTACACACTATTAGAAAGTATATTGCGCATTTATCAAAAATAATCTATGTTTTTTGTGTAGAAGGAAGCAGTTTTATCATTTTAAAGTTTGCCACCTTTGAGAGTGGATAGAAAACTTGGAGGGTAGATGTACATCAGATGTTGGACATGTATGTCATGCATTAGAGTATTGAGAGCATTGCACTCCAAATGACTAGTATTTCGGAAACCACATGACTTAAACATCATAGCATGTTTTAGTGCAGAGCCATGCAGCCTTAGGAGTGCATGTGTTTATGTTCTATGATCATTTCTCTATTGCCAATACCTTCTTGGTACTGACCTCAGATGCTAGAACACTTCAATTGACAGTACAGTTGATTTACGTAAAATGTTTCGAACTCTGTCTGTTTGGACCTCCACATGCCTAAACAACATGATTCTTCTTAACCGTCTGTTATATGACCACAACACTCCTATATCTACGATACACCAATAAGGGGTGTTAACCTCGTCGACATTCATGCATCTGGAGAGATCTTGTGCACTTTAATGGTGCCATCAATAAGACTGGTGCAGATCAGTCTATTCTGAACAGCAATTACGGACTCTGCTTGTTCGTTTCCTTCACGAGACATGTAGTGGGTATAATTCCCTCCTACTTCTGGTCAGTTGCAAATTAAATCGACGACAGTGATGCAGGGAGGATTAGTCAAAGATAATGTGAGGAGATCTTTCAGTATCCAACTTAATCCTATGAATGCAAGGATGCAACGCGTTCTGGGGATGGCCAGCACCAAACCAATGATCGCTTACATGGCTGCAATATGAGGAATCAATGCTCTTGGTGTCTCTGAAATGGAACACCGAGATATCTACTACCACATCGCTGTGGAAGATGAGATTAAGTGTACAGTTCATCACCTTTGGACTGTTGTTTAGAAATGTTCCACAGCTCCGCAAACTCTTCCAGTTTCCATGTTTTGCGATATCTTCCACATTTTTATCAATAAGAAACAGTACTATGTCTTTTATTTCAACCATCCTGTGTGTTGTGAGAGCAGCATAGTTTGCACCACGCAATGTGCAGCTTTCTGTGAGAGCCAATGGATTGAAAAATGTTAATGTCACTTTAGCACCTGATACAGACTCTGAAGTCATGGTAGAAAAACAACGTGTATGGCTGTGTACACCGCTGTAGTCATCATCACTTCGATGAGTTATAGCAAAAATATAATGTATTAAACTGCTTATGAAACAACAATATAAGAACAATATCCTTGCGAGTGATAATTGATACGGTCACCCTCCAATACAAGCGACAAAACTTTATACGGTTCCATGGGAACGTATTCAATCACTGGTCGTCTGCTCCAGTGGACCAATACATGTATATTTAATGGGATCACCACATGTGGTTGGTGTTAACACACAGACGGTATTTGTTTCCCAATATATCAGAAGATGGAGATGCGTCAAAATGATATTGTGTTCTCTGTCAGGTGATGTTAGCGAATTTTTTTATAGCTTGTAGTTTTACTCCGTTGGATGTTACAAAAATAATGAGACGAAAGAGAGAGAGAGTGAGAGAGAGAGAGAGAGAGAGAGAGAGAGAGAGAGAGAGACACTGTGCTGTCAGCAAAGACACTGTCACTTTTACACTGTCGTGTTTGTGACGTGATGTGAATTCCCTCCTGTAAGTTAGCGTGTTATTTTTCTCGTTATAGCAGTTTTCAGCCTTCTAACTAATGAAACAGTGCTGCCGAACCTGATGGGATTTCACGAGAATTAGCATAGGTCTGAAACTTGGCGGGGGACATCCCCTACACGTCGAAATCAGGTGGGCTCAAATACTATGTATCGAAGACTAAAAATTTCGTGAAATACGACAGGTAAGCGGTACTCCAACGAAAGGGAAGTTGAGAGGTGGACAAAAATACTACAGCCTCTAACATACATCTCACGGAGTGCAGAGAAAATTGGCGGCTAATACGAAGATCTCTACAGAGACACTCAGCAGCAGAAATTCCGTCTTTTGTTTTCTCGATAAATAAGAGACAACATTCTTGCCTGAGTTTTGTGTGCCTATTAATGGATGGACTGACATCTTAATAAGTAGACGAAATTTACATCTGTGTGCTTCCTTCACAAGCCGCTATATGGTGTGTAGTGGAGGCTAACTTGTACCACCACTAGTAATTCCCTTTCCTTTTCTACTCACAAACAGAGCAAAGAAAAAAGACTCCATATGTGCCTCCCTATGAGAGGCAGTTTCTCGTATCTTATCTTCGTAGTTCTCATTCGAAATGTACGTTGGTGGCAGAAGAGTCCTTCTGCGGTCAACTTCAAACGCCAGTTCTCAATAGTGTCCCACGAAAAGAACATCCTCTTCCCTCCAGGTATTCCCATCTGAGTTTTTGAAGCATCCACCCACTAATTTGGCGAAGCCAATAGGAACGCTCGGATAGAAGGAAACATAGGTTTGCAGACCCGTACACTTTTGGAATCTGGCGGTCAGTAGAGAGGCATTTTGTTATTGTTCAGTGCGTTAGCCTTTCCGTGATGTTTCGAAAACACGTCACATTACGTTTCTGTTTGTAGGAGGTATGGTCAGCATCTTCGTATTTACCCCGGCGTCATTTTAGCGCCCAGTCCTTCTTAGAAGGATAGGACAACTTCTGCGAAACTGGAATCATTAACAGCTGTCTGGCACAGTTAGTGGGAGGTTATCGACCAGGAACGGTACAGGCCTGACGCGCGGCCAGGAGTTCTCAACCTGCTGGAAGCTGTTGACATGCAGTTTGGTGGCCGAAGAGTCTTGGGGGTTAAGAAGAGAGCGATACATCCTACAACCCCCATAGACTAGCATGTCTCCGTAGGATTAGTTCAGGAACAGTGTACCAGAATTCTAAGTGAGTTACTTCCACCAGCAAGAAAAGGCAACTGAGAGGCAAAACTCAACTAGCGTTGGATGTCTTCAGCTATTCGACGACGGTTACCACCCATTCTGGTATCAGAGGAAGTGACTATCTAGCCCGTGAGGTAGAGACATCATGTAAGCATCTGTAACAGTTACCTGGCGAGTGTAATGCGACTGCAGAAAAAAATTACTCACAATGCAAAGGGACTCTCATGATCAAGTTAATTAATTAGCCTATCAGTTTAATATCAATGACATGCCACTGCGTGGTACAATGGTACTTGAATTACATAACCATTACGGCACCTCACCTCAACCTCTCGATACCAGCAATATTCTACTGTGTTACATATTTCTGTGACAACATTCAGATTTGATTTCATTAATGAAGAGGTACTTTGATACATCGATATGTTTATATTGCAATGATATTATTCTTATGTGTATTCTTTCTTTTGTCACTACGATCTTTGATGTACTTGTAACTCTGATTTTTGGGCGGGAAGCGGTTATTAGAGAGTCAAGTATTGGTCGTCATGTTGAAAAGACGTAAATTGTAGTCAGTTTATAAAATGTGAACTTTAACAGTGAGGAAGATATTTTCAAGTATGTTTTATATTGTGAAGTGATGTTTTGTGAGTTACGTGATATTGCAACAAAAGTAATAAAAAAGAAGTGTAACTTAAATTCGGAGTGCTGATTACTTTTTTACATCACCATTGTGCTAACTTGCAAAAGTTTAATCTTCAAGCATGGTTTATGAAACATCTATAAAACTTTTGAATATCGCAGAATAACACCTAGGCCTCTTTGCATCCGAGCTTGGAATCATCAGCACCTAGATTTTCGACGATTGAGCCATGAGTTCACAACGAGACCAGCGTGGGAAACACGAAAAGATGAGTGCCTAGTTTATCCATTATTTCATGAAATGACTTTATTAACTGTGCTCTAATGACACGTGCCACATTATATAACTTCGTTGTTGCCCGAAAATGCAGTATTTAGCAGCGTGAGCAACTCTACAAATCATAATTAATTTTTTACCTTTGTTGTGGTAGGGTTGTTTGAGTGGGTAGAAGCGAGGGCGAGAGTACCATGGATATCATTCGGGAGCTGGAGCAGTAATCAGACTTTTTTTCCTTGCGGCGAGATCTTTTAACGGGATTTCACTCTCCCACTTACACAGGGAGAGATGATCATCGTAATAATATCAGATATATTGTCGAATTTATAAAGTGATACGTAGTATAAACCTGATATTTACAACTTCTCTGTGCTATTACCTTGAAAGACTTCATAGGTGATGAGACAATTGTTTACTTCGAGAGTGTTCGAAAGTGAGGAGGCGTCCTGTGACAGAGGTAGAGCATACTCTTAGCGCTCCATCATGAGCCAAAAACGAGTTTAATACTATTTGAACTAATTTATTTTAGTGGAATTGTTTAAAGGATATTTTTGCGTTATGTATTTGTGCTCGTTTATTTTTACGCATCTTTATTTTTGTTATGTGATAGAGAATGTCTCACCTCACTTTGTCTGCAAAACGTGGGATGCCACCAGCACGCCATGTCTTCCAGCTGCGACTTCCAGCAGACGTATATAACACGTGAAATTGCTTTAAGCAGTGTCGATCTTTGTTTTGGTGTTTTCAATTTGTGAAATCCATTAATATATCCTGCAGCAACTGTATTGGGGCGTCAGATTTATTTTATAAACTGTGTGAAGCACAAAACTGTTTAAATATTGCAATTACAGCTCTCACAGAGTTTTGTTTGCAAGTGCATTTCCAGTAGTTTTGTGACATATATTCTATTAGTGAAGCGAACTGTTTAATTAATATTTCCTGTGGAACATCTTCTGAAACAACATTTGCAGAATTCTGTGACATCTTCAAGATATGTATGTGTCAATACTCTGCAGACTGCTGGAATATCAGATTTGATAACTCCTGAAGCAGTTCATGTTCAACGACAAGGGGAAGGCTAGGGTATTTCCCGTAAAAAGCGCGAAGTATGCCACAAGAAAGGGTAGGGGTATTTCCCACAAAAGCAAACACAGTGTTCCAGGAGGCAAGGCAGCATTGCTTCTCGCCTGCTGCTGGCTCCACGTGGTGTGATTGGTGTGCCACAAAGAAAGAAAGTGCACCATGGAGAAGGAAGGGAATTTCCCATGCAACAGGAAGTGCTTACTGCAGCCTTGAGGTTACCTGTTTCGGACCTTGGTCAGAGCCATGAGTCCAGCACATGGACAGTGACCGCAACTTCTGTGGATGGAATGTAAGCAGCGAAGATTTTCAGATATGTTTAGGGCAAAGTGTGACAGTGTAATTTCGTTATCAAAATAACAAAAAAGTACTACAGTTGTTTAAAATTATTTAAATTGTTCAGACAATAGTCCACACTGTAAATAAACAATAACAGTATTCCAAAACTAGTGTCAATTTCGAGGTGTATAGTGATTTTAAAAATAAAGAAACAATATTTCATACATCGTCTAAATTGTTCAAACACCATTGTCAATTTCGAGGTGATCGTGATTTCAGAAACAAGTAAACAATATTCCTAAACAAATTCATTAAACAGTGCCTTGTGCACGTTATATTAAACTACCATCATGAGGTCTTCCTAGTCCAATACCCCAACGCAGACTGAGAGAGTTTTCCTGCCATTTGCAGGGGCAAGGAGGGGGAGGGGGGGTTGGGGATGTGAGTGATGCCATAGGAGAGGGAGGATTTTTCAGAGGAGAGGTGGGGGAAGGGAAACATGTCAACTGGGGAAAACTCATGACATTATCAAGGGTGGGGATAATTAATTAATTAATTAATTTGTATAAATAATTTGATACTGATTTTATATCAAAAGTGCGCTGGGACACAGGTTATTCCACTACTACAGTTACCCTTTACAGAACCATAGTGACAGGAATTTATACATATTAAGTGTTTTTGGAATTGTCGAATTATAACGCTACAACTCATTGCCACACATATTTGTCAACTACTTGGTTTCTCAAGTTTGTAACCACATTTGCAAATATCTGTATCGATGAATTTTATCACTTATTAGTGTTTGTGATAATATAATGTATGTCGACACCATAAGTATCAACCATTTATGTAAAATCATTGTAGTAAAACTCTGGCCATGTAGTTTTCATTGTTTAGATATCAGAGATCATCTTTCATGTAACAATAACATCGCTGGTGCGAGTTTGCGCAAACAGGCATCTGTGGTGTGGAACTGTCGTATGTAGTGGCACTTAAATGCCAGAAGGTTTTGAAATGTGTGGGCCAGGAAGTATGAGAATACAGTATAAGGTCGCTAGAAAATTTTTGAAATAATGAAGAATACTGTATGCCCCAAATTTATTGAAGCTGTTCGCCAATCAAAAAGACCGTGTTGACAGTAATGAGTTTCATAATAAGTACTACATTGCACCACAATCAACGCATTTCCAAGTAAGCTATAGTCAGTATTATGTAGCTAGGTATGCCAGCGTCTTAATAACTTTTGGAATCATTATTGTGCGTTCAGTCATAGAACTAACTTGTAGAGAGAAACTTCGTTGACCTGAGTCGTTAACCATCAGCAGTGTCCTACCCTTTCACAATAAATTTGAAGAAAGTCGCAAATTAAAGAAATAGTCCAAAGAAGACATATAGAATTAAATTTACAGTTTATTTTCAATTGAGTGATTGCTGTAGTGATGTAGTTACACTACTACTGCAAAAAATCGATTCAAATTTAAAGTGATTTAACTGAAATTCCTTCTCTACGAAAAAAAATATGCTGGCTTTCTCGTAGTTAAAGTAGTTTTAGAATTTTATGTTGTATTTTTTAAATGAACTTCTATATGTAAACGTCTACGTAATACTTACAGTAAAAAATAGTTGTGGCAATGAATGAAAATTTTTACTGCATCTATTTGAAAAGCAGTCAGTTTTTGAGTGATAAGTAAACGATGATGAACAGTTTTTGTCACGATTAAGAATATTTTCTAACAGACGGCATTATCGTGAGCTACGTCAACACAGTACAGTTTCCATAAAGAGGTCTAGTCACTGATTGTTATTGGTAATCATTATGGTAACTAACATCACTGCCATCAAAATTGACGACTTTTGCATCCAATTTCTGTTTTGTCTGTCTCGCACGATATTTACGTAATTTCAATGTCGTTGCAGTGATTTAACAAAATCAACTTTTGCTCATTTTTGGAGTGGGTGATCATCTTTACTCTGGAATCTAAATTTATTTAAACTAAGTTCTGGTGTTCAGGATTATGGCTAACTACAGTCAAACTTTAATTTATTACCATTTTTTACATTTCGAGCTTGTTGTATTTAGCAACAAACAATCGTACGATATCGACGAGTTTCTAATTGTTTATATTTTATAGGGAAGCACCGATCTTCAGATTCGATACCTTGTTTCCACTACCAGCGGAACATTACGTACAAGTGTCTATAAAATGTTACATACACCGTTGAATATTGGTACGTCATGGAGAGGGGCTCTGCTTGTGAATAAAACTCGATTTTGAATCAAGTTGTCCGTTAACTCTTTCCCATATGTGCACATCAGCCATTTGTCATACTATGGTCGGCAACTTCTTATACCCCGTAAGAAAACATTTAGTGAAGTTCGAGCTCTGATCGATCGGTCCAAAGTCTATTGGTTAAATTTCTGTTGCGCAGTTTTTTGCTGATAGAATATAGGGATAAAGTTAATTAATGTTTATATGGTTTCAGATGACTTGACATTCAGGGGAAGTTACAGAAGATAAGCTCTGTTTTGTTACATAGGATGCTCATGGCTGCGAGAAGTTCATAACATATGACAGAAGTGGGCCCCACTGATGAACAGTATGTATAGGTTTTCAATAGTTAATAAATAGTGGTAGCCTCTTAACGTGAAATTGTATTGAACAAGGTCATCTGATAAACTTAGACATACAGTTCCAAGTTAATTATTGAAATTCCTTCACTGCCGCTTTACGAGATGTGTTCAGTAAACTGCGGAATTTTGCCCACGAAACTTTTCTAGGCGTATCTTTTACTTACTGCACATGGTCTCCTCTGAAATACTCTCCTCCACAATTGATACACCACCCCCAACGCCGTTTCCACTTCTGAAAGCAGTCTTCGTATAGATCCTGTAGTATAGCGCGAAGCGCTGTCTGCGAATTTTCTTTTATCTCGTGTATCGTTGCAAATCTTCGTCCTTTCAACGGGGTTTTCGCCTTTGGAAGTAAAACAAAAAACAAGAGGCCGCGGGTGCCACGTCTGTAGACTATGGAGGATTAGGCAGTACAGTGATTTCATTTTTTGTGCAAAAGACACGGAGCAACAATGATGAATGTGCGGGTGCGTTATCCTGATGCAAGAGCCATAAACTCTCTCTCCACGTTTCAGGCCTTTTCCTTTTCACATTTTCAATTTTTTCACAGCGCCGCAACACGTCCCAATAGTACCACCGATTAACATTTTGTCCCTGTGGTACGAATTCTTGGTGAACTAATCCTTCAAGGTCAAAGAAGACTATCAGCATGGTTTGGCATTTGATGTGATCTGACGAGCTTGTTTTGATCTTGGTGAGCCTTACACGACCCATTGTGAAGACTGAACCAGTGCCGGATTAAGCAAGCGCGAGGCCCATAGCAAATTCCGATAAGGGGCCCTTGGTTTGCTTAGGTCGTATGGCTTAGGATAGAAAATAAAAAAATATTATTAAGGTATTGCTTAACCAACCAGCTGTGTTCGTGCTTCACACTTTACCATCAAGAGGAGACTGTGGGGTGGGGTACTGCAACGTGCTATTGCTTAAAATGTACATCGCAGATGGTCAAAGCTAAGCACTATCAAAATTATTGCTCAAATTTTGACGCAAAATCGGTTGTTACTTCACCAGGTTCTGTTTTCCTCTTTAAAAATGACTTCAAACCGATGCCGTTCCATTGTGGCATTAAAAACTTTCAAGTATATAACAGTACTAAGGGTGAACATGTCCTCAGCGATAAATAAATGTCTACTGTATTCGAAATCATCAAAATAAAAACTACAGTGTTTTATGATAGTATCAAACACAAATAGCTGATTCCTATATAGATACAATACCGAGAACTAACATACTTTTCTATTGTTTAAATTTTGGGGTATATATGAACAAACAAGGACCTTCCCTTATGCTTCAGTCGTTCCCTCTTTTTAGTCAGCAACTTTGGAATCACTATGTAAAATCGATGTCACCCACTTAATGATCTTCTATTTTGTAAAAGAATTTGACGGTTGGCCTCCAAGCCCAGATTGTTAGATGCCTGTACCTCTCGGGACCTGTGTCGACTGCCCTTTTTGAATTCGCCGTTGCCAACGTCAATGCTCCCGCGATTTAACATTTCTATTTGTTGTGCTGTGAGGCTTTGGTTGCATGCAAGGGGTTTGTTGCATGAACTAAATGTCACTAAGAAGCTATTGCTGGCCATCGAGGTTAGCACCGAAACACCGAGTACCCCGTTCTTCATCGTGACGCCACAAACATTATTAATCAGTTGGCAGAATATTGCGAACTTAACCAAATAGTGAGATAATTCACCTTTTTCACTAGTCTACTTGCAACAAATAAATGCTATAACTGAAATGACTGTCAAAAACAAACAAATAAATAAATAAAAAAACACTGTCTAACTCGACAAGAGCTTTCGCGCCCAGGCGCAAGCATTTGCTAACTGCTGCTACGTGGCTAATCCGGCAATGGACTGAACCTTCGTCTTAACATCATAACTGTAGACCCACATCTCATTACCAGTTAAAGAATATTTCGTTCTCATTGTCGCGATCGAAAAGCTCTTCACAGACTGTAACGCGAAAGTCTTTCTGGTCTTGACTCATGAGCGGTGCGACGAATTTGTCGGCAATACTGTGTCAGGATTTAATGACATGATCCAGTTAAAACGTGACATTCTTCTGCAATCTCCTGAACAGTCAGTTTTCGGTTGACACGCACAGTTTCGTTGACGTTTCTGAGATGAGTGTCGTCGGCAGATGTTGAAGGACGTCCTGAGGGTCAACTTTTAACTTCCGTACGGCCACTTTTAAACCGCGTGAACCATTCATAACACCGAGTACGGTCTAAGCACTCATCACCTTCGGCTTCCTACATCATTTAGCGTGCCTCCTACAGATTTTGATGAGTAAGTGCGAATGTCAACACATGTGACGTAAATGGTCGTAGCTTTTGATTGCATATACTTAGAAGATTACATTTATTGCACCGCGAACGGACTGAAGGTCTCAATATGTGACAAAAATTTCAACTTGATACCTATAACCGTTCCTGCGGAAAAGGGTCTTAAGAGATGGAGGGATAGACAGACTGTCGGATAATAAATGACAAAAAAGTATTTTTCTTGTAATACAGTTACAAAGTTACAACTTTCGGATTTTTCCTTCATTTTTACTGCGAAACCTTGCTTCCAGACAAATTTCATCTAGAGCTACATCTACATCTACATCACACTCCGCAAGCCACCTGACGGAGTGTGGCGGAGGGCACCTTGAGTACCTCTATCGGTTTTCCCTTCTACTCCAGTCTCGTATTGTTCGTGGAAAGAAATATTGTCGATATGCCTCTGTGTCGGTTCTGCTCTCTGTGATTTTATCCTCATGGTCTCTTAGCGAGATATACGTAGCAGAGAACAATATACTGCTTGACTCCCCGGTGAAGGTATGTTCTCGAAACTTCAACAAAAGCACGTACCCAGCTACTGAGCGTTTCTCCTCCAGAGTATTCCACTGGAGTCTATTTATCATCTCCGTAACGCTTTCGCGATCCGTTGGATCTTCTCCGTCTCTTCTTTCAACCCTATCTGGCACAGATCCAACACCGGTGAGCAGTATTCAAGCTGGTGTGCGAACAAGTGTACTGTAACTTACTTCCTTTGTTTTCGGACTGCATATCCTTAGGATTCTTCCAATGAATCTCAGTCTGGCATCTGTTTTACCGACGACTGATTTTATATGGTAATTCCTTTTTAGATCAGTCCTAATGCCTACTCCCAGATAATGTATGGAATTAACTGCTTCCAGTTGCTGACCTGCTCTATTGTAGCTAAATGATAAAGGATCTTTCTTTCGATGTATTCGCAGCACATTACACTTCATTGAGATTCAATTGCCATTCTCTGCACCATGCAGGAGATCCTCCTGCATTTCAGTACAATTTTCCATTGTTACAACCTCTCGATATACTACAGCATCATCCGCAAAAAGCCTCAGTGAATTTCTGATGTTATTTATATATATCGTGAATAGCAACGGTCCTACGACACTCACCTTAGGCACACCTGAAATCACTCTTACTTCGGAAGACTTCTCCCCATTGAGAATGACATGCTGCGTTCTGTTATCTAGGAACTCTTCAATCCAATTACACAATTGGTCTGATACTCCACATTCTCTTACTTTGTTCATTAATCGACTACGGGGAACTGTATCAAACGCCTTGCGGAAGTCATGAAACACATTATCTACCTGTCATTCTGAGTCTCGTTGACGAATAGCGCTAGCTGGGTTTCACACGATCGTCTTTTTCGAAACCCATGCTGATTCCTAAAGAGTAGATTTCTAGTCTCCAGAAAAATCATACTCGAACATAATACGTGTTCCAAAATTCTACAACTGGTCGACGTTAGAGGTATAGGTCTATAGTTCTGCACATCTGTTCGACGTCCCTTCTTGAAAACAGGTATCACGTGTGCCCGTTTCCAATCTTTTGGAACGCTACGCTCTTCTAGACATCTACGGTACACCACTGCAAGAAGAGGGGCAAGTTCCTTCGCGTACTCTGTGTAAAATCGAACTGATATTCCATGAGGTCCAGCGGCCTTTCCTCTTCTGAGCGATTTTAATTGTTTTTCTATCCCTCTGTTATCTATTTCGATATCTACAATCTTGTCATCTGTGCGACAATCTAGAGAAGGGACTACAGTGAAGTCTTCCTCTGTGAAACAGCTTTGGAAGAAGACATTTAGTATTTCGGCCTTTAGTCTGTCATCCTCTGTTTCAGTACCATTTTGGTCACAGAGTGCCTGGACATTTTGTTCTGATTCACGTACAACTTTGACATAAGACCGAAGTTTCTTAAGATTTTCTGCCAAGTCTGTAGATAGAACTTTACTTTCGAATTCGTTGAACGCTTCTTGAATAGCCCTCCTCACACATGATTCTAGGCAAATGGTAAGTACCCTATAGGTTCTTGTGAGTTTTCGAGTCTGAAAATTATGTGATGTAAATAACCGTATATTTCGAGTGCACTGACTTAAAGCTTCAACTTCTTGCACTGCCAGGGGAGCGTAGACTTTAGTGTTGGGCATAAATTTCAACTTCATACGTCTACCCACACCTGAGGAAAACAGTTTTTAACAGTCGGACAGATAGACAAAGTGCTGCTACGAAAGTTCCGTTTTTACCGAATGAGGTGCAGAATCCCAAAAAGGAAGCAAATACGTATCTGTTTCTACGGCACTGAGGAATGCAAAGTTATTCACATTGACACAAGGCTACAACGTACATTACTGACCATCAAAATTACTACACCAAGAAGAAATGCAGATGATAAACGGGTATTCATTGGACAAATATATAATACTACAACTGACATATGATTACATTTTCACGCAGTTTGGGTGTATAGATCCTGAGAAATCAGTACCCAGAACAACCACCTCTGGCCGTAATAACGACCTTGATACGCCTGTGCATTGAGTCAAACAGAGCTTGGATGGCGTGTACAGGTACAGCTGTCTATGCAGCTTCAACACAATACCACAATTCATCAAGAGTAGTGACTGGCGTATTGTGACGAGGCAGTTGCTCGGCCACCATTGACCAGACGTTTTCAGTTGGTGAGACATGTGTATAATGTGCTGGCCAGGGCAGCAGTCTAACATATTCTGTATCCAGAAAGGCTCGTACAGGACCAGCAACATGCAGTCGTGCATTATCCTGCTGAAATGTAGGGTTCCACAGGGATCGAATGAAGGGTAGAGCCACGGGTCGTAACACATCTGAAATGTAACGTCCACTGTTCAAAGTTCCGTCAATGTGAATAAGAGATGACCGAGACGTGTAACGAATGAAACTCCATACCATCACGCCGGGTGATACGCCAATATGGCGATAACGAATACACGCTTCCAATGTGCGTTCACCGCGATGTCGCCAATCACGGATGCGACCATCATGATGCTGTAAACAGAACCTGATTTCATCCGAAAAAATGACGTTTTGCCATTCGTGCACTCAGGTTCGTCGTTGAGTACACCATCGCAGGCGCTCCTGTCTGTGATGCAGCGTCGAGGGTAACCGCAGCCATGGTCTCGAGCTGATCGTCCATGCTGCTGGAAACGTCGTCGAACTGTTCGTACAGATGATTGTTCTCTTGCAAACGTCCCCATCTGTTGACTCAGGGATCGAGACGTGGCTGCACGATCCGTTACAGCCATGCGGATAAGATGCCTGTCATCTCGACTGCTAGTGATACGAGGCCGTTGCGATCCAGCACGGCTTTCCGTATTACCCTCCTGAAACCACCGATTCCATATTCTGCTAACAGTCATTGGATCTCGACCAACGCGAGCAGCAATGTCGCGATACGATAAATCACAATCGCGATGGGGTACAATCCGACCTTCATCAAAGTTGGAAACGTGATGGTACGCATTTCTCCTCCTTACACGAGGCATCACAACAACGTTTCACCAGGAAACGCCGGTCAATTGCTGTTGGTGCATGAGAAATCGGTTGGAAACTTTCCTCATGTCAGCACGTTGTAGGTGTCGCCACCGGCACCAACCTTGTTTGAATGCTCTGAAAAGCTACTCATTTGCATATCACAGCATCTTCTTCCTGTCGGTTAAATTTCGCGTCTGTAGCACGTCATCTTCGTGGTGTAGCATTTTTAATGGCCAGTAGTGTATTTAAGAATATTTCTGATGTATTTTGCTTCTTCGCCGTTTTGATTATTTTAGTGTAGCCATCCAGTTGAGCTAAGAGGAGAAGAATAATAATAAGTGATGTTTGATGTGTGAAGTGATGTGAGTGATGTTATTTTGAATAAATGAAGATATATTTAGAAGAATTACAATATATATTACCTTTACTGATTTATAATTAATTCCGACACACACATTTCTTTTCTTACGATATTATTTCCATCCTGTTGACTTGCCGTAGTACCTATGCATTAAAATACTTCTACATAACGAAATACAAAATAACTGAATGAGTATCATTGTTATTATTATTATTATTATTAGCTTTAGTATTATTATTACATTTTAACGAAACTGTATTGTAACATTATTCCTCGATGACTGAGTGTCTTGTGATTGTTAAATAAGAGGAATCAATAATATAATGCTGAACTGGACACCTTGTCAAGACGTGACTACTATTAATTGCTCTACTAATTAGTCACGATCCTGTGCTCCCGAAACCACAGCAGCAAGCATATGCGTGGTTACAGCCACTCCACGGCAATTATCAGCGGCGACCAGCTTGTTAGGGACGGCGGTTGTAGAGGGGCGGGGAGGAGGGGTTTCGGTCCTTGTCGGCGGCAGATGAGACAGGGGCCAGCTCGTATAATGTAGCCATTATCCGCGCGTCTTCATGAATGTCCCCCTCGATAGCCTGCGTGCCCGTGTACATTCACAGCATACTCCACAAAGCGGAAAATGGTATATTCACATCTGATACGTAATTCAATGTGGGCCAGAAACAAAACGAGTGCGAAGTCATTAACTTTTTGCACCGTTGACGTATGAAATATTAATTCCAATGTAGCTAAATGTCCTCCCATTCGCAGGTTATTAAACGATATTGCTTCCAGCATGATATAGTTGCAACTATGCATTACCTAACTGCATCGTGACTCATTCACTACTGAATGTTTCTATAATAATTAAATGCTTCCATATCTTTTTGTTTCTGCTGTTAGTTTCTCTACAGCCTTTCGCCTCCACATGTCTGCTTATGCATTAACGCTTTTAGACCCTCCGCCTACAATTTTGTACATTAACTCTGTGTCTTACCTGCGACAGAACCATTTTTCCCAGTGGAAACCTGAGGTACACGTTTGTGATTGTTAACCTTTTCATCATGCACAAGTACTGCAAACTGTTGCGCATCGCTATGAAAATATCAGTAAGTCAATGTAACAGCGCAGAGCAGCTTGTAACCACCAGAAATATGTATGTGGCTGGTTCGCTATATTCCAGTGTATAATGGAATATTATTATTGTTATTTAGCATGATAATTATTGTATATCTTTGGGAAAGGGATACGTATTTCTGTATGAATCTTGCACCTGAAATCATTAAAAAAGTCACCTAAGAACATTACCATATAAAGAAAAATATTCCTTCCTCAAGAAAAAAATTCAGGTTTGAAAGTGTTAATCTTTATTGCATTATCACATTGCTTGAAAGTTTACGAATCTATGTGTATTATTACAGCTTCAAAGATTCACGTGACTTTGTTTGGCTTTGTTAAAAGTATTGTAACATTCATATTGTTTACACGTTTGAATCGTTCTATATGTTTTATATTTATACCCTAACATCTAAGCACACAACACACACGTAATGCTGTTGTTAAGGGATGATTTATATCAATAATGAACATTAAGGCCCATCTCTACAGTTTCTTAAGCTTAGATTACTGTGAGATGTAGTTTCACTCATGTATAAGAAACTGAACAGTGAAGGGCTTGCACAGAAATTAAAGGGTTTAAAAGACATCTACAATTTAAATTAGAATTTATTTAATACCTTCAGCTGCTGACGGGCGTTGAAATATCTCAACGGGGACAGGTGAAAATATGTGCCCCGACTGGGACTCGAACGGGGATCTCCTGCTTACATGGCAGACGCTCTAGCCATCTTTTTTTTTTATTTTGTTCGGTATTGTTCGTTGCGTTTGGTCTGGGCGGACGTCACAAGACATCCGTTAAAGTTGATCGTTGATTCCTTTACTCAGTTTTTTATTACAGAGGGCGAGCAGCCCTCTGACCGAACACGCTGAGCTACCGTGCCGGCAAAATTTAAGCGGTGGCGGGATTCTTTCTTTCTTTTTTTTTCTTTTTGATCTCATTTTGTTCGTCATCGTTTGTTCCATTTGTTCGGGGTGGACGTCCTATGACGTCCGTTGAAGTTCTTCGTTGATCCATTCACTCAGGGTTTTTTTTATTGCAGAGGGCAGCTAACCCTCTGACCGAGCACGCTGAGCTACCGTGCCGGCGATCCTTGTGAGCCACCAAGGGCACAGAGGAGAACCCGACTGCTGGGACTATCTAGCGCATCGTAGTGTCCCACTCCAGCACGTTCATTACTCGTGGAAGACATTCTTACCAAGTCCCGCAAGAGTTCGAGGAATATGTGTGCATCCGCACAGAAGAGGAAGGTCATGGCCGGTATTGCCAGAACTATATGCTTGTATGGATATGGTGTCTGTTCGTTCTGACACCATATCCATATAAGTATCTAAAATTTAAGTTTGAAAGATGTACCTCAAACGGTACCTTCATTTTATCCACAGTTTTGTTCTCTACAGATCGTGAAATACTCTGTATAAACGGTTACTAAGATGGTGAATTCTTCTCGGATTATCAGCCGATTGGTGGCGTCGTTTCAATGAGTTTCGTACCCATCATCTTCTGGCGACTTCGCGTTGACGTCGCGACAAGACGATGCGACCACTCGGCTGATAACTCGAGAAGCATTCATCAATGGAATACGCCCAGAAAGACTGCAATCGCCTTTTGCTAAGATATTCTGTAATTAGTATCGACAGGTAGGGGAATCTCCTTGAATTATCTCTATGTAGTTGCTTGTTTCACCTGTGGCTAGTTCTGCACGCTTTCAGCAAATTAGAGGAGCAGGCTTTTGATTCGGGCCGAGTGGCTGAGGGTTTAAACTCGCACCTTGTTCTGGACGTCGATGCGGTGAGACTGAAGCAGTACGGATGTGGCGGCTGCCGCAGGAGATGTGTTGAGATCGTTTCAGTTATTTTAAGTGGTTTTTATTACGCAAAGTTTAAGACATTTCAGTCAGGTGACACTGGTATTCGTGCATTCATATCGCTATCATTTAGCGTCTGAACTGGAGATGAGTTCGTAATGATCTGGTGTATAGGGATGTGGTATTACAGAGGCTCAGAGATCGTTTACTTTTCACGAGTTTGAAGCTGATTACTGGATTGTGTCGTAGTTACTCGGTCAGATACGCACTTGTTTTTTTCATTCTCTCCTGCACTTCAGATAATTCAATGCATTACTGGAAGACATGTATAGAAAACTTACATTTCTGTGATTGCTAGATATCCGATTCATGTCTCATGTATATTGTGAATCCCCCGTGGTTTATACGCCTATGATCAATTTGAAGTTAATGAAGAGAATCAGTTCAGAATTGTTGTTACTCATTTCCGTTCTCCTCAATCATATATTTAATTTTAATACATTGTCTTGACGGTCAGTGCGTGTGACGTCATCTTGAGCACATCTTCGCACAGCCCCCCCCCCCCCCCTTGTCTATTCAATGATTATCCATGGTACGGATAGTCAAATAGCTGTCTTAAAGAGGCTCTCCCTGCTTACTAGTAAAAAATATCTCGCTATTTTACATGAATATGTTTCAGGTTGTGATAGATTACTTAGTTCCGCCAGCATGGAGTACTGTTGCGGCAGACTTTTATAGAGCATGTGCAAGTATTTGTATATCCACACAGAATGTGTGCCAGACCGGGACTAGAACTCGAATTTCCCATTTCTTAAGCGTTTTGGCCTTCTGTACATGACCCACTGCCAGACGCAAATTTCCATGAGTCATCATTCCTGTGTCACAACCTGGACTCGTACACAGAGTATGTACTTCCTGTATAGTGGAGGATATTTTAATTCAAAGGAGCTGTCCAGTATCTGCGCATAAAGACGATATTGCAGTGACTGTGTTGTTAAGAAGAACGATGCTGTCTGAAGGAATAGGCACTGCGGTAACTTCAGCCGTTACGAAATACAGGAAAAATGTTCACAGTTGCGAATATGAACAGCCATCAGCTTTATAAGGAATGACGACAATGAAAATTTGTAGTGGAACGGGAATGAAACCCAGATTTCCTGCTTTACATGAGCAGTAGCCTTACCTGAAACCCAGTCCAGCATAAATTTTCATCGTTGTCATTGCCTTACACATGTTACACTCCATAATAGTATCCTTAGCAGACACTTAAAATTCGTCCAAGTTCTACCTTGGCATTTCCCGTAATCTGTACCACCTGTGTCATCACCAGTAGACCGCCAACTAGAGGGAATTGCTGAGCTAGTTTTGACAACGGAATCTATCGCAGCACATGCGAATGACCAAGCACCAAAGTCTGCGAGTGTAGCATAATGATGTCATGGAAGTCGAAAGATACCGTCATACTAGTAGCAAAGCAGAGTTTGCAGAGGAAGGCTAGATATAACGCAACAATAAGCATTTAGGTGCTAAACCATCAGAGAACAGTCTCTGAAAGGTGGACCTGCAAGAGTATGAAGTCATAAGGAGAGCTGACAGCATGGGAAAACCAGGACACACGATGACACATTATCTATGACGCTGCAGTGCACACTGAAAGTGCCAACATAAATACCCCACCCTAATTACCAAATCTCTCATAGCTAGGTACTGATTAATGACTGCCCAGTGCATGGTCTCAGCCTTTGTGTCAGTTGCAGCTATCCAGTGAGAGGGCAGACTATGTAAGTCGACCCTCGGCATGTCTGGATGTCTTTGACCACCTATGGAACCACGAGATTGGCTGGAAGGATGCTGCTGTTGCCAGCTGCTCTGCCAACTTCCAATGGAACGCTGATGAGGCACTGAGGCCACCATCACCCTGCAGGCCTGCTGGAGGCTTAACCCGCTTGACCTGGAGCCTGTCCATCATATGCGTTCGAGACGGTGGAGGATTGAGGGGGAGGGAACTGCAGCTGCTCATCTTGATTCTGTGACAGACACCGATGCTGGCGAGTCCTTTTTCCTAAATGACGGCAGAAAGTGGGCCCCTGCGAGTCAACGAGTACTCCACACAGTCTAGGAGTAGATCCCTGACTGCAAACATTTGACTTCAACGATTCTTAGAGCTGGAAGTCACTAGAGACCATGATGACAGCTCCCCATGACGCAACAGCCACCATCGAGCGCTTCAATGCGTCAGCAGTACTGCGCATTGAGTGAACACTGGCCTCCAGCTGCTCATGAGATGCTACTCCGCTGGCCCAGCTGTGGCACGTTGCTTTGGTAGCCAATCCTCAATCCTGTATTACTGACTAGTAATGTGTTATTATCGATTATGTTTTCTTGACTCTCTTGAGCATGATTAGTTTATATATACTAAGATGGTATCTGTTCTTTCGGACATGTCCGAAAGAACAAATACCATCTTAGTATATATATAGTTAAGACTCACCGGCCACTTGACCATCTTCTTCTTCTGTGCGAATGCACAAACAGTGCCCGAACTCCTGCGGGAATCGGCAACGAGCCGCGAGTAATGAATATAATGGGCGGGGGCACTACGAATGTAGTGCGAGACAATACTTTGAGAATGTGGGTTTCGTGGAAGGGGTGCCAGTCATAAATGCCTGCAGTCGCGCTATCCTCGGTGGATCAGATGGATTGAGCGTCTGCCATATAAGCAGGAGAGCCCGCGTTCGAGTCTAGGGCGGGGCACACATTTTCATCTGTCCCCGTTGACGTATGTCAACGTTTGTAAGCAGCTAAGGGTGTTCATTTCATTGTAATTTCATAATTATTTTACCACTCATTCCATTTGGCTCTCTCCTGACAAGATTCTCGGACCGGAGCCCTATATCTGGTGTCAGCAGGTGGTTGTAAGTGGTACAGATATATACATCTGATGCCACACACCTAGGACAACAGCAGATCGTCTATGCGTATCAACAGCTATGAGTTGTAGCTTATAGCAGTGCAGTGCAGTGAGTGACTCATATTTCTTGCTTTCTTGTTGTGTATTTTGTACTCACCATGTTGGGCCATAGGAACCTCCAGACTATAGTACAGTGTCCCTTGTTAAACAACAGGAACCTACAGACTTGCCTCAGTTCCGTCGGAGCAATAGAGAAGTTTACATGCAGTGAAGTGTTTGTAGTGCATACATGGCCATTACTTGTCATGTGTTCAAGCCGTATCAGCTGTTTAGAGTAGAAGCTTTAGTCACGAAGTACACAGAATATTGTAGTGCTGTGATAGGGTGTAAAGGTTAAGTGTAGTTTAATTCCCTCTTTTCTTCCTGTTGTGTGTGCATTTTCCTTTTTTTCTGGTATAACAGCAGATGGCGTATACGTAAGTGTCAGAAACATGAGCAGCGACATGCAACAGGGGCAAGGCAATGGAACATTGCATAGGAGAATAGAGCAATGGGAAGATGTTGGGAGACTCCTTATTTTGGGAGAAAATACAAGCATCCTGAATGTACCCATCCATTCCATCAAACCTGCAGCAGCTAACCTCATAGTGCCATTTTCAGGGAAAGCTACCGAATATGTATATAGTTTTATTTGTGATTTAAAGGCTGCCACCAAATACGGTAAATGGTCGGAAGAAACGTCCTTGAATATGAAGAGATTAAGGTTAGTGGGTGACACGAAAACATACATTATGTACCTCAGGACCTTCAGTAAGGCCCAAACGTTATTATGCACTGGCTAACGGTCTAATACAGCGCTATCACAAGCAGATCAGCTCGAGGTTCTTCAGGGAAAAACTCAATGGACTCTCCCCCCGAAGCACAACGAATCAGTGGAATCCTCCTCTAACAGGATTAGGAAGCTGAACAGCAACACATATGAACTAAAGCTAAATGCGTAGGCTGATAAAGTGATTCTGCTTGAGGCATAGAATAGGGTTCAAGTGACGTACCTGCTACCATTAGGATCGCTACACAGTTGAATAAGATTGATGTTGCTAAATGGAGATGTATTGACCATGGTGTTTTTTCTTATGAAGTGATGTGTTTTAGATGTAGGGGCATAGGCTATATCAGGAAACAATGTAGTCAGCCCAAATATTATGAATGTGGGGAGGTAGGCCATAAGGTGAGTGATTGTCGGAGGAAAGCATGGAAGAAACAGCGTCCTAATAATCGACCATTAAACGGAACGGAGGTGTTTCATCTATTGGACGGCATTCCCAGTAGAACGAGAGATTGCAGAAACGTAAGCAGAGACGCAGTGTTGTTTACTAGGCAAGGTAAATGGTACGGAACATAAATGTCTGGTGTACACGAGCTAACATATCATCAGTCAGTCTGTATCTCCTGAATAGAAAGAGTATGTGGTCGCCACTTTATAGGTTACATGGACAAGGTGATAATGATGTGAGGTCAATGGGTTCAATGCCCGTCAGTTTCAACGTGGGAAATAAATGTTTTCGAGAGCATGTAGAGGTATTGTTGCTTGTTGGTGAGAAGTATTGCGCGATTGTTGGACTCAACTTTCTTGCTCAAGAGCATGCAAAAATTGACTTTCGCAGCATACAACTGAGCTTCATGGGACTCTGTTTCCATTACGGGTAGCAGCTGCAGCTATTATACTATCGTAAGGTTCAATGATCATGAAGCTGGTATCCAGTTAACTGTGGAAAAAGTCACTAAAAAGCAATTCATGTGATACGGTACTGAAAGGTACAAGGAAGTCGATCTGCGTGAGAATAGATATAGGCCTACCTAATGATTTATTGTGTGTTGTACAAACATCGGAAACAATGAACAATCGGATGAATCACACTGTTTTGCACGCAGAAGTATAGCATGCAAAAATGACTTGGATGGGGATTCTATGGTTCCAGTCAGTCTTGATAATTTTGGACAGAGACGAAATAAGTCTGCAAAAGGTTTACTAGTTGATAATTTGGCTGGATTGGAGGAAAACGACACAGACTCGTCAAATGAGGACCACTGCCACAGGTAAACCATCAGTGCCTCTGCATTATGTAAGAATATGGAACATATACAGGAAAATGCTAGAGAAACAATGGAAGCTATGTTAGTGCATTTCATGGATTTGTTTAATCTAAGTGGTTTGTTACCAACAACACCATTCACTTAACACAGAATACCAACAGGGAATAATATTCCAGTGTACAAGAATCCTCATCATGTTCCAAAGTGTATGCAGCTGATAATGGAAGAACCTAGCGACCAGCAGCTAGCTAACGTTATTATTGTGTGTAGTAGTACTACCTAAGGGAGCATCCTTAATTTTTGTCCTGAGAAAGTCACCAGATGGTACCAAAAATTCAGATTCTGCTATGATTACCGGTACCTCAGTGCAAGAATGATCAACGAATCTCCAGTACCAAACGTAAAAGAGATTCTTGACAACTTGAGTCATTCTACCTATTCCTCCATAATGGATTTGAAGAGAAGGTATCAACAAAAAGAAGTAGCGCCAGGGAATCGACCAAAGACATCTTTTCTCGTTTTGGATGGTGATTTCCAATATTGTAAAATGTCATTCGGGCTCAAGAATGCACCCATCACCTTTCAGAGATTATTGGGTGGTATACTTATGGGATTGAAAGTAAAACAATATTTGATCTATTCGATGACGTATTAGTATTTTCAGAGGACATGGATGAGCATGTGCGATTGTTGGAGGAGGTATTCAAAAGACTGACAACAGCAGGAATAATCCTATGCATCGATAAATGTCATTTTCTAGCAACAGAAGTAACTTATCTTTGGCATGTAATTAGCAAGGAAGATGTGAGAAAAGAGTCGTGCTTGGTCTCAGCAATTCGGAATTTTTCGCCACCAAAGACAGTAAAATACTTGCAGAATTTCTTCAGTGTGTAATTATTATAGTCGATTCATAAAGGACTTTTCTGAAGTTGCCAGACCTTTGTTACAGAAAGGAGCACTATTTGAATGGTCCACCGAACGTCAGACAGCATTCGATCGAGCACTGCAACTGAACCCAGTTTTGATATTCACTAATTTTGAAAAATACATTATTCCGTTTTTTGATGCTAGTAATAAGGCTCTGGGCGTTATTCTAGAACATAATGTAGACGGTAAAGACCTTCCTGACGCATATGCATGGTTGTTAGGACTGAAGGACGATTCAAGCAGATTAACAAGATGGGAACTAATTTTGAGGCATGCTAAAGCCAAGTGTTTGAGTAGAAAAAGTGCAGTTTTAAATGCACTGAGCAGGAGCATTGCTGAAATGGCGAAAAGCTCAAACTGCAGGTGCTGACTGTCAACAATTGAAGTCACTCCAGTTCATGGCGCAAGAACGCATTCTGTGCAGAACACAGCAACGAGTTGATCTTTGCTACCGACCGATTCCATAGCAATGTCTACCACAAGCGTTTAAAATTCTTGACATGAACATTTTAGCTCCATTTAATACAACACCATCACGAAATAAATACACTCCTGGAAATGGAAAAAAGAACACATTGACACCGGTGTGTCAGACCCACCATACTTGCTCCGGACACTGCGAGAGGGCTGTACAAGCAATGATCACACGCACGGCACAGCGGACACACCAGGAGCCGCGGTGTTGGCCGTCGAATGGCGCTAGCTGCGCAGCATTTGTGCACCGCCGCCGTCAGTGTCAGCCAGTTTGCCGTGGCATACGGAGCTCCATCGCAGTCTTTAACACTGGTAGTATGCCGCGACAGCGTGGACGTGAACCGTATGTGCAGTTGACGGACTTTGAGCGAGGGCGTATAGTGGGCATGCGGGAGGCCGGGTGGACGTACCGCCGAATTACTCAACACGTGGGGCGTAAGGTCTCCACAGTACATCGATGTTGTCGCCAGTGGTCGGCGGAAGGTGCACGTGCCCGTCGACCTGGGACCGGACCGCAGCGACGCACGGATGCACGCCAAGACCGTAGGATCCTACGCAGTGCCGTAGGGGACCGCACCGCCACTTCCCAGCAAATTAGGGACACTGGTGCTCCTGGGGTATCGGCGAGGACCATTCGCAACCGTCTCCATGAAGCTGGGCTACGGTCCCGCACACCGTTAGGCCGTCTTCCGCTCACGCCCCAACATCGTGCAGCCCGCCTCCAGTGGTGTCGCGACAGGCGTGAATGGAGGGACGAATGGAGACGTGTCTTCAGCGATGAGAGTCGCTTCTGCCTTGGTGCCAATGATGGTCGTATGCGTGTTTGGCGCCGTGCAGGTGAGCGCCACAATCAGGACTGCATACGACCGAGGCACACAGGGCCCACACCCGGCATCATGGTGTGGGGAGCGATCTCCTACACTGGCCGTACACCACTGGTGATCGTCGAGGGGACACTGAATAGTGCACGGTACATCCAAACCGTCATCGAACCCATCGTTCTACCATTCCTAGACCGGCAAGGGAACTTGCTGTGCCAACAGGACAATGCACGTCCGCATGTATCCCGTGCCACCCAACGTGCTCTAGAAGGTGTAAGTCAACTACCCTGGCCAGCAAGATCTCCGGATCTGTCCCCCATTGAGCATGTTTGGGACTGGATGAAGCGTCGTCTCACGCGGTCTGCACGTCCAGTACGAACGCTGGTCCAACTGAGGCGCCAGGTGGAAATGGCATGGCAAGCCGTTCCACAGGACTACATCCAGCATCTCTAAGATCGTCTCCATGGGAGAATAGCAGCCTGCATTGCTGCGAAAGGTGGATATACACTGTACTAGTGCCGACATTGTGCATGCTCTGTTGCCTGTGTCTATGTGCCTGTGGTTCTGTCAGTGAGATCATGTGATGTATCTGACCCCAGGAATATGTCAATAAAGTTTCCCCTTCCTGGGACAATGAATTCACGGTGTTCTTATTTCAATTTCCAGGAGTGTATATATTGACTTTAATCTACCATTTCTCACATTATATAATAATGGCTGCAATTCCTGGGCAAAAATCAAGTACTGTTGCTCAACCATTAGTAAATAATTGGTTACTCATGTTTGGTGTTCGGGAAATATTAATTACAGACCAGGGGTACCATGTCTGATTTATGAAGAAATTGTGTCAATTGCACCGAATCTGCAAACTGCAAACAAGCTCCTTCCACCCTC
This sequence comes from Schistocerca serialis cubense, assembly GCF_023864345.2. Taxonomy (NCBI): domain Eukaryota; kingdom Metazoa; phylum Arthropoda; class Insecta; order Orthoptera; family Acrididae; genus Schistocerca; species Schistocerca serialis. Next base: position 183,240,764 of record NC_064641.1, read on the forward strand.
AAACCAATGGGAGAACATTGAGACTCCATCACATGATTTCGTAAATGTTGAGATTTTACATCAGCAGCATTTATGAAATGTTGGATGTATATTTAAATTTTGTAAATGCTGTATATGATTCTAATGTCCATATAGCTACTAGTCTTTCACCATACAAGATTACATATGTGAGAAAAATACCTTCACCTTTCGAAGTGATTAAGCCAAAGCTTCGATCCGACGTTGAAACAGTAAAAACGTTTGATAAGAAGGCATTTGTCAACAAGTAAAACGTGCAAATAAAGCCTTAGAAGAACAGGAGCAGACAGGGCAACGTATAGGGGAGTTATCACAAAATAGGATTGGCCAGTGTGTATTAGTAATGAACCCATATACAGCAAAGGCAAACTAAAGAAATTGCTGAACTGATACCATGAACTGTACCAAGTAGTGGAAATGACATATGATGATATGTCATTGTTAAAATACAGATGCCAACAAACGCTTCGATTATTCATACGGGAGCTATTAAGCCCTTATGGGAGCTGTTGATGAATTGCCACAGATACCAGCAGTATCTGTAGTACAGAACGAGAAGTGTCATGGAACAAAGTACATCCTTAGGCCACGTCAATAGGTAAGATTTGAAACTTTGTTTGCTTATACTGCACTTCGTTTATTCTGTTTTAGATCTTTAGGAAGTCATCCAGCCTTATTTTGTTCCATTTATAGTATGTTTTAAAGTTTTTTTCATTTTATATTATCAAGCAATCTATATAACACTTTTTGTATGTGAGGGTTGTGCAGTTTTGACAGGTAATCTCAACTTTTGAAGGTAGGGGGTAATAGTGGAAAAGTTTCTCTTGTCTGAGGTCGCATACAATAATATCCTTGGAAGACGTACAGAGAGACCAGAAGGAAAGTGTTATGATCTGCCAAGTAGGATGATACAGGCCGGCATACAGGCATGTGAGGTCCAGTTATCCAAGGGAAAAACCAAAGCAAGTGATTGTCAAAGCAGGTGTTAATGTCGTGTCCACATTTCCAGAAAGTAGGCACGAACCAGGTCTACCCAGTTATTTCATCAGAAATAGTCATAGTAAAGTGTTACGAAGACGTCCCAATAGTACCATTGATTGTTTTTTCCCTGCGGCACGAATTCATGGCGAGCTATTTCTTCAATTTCAAAGAAAACTATGAGCACGGCTTTGACATTTTACCTGGCAACCTGTTTTTGATCTTAGAGAACCTCTCCCGACCTATTGTGGAAGTCGAACCTTGGTCTCAAGATCATAACCGTAGATTCACCACCAGTTATGGTTGTCTTAAGGAACATCTACATCTACTACATCTACATCCATACTCCGCAAGCCACCTGACGGTGTGTGACAGAGGGTACCTTGAGTACCTCTATCGGTTCTCCCTTCTATTCCAGTGTCGTATTGTTCGTGGAAAGAAGAATTGTCGGTATGCCTCTGTTTAGGCTCTAATCTCTCTTATTTTATCCTCATGGTCTCTTCGCGAGATATACGTAGGAGGGAGCAATATACTGCTTGACTCTTCGGTGAAGGTATGTTCTCGAAACTTCAACAGAAGCCCGTACCGAGCTACTGAGCGTCTCTCCTGCAGAGTCTTCCACTGGAGTTTACCTATCATCTCCAACACGCTTTCGCGATTACTAAATGACCTTGCAACGAAGCGCGCTGCTCTCCGTTGGATCTTCCCTATCTCTTCTATCAACCCTATCTGGTACGAATCACACACTGCTGAGCAGTATACAAGCAGCGGGCGAACAAGCGTACTGTAAGCTACTTCCTTTGTTTTCGAATTGCATTTCCTTAGGATTCTTCCAATGAATCTCAGTCTGGCATCTGCTTTACCGACGATCAACTTTATATGATCATTCCATTTTAAATCACTCCTAATGCGTACTCCCAGATAATTTATGGCATTAACTGCTTCCAGCTGCTGACCTGCTATATTGTAGCTAAATGATAAGAGATCCTTCTTTCTATGTATTCGCAGCACATTACACTTGTCTATATTGAGATTCAATTGCCATTCCCTGCATTATGCGTCAATTCGCTGCAGATCCTCCTGCATTTCAGTACAATTTTCCATTGTTACAACCTCTCGATATACCACAGCATCATCCGCAAAAAGCCTCAGTGAACTTCCGATGTCATCCACAAGGTCATTTATGTATATTGTGAATAGCAACGGTCCTACGACACTCCCTTGCGGCACACCTGAAATCACTTACATCGGAAGACTTCTCTCCATTGAGAATGACATGCTGCGTTCTGTTATCTAGGAACTCTTCAATCCAATCACACAATTGGTCTCATAGTCCATGTGCTCTTACTTTGTTCATTAAACGACTGTGGGGGAACTGTATCGAACGCCTTGAGCAAGTCAAGAAACACGGCATCTACCTGTGAACCCGTGTCCATGGCCCTCTGAGTGTCGTGGACGAATAGCGTGAGCTGGGTTTCACACGGCCGTCTTTTTCGAAACCCATGCTGATTCCTGCAGAGTAGATTTCTAGTCTCCAGAAAAGTCACTATACTCGAACATAATACGTTTTCCAAAATTCTACAACTGATCGACGTTAGAGGTATAGGTCTATAGTACTGCAAATCTGTTCGACGTATTTTCTTGAAAACGGGGATGACCTGTGAACTTTTCCAATCCTTTGGAACGCTACACTCTTCTAGAGACCTACGGTACACCGCTGCAAGAAGAGGGGCAAGTTCCTTCGCGTACTCTGTGTAAAATCAAACTGGTATCCCATCAGGTCCAGCGGCCTTTTCTCTTTTGAGCGATTTTAATTGTTTCTCTATCCCTCTGTCGTCTATTTCGATAACTACCATTTTGTCATCTGTGCGACAATCTAGAGAAGGAACTACAGTGCAGTCTTCCTCTGAAACAGCTTTGGAAAAAGACATTTAGTATTTCGGCCTTTAGTCTGTCATCCTCTGTTTCAGTACCATTTTGGTCACAGAGTGTCTGGACATTTCGTTTGAATCCACCTATCGTTTTGACATAAGACCAAAATTTCTTAGGATTTTCTGCCTAGTCTCTATATAGAACTTTACTTTCGAATTCATTGAACGTCTCTCGCATAGCCCTCCTCACACTACATTTCTCTTCGCGTAATTTTTGTTTGTCTGCAAGGCTTTGGCTATGTTTATGTTTGCTGTGAAGTTCCCTTTGCTTCCGCAGCAGTTTTATAACTCGTTTGTTGTACCACAGTGGCTCTTTTCTATCTCTTACGATCTTGCTTGGCACATACTCATCTAACACATATTGTACGATGGTTCTGAACTTTGTCCACCGATCCTCAACACTATCTGTACTTGAGACAAAACTTTTGTGTTGAGCCGTCAGGTACTGTGAAATCTGCTATTTGTCACTTTTGCTAAACAGAAAAATCTTCCTACCTTTTTTAATATTTCTATTTACGGCTGAAGTCATCGATGCAGTAACCGCTTTATGATCGCTAATTCCCTGTTCTGCGTTAACTGTTTCAAATAGTTCGGGTCTGTTTGTCACCAGAAGGTCTAATATGTTATCGCCACGAGTCGGTTCTCTGCTTAACTGCTCAAGGTAGTTTTCAGATGAAGTACTTTAAAAAATTTCACTGGATTCTTTGTCCCTGCCACCCGTTATGAATATTTGAGTCTCCCTGTCTATATCCGGCAAATTAAAATCTCCACCCAGAACTATAACATGATGGGGAAATCTACTCTAAATATTTTCCAAATTATCCTTCAGGTGCTCAGCCACAACAGCTGCTGAGCCAGGGGGCCTATAGAGACATCCAATTACCATGTCTGAGCCTGCTTTAACCGTGACCTTCACCCAAATTATTTCACATTTCGGATCTCCGTCAATTTCCATCGATACTATTGCACTTCTTATCGTTATAAACACGCCTCCCCCTTCACTGTCCAGCCTGTCTCTGCGTTATACATTCCAATCTGAGTTTAGGATTTCATTACTGTTTACGTCTGGTTTCAGCCAACTTTCTGTCCGTAGTACTATGTGGGCATTGTGACCGTTTATTAATGAGAGCAGTTCTGGGACCTTTCTATAGACGCTCCTGCAGTTTACTATTAGCACATTAATATTGTTATTCCCTGTTATATTTCGCCTACTCCTACCTTGCCACGTCTCAGTAGGCATCTTGTCGGGCCTAGGGAGGGAATTCTCGAACCTAAAAAACCCACATGTGCACTCCACACGTACTCCGCTACCCTTGTAGCCGCTTCCTGCGTATATTGCACGCCTAACCAATTCAGGGGTACCCTACATTTCTCCACCCGATAGCGGAGGTCGAAAAATTTGCACCCCAAATCTCCGCAGAATAGTCTGATCCTCTGATTTAAGCCTTCTACTCGGCTCCAAACCAGAGGACCGCAATCGGTTCTGGGAACGATATTACAAATAGTTAGCTCAGATTACACCCTGCGAGCGAGGCTTTCCGCCTTCACCAACTCCGCCAACCGCCTGTACAAACTGAGGATGACCTCTGAACCCAGACGGCAGGAGTCATTGGTACCGACATGAGCAAAAATTTGCAGTCGGGTGCACCCAGTGCTCTCTATCGCCGCCGTCAGGCCTCCTCCACATCTCGGATGAGACCCCCCGGCAAGCAGACAGAGTGAACACTGGCCTTCTTCCCCGACCTTTCCGCTAATTCCCTAAGGGGCTCCATCACCCGCCTAACGTCGGAGCTCCCAATAACTAATAAACCCCTCCCCCCGTGTGCCTGCTCGGACCTTGCTGAAGGAGCAGCCACACGTCCACTCACAGGCAGAGCGGGCGATGCCACACGGCCAGCCTCCACATTGACTCTTCGCCTCGTGCGCCGCGAACGTCACTGAACCCGCCACTCCCCTTGGGGAGAGGGTGGCTCAACCGCATCCGGTACCCGCGAAGCTGTCTCGACAGCAGGGACAGTGGGTGAAGCATGTAACACCTGGGGTGTACAACGCGATGCACCAGACTCCCCACTGCCGCTACACTCCGAGGCAGCAGCCTGTAGACGGCTGACCGCGGCCATCAACACGCTCAGCTGCTCGCGAACAGTGGCCAGCTCCAGTCATGTGAAGTTAGCACCCCTTTTTCGAGAAATATACATTTTTTTCAGAGTTCTTGATAGATATGGCATAGTTCTAGAGTTCTTTGTACAAAATTTCAATAGTTCTGCAGAATTTAGCGACGAAAACAACAATACTCGAAAAAATTTTCGTATCGAAAACGTTCTTTGGCAATTTCCGCAAAATGTAAATAAGTACAAGGGTTCAGAACACAGTTCTGAACAGAGCTCGAAGAGTTCTTTCGAAAATCCAAGTAACATTTTTTTGTGCAGCTAATAGTTTACGAAATAATTGCAATTTAAGGAGAAAATCTTTTCATTTACTGTGAAGTTGGCACCCTTTTCTTCAGAAATGTATATTTCTTTCACAGTTCTTGACAGGTATGCCATAGTTCTAGAGTTCTTTGTACAAAATTTCAATAGTTCTGCAGAATTTAGGGAAGAAAACAACAATACTCGAAAAAATTTTTCTATCGAAATCATTTTTTGTCAATTTTCGCAAAAATTAAACTAGTACAACAGTTCTGAGGACAGTTCTGAACAGAACCCCAAGAGCTCTATCGAAAATCCTAATAACATTTTTCTATGGCGATAATAGTTCGTGATAAATTGATTTAATGTGGGACACACTTTCTCTACAGAAAATATAAATATATTCGTACAACAGTTCTGATGACAGTTCTGGACACCACGTGAAGAGTTCTATCGAAATTCCTAGTAGAATTTTTTAGTGCAGGTAATAGTTTAAGAGGTAATCGCAACTTAATTAAGAACCCCATAAGAGCTCCTACTGTGAAGCTGGCACCCTTTTTTTCAGAAATATATATTTTTTTCAGAGTTCTTGATAGATAAGTCATAGTTATAGAGTTCTCGGTACAAAATTTCAATAGTTATGCAGAATTTAGCGAAGAAAACAACATTGTATAACAAAGCTGATTCAGGAACCCTTTCCTTTTGATACAATTCTTCCTGTTGCCACAATAAATCACTTGTGCATAGATTCCAACTGTACTAATCATTACAAAAATACAACCATTGACCAGCGGCGCACATTTCTTGCAGCGTTGTACAAAGCATTCGGCTTATCCGCTGTGAAAATACTACACTTAACGCTATTTTAAAATTTACGGTGGATGGCTTCCGTTTATCTACAATGTCTGCATCTATCGAATTATCTTCATGCAAACGTGATGCCTGGATCACTCACTTCCCCTTTTAGGTACGGAGGAAACTAGAGTTCAGTCTTGTGGAAGTCAAAAAAGGAAATGTGGGCAGCCCTTCTTTTACTGATAGTAAACTCTAGAGAAATCTCCACACTTGTTTTTCTTCATCATGCCAACAAAAGAAAAACTCTCCCTTCATAGCTCTATTATCATTCCAGTACTAGTAAACCAGTTGTCCGCTTTCACATTTCGACCTGACTGATATATAGGTTTACACAGTCACAGAACAACTTCAAATTGTTTATTGCTCAGTTGGTAAATACTTCTGGTTGCAACACAGCGTATATTTCCAAATTGTGCAGGTAAAATACTTAAGAATCCACACTTAAGAATCCATACTCGTTTGTTTTGATTGATACATATTGGCGAAAACTGTACCTTCCACAGAATCCTTCCAGCTTCTTGCCTACTGTAACATTTTCTCCAAGGGTGTAAGATTTCTGGTAGTTGCGTACAAACACAGTAAATATTTCCCGAATAGCTGTTAGCTTGCCTAATTGTCTCCTTTCATCACGAATAGCGCGACTGTAAAATCTAAGGCTCTCCAGAATAAATTTGAAACGTTTTATGTTCGTTTGCGAGGTGAAATTTTTCAATGCCATCACCATCAGTTCCACACAGACCTTCCAGGCTTTATCTGTTACTTTTGTTAACAACAATTAAGAACAAGAGACTGATGAAGGCTTTCAATTCAATATCATCTATTGATTTTACCCCTCTCTCACGCTGAAATGAGGCTTTGATGCTCTCAAAATTCTGATTGGAATACAAAACTACAATAGACAAATATCGTTATCTATGAGGTAATTACAGCATCACAAATGCTGCTTTGGCTGCACCTATTGGTACAGGTAAATTTCGAATAATATTATGCTCTTCGAACAATATGCTTCGAATTTCTTCAACATTATCTAGTACTTCCCACTTAAAATAATAAAATTCCTATAAAATAACGCAACCAGGCGCAGTGTATTAATCTGATATTTGACGTTCAGACAGCGGACACTGACCATTAAACAGTTCAAACAGAATTTAAGTGCAGTTTACATTCTGGATTAGCTTTGTACTACTTACTACGTTGATAAACAAATAAACTAATCGCTGAAATGAAATACGAAAGGGCACAGTGGATAAAAACGAGCAATCGGCTCATATCTCATCAAGAGAGCATTAGCGTCGATACTGAATCATACATACAACAATGAAAGGCACACATGAAGTGTATATTTTTAGAATCAGGAAGAACCAGATGAATTTTATCACGTATAACAGTAATTGTTTTGAACTCTCATGACATCCAGGACCCACTAACAGCTAAAAATATGCCCAGGACCCTCATGGATGAAAGTTATATTGCAACATCACCAGCCGCTAGGATACATAAAAACATGTGCTGTGTGTAACGAATAAATTTGAAATTGATGTCGTTAATATCGTTGCAAACATTTGTTCTAGTTAGAAAGGAAGTGTGGAAGTTTGATGAGTTACACTACAGCGAGAGTTAAAAGTCTTTACAATGTATAGAAATGTAAGTATATTTACTGAATATATCGTACAAACGAACTAAGTAGTATGTTTAAATCCTAATTCAATACATGACTGATAGAGGTGTTATAATGTTGAGGGGATACAGTATTAAAGTTAATAAGAAGTTCGAAATTTGTAAATAAGAACCTCGTTTATTTGGTCCTCAATAATCCGGATTTCCGGTTTATCCGGATTCATATTTTGTGTCCCTTGGTATTTTTCTCTTTTTCTTATAACACGAAGATGTGTAGTCGGTGAGGTACATAAGCTGCTTATCACCAGGCCGGTAATTTAGTCTAGTACTGAGTGATAAGGAAATCGGAGTGTGTGAATGACATTGTTTCTCAAGTATTGTACATTAATATAACGGTGTATTGATGCCCATCAAGTAAGTTGCATAGTAACCACGCCAACAGCACTCCACCACAGCTCATTGTACCTCTGGTGCGATTCTCGACAGGTGTGACACCATCTGGTTAGTGGCGCGTGTGAATGTATCTGCTCTCAGCCATCTGTTTGTTTTGCACTGACAAGCCTTCTCTCCTTGAATCATCTAAGCGTGCACATCCCACGCTTCCACCTACAGTTACTACAGTCAGTCTTAAGAAGGTGTACTGGCATTTGTATAGTGCTGAACATTTAGACTTTTTGTATTTAGTAGAATATACATCCGGTTTTCGATTTTCGGTTTTCCAAAATAAAAGTGAGAATTTACGATCGTACTCATAGCTGTACTTCCAGCAGTACTTCATCTCCTGCGTTCCCAATTTCGTAGAAGTTGTCCTACGAAAATTGCAGAAGAAGCACTCCTGGACGAAAGGATATTGTGACGATATTCTTTGGTCACAGCCTGGGGTTAGAGACCCGGTCCGGCACACAGTTTTTATCTGCCAGTAAGTTTCACATCGGCGCACACCCACTGCAGAGTGAACACACAATCTATTTCATAATCTACTGGCACCAAAAATGTTATGAGGGTTTTTAAAAGAACTCTTTCGGTGCTATCCAGAACTGGCAGCAAAAGGGTTGTGCCAATTTATTATAATGTAGACCAAGTGGGTCTCTCGAAAATGCTATTATCTCATTAACTGTTATCCCCACAAAAAATGTTATTACAGTTGTCGGTAGAACTCTTAGGGTAGTATTAAGAAATGCCGTCAGATCTTTTGTACGAATTTATTACTTTTACATGACAAAAGTGAGTCCCACATTAATTATCTCATATAATGTCATCGTCACAAATAATGTTGTTATAGTTTTTGGTAGAACTCTGTGGGTGATATTCAGAACTGTCATCAGAACTATTCTACGAAGTTTGCTATATTAGATAAAGTGAGTATCAGATTAAAACAATTATTGTATAAACTATTATTGCCACAAAAATGTTCTTATCATTTTCAATGCAACTCTTCCGGTGCTATCCAGAACTGCCAACAGAACTGTTATACAAATTTATTTTTTCCAAACTGACAAATAATTTTTTACCATACCAAAATTTTGCCGTGTTATTGTTTTCTTCCCGAAATTCTGTAGAACTATTCGCGTTTTGAGCAGGGAAATCTAGAACTATTGCATATATATATATCAAGAACTGTGAAAAAAATTTATATTTATCGTAAAAGGGGTTCAAACTTGACGGGAAATGCTCATAAGCATTCCTTAATAATGGCAGTTACTACGTAAACAATTACCTGCACAGAATATGTTACTAGTTTTTTCGATAGAACTCTTACAATGCTATCCAGAGCTGGCATCAGAGCATACGAACAGACATATTTTTTTTTTTTAGTAAGAGTACCCCACAATTAATCAATTACCATACAAACTATTACAACCACAAAAAATGTTATTATGATTATAGATAGAAGTCTTGACGTGTTAACCAGAACTGTTCATCAAAACTGTTGAACGAATTTACTTTTTCTGTGGAGAAAGTGGGTCTAACATCAAAGCAGTTACCGTATAAACTATCATCGCCACAAAAAGATGTTATTATGATTTTCGATAGAGCTTTTGGTGTTCTGTTCAGAACTGTTGTACGAATTTACTTTTTGCGAAAATTGACAAAGAATGTATTCGATACGAAAAATTTTTCGAGTATTGTTGTTTTTTTCGCTAAATTATGCAGGACTATTCAAATTTTGTACAAATAACTCTAGAACTATGACATTTCTATCAAGAACTCTGAAAATATATATATATTTCTGAAGAAAAGGATTCCAACTTCACAGTAAGTGAAGAGGTTCCCTAATTAAGTTGCAATTATATCGTAACGTGTTAGCTGCACAAAAAATTGTAATTAGGATATTCTATAGAACTATTGGGGTTCTGTTCAGAACTGCCCTCAGAACTGTTGTCCGAATTTACTTTTTGCGAAAATTAATAACGAATGTTTGCTATACGAAATTTTTTTCGAGTATTGTTGTTTTCTTCGTTAAATTCTGCAGAACTATTGAAATTTTGTACAAAGAACTCTAGAACTATGCCATATCTATCAAGAACTCTGAAAATAATATACATTTCTGAAAAAAAGGTTGCCAACTTCACAGTAAGTGAAAAGATTTTCTCCTTAAATTGCAATTATCTCGTAAACTATTAGCTGCACAAAAAAATGTTACTTGGGTTTTCGATAGAACTCTTGGAGTTCTGTTCAGAACTGTGCTCAGAACTGTTGTACTTATTTACAATTTGCGAAAATTGACGAAGAATGTTTTCGATACGAAAATTTTTTCGAATATTGTTTTCGTCGCTAAATTCTGCAGAACTATTGAAATTTTGTACAAAGAACTCTAGAACTATGCCATATCTATCAAGAACTCTGAAAAAAAATGTATATTTCTCGAAAAAGGGGTGCTAACTTCACACGACTGCCAGCTCCTCCTGCGTCCGTACACAGCAGTCACACATCCTATCCATCCTAAGAAATCAATTTCCTGTAGAGAGTTAATTAACTTTTAACTAGACTGCTAATTCACTAAAGGCGGCTGATAGCTGACTAAACTGTGATTACTGGACACTTCTTGTAGAAAACAATGAAAATAGCACTACCTGTCTCTGGACTGTATTGAAAACAAACACTAGCACTACTGGCATTATGGCTGACTAAAGGGACTCTCTGTGTTCAAAACAAACACGAAATCTGTTGTTGTTGTTGTGGTCTTCAGTCCTGAGACTGGTTTGATGCAGCTCTCCATGCTACTCTATCCTGTGCAAGCTTTTTCATCTCCCAGTACCTACTGCAACCTACATCCTTCTGAATCTGCTTAGTGTATTCATCTCTTGGTCTCCCTCTACGATTTTTACCTTCCACGCTGCCCTCCAATACTAAATTGGTGATCCCTTGATGCCTCAGAACATGTCCTACCAACCGATCCCTTCTTCTGGTCAAGTTGTGCCACAAACTTCTCTTCTCCCCAATCCTATTCAATACTTCCTCATTAGTTATGTGATCTACCCATCTAATCTTCAGCATTCTTCTGTAGCACCACATTTCGAAAGCTTCTATTCTCTTCTTGTCCAAACTATTTATCGTCCATGTTTCACTTCCATACATGGCTACACTCCATACAAATACTTTCAGAAATGACTTCCTGACACTTAAATCAATACTGGATGTTAACAAATTTCTCTTCTTCAGAAAAGCTTTCCTTGCCATTGCCAGCCTACATTTTATATCCTCTCTACTTCGACCGTCATCAGTTATTTTGCTCCCCAAATAGCAAAACTCCTTTACTACTTTAAGTGCCTCATTTCCTAATCTAATTCCCTCAGCATCACCCGACTTAATTAGACTACATTCCATTATCCTTGTTTTGCTTTTGTTGATGTTCATCTTATATCCTCCTTTCAAGACACTGTCCATTCCATTCAACTGCTCTTCCAAGTCCTTTGCTGTCTCTGACAGAATTACAATGTCATCGGCGAACCTCAAAGTTTTTATTTCTTCTCCATGAATTTTAATACCTACTCCGAATTTTTCTTTTGTTTCCTTTACTGCTTGCTCAATATACAGATTGAACAACATCGGGGAGAGGCTACAACCCTGTCTTATGCCCTTCCCAACCACTGCTTCCCTTTCATGTCCCTCGACTCTTATAACTGCCATCTGGTTTCTGTACAAATTGTAAATAGCCTTTCGCTCCCTGTATTTTACCCCTGCCACCTTTAGAATTTGAAAGAGAGTATTCCAGTCAACATTGTCAAAAGCTTTCTCTAAGTCTACAAATGCTAGAAACGTAGGTTTGCCTTTCCTTAATCTTTCTTCTAAGATAAGTCGTAAGGTGAGTATTGCCTCACGTGTTCCAGTGTTTCTACGGAATCCAAACTGATCTTCCCCGAGGTTGGCTTCTACTAGTTTTTCCATTCGTCTGTAAAGAATTCGTGTTAGTATTTTGCAGCTGTGACTTATTAAGCTGATAGTTCGGTAATTTTCACATCTGTCAACACCTGCTTTCTTTGGGATTGGAATTATTATATTCTTCTTGAAGTCTGAGGGTATTTCACCTGTTTCATACATCTTGCTCACCAGGTGGTAGAGTTTTGTCAGGACTGGCTCTCCCACGGCCGTCAGTAGTTCCAATGGAATATTGTCTACTCCGGGGGCCTTGTTTCGACTCAGGTCTTTCAGTGCTCTGTCAAACTCTTCACGCAGTATCGTATCTCCCATTTCATCTTCATCTACATCCTCTTCCATTTCCATAATATTGTCCTCAAGTACATCGCCCTTGTATAGACCCTCTATATACTCCTTCCACCTTTCTGCCTTCCCTTCTTTGCTTAGAACTGGGTTTCCATCTGAGCTCTTGATATTCATACATGTCGTTCTCTTATCTCCAAAGGTCTCTTTAATTTTCCTGTAGGCGGTATCTATCTTACCCCTAGTGAGATAGGCCTCTACATCCTTACATTTGTCCTCTAGCCATCCCTGCTTAGCCATTTTGCACTTCCTGTCGATCTCATTTTTGAGACGTTTGTATTCCTTTTTGCCTGTTTCACTTACTGCATTTTTATATTTTCTCCTTTCATCAATTAAATTCAATATTTGTTCTGTTACCCAAGGATTTCTACTAGCCCTCGTCTTTTTACCTACTTGATCCTCTGCTGCCTTCACTACTTCATCCCTCAAAGCTACCCATTCTTCTTCTACTGTATTTATTTCCCCCATTCCTGTCAATTGCTCCCTTATGCTCTCCCTGAATCTCTGTACAACCTCTGGTTCTTTTAGTTTATCCAGGTCCCATCTCCTTAAATTCCCACCTTTTTGCAGTTTCTTCAGTTTTAATCTACAGGTCATAACCAATAGATTGTGGTCAGAGTCCACATCTGCCCCTGGAAATGTCTTACAATTTAAAACCTGGTTCCTAAATCTCTGTCTTACCATTATATAATCTATCTGATACCTTTTAGTATCTCCAGGGTTCTTCCATGTATACAACCTTCTTTCATGATTCTTAAACCAAGTGTTAGTTATGATTATGTTGTGCTCTGTGCAAAATTCTACCAGGCGGCTTCCTCTTTCATTTCTGTCCCCCAATCCATATTCACCTACTATGTTTCCTTCTCTCCCTTTTCCTACACTCGAATTCCAGTCACCCATGACTATTAAATTTTCGTCTCCCTTCACAATCTGAATGATTTCTTTTATTTCATCATACATTTCTTCAATTTCTTCGTCATCTGCAGAGCTAGTTGGCATATAAACTTGTACTACTGTAGTAGGTGTGGGCTTTGTATCTATCTTGGCCACAATAATGCGTTCACTATGCTGTTTGTAGTAGCTTACCCGCATTCCTATTTTCCTATTCATTATTAAACCTACTCCTGCATTACCCCTATTTGATTTTGTGTTTATAACTCTGTAGTCACCTGACCAGAAGTCTTGTTCCTCCTGCCACCGAACTTCGCTAATTCCCACTATATCTAACTTCAACCTATCCATTTCCCTTTTTAAATTTTCTAACCTACCTGCCCGATTAAGGGATCTGACATTCCACGCTCCGATCCGTAGAACGCCAGTTTTCTTTCTCCTGATAACGACATCCTCTTGAGTAGTCCCCGCCCGGAGATCCGAATGGGGGACTATTTTACCTCCGGAATATTTTACCCAAGAGGACGCCATCATCATGTAATCATACAGTAAAGCTGCATGCCCTCGGGAAAAATTACGGCTGTAGTTTCCCCTTGCTTTCAGCCGTTCGCAGTACCAGCACAGCAAGGCCGTTTTGGTTATTGTTACAAGGCCAGATCAGTCAATCATCCAGACTGTTGCCCCTGCAACTACTGAAAAGGCTGCTGCCCCTCTTCAGGAACCACACGTTTGTCTGGCCTCTCAACAGATACCCCTCCGTTGTGGTTGCACCTACGGTACGGCTATCTGTATCGCTGAGGCACGCAAGCCTCCCCACCAACGGCAAGGTCCATGGTTCATGGGGGGGACACGAAATCTATGGATCACTATTACTAGCTATCGACAATTAAAGCTTCTTAAAAGCAAAAACACACGGAAGAAGAAGTGACAAGTAAGAAAAATACAGTTAATACTTAAGTTAACGTAGCTCGCTGCACAGCAGAAGTGACACAGACGGCTGTTACGACGACACTGACACTAGTGGCACTATGGCTGACTAAAGGGACTCTCTCTGACTGTATTCAAAACAAACACGAAATCTATGGAACACTATTACTAGCTATCGACAATTAAAGCTTCTTAAAAGCAAAATCACACGGAAGAAGAAGTGTCAAGTAAGAAAAATACAGTTAATACTTAAATTAATCGCGATCTAATTTTCGCGATCCAAAAGCTGTTCACAGATTGCGAGGTGAAGGTCTTTCTAGTCTTGAGATATGAGCAGTGGTACGAAACTGGTAGCAAGACAATGCATTCCAAAATACTGTGTCAGGATTTCGTGACATGATCTGTGTGAAATGTTACACTGTTCTGTAATCTATCGGACAGCCACTCTTCGATTGGCAAGCACAATTTTGTTGACATTCCTGCCACGATCGTTGTCGGTAGACGTCGAAGCTAAATACAGCTAAGCTAAATACAGAGGTAAGCTAAATACAGAATAAATGATATTGGGCACTCATAATTTCTGCTATATCTTTGGTTATTAGTTTCGCCAGCAAAATTTTACGTTACCCATGTCATTGAAGTTAATATTCGACATCGTAAATTAGCGAAGCCTCTGTTACGGAACAGAAGAATGAACGGTTACTGAGGCAGCAAAATTTAGACTGAAACTGGTCGTTAGCAACAAACAAAACCGGCGGTAAGTATTGATTTAATTGTCATGTTTTCACGACACTCGGTTATTGCATGGAAAGGAAAGGGACCCTGCTTGGTAACAAGGTCTGAGAACAAAGACAACACAAGTGCGCTACAAGTTTTAACTATTGCAGATTATTATTCACGAAAGTTAGTAGAAAATAGTAAAAGACATGCCACTGGGTAATGCTTCTATAACGTTAGTTATTCTTTGTCAGTTAACAGTGTTACGATGTTGCAACTGTGCGGACGACGGAGAATGTAGTTGACGGTAATGCTGAGCTTCTAATGTTGCTGCTGCCGGTTGCGAACCATGAGCCGGCTCCATGCCATGGATAACTATGGGACAGGCAATAGTTAGAATTGCAGCTTTCCTCCGCCTGGTCACTTCTACCCTGCTCTCAATAATCGGAGGTTAACGAAGTATGTGCGCCTACACTGGAACGATCACAGCAGCACACCGCGCTTCCGGGAACACCTAAAAAACTCCTCCATGACTCAAGCTGCTCTGCTTCCTCTCTGTTCGCATAGTGATGGAGATTCTCCATATTCAAACAAAATCAACGGCACAGCTACTGCCATTTCGTCGTTGCTATCGACACATTTACACAAAGTTCCCTTGGCTATTAACCAGCAATTTACAATATTTGCATTAAAATTGCATTCAGAAATAAATACTCCATTACACCCATTACGTAATAAATATACACTGAAGAGCCAAATAAACTGGTACACCTGCCTAATATCGTGTAGGGCCCCCGCGAGCACGCAGAAGTGCCGCAACACGGAGTGCCATGGACTCGACTAATGTCTGAAGTAGTGTTGGAGGGAACTGGCACCATGGGTCGTGCACGGCTGTCCATAAATCCGTAAGAGTACGAGAGGTTGGAGCTCTCTTCTGAACAGCACATTGCAAGGCATTCCACATATGTTCATGTCTGGGGTAGTTTAGTGGGCAACGGAAGCTTTTAAACTCAGAAGAGTGTTCTTGGAGCCACTATGTGTGGGGCGACGCATTGTCCCGCTGGAATTGCCCAAGTTTGTCGGGATACACAATGGACATGAATGGATGCAGGTGATCAGACAGGATGCTTACGTACATATCACCTGTCGGAGTCGTATCTCGATGTATCAGGGATACCATATCACTCCAACTGCATACGCCCCACATCCTTCACCTGCTTCAATAGTCCCCCCCCCCCCTCCACACACACACACACACACCGTTACAGAGCCTTCACCAGCTTCGACAGTCCCTTGCTGAAATGCAGGGTCCATGGAATCGTGGGGTTCCCGAATGATATTTTCACTCTGCAGCGGAGTGTGCGCTGATATGATACTTCCTGGCAAATTAAAACTGTGTGCCGGACCGAGACTCGAACTCGACGAGGTACTGGCAGAAGTAAGGCTGTGAGGACGGGGCGTGAGTCGTGCTTGGGTAGTTCAGATGGTAGAGCATTTGCCCGCGAAAGGTAAAGGTCCCGAGTTCGAGTCTCGGTCCGGCACACAGTTTTAATCTGCCAAGAAGTTTCGAATCATGGGGTTGTCTCCATACCCGTGCACGCACATCCGCTCGATACAATTTGAAACGAGACTCCCCCGACCAGGCATCATATTTCCAGTCATCAACAGTCCCACGTCGGTTTTTACGGTACTAGGCGAGATAAAGCTTTGTGTCGTGCAGTCATCAAGAGTACACGAGTGGACCTTCGATTACGAAAGCCCATATCGATGATGTTACGTTGGATGGTTCACAGGCGGACACTTGTTGATGGCCCGGCATTGAAATCTACAGCAATTTGTGGAAGGGTTGCACTTTTGTGACGTTGAACGATTCTGTTCAGTCGTCGATGATCCCGTTCTATCAGGATCTTTTTCCGTCCGGAGCGTTGTAGATATGATGTTCTATCGGAATCCTGACATTCACGGTATTCTCGTGAAATGGTCGTACGGGAAAATCCCCATTTCATCGCTACCTCGGAGATGCTTATCCCATGTCTCGTGCTCGGATTACAACACCATGTTCAAACTCACTTAAATCTTGATTACCTGCCACCGTCGCATCAGTAACCGATCAAACAACTGCACCAGACACTTGTTGTCTTATATAGGCGTTGCCGATCGCAGCGCCTCATTCTGCCTGTTTACATATCTCTGTATTTGAATACGCATGCCTATGCCAGTTTCTTTGTCGCATCAATGCGGTTTCTACAATAAAGCTGACAGATTCAGAATCAGAATTAATGTACAAGTTATCAATGATATTAAACGGCGAAAAATTTTGAATGGTGTGGAAGATATTTTATCTGCATTTTAGGTGTTAGATTCTCCTCAAAAAATTCCGAAACTTTGTCCACAATTTTTTTTCCACGCTTAACATTTACTTCTTGTCCATGGTCTACATCGAAATACTCTCCTCCACAATTGATACGTCGCTGCCAACGCCGTTTCCACTCCCGAAAAGCAGTCTTGGTAAGCCTCTAGCTGGATCGCGCGAAACGCTGTCTGCGAATTTCCTTTTATATCGTATATCGTCTATGTGTGGAACTTTCAGTCTTGGTAGGGATCTCGTCTGCCATTGCAGAGCTTCGTTCTTTCAACGGGTGTTTCAACTTTGGAAGTAAAAAGAAGTACGCAAGGGACAAGTCTGAAGAATACAGAGGATGAGGCAGCACAGTGATTTTGTTTTTTGTGTAATAGTCACACACCAATAGGAATGAATGTGTGCATGCGTTATCGTGATGCAAGAGCCATGAACTATCTCTCCACATTTCAGGCCGTTTCCTTCTCATATTTTCCATTTTCTCGCAGCCGTCGCAACACGTCCCGGTAGTGCCATCGATTAACATTTTGTCCGTGTGGTATGATTTCATGGTGAACCAATCCTTCAAATTCAAAGACAACTATCAGCATGGCTCTGACATTTGACCTGTCCTGATGACCTTTTTTTGGTCTTGGAGAACTTCTCCCGACTCACTGTGAAAATCAAGCCTTGGTTTCAACATCATAACCGTAGACCCACGTCTCATCACCAGTTATGATTATCTTCAGGAACATCTCGTTCTAATTTTCGCAATATAAAAGCCCTTTACAGACTGCGAGGCGAAGGAGCCGTGGGACGAACTTGGCGGCAACACGATACATTCCAAAATACTGTGTCAGGATTTCATGACATGATCTAGCTGAAATGCTACCTTCTTCTGTAGGCTCTCGGACAGTCAGTCTTCGATTGGCATGCACAATTTCGTTGACGTTCCTGACATGAGCATTGTCGGTAGACGTCGAAGGGCGCCCTGAAAAAGTGTCATCTTTAACTTCCGTTTGCCATTTTTAAGCCGTGTGAACCATTCTTAACACCAAGTACGGCTTAACTCATCATCATGTGATGTGTCTCTGTAAAGGTTTTCCTGAGTTTCACGCGAAATTTAATGCAGACACGTTGCCCCTCTAACTATACCATCTCGAAATTCGCAAACAGTGCGACACAACGCTTTACTCAGTATAGTACCGAACAAAAACTAAGAGACATACAACAACGAAACTTCCCGCAGTTACGTATTAAACACGGGCGTGTGCAGGGATGAAAACCGCATTTCGCTCCAATACATAATTGGCGCGGTATTACGAATGTTCCGGGATTTTTTGAACAGATCTCGTACAATTTGTTGAAAAAGTGATCTGTTCATTTCAAATAATTCATTCAGCAGTTGAATAAGAAGTGTCCTCGACTTATGATTGTACGGCTATAACTACTTCGTAATGAAGCTAGCAAAATCAGCTTTCTTACTTTAGTCATCACTCTTCTGACTGGTTCCCTGTGGTCAGCCTCCATTTCCTCTCTTCTCCCAGCATATTAGTTTCAGAGTAGCTCTTTCACCTAACGTTCTAGATTATGTATGCCCCTACAGGTCCCTAAAGTGCCATCGAAGTTATTCTCTGATGACTTAACACTATCATCCTGTTCCATCTTCTTGTCAGTCTTTTCCGTATGTTCCTTTCTTCGCCGATTTTGCGGAAAAACTTTTCAACTCTAGTTCTATCAGTAAACATGATTTTCAACAACCTTCCATAGAATGCTACAACTTTCTTCCTTTCCAATTTTCCAACAGTCCATTATTCGCTTCCATACAATATTGTGCTGCAAACGTACATTCCAATGATGGTCAGAATTGTTGTCTTCGCCTGTACTACACTCATGCTCATAAATTAAGGATAATTGCAGAATGTGGTGCCTCACAGTGTGGCACTACAGAAAACTGGCGCTAATAGCATAGGCACATATGGAGCACACAGTGTTGGTGATAAGTTGAGAAAACCGTCCCGGAACACATGTACTACAAAACGCCACTGTTTCCTGCGCATGTACCCCGACATAAATATGGAATATGATCATCATGCACACGTATACAGGCCGCACAACGGGTTGACATACTCTGGATCATGTGGTCGAGCAGCTGCTGGGGTATAGCCTCCCATTCTTGCACCAGTGCCTGTCGGAGCACCTGAAGTGTCCTAGGGGTTTGAAGATGTGCAGCAATACGTCGACCGAGAGCATCCCAGACATGCTCGATGTGGTTTAGTTCTGGAGAACAGGCATGTCACTCCATTCGCCTAATATCTTTTGTTTCAGGGTACTTCTCCACGATGGCAGCTTGGTGGGGCCGTGCGTTATCGTCCATCAGGAGGAAGGTGGGACCCGCTGCACCCCTGAAAAGGCGGACATACTGGTGCAAAATGACGTCCCGATACACCTGACCTGGTACAGTTCCTCTGCCAAAAACATGCAGGGGTGTACGTGCACCAATCTTAATCCCACCCCACACCATCAAACCACGACCTCCATACAGGTCCCTTTCAAGGACATTAAAGGGTTGGTATCTGGATCCTGGTTCACGCCAGATGAAAACCCGGCGAGAATCACTTTGAGACTATACCTGGACCCGTCCGTGAACATAACCTGGGACCACTGTCCGTGTATTGTGCTCTTGACACTAGGCTTTACGGGCTCTCCTGTGACCAGCAGTCAGTGGAACGAACCTTGCAGGTCTCTAGGCGAATAAACCATGTCTGTTAAGTCATCTGTAAGCTGTGCGTCTGGAGACAACTGTTTCAGTGGCTGCGGTAGGGTCCCGAGCAAGGCTACCTACAGTCCTCCGTGGCCGTCTGCGAGCACTGATAGCGAGATATCGGTCTTCTTGTGGTGTTGTCCACTGTAGACGACCCGTACTGTAGCGCCTGGAAACGTTTCTTGTCTGCTGGAATCGTTGCCATAATCTTGAGATCACACTTTGTGGGACACGGAGGGCTCGTGATACGACCTGCTGTGTTTGACCAGCCTCCAGTCGCTGTAGTATTCTAACCCTCATAACGTCATCAATATGTGTTCTTTGAGCCATTTTGAACACACAGTCACCATTAGCACGTCTGAAAACGTCTGCACACTTACTCGCTGCACCGTACTCTGACATACACCAACACACCAGTGCATATGTGGACTGCTGTCAGCGCCACAGAGTGACGACCGCAGGTCAAATGCACCGCATGGTCATATACCGTGCTGATTTAAACCCGGAAACCGCCCAGCAGAGCGTTATTTCACCATGTATCAGCATTATCCTTAATTTATGAGCATAAGTGTATTTTGCTTTCTATGCCTTCCTTGTGTCGTCTCTCATATTTTGTTTTACTCCCTTTTTAAGAGAATTCTATCGCATTGTCTAGATCGTACTCCCCAATTTTGATGTTAAATTTATCGCTCATTTCTGCTGCTCCTCATTACTTTCATTTTATTGCGTTCACACTCAGTCCATATTCTATAATCTTTCCACTTATCATTTTTATTGACGATAGTAATGTAATGTACGAATTTTATGATTGAAACCTTCTCACACTGAATTTTAATCCTAAAACTTCTGTTTGCGTCATAGCTTCATTGATATATGGATTGAACAGTAGGGGCGAAAGACTTCACCCCTGTCTTAGAACCTTTATAATTCGAGTGCTTCGTTCTTGGTCTTTCCCTTTTATTGTTGCCTCTTGGTTGCTATACATATTTTGTATTACCCATGTTTCCCTATAGCGTACTCCTATTATTCTCAGAATTTCGAACATCTTCCACAATTGAACATTGTCGAACGTTTTTTTTCAGGGCAACAAATCCTACGGAAATACTGATTTTTCTTCAGTCCTGCTTCCATTACCAAGCGCAACATCAGGATTGCCTGTCTTGTGCCTTAATCTTTTCTAAATTCAAACTAATAATCTAACAGGTAGTCAATTTTATTTTCCATTCTTGTGCATATTATTCTTGTCAGCTACTTGGATGCATTCGCTGTTAAGCCGATTATATGATAGTTCTCGCATTCACATTCCCTTGCTACCTTCGAGACTGCGAGGATGATATTTTACTGAAAATCATATTGTGGAGTATGTCGCCAGTCCAACACATTATATACACCAATTTCAATAATCGTTTGGTTTACCATTTGCTCCGACGAATTTAAAAATTATGAGGGAATGTTATTTATGTCTTATTTAATTGCAGGTGTTCCAAAGCTCTGTTAAAAAGTGACACTAATACTGATCCCATACAGCTTCCAATACCGACGCTCATTTCTTGCTCTGTCACGACATCATAAAAGTACTCCCACTCATTGAGGCCTTCAGTGTACTCTTTATATCTACCCGCTGTCTCCTCTGCATTTAACAGTGAATTTCCCGCTGTGTTCTTAATATTGGAGCCGTTGCTTTTAATTTCACCACAAACTGACTATTGTAATCAAACTGACTTTTGTAATAGCTGATTTCCTTCTTTATATTTCTGCATATTTCTTCTGCAACTATTTTGTTTTGTACTCGTCGACAATGTAGTGCCCTAGTCGCCACTGGTGACTCTTGTACCACAGGGAACAAGGGAGATGATGTTCTTTGGGGACCAGTATCCTCTTTCTACAACACAAGTCCACACATGTATTAACAGGGTTCATTATTTACATAAACGGGAAGCTACTTAACTTTAAGAGTCCATATGTTGTGGACAAGCTCTTCAGTAATAGTCCACGTTAGCCTGACTGCTGCTGAAATACAAGTCCAGCTATGCGATGAATGACAGATGCCAAACTAGGCCGGTCGTTGTGGCTGAGCGGTTCTAAGCGTTTCAGTCCGGAACCGGTCTGCTGCTACGGTCGCAGGTTCGAATCCTGCCTCGGGCATGGATGTGTGTACTGTCCTTAGGTTAGTTAGATTTAAGTAGTTCTAAGTCTAGGAGACTGATGACCTCAGATCTTAAGTCCCATAATGCTTAGAACCATTTGAAACTTTTTTTTTTTTTTTTTTTTTTTGCCAAACTAGAATGCGACTTAGTGCGCCAGTGACTGAGCGACTGCGCTGGTGCCTGAGACTGACAGAGACCAAAATTGAGCCTCAGCCCTCCGGTCAGTATCGGCGATCTAACAACTTGCGGTTGGTGGCCGTGTCGGTGTGTTGCATGCGAGTCTGTTTCTTGCCTCTCTCCTGATAGGCGCGCTTGATCAGTGCCTGCTATCGATCTTTCTACATCTTTGCCGACCAGAGTGCTGGCGACGCGTTATACCACCACATTCCTCCCCCCCCCCCCCCTCTCCCCGCACCCTTCCTCCGAAATATTGCACCGTTGTCGTGTAGGGAGTCTGTAAACGACAACGGGACAGACAGGAAGCAGGACACTGGACGTAGAGATGAGCTGGGAGCCGTGACTGTGGAGGACGGGGTACTCCCGACCGTATCCCGCCATCTAGCTTGCGAAGCCACAGGAACATCCTTCGGGAAACTGCTGCCAGGGCACAGATCCAGGACAGGGCGTGTTCTGGGGCGATGACGGCGATGGCCTCCACGGCGATGGCGAGTCCAGGTCTATCGGGTCGGCGAGCGGGGCGGCGGAGGAGGGCGCATCGTCCATCCGTTCCTCCTGGGTTGCCATGGCGGCACCAGTGGGCGGCTGCGAAAGCCTCGCGGTCCCGTGAGGCCGTGAATATGAGGGCAAAAAAGCAGCAGAATCACGGGGAAAATGCGAGTACGAATTTGGTTCTGGTAGCGGCGCTGCAGACCATCGGGACCTGCAATCTCCCAGGAAAATTCGCGACGTCTGGAACAGGTCATCAATGCCTGTGTGCGATATATCTGTGACGTTCGACTTTTTGATCACATTTCAGAAGCATATGCAAAATTGTCCTGGCTTCGTGCAGACAAACGCAGAGATTTCCATACACTCTGCCTCATCTGCTGCCTTATAAATGTACACTGTCCCTCATATCTCTCCTCGTCCTTAACGCTTATGTCGGAACAACATGACAGAAACACACGTTCTCATCATAATAAAATCCTCTCTGTTTCACTGCATCGCTCAGTCACTTTCTCCTTTACAGTAGCGGGAACCCGACTCTGGAATAACCTCCCTTGTTATGTTAGAGAACTTCAAAACATGTGCGGCTTCAAAAAACAGTTAATGACGTATCTACTTAAGCAACAGAATGCCTTCCTCTGTACGTGAATGCACTTCACCTTATTACTTCCCTCTTTCTCCCTCCTTCAATCTCCCTTCCCCAAAACTCGGCCGGCCGAAGTGGCTGCGCGGTTCTGACGCTGCAGTCTGGAACCGCGAGACCCCTACGGTCGCAGGTTCGAATCCTGCCTCGGGCATGGATGTGTGTGATGTCCTTAGGTTAGTTAGGTTTAACTAGTTCTAAGTTCTAGGGGACTAATGACCTCAGCAGTTGAGTCCCATAGTGCTCAGAGCCATTTGAACCATTTGAACCCAAAACTCGCTATACTAGTAAACATCTACTTTACACACCAAGATATTAATGTACATCTGCGCAAATCTTCATTAGTATTGCCAATTTTTCGTATGTTTATCATTATTATTTGATTTTCTTTTTTACTGTTTTTATTATTGCTTTTATCATAATTTGTACGTATAGCACCTGTTGTAAAAATACTGCCAGAATTTCCTTTATTATGTCTTAGTCATTACTCTTTATTCATATTGTCACTAGAATAATCTAATTTTTGATGTGTTGGCAAATGTGCCAACACCTTGTAGATAGAGGAGGCCGAAATGCACGCTATCGGCGAACGGTCGTGTGATAAGGCTTCCGCCCGCCGTGGGGAGGACCCCATGTTGACGTATGCGACGAGGTGGAGAGCCTAACGACAGGCGAGGCTGTGCCACCCGCACCCGGCCATTCGGTCCGAGGGGAGCTAGGAAACGCCTGAAAACCTAGTCCAGGGTGCACGTCAACATGCGGTGTATGCGCCCGTAAAGAGACAGGAGGGGCCGAAGGGTCGACCTCCATTGCGTCGGGGTACCCGACGCGCGATGATGTCATGTGGTCCGGAGCGGGCAAGAGTTCCATGGCGGAGGACAGCTGGTCACGGGAAGCGATCGGCGGCGCGTGACCCAGGGAGGTGCTTGGCGGCTGCAGCGAAGCGTCTACCGCGGGCGGCGCCGGCTAGAGGACAGGCGGCGGCGGCGGCGGCTGCGGCGGCGCGACGCCATGGGGCAAAATGGAAGGCATCGTCGGTAATTCCTGGGGATGAGGCGAGCCAGTAGATGGGTCCCCAGGGCGGTGACCGGACGGGACCGTCGCTGAAAGCAGACGGGGAGCGGCAGAACCCGTGCGACGACAGAGGCGCAGCTGATTGAGATGCCGACGCACCTCACCAGGGGCCTCCAAAACCAAAAATTCATCGCGCGGCCGAGGCAGCGAAGAATGCGCCCTGCGAGCCAATGCCGTGAACCTCGATAGTTGCGATAGAATACAACGTCGCCTGGAGCAAAAGCAGAAGTCTGCCGCTGCACAGGAACCTGATGCGGCGGGTGCAGCAAAGACATCAAGGTTCGATGAGGACGACCGTGGAGCAATTCAGGCGGCGAGTGACCATCTCGGGGCTGAGAGCGATACGATGACAACAAGAGCAACAACGCGTCCTCCCGAGAATGCGACTCTTTCAACTTCAACATCTGTGACTTGAAAGTCCGGACCAATCGTTCAGCGGCACCGTTTGACTGAGGCGAAAACGGCGCGGATGTCAGATGTTGAGTACCATTGGCCTGGCAGAATGACTGAAATTCTGCGGACATGAATTGTGGGCCATTGTCGGAAACAATAGTCTGCGGAAGACCTTCAATGCAAAAGATAGCCGACAACGCTTGGATGGTGGCAGAGGACGTCGCGGAAGACATCCGGACAACAAAAGGAAAATTACTTTCAGTTCCAAATGTGCTTCATAATTCTTAGTGCAACCAAGGTCCGGTGCAAAAATGTCTGCAAATTCTTCACACAGACGAGAAACACTGTCTGAAGGCACAGTCTGATTCATTGATAGGACCTGATTTACTATAGACATGTTAAACAACTGAAATAAATCTAAACCAAACAAGTTCACTGCCGTAGAAGAACGAAGAACGTAAAATGACACAGGTTTTGTTTGTCCCTTGTATGTTGCAAGAAGAGTGCACTGTCCTAACACAGGAATTTTCTGTCCTGAATATGTAGTTAGCTTAACATTTGCGGAACGCAACGGAGGTTTGCCCAGTTGTTTGTACGTGTCGTGATTGAGCAATGAAACTGCAGCTCCGGTATCGAGCTGGAATGGTATGACCTTGCCATTAAAGTCCAAATCTACAAAAAGTTTATTGTCCTGCTGACGACAAGAGCGACTGTCTCGTGCAATTTGAACAGACACTGGTACAGAATCACTTGCTAATTGACGTGATTTCCGGCGACGTCGACGCACAGTATTTGTGGGACGAACACAGTCACTGTTAGAGACAGTGGCACCGGACGAAGTGGAATTAACTACATGAATGTCCATGGGCGAAGGTCCACGAGCCTGAGTGTCCTTGGTTCGATTCTGGCGCGAAGCAAAGGGCCTGGAATGGTTGTGATTGTCTGATCTGAGCTTTTTCTGGCAAACACTTTGAACATGTCCTGTCTTATTACAGGAAAAGCAAATAGCTTGGCGTGACGGGCAATTTTCACGCGAATGTCTAGTTGCACACTCCGGGCATGATTTCACTGCCTTTGTGTGCTGGCGCGGCACACCTGGTTTAGAGCGTGGCGGCAGCTGCACGGACGTGTGCGAGGGCAGTTTACCGGGCCCTGCAGCGCGCCCGGCGGGCCGGTTAATGTTACACACGGCTGGCGAAGTTGCAAATGAGTCCTGAGCACAGTCAAGTGTGTCTTGCCTATCCAATATGTCTATCACTTGTTGAAGGGACAGATTAACGAGTTTCAAAAGCTGTTTCTGTATACGAACATCAGAAACGTTCTGTGCAATTGCATCACGTACCATTGTATCTGAATAAGGGAGTCCACATTCACACTCAAAAGCACAATCCCTTGTAAGGTCTTGCAACGTTGCAACCCACTCCCTATTAGTCTGACCGGCCGTACGTTTTGTACGAAAGAAAGTATACCTTTTTGCAACGACATTGACTGTTTCTCTGAAATAGGCGTCCAATGCCGACAAAATTTCTTCGTAGTACAGAGTTGCTACGTCGCGTCGGGGAAACAATTTCACTATCACACAGTAGGTGGACACACCGACACAGGATAATAAGTCAGGCTGCCGCTCATTACCTTGAATTCTGTAGGCGGCGAGATGAAATCCAAACTGGCGTGACCACTCGGTCCATGATTCTTGCGCCGCATCAAAATTGCGAAACGGCGGTGTAACTGCATGTTGTGGCGGCGGTAGCGACGAAGCGGCGGCTGCCGCATCGGTTTGAATGGCACGTTGACCCTGGATGAGCTGTCCAAGGGCATCCAATAACGCCTGCGTCTGCTGAGTCTGCAAGCGATAAAATTCGGACAGTACATCTGGCGAAGCCATGACACAAGTAAATGTAAGCAATTAGAAAGAACACGTTTCCCTCGTCGCCAATGATGTGTTGGCAAATGTGCCAACACCTTGTAGATAGAGGAGGCCGAAATGCACGCTATCTAAGGCAGACGGGCGTGAATTCTGGAACAGGATAAGTAGTGAATGCTAATAAGAAAAGTATGCAGCTCCTCGAATACTTAACTCTTATCTATCCTTGTTGTATACAGCGTTCTTGATGAGACATTTCATACGATAACTATCAAACTATGTAAGGCTAATGGCGCCTTGCTAGGTCGTAGCCATGGACTTAGCTGAAGGCTATTCTAACTATCTGCTCGGCTAATGAGCGATGCATTCTAACTATCTGCTCGGCTAATGAGCGAGTCTTCGTCCGTGTAGTCGCTAGCAATGTCGTCCGTACAACTGGGGCGAGTGCTATTCCGTATCTCGAGACCTGCCTTGTGGTTGCGCTCGGTCTGCGATCACACAGTGGCGACACGCGGGTCCGACATGTACTAAATGGACCGCGGCCGATCTAAAACTACCACCTAGCAAGTGTGGTGTCTGGCGGTGACACCACAATTTTCTTATTTAAGCTATTGTCATGATGTAACTCTGATGTGTGAAATGCTGCATGTGTGGAACACTGGTCCGATGTAAGAGAGGGCCTCTTGGTCCTAATCTCATCAGATTAAATAAATAAATAAATCAAACAGCGGATTCGTTCCTGGATCACCCTGCTTCCCAGCGCCCACGGTTTCCATAAACCCTGAAAAGAACAAGATCGCACGGTGCAAAGCGATACCTGGGGGCTATCGGCGGCTCCTAATGCTGCAGTGGGTGTAGCAAGTGTAGCGACATCCGATGGCGACGGCCATGTAGAAGTTCCACCGGTGATGGTCCGTCTAGTGAGTTGGAACGATACTAGGCGAGAAAGAGTTGTAGCATCTGCTCCCGTGTGTGGGTGGTGCGAAGCTTGGCCATCTGTTGTTTGAACGTGCGTACGAAACGTTCCGCTTCTCCGTTGGACTGGAGGTGAAACAGAGCACTTATTAGATGACGAATGCCATTTAGTTCACATAACTGCTCTAAATTACATGAAGTGAACTACGGTCCATTGTCCGATAGCAGTATTTCTTGCAAACCTTGTATGCAAAGTATGGTGCACAATGCCTGAATGGTGCTAGTGGCGTGGTAGAAGCCACAGGCATTGCGAATGGAAACTTCCTAAATGATTCTACCACCATGAGCCAACGAGTGTTCCAAAATGTTCGTACAAAGTCAATGTGCACTAGTTGCCATGGGATTCAGTCCTAGGCCATCTGACAATGTCTGTGGCGGAGCGGATTGGTTTCCGTGCATGCGTGACACTGTGACGTCATCTGTACACTGTGGGCGTCCATGCACTGCTAAGTACAGTGCCGTCGCGCTAACTGTTTAGTGTGATCAATTCACCAATCTCCTTGTTGGAGCAATCGCTACACATCCTTCTGCAACACTTTGGGAATAAGGACACGCGATTGTCCACTGTCATTTTGAACTGGAATCACGCCCTGTTGAACTGAAAGGTTATGCCGACATGCAAAATATCGGCACACAACTGAGTTTTGGATATTGTTCAATGAACGAGGCCAAGACGTGCGAATGTAATGCAACAAAATCTTGAGATCTGTGTCTGCTTCCGTGGCCTATTCAATTTGACTGAAGTGCAAGGGAAAAGTTTCCAGCAATTCCGAGTCCTGCCCCACATCGATTTGGCAACAATATGCGGCAGATGCATCCAATCAGAGTCTGGGCCAATCGGAAGGCGAGATAGGGCATCTGCATTGCCTTGCTTTGCCGTAGGTCTGTACACAATTTCGTACTGATACTGTGAAACCAACAAATCACATCTTTGCAATTTTTGAGCAGTGTGTGTAGTAACTGGCTTTGACAGATGAAAAAAGGACTGGAAGGGCTTGTAATCCGTCACTAAATAGAATTTGCGGACAAATAGATAGAGATGGAATTTGGTCACACCGCACTGAATAGCGAGAGCTTCTCTTTCAAACTAAGATTTATTGCACTGAGTTCGAGTTAACAACTTTGAGGCAAAAGCAATGGGTCTGTCTTGTGCACCAATTCTGTGCCAAAACACAACGACCATTCCGTAGGAAGAAGCTTCGACTTGAAAAACTTTTGGGTTGGCAGGATCAAAATGCACTAAATATTTATCACTACGCGAAGCATTTTTGATTTTCTGAAATGCGTCGTGACAGACTTTTGTCCACACAAAAGACACATTTTTGAGACGCAAGCGATGCAATGAAGCCGCGATATATGTGGCATTCGGTATGGGCCGAATGTAGTATGTCATCTTGCCTCGCAGCGACTGCAGTTCACACACATTGCGAGGAACAGGCAGGTGACGGATTTCAAGCAAATTAGACTGGAGGAGGTGCACACCCTGACTGTTTGTCACATGACCTAAGTACTGTAGTTCAGTTTGAAAAAAGGCACACTTTTCGAGACGACGCTCGAGTCCGCCTCTGAAAACACAGTGTGCTCCCTGCCGCCGTTGGATAAGCAGCTGCCAGCAGAAAGTCGTATACTCCTAGCTCACTCATTTGTTACATAGTTTAATTCTTAATTTCTTTGCGTGATTTTAGTAATTGCATTGTGTAATTCATAAATTTCGGGTGTATTATAGTATTTGAGAGTTGTAGCATCGCGTTTTAGTACCTGTATAGTGTAAAATCGCGTAGTCTCCTTCCGCCGCCAAGCAGTGTGTCAGCAGTGCGCAAGTAGCAGCATTACTGCATTTACTAGGCAACCTTGTATTTTAATAACCGTTTACATTTTGTGTCGATCTGTTTGTGCTCTCTGTAGATTAATTCAGACGTTCTTTGCACAACAGTTTTTAGCATAGATAGGGACTGCAACTGCTGTGTTCGGATGCAGGCTGAGTTGGCATCCTTTCGCTCCCAGCTTCAGGCAATGTTGGCTTCGGTCACACAGCTTGAGGCTGTTGCCAATGGGCATCACTGTGGGGGTCCGGATGGGGGTTTGTCGGGGACGGACAGCTCGTCCCGCGCATCCCCCGATCGGACTACGACTATGGCTGCCTGGGATACTGCCCACATTGAGGCTGATCCCTCACCTGTGGTAGAGTGGGAGATCGTTTCGAGGTGTGGTAGGAGGCGCAAGACATTCCGGAGGGCTAAACGGAAGGCCTCTCCAGTTTGTCTGACGAACCGGTTTCAGGCTCTGTCTCCGGCTGATACTGATCTTCGGCCGGAGATGGCTGCTTGTCCTGTTCCAGAGTTTGCCCCTCAGTATGCAAGATCCGGGCAGTCGCAGAGGGTGGGCTTACTGGTAGTAGGGAGCTCCAACGTCAGGTGCGTAATGGGGCCCCTTAGGGATAAGGCAGCAAGAGAGGGGAAGAAAACCAAAATGCACTCCGTGTGCATACCGGAGGGAGTCATTCCAGATGTGGAAAGGGTCCTTCCGGATGCCATGAAGGGTACAGGGTGCACCCATCTGCAGGTGGTCGCTCATGTCGGCACCAATGATGTGTGTCGCTATGGATCGGAGGAAATCCTCTCTGGCTTCCGGCGGCTATCTGATTTGGTGAAGAATGCCAGTCTCGCTAGCGGTATGAAAGCAGAGCTCACCATCTGCAGCAGGACTGACTGCGGACCTTTGGTACAGAGCCGAGTGGAGGATCTGAATCAGAGGCTGAGACGGTTCTGCGACCGTATGGTCTGCAGATTCCTCGACTTAAGCCATAGGGTAGTGGGGTTTTGGGTTCTGCTGGATAGGTCAGGAGTCCACTACACGCAGCAAGCGGCTACACGGGTAGCAGGGGTTGTGTGGCGAGGACTGTGCGGTTTTTTAGGTTAGATGGCCTCGGGCGAGTACAGAAAGGGCAACAGCCTCAAAGGGTGCGGGGCAAAGTCAGGACACGCGGGGACCAAGCAACTGTCGAAGCTGCATTGGTAAAGTACCGGAACTTCAAGCGCTGCTAGAAAGCACCGAAGCTGAAATCGTTATAGGTACAGAAAGTTGGCTGAAGCCAAAGATAAATTCAGCCGAAATTTTTACAAAGGCACAGACGGTGTTTAGAAAGGATAGATTGCCTGCAACCGGTGGTGGCGTGTTTGTCGCTGTTAGTAGTAGTTTATCCTGTAGTGAAGTAGAAGTGGATAGTTCCTGTGAATTATTATGGGTGGAGGTTACACTCAACAACTGAGCTAGGTTAATAATTGGCTCCTTTTACCGACCTCGCGCCTCAGCAGCATCAGTGGCAGAACAACTGAGAGAAAATTTGGAATACATTTCACATAAATTTTCTCAACATATTATAGTCTTAGGTGGAGATTTCAATTTACCAGATATAGACTGGGACACTCAGGTGTTTAGGACGGGTGGTAGGGACAGAGTATCGAGTGACATTATACTGAGTGCACTATCCGAAAATTACCTCGAGCTATTAAACAGAGAACCGACTCGTCGAGATAACATCTTGGACCTACTGATAACAAACAGACCCCAACTTTTCGACTCTGTAAGTGCAGAACAGGGAATCAGTGATCATAAGGCCGTTGCAGCATCCCTGAATACGGAAGTTAATAGGAATATCAAAAAAGGGAGGAAGGTTTATCTGTTTAGCAAGAGTAATAGAAGGCAGATTTCAGACTACCTAACAGATCAAAACTAAAATTTCTGTTCCGACACTGACAATGTTGAGTGTTTACGGAAAAAGTTTAAGGCAATTGTAAAATGCGTTTTAGACAGGTACGTGCCGAGTAAAACTGTGAGTGACGGGAAAAACCCACCGTGGTTCAACAACAAAGTTAGGAAACTACTGCGAAAGCAAAGAGATCTTCACTCCAAGTTTAAACGTAGCCAAAACCTCTCAAACAGAACCTAAACGACGTCAAAGTTAGCGTAAGGAGGGCTATGCGTGAAGCGTTCAGTGAATTCGAAAGTAAAATTATATGTACCGACTTGACAGAAAATCCTAGGACGTTCTGGTCTTACGTTAAATCAGCAAGTGGCTCGAAACAGCATATCCAGACACTCCGGGATGATGATGGCATTGAAACAGAGGAAGACACACGTCAAGCTGAAATACTATACACCTTTTTCCAAAGCTGTTTCACAGAGGAAGACCGCACTGCAGTTCCTTCTCTAAATCCTCGCACAAACGAAAAAATGGCTGACATCGAAATAAGTGTCCAAGGAATAGAAAAGCAACTGGAATCACACAACAGGGGAAAGTTTTGCTCGAGTATCATGTCGTTTTTGGAAACCCAGAATCTACTCTGTAGGAATCAACATGGATTCCGGAAACAGCGATCGTGTAAGACCCAACTCGCTTTATTTGTTCATTAGACCCAGAAAATATTAGATACAGGCTCCCAGGTAGATGCTATTTTCCTTGACTTCCGGAAGGCGTTCGATACAGTTCCGCACTGTCGCCTGATAAACGAAGTAAGAGCCTACGGAATATCAGACCAGCTTTGTGGCTGGATTGAAGAGTTTTTATCAAACAGAACACAGCATGTTGTTATCAATGGAGAGACGTCTACAGACGTTAAAGTAACCTCTGGCGTGCCACAGGGGAGTGTTGCAGGACCATTGCTTTTCACAATATATATAAATGACCTAGTAGATAGTGTCGGAAGTTCCATGCGGCTTTTCGCGGATGATGCTGTAGTATACAGAGAAGTTGCAGCATTAGAAAATTGTAGCGAAATGCAGGAAGATCTGCAGCGGATAGGCACTTGGTGCAGGGAGTGGCAACAGACCCTTAACATAGACAAATCTAATGTATTGCAAATACATGGAAAGAAGGATCCTTTTTTGTATGATTATATGATAGCGGAACAAACACTGGTAGCACTTACTTCTGTAAAATATCTGGGTGTATGCGTGCGGAACGATTTGAAGTGGAATGATCATATAAAATTAATTGTTGGTAAGGCGGGTACCAGGTTGAGTTTCATTGGGAGAGTCCTTAGAAAATGTAGTCCATCAACAAAGGAGGTGGCTTACAAAACACTCGTTCGACCTATACTTGATTATTGCTCATCACTGTGGGATCCGTATCAGGTCGGATTGACGGAGGAGATAGAGAAGATCCAAAGAAGAGCGGCGCCTTTAGTCACAGGGTTATTTGGTAAGCGTGTTAGCGTTACGGAGATGTTTAGCATACTCAAGGTGCAGACTCTGCAAGAGAGGCGCTCTGCATCGCGGTGTAGCTTGCTGTCCAGGTTTCGAGAGGGTGCGTTTCTGTATGAGGTATCGAATATATTGCTTCCCTCTACTTATACCTCCAGAGGAGATCACGAATGTAAAATTAGAGAGATTAGAGCGCGCATGGAGGCTTTCTGGTAGTCGTTCTTCCCGCGAACCATACGCGACTGGAACAGGAAAGGGAGGTGATGACAGTGGCACGTAAAGTGCCCTCCGCCACACACCGTTGGGTGGCTTGCGGAGTGTAAATGCAGATGTAGATGTAGATTTTTTTTTTTTTTGGTCATCAGTCTACTGACTGGTTTGATGCGGCCCGCCACGAATTCCTTTCCTGTGCTAACCTCTTCATCTCAGAGTAGCACTCTTGCAACCTACGTCCTCAATTATTTGCTTGACGTATTCCAATCTCTGTCTTCCTCTACAGTTTTTGCCCTCTACAGCTCCCTCTAGTACCATGGAAGTCATTCCCTCATGTCTTAGCAGATGTCCTATCATCCTGTCCCTTCTCCTTATCATTGTTTTCCACATATTCCTTTCCTCTCCGATTCTGCGTAGAACCTCCTCATTCCTTACCTTATCAGCCCACCTACTTTTCAACTTTCGTCTATAGCACCACATCTCAAATTCTTCGATTCTATTCTGTTCCGGTTTTCCCACAGTCCATGTTTCACTACCATACAATGCTGTACTCCAGACGTACATCCTCAGAAATTTCTTCCTCAAATTAAGGCCGGTATTTGATATTAGTAGACTTCTCTTGGCCAGAAATGCCTTTTTTGCCATAGCGAGTCTGCTTTTGATGTCCTCCTTGCTCCGTCCGTCATTGGTTATTTTACTGCCTAGGTAGCAGAATTCCTTAACTTCATTGACTTCGTGACCATCAATCCTGATGTTAAGTTTCTTGCTGTTCTCATTTCTACTACTTCTCATTACCTTTGTCTTTCTCCGATTTACTCTCAAACCATACTGTGTACTCATTAGACTGTTCATTCCGTTCAGCAGATCACTTAATTCTTCTTCACTTTCACTCAGGATAGCAATGTCATCAGCGAATCGTATCACTGATATCCTTTCACCTTGTATTTTAATTACACTCCTGAACCTTTCTTTTATTTCCATCATTGCTTCCTCGATGTACAGATTGCAGAGTAGGGGCGAAAGGCTACAGCCTTGTCTTACACCCTTCTTAATACGAGCACTTCGTTCTTGATCGTCCACTCTTATTATTCCCTCTTGGTTGTTGTACATATTGTATATGACCCGTCTCTCCCTATAACTTACCCCTACTTTTTTCAGAATCTCGAACAGCTTGCACCAGTTTATATTGTCGAACGCTTTTTCCAGGTCGACAAATCCTATGAACGTGCCTTGATTTTTCTTTAGCCTTGCTTCCACTATTAGCCGTAACGTCAGAATTGCCTCTCTCGTCCCTTTACTTTTCCTAAAGCCAAACTGATCGTCACCTAGCGCATTCTCAATTTTCTTTTCCATTCTTCTGTATATTATTCTTGTAAGCAGCTTCGATGCATGAGCTGTTAAGCTGATTGTGCGATAATTCTCGCACTTGTCAGCTCTTGCCGTCTTCGGAATTGTGTGGATGATGCTTTTCCGAAAGTCAGATGGTATGTCGCCAGACTCATATATTCTAAACACCAGCGTGAATAGTCGTTTTGTTGCCACTTCCCCCAATGATTTAAGAAATTCTGATGGAATGCTATCCATCCTTTCTGCCTTATTTGACCGTAAGTCCTCCAAAGCTCTTTTAAATTCCGATTCTTATACTGGATCCCCTATCTCTTCTAAATCGACTCCTGTTTCTTCTTCTATCACATCAGACAAATCTTCACCCTCATAGAGGCTTTCAATGTTTTCTTTCCACCTATCTGCTCTCTCCTCTGCATTTAACAGTGGAATTCCCGTTGCACTCTTAATGTTACCACCGTTTCTTTTAATGTCACCAAAGGTTGTTTTGACTTTCCTGTATGCTGAGTCTTTCCTTCGGACAATCATATCATTTTCGATGTCTTCACATTTTTCCTGCAGACATTTCGTCTTAGCTTCCCTGCACTTCCTATTTATTTCATTCCTCAGCGACTTGTATTTCCGTATTCCTGATTATCCCGGAACATGTTTGTACTTCCTCCTTTCATCAATCAACTGAAGTATTTCTTCTGTTACCCATGCTTTCTTCGCAGCTACCTTCTTTGTACCTATGTTTTCCTTCCCAACTTCTGTGATGGCCCTTTTTACAGATGTCCATTCCTCTTCAACTGTACTGCCAACTGCGCTATTCCTTATTGCTGTATCTATAGCATTAGAGAACTTCAAACGTATCTCGTCATTCCTTAGTACTTCCGTATCCCACTTCTTTGCGTATTGATTCTTCCTGACTAATGTCTTGAACTTCAGCCTACTCTTCATCACTACTATATTGTGATCTGAGTCTATATCTGCCCCTGGGTACGCCTTACAATACAGTATCTGATTTCGGAATCTCTGTCTGACCATGATGTAATCTAATTGAAATCTTTTCGTATCTCCCGGCCTTTTCCAAGTATACCTCCTCCTCTTGTGATTCTTGAACAGGGTATTCGCTATTACTAGCTGAAACTTGTTACAGAACTCAATTAGTCTTTCTCCTCTTTCATTCCTTGTCCCAAGCCCATATTCTCCTGTAACCTTTTCTTCTACTCCTTCCCCTACAACTGCATTCCAGTCGCCCATGACTATTAGATTTTCGTCCCCCTTTACATACTGCATTACCCTTTCAATATCCTCATACACTTTCTCTATCTGTTCAGCTTCAGCTTGCGACGTCGGTATGTATACCTGAACTATCGTTGTCGGTGTTGGTCTGGTGTCGATTCTGATTAGAACAACCCGGTCACTGAACTGTCACAGTAACACACCCTCTGCCCTACCTTCCTGTTCATAACGAATCCTACACCTGTTATACCATTTTCTGCTGCTGTTGATATTACCCGATACTCATCTGACTAGAAATCCTTGTCTTCCTTCCACTTCACTGCACTGACCCCTACTATAACTAGATTGAGCCTTTGCATTTCCCTTTTCAGGTTTTCTAGTTTCCCTACCACGTTCAAGCTTCTGACATTCCACGCTCCGCCTCGTAGAACGTTATCCTTTCGTAGATTATTCAATCTTTTTCTCATGGTAACCTCCCCCTTGGCAGTCCCCTCCCGGAGATCCGAATGGGGGACTATTCTGGAATCTTTTGCCAATAGAGAGATCATCATGACACTTCTTCAATTACAGGCCACATGTCCTGTGGATACACGTTACGTGTCTTTAATGCAGTGGTTTCCATTGCCTTCTGTATCCTCATGTCGTTGATCATTGCTGATTCTTCCGCCTTTAGGGGCAATTTCCCACCCCTAGGACAAGAGAGTGCCCTGAACCTCTATTCGCTCCTCCGCCCTCTTTGACAAGGCCGTTGGCATAATGAGGCTGACTTCTTATGCCGGAAGTCTTCGGCCGCCAATGCTGATTATTTATCAAAATTTAGGCAGTGGCGGGGATCGAACCCTGGACAGAAGACATTTTGATTATGAATCAAAAACGCTACCCCCCATTTTTTTCTTTTTTTTATCTCATTTTGTTTGTTTTCGTTCGTTGTATCTGCTCTGAGCGGACGTCGAAAGACACCCGTTTAGGTTCATTGTTGATCGATTAACTCAGTTTTTTTATTACAGAGGGCAGCTATCCCTCTGACCGAACACGCTGAGCTACCGTGCCGGCCCCTAGACCACGGGTAGATGTAAATGTAGATAAAGAGTACGCAAACTGGCGATGTGCTCCACTAGTGTACGACCGGAGACGACAATATCGTCATGGTGGTTTGAACAAAATAGCACTTTTGTAGTCAGTTGTCCAAGTAATACTGAAAAATGGCAGGTGCGGAAGTACCGCCAAAGGGCAAAAGCAAATACTTCCACAGTCCCAAGTGCGTATTTACAACAAACATTTTTGTGATTGAATTTGCAAGTAGGCATCACGCAAACCTATTTTAGAAAAGTAACGTCCTGCACCAAGCCTGTCCATGGGTTCCTCAGGGCGAGGTAACGGATAAGTGTCATCTATTGTCTTTGTGTTCACTGTAGACTGGAAGTCAGCACAAATACGAATGCGACCAGAAGGCTTAGGCAACAAAACGAGAGGACTTGCCCATTGACTAGCTTGAATGGGAGGAATTACAACATTATCTTGCACTTCATTCAATTCACTGATTATTTTGTCTCTAATTGTTGAAATTCCAGATCAAGTTAGAAACATATTGTCCGTCCTTACGGCAGAACAGGCAACCGAAAAAATAGTTTTCCCGTTGGTCAACAGATGTCGCAGGTGACGCTACAATTGTAACTGACTTGTCCATGTTGCGGAATTGGCAACGCTGTATCTTCGGTGACGTGAACGATGCTGATTTGCGTTCGGCTAGAGCGCTGCACGCGAAATGCATTCGTCACACTGCTGACTGTAGCTCATGATCGGCTGTGGTTTTCAATCTAAGAATGTAGATTAGCTCCTGTAATTCTACAAACCAAGTTTATTTCTCACAATCATATGTGAAATTAAATAAATGAAAGTAACACACAAACATTTCTCGTGAGTTACTGTTTAAATGCAGACTGTATTGCAGTCACATGCGTTTTACACTCTCCTTCCATGCCGTCTATTTCCTCTTTGCTATACAGCTCTTCTCATACGGATTATGGTGGTATAAAAGATCTCCACGTACAGGTTAACACTAGAAAGTTTTCAAACTCCGCACTCCGTTATGATGCGAATTAATGCTGGAAATATTTCAGTGACAGTCATTTCAAATTTAAATTCTTTTACTTTGCATGTAACTTATCGTAAATGATATAAGAGTGGCACAAAACGATGAATTTTGGATTGTTGTTGAAAGGGGGCTGCAAACGCGGTAATACAGGGTGTTACAAAAAGGTATGGCCAAACTTTCAGGAAAAATTCCTCACACACAAAGAAAGAAAATATGTTATGTGGACATGTGTCCGGAAACGCTTACTTTCCATGTTAGAGCTCATTTTATTACTTCTCTTCAAATCACATTAATCATGGAATGGAAACACATAGCAACAGAACGTACCAGCGTGACTTCAAACACTTCGTTACAGGAAATGTTTAAAATGTCCTCCGTTAGCGAGGATATATGCATCCACCCTCCGTCGCATGGAATCCCTGATGCACTGATGCAGCCCTGGAGAATGGCGTATTGTATCACAGCCGTCCACAATACGAGCACGAAGAGTCTCTACATTTGGTACCGGGGTTGCGTAGACAAGAGCTTTCAAATGCCCCCATAAATGAAAGGCAAGAGGGTTGAGGTCAGGAGAGCGTTGAGGCCATGGAGTTGGTCCGCCTCTACCAATCCATCGGTCACCGAATCTGTTGTTGAGAAGCGTACGAACACTTCGACTGAAATGTGCAGGAGCTCCATCGTGCATGAACCACATGTTGTGTCGTACTTGTAAAGGCACATGTTCTAGCAGCACAGGTAGAGTATCCCGTATGAAATCACGGTGGTGAATCAAGGAAGTACAGTACATACTGACGAAACTAAAATGAGCTCTAACATGGAAATTAAGCGTTTCCGGACACATGTCCACATAACATCTTTTATTTATTTGTGTGTGAGGAATGTTTCCTGAAAGTTTCAAAAAATGGCTCTGAGCACTATGGGACTCAACTGCTGTGGTTATCAGTTCCCTAGAACTTAGAACTACTTAAACCTAACTAACCTAAGGACATCACACACATCCATGCCCGAGGCAGGATTCGAACCTGCGACCGTAGCAGTCGCACGGTTCCGGACTGCGCGCCGAGAACCGCGAGACCACCGCGGCCGGCTCCTGAAAGTTTGGCCGTATCTTTTTGTAACACCCTGTATACAAGTGAAAGCGTGTTTTTGGAGCATATTTTGGCGGTGTCAACTTAGAAGACCCACAGACGGCAAACCATAATTATGTTAAAATTTACTTTGTACAGTTTAAAGATAACCCGCAAATATTCGCAACAGACGTACGCTTTTATCTGCAACACAGTTATTACTGGGGATATCCGCACTCGCGCAGACCTGTTACTATAAGTAGTGTTGTTTTCGAGAGAAAGCTGTATGAGGATTATTAGCGCACAGATAAAAAAAAATTAAAATTGGCAGCGTCTACAGTTTTCATGTTATGTTCGTTCTCTTTTATTCTCCTCCCTTCATTCCAGTATAAACGCTTGTTCACAAGTATAAACGAACGGCAGTGAACATTGGCGAATTGAATACTCGTTTGCTGCAGTGTAAACGAGGTTTTACACTCGTTCACTTCGTTCGCTCTGGTATATACCAGGATTTAGAGGGACCGATGACCTAGCAGTTAGATGACGGCTATTATTCATTTATGTCACTGTTCCGATTTCAGCTCTAGAGTCATTTTAAAGTACCAAGGGAAAGGTCTTGTAAGGTAATGCTTCATAAATTGTTTACCAAATGTTATCACACTATGCTTTGCATTTTGTTATCCATATCTTATATTGGTTTCAGTTTTCACATTGCACACAGAAATGCCTCTACAGCCAAAATTACAATGGTGAAGTGAATAAACAGTTTAAAAAGGTCCAAATCGCAGCGAAGATTTCATTTAAAAATTGTATGATATGATTCTTGTACAGGAAGGGCTGCCACGTTATATCAGAATATTAGATCGACAAAATTTAGATAGGATCGAATGCTTATGGCTCCTTATTAATTCTTACTCGTAACTAATTTATTGATTTACTTGAATTTAAAATCCACTCCCGTAATCTTTCTTTATCTTTGACGGGAAATCTGAACATTTTTAGTTCAGGATTTGTCAGTCTACTCCTTCCACAGTTGATATACTCGCAGGCCCTCGGCATGACGACTCGATCCACTACCACCGGTATGTCAGAAAGAGCTGTACTTCACAGACCCAAATGGTGGAAAGCTGCATGCGTTCGGACGATGTTGCCACATATTTCACAGAACGGAGTGCCATCTAGTGGTTGGTGCCACAAGTAAGGGTGTGACGCTGTTGCCGCCTGGTGGCTGTTCCCAGACAAGGGTTGCCTGCTAGACCAAGCGATTGGGCAATCTGTTTCTTACATGATCTGGGGTTCAAATGGCTCTGAGCACTATCGGACTTAACATCTAAGCTCATCAGTCCCCTAGACTTAGAACTACTTAAACCTAGCTAACCTAAGGACATCACACACATCCAAGCCAGAGGCAGGATTGGAAACTGCGACTGTAGCAGGCGCTTGGTTCCAGACTGAAGCGCCTAGAACCGCTCTGCCACAGCAGCCGGCTTCTTTGTCTCTTAAAGCAATTGGAACGGGGCGGTCCCGGAAAAACTTAGGCTGTTCATTGTCTTTCAAGGTAATACGCGCTGCGAAGTTATTAGCGTTTCTCATTCCTTCCGAAAATCGTTCAGGAAATTCTGTAAGCAAGCTAGCGACATTATCTTTTGTTGCACAGGTCGATAATGAAAGTACATTGACTGGATGCAAATTCCAAACAAATAAAAGGCATTTAATCCGAAGATGTCCTCGCTGTTCCTTGATTTCAACACTAAAATTCACTGTCCTAGTGTGAGATTTGTAAATGACAGGCAAACTGTATTGTCCAAGTTCTGGAATTTCCTGTACGTTGTAAGCAGTGAGGTGCTTCCTAGATTTACAATGGCGTGGTGAGCCTAACCCTTAGCACATAGCACGATTAAGCGATATTACTAAGGTACCTGAGTCTAATTGAAAGTTCACATTCCGCGCGGGATTAGCCGATCGGTCTGGGGAGCTGCAGTCATGGACTGTGCGGCTAGTCCCGGCGGAGTTTCGTGTCCTCCCTCGGGCATGGGTGTGCGTGTTTGTCCTTAGGATAATTTAGGTTAAGTAGTGTGTAAGCTTAGGGACTGAAGACCTTGGCAGTTAAGTCCCATAAGATTTCACACACATCTGAATATCTGAAAGTTCACATGACGGGCAGCAATGCATAATGAGACTAATAGTTCCATAGAACGTCGTTGCACAGCACTATGGCCAGAAGGAGGCACAACCTTAAGCTTCCTTTTGTCAGAACCTGTTGTAAGTTTACAAAACACAGTGTTCACTGCATGTGCACGAGCCTGTTTTTATCTAGGAGCGGGCAAAATTGGCATTTTTGCGCCATTGCAAACAAACTGCTTGGACACAGTCTTTTTTTTCCACAGGTGTAACATGTTGCATTATGTGATGGGCAATTCTGTCTTTTACGGCGAGCAAAGCAACTAGGACAGGACTTCACTAAACTGACAGGCTTGTTTACATGTCTACGTGGCTGTCCGCGCTGCTGTGTTTATGTAGCTGCTTGTGGCGACCGTGAATAAGCGGCGACTCGACCCGACAAGTCGGGGCCTGGTCAAACTTATCGGCCGCTATGGCTCCAGAATCATATTCCTCTAAGATTTGCAATTCTTTGATAAGAGTACATTATGGTCTTTTTCCGTGTTCTACTGTCGAGGATATTGAATGTTATAACATCACGTACCATGAGATCATTGTAACAGTTGTCACAATTACACTTAAATTTACACTTCCTATTGATAGCCGTTAATTTTGTGTACCACTGGCGATACGTTTGCTCCGGCGCTTTCTGCAAGGGAAAAAACGGATATCTAGCTGCAGCTACTAGGAATTGCTGGTGGTAGTACTTGGTTAATGCAGGGATAACTTTGTCACAGCCTAATTCTTCGGGAGACGCGGTTGGAAATAGTTTTGTATTAACCTGAACACTCGGGACCCCGAGATCGAAAGGAAGTATCGTGACTTTATACCACCGTCAAAATGATGAACTTGACAATGTGCTTGGAACTGAGTCAGGTATTCAATCGATTCCTCTTCTGTGTCGTTAAATTGGCGGTACGGTGGTATGCTGGTCGGCGGTTCTTGGGCTGGTTGGTTGGTCTGTTTGTGTGGCCGACGCAGCTTTTGCAGCCAGTTAGTAGGGGAGCAATTTGTTGGTTCTCAAACTGAAAAACTTGTGTTAAAACCATCACAATGTCGGTCTGCTGATGCGACGCGTGGGCAGCGCGTGGAGGGGGCGGGGAATTCGTGGTTTACACAAATACGTTATAGCCAAAACGAAAGTAAATCCTCTGAAAAGAGAAATTTGACTAGTGCTGCGGCTCCCCGTCTGGAGTACATGCAAGAACATTACCACAATTGAGCAAATAGAAATGAGCCCCCCTGCAAGCTAAAACACAAGAGGAGAAGCAAGCAAAATCTTCGGCCAAGTTGATCAACTGCGATCACCACAGAATTATCTTTGTCGCCACTGTTGTGTGATCGTCGACACTGTAGTGCCCTAGTTGCCATTGGTGACTCTTGTACTATAGGGATCAAGGGAGAGAATGTT
The DNA here is from genome assembly GCF_023864345.2 of Schistocerca serialis cubense. Classification (NCBI taxonomy): domain Eukaryota; kingdom Metazoa; phylum Arthropoda; class Insecta; order Orthoptera; family Acrididae; genus Schistocerca; species Schistocerca serialis. The sequence continues at coordinate 183,283,408 of NC_064641.1, forward strand.
GTTTGGTGGCCGGTATGCTCTTCCTACAATACAGCTGCACACATGTATTAACAAGGTTCATTATTTACATAAACAGGGAGCAACATTACTTTAAGAATCCGTGTGTTGTAGTACAAGCTCTTCACCAATAGTACACGTTAGCCTGACTGCTGGTGAACGCAACTCCAGCTATGCGATGAGTGACAGACGCTGCACTAGGATGCGAGCTAGAGCGCAAGTGACTCAACTAGTGACTGAGCGACTGCGCTAGTGCCTGCGACTAACTGAGACTGCGACTGACAAGGGGAAGGCCTCAGATACGGCCAACCGATTCGGCTCAAATTTGGCAGGTCGCTTGTGTACAACCTAAAACGAAGGAATCTAAGATATTTTGGGCCAACGCCGCTACGTTTTTAAGGAAATCACCCCTAAAGAATATGACGAGCAATCGACTCAAAATTGGAGGGATCGATACAGAATTGTAAGTAGACTATTTTTCATCATTAGGTATGGGGTCCGCAAACGCAAACTTTTACAGAAATCGAGGAAACTTTTACAACTGTCGCGTCTGTACCCTCCTGGTAAACGCTTTTCACTGAGAGCACCGATAGCGCAGCGGCCAAGGTAACTGGCTGGGAATCGGAGAACCCGGGTTCGAATCTCGAAGAAACCTAGCGGATGTTATTCTTTTCGTTTGAATTTTTCCATGTCTCAGTTGATGGGGGTGGGAGGGTTAGTAAGGTAAGTAAATAAATAAGAAATGATAATAATAAGATAGGCAAATAAATTTCTAAAACCTCTTGGGATAGTAAACAAGTAAAATGTTACTCCAGGTCACCTTGCAAAAGCTATTCCAGTCACTGTTACGTGTCCTCACTTTTCTTCGAACAACTAGATGGATGGTATGAAACTTCCAGTCTGCTTTCGGCTGCGGTGGGGCGAGGACGTCCGCTGCGCCTCACCGTGCGCGACCGTGAGCGCATGCTTGTGTTTGCCTTCTGGCGGCGCGAGTTGTATTTGTTCCAAGTTCAGTGCGACTGTGGCACACACATGGCGCCACGATACGATCAAAATTACTTTCCAACCAGATCACGCGCGTCCTCGAGCCTATGAAATAGAACAGTTCATACGCGACGATCTACATTTAGATCCGGCGACTGTCGTCGGAATACATTTTTCTATAACGGCGAGAGTGGTTTATGTTAAAATGACCAGTGCAGAGGTCTGCGCGACAGTGGTGTCTAAATACTCGAACTCTCTCAGATTCAAACATTCTGACGGGCATATCGGTGCAGTGACGGTGGATCATGCAGGCATGGGCCTAAAGACTGTAAGGGTTTTTGAGCTCCCCTTCGAGGTCCCTGAGGAAGTTGTCAAGGACGCTTTCCGACCATTTGGCAACGTTATCAGCCACGTTGCAGAAAAGTGGCAAACTTTCTCGATGTATAAGGTCTACAATGGTGTGCGCCAAATTAAACTTGAGCTCAAGAAACATGTGCCGTCCTATTTGAACATCGGTGGCTGTCGTGCAATCATCATGTACTACGGTGAACCGCGTACCTGTTCCGGATGTGGGCAGGAAGGCCATGTTCGATCGAGCTGCTTACAACGTAGAATTACGCAGATACCAGTGGGAGACTCCGTTTCCCCGACGGGGACGACAATCCTGCCCCTCACGTACGCTCAGACGACGATGCGCACCATAGTTGAGGACGAAACGGGCGATCAAATTCAAAAATACTTCAAATGGCTCTGAGCACTATGGGACTTAACATCTGTGGTCATCAGTCCCCTAGAACTTAGATCTACTTAAACCTACCTAACCTAAGGACATCACACACATCCATGCCCGAGGCAGGATTCTAACCTGCGACCGTAGCAGTCGCGCGGTTCCGGACTGAGCGCCTAGAACCACTAGACCACCGCGGCCGGCGGGCGATCAGACACATCCATAGACGTCAGCAGTACCAAGGGAGGAAGAGGAAGGACCCTCGGTGCCAACCCATATGTCGCCCCCTCCACAGCAACAACAGCAGCAACAGTCCCACAGACTCCAGACGCAACATAACATTCAGAACGCGATGGACGTGGACGCGAACATTGTCCCGACCGCGGCTTTCCTAGCGGAAGGTGATACGACGCTGGATTGCCTCCCACATTCGGTTACGGATGTCCACGTTCGAAAGCAACGTTCGCCTCGACGACGCAAGCGACGTCGGCGGACCCCTTGTGACGATTGCCTCCTACACACGGCCGGTCGAGAAGGTGACATCTCATCAGACGGCATGGATGCTGCGCCTGCTAAGGATCTGTGGTATAGACGGTTCACTTGCCCATACTACGAGTGCCCAGTTACTTCTTGCACCACAGACGCAGAAGGTCGCGTCTACCTCTACCAAAGACGACGTACGTGAGAGAGATTTAGGTGCCGATCAGCTACACAGCATCGCGTTGCACCCACTGTGGTCGGACGATGTTGAGGAACATCCTGAAGAGGGCACGGGTGACAGGGGAGGGGGTGGCGTTGGGGATGCCACTCCTAGCGTAAAAGACTCATAATTTGTAACGGGTTTGGTGGGTCCGGCATCTCTTGCGGTTAGCTTTGATTGCCATGGCTTCTACCCTAGGTGAAAAGGCTAGGCAGCACACCTTTCGCCTTGCCACAATCAATATCAACGAGATAAGGGAACCACACAAACTGACAATGCTACAACGCATGCTCGATGCGGCGGACATCGACGTGGCCCTCTTACAGTAAGTATGTGTCGCTAGTTTCCCGACTTCTACGGATATACCGCCCACATCTCCCACGCCTCTTCTACCGATTGTGGTGTGGCTGTTCTGCTACGGGACGGTTTGGTGGCTACGGACGTACTGTACTTACCGAGTGCAAGAGCCATGGCAGTAACTGTCAACGGTGTACGACTCATCATTGTATATGCCCCTTCAGGATCAGGGAGAGGGAGAGACCGGGCCCGCTTTTTTTCGGAAGATATTACGCGTCTATTTATGGGCCGCGTAGACGATATGGTGATCGGAGGGGATTTTAACTACATTATCCCCGTCTGATCAGCAGCCACATCACCCCCCGTGGGCGGAATTGGAAATGCTAGTGCGTGACCTCCACCTGATCGGCACGTGGCGCCACATCCAAGGCCCAGTTCCTGGTTACACCCATTATACAAGTCATTCATCAAGTCGGTTAGACAGGATTTACGTCACACGCACCCTTTCGACGGCAACGAGAGGAGCAGAGCTCTGGCCCACTGCATTCACCGGCCACACAGCCTATATTTGCACCATTGCCCTCCAACCTCCACGTGTGGGGCGCAGTAGGCCCCCTGGAAACAGAACGTCGCCCATATGGACGAGCCGGCATGTAAAGGTGCTATCGAAGAGTCGTGGAACGCGTCCTTACAGCGTCGTGGTCGTTACCGATCGACCCTCAGTTGGTGGATTGAATGTGCGAAGCCTGCTCTTAGGCGCACCTGCATGGCTTACGGCCGGGAAGCGGCGGCATGGAGGAGGAGCACGGAAAACTTTTATTACACCGTCCTACGGGAATGTCTTGCTATGGAGCCCCCACCTGACAGGCAGATCATAGTCAATCACGCGAAAGCGCAGCTTGTCTCCTTAGCACGCCATCAAGGCGCTGTTATGCGGTCGCGCGCTCCAGACATGATACAATCAGAAAGGCCATCTATGCACCACGTGCTCCTAGAACGCAAGAGGCACCATAGGGCACTGGTAACCGACTTGATAACGGACGACGGACGACACGTGGCAGAGCAAGCAGATATAGCAGAAGCCTTCTATGGGCATTACGCTCAACTTTATTCAGCAGTGCTCCCTGATATGGCGACGGTAGACACTGTTTCAGCACATGTCCACGGTACAGTTCCACCAGACATGGTACCGTCTTTACTGGGAGAAGTGACAGAAGAGGAAGATCTCGACGCCATAAATCACTAGGAATCGATGGATTACCATTAGAGTTCTATCGAGCATTTAAACAACTGTTGGTACCGTGTTGGGTTGAAATTTGTCAGGAATTGATGTCCCCGGGTATACCGTTGCCTGAATCGGTCTTGGAAGGACTGATTGTCCCCATCCATAAGCCGAAGGGACGGAATCTTGTCCGAGATTATCGCCCCTTAACGTTATTGAACAGCGACTTCAAGATCTTTTCGAGGCTGCCATCAGAACGTCTTCGTGGTACACTATTGCACGTCTTGTCCAGCGATCAGATGTCCTTGGGGGGACCCAAGAACATCAGAGCTGCGTTATGTCGTTACAGAGATCTCATCTCCCTTGCACAGGTGAGACGTTCGCCGACAGCCCTAGCGTCTATCGACTTTAGCCAGGCTTTTGACCGTGTGGGCCACACTTTCCTCACGGCCGTTCTATGGCACATGGAATACCCCGACCCCTTTATCACAGTGCTGACACGCTTTCTGCATGGGGCTACTTCTCGAGTTCTTGTTAATGGAAGACTGACGGCACTCATGCCGATCCGACGATCAGTACGACAAGGATGTCCATTACCAACATCGTTATTTGCATTGGCCTTAGAACCCTTGTTGTGTGGGGATACAGTTCGGTGGCTCCATCTATCGCTGCACCGCATATATGCGGATGATTTGATGATCGTCATACGAGGAGCTGACGATATGGCCGCGGCGTTGGACTGGATTGCAACCTACGGTACAGCTTCTGGTAGCCAAATCAACGTTGACAAGTCTGTCGCCTTGAGCTACCGCAGGAACACATTGCCCCCTTACGCTTCAGTGATACTGTCCACTGCTTGGGCTTAGACTTCATGAACGATATGCGACGCGTGACGACGCTCAATTATCGACGCCTTCTTAACCAAATTAGGGCCGGAATTGCAAATCAGCGCTTGCGATCCCTCAACATCGTTCAGCGGGCGTATTATGCCAATGTATACCTTGCGTCCCGCATATCGCATGTCGCCCAAACGCTACCCATTCCTAAACCCTTGGCTCGTAGCATTGTGGCAGCACTGGGGTACTTCGTCACCGCTGGTATGTTACTGAAGATCAAATACGTATCTCTTACCCTCCCCAAGGAAAAAGGTGGTCTCAGCCTAGTTAACGTCCATGATAGGGCCATTGCCCTCTATGTTAGCTCACATTTATGTCTGCTGTGCCGTTGTCCTACGAGCCTCACGAGTCTGCTTCTGACGGCGCTACGACCTGCTTCATTAAGAGCGCCGGTGTCACTACAGGACATCCCAGCGCCCCTCTTTTATATAGGACGTTTCTATTTAGAACAAAGTTATTGCAGTGTAGCGCTCACGACACCACAAATGGCCACAACTCGACGCCTATATCATGACATGCTGCTACGCCGCCCCCTAAATGTGGTCGAACTAAAATATCCTGACGTACGGTGGCGCGTGGTGTGGAAGACTGTACACGATGCCATGCTTGATTCCGATGTTGTTTCCCAATGGTACGTAGTCGTTAATGGGAAGCTGGTGACGCAAGAACGTCTCTACAATATCCACATGGCAGAGTCTCCCAATTGTGTGGGTTGTAATACAGTAGATTCTGACGAGCACCACCTCAGCTGTGGAGAGGCGGAACCGGTTTGGCACCTAGTGCGGTAGATGCTGGCTTATCTCTTGCGAGTTAGGCCGGAGCATATATCTGCACGCACGTTATTGTTTCCGGATGAGACATTTTACCCCAAGACTCGAAACAACTCCTTCACCTGGATACCTGGACATGCGGTCCACTACCTCTGTCGTGACCGACACAAGAATTTCCTTGACTTCTGGCTCTATTTGCAAGAAAGACATCATGCTATTTCCGGGCATACCAGATATCGACAGTGCTTCGCAAACTACCTATGGAGTGCCTTTCAAGCCCGCCGTGCAGCTGGAATGTTTCAGGCAGTGGCAGATGAGGTCAGAACGAACTGCAAACGAGCATATATTGAACAATCTTTATCAGTGGGCGCAATCGCTCAGAAGCCTAACTACGACGTTGTAGGGAAGCAGCCTACTCACGCTGTAGTAAATTCACATCAGTTTCCATTGTGTGCCAGCCAGTCTGCTGTAACTAGCTCTGACGTCATAAATGTTGCGCAATACCTTAAAAATCAAGCAAATAACCTAAAACTTTTCTGGCATGTCAAAAGTAATACTAAATTAATATGTGTTGAATATCAGTTCGATAACTTAAGCCATTTCCGAAATTGGGACGTTTTTCTGAAAAAATCATTGGCGCAACAGAAAATAGCTAGAGACTTCAAAATTTATATTTACATTCATCTTTCATAATGATTTAATAAAAACAGTACTTTGGATTTCACAAATTAAGATTTTAGTAGAAATTCATGATTTTCTTGTTTTCATCTCAAAACTGAAGGAAGCAAGATAGATTAAGTAGGCTAATAAATAAGGCTAGGATATTTAGATTTAAATAGGTTGGAGGTCCGCTATGACTATGAAGATGTGAAAAGTTTCTTTTGGATACCTATAAAATTATAGCGATAGCGGATCTCAAAAGGGCCAGTTCAGAGCTCATCTACTGCGTGCAGTGTAATTTAATTAATTCTCTCGCCCAAAATATTTAACTTAGCCACGTCAAAATTTTATTATCAATACTTACCTGCGTGCTGAATGCACGTTTAAATTAAGAGCTTCATCGGCCATCAGAAAAAGAAGCTATGATTTATTCGGTAACTTAAAGTGGTGCGTTACTAGCCCAGCGGCTAGTCGGGAGAACCGATTTGATCAGGCATTCCCTTAGCCGTCCGCACCGCGGCTTTATATATAAGAACGCTGCGCGAGGAAGCAAGGCCCCAGTTCTCTCCAGACGCTGAATGACACGCCATCTGTGTCGGGAGTCGCGTCGCATCGATATCATTGCTACAAACAGCCTCGGGTGCTGTATTAAGTTACTAGAGATACGCGGAACCATGAAAACATTTCAAGTGAAGTGTTAATTCTGGGATGATTTTCATTATCTAGCTTCAGTTTGCGTATTGTCGTATTTTCACGTGCCGTCGCGGGACAGACATTCTACCAATTATTTAGCGTGGCGTTTGATGAAATACTCTCATCAAATTATGGCGAGCATTCTTTTTAACATTTAATTCGGACATTTATAGTTGCATCAGCGCATTAGACTCTGAACTGCTCTGTTAGTTAGGTTGTAGGGATACTTGTGTTTTTTATCAGTGAATTTCAGAATATACTCAACTATTTTGGAAAATCGTTTTTGATTAGAAATCCCGGACAATCTCCTAATTCCTCAGAGCTATAAGCTGCAGCTATAATGGTATTCTCAGATGAAGTGGGCACTAGGAACTCTAATTACAGGCTTCACGTTTGTTAAATCACTTTCTGGGTGCTAAAAAGTAAATAGAGAGCCAGTGTTGAGAACGGCGAAAGACAGCATTAACAACATTCTAAAAGCCTGAAACTGATTCAACATGCAATCATTTATACAGCAATTAATTATTTTTACAACTTATTCGCCGCCCCACATATGGTGCATCGGCCGGGAAATTAAACTAAGTGAAAGTGATTTTTTTTAACTATTCGGATTCGCGAGTGAAATGCGACACGCAACTGAGTATAGAACAGTGAATGTGTTACGTGTGCATGTGGATGACGCAATTGGATTAATAACACATCTGGATTGACGGAGCTGGCACTGAGTCTAGCGGTGCTGCCGGCATCGCGAGAAGCCAGTCTCGCCGCACCGCAGTCGTCCGCTGGAGCAGCCGGCGCAGCGCCTGCAATTGCGGGCCACGCAAACACACAACAGCCGTCGGAGAGCCGTCTGCAGTTCAACGTGCCACGTCGCATCAGGAATCCTGGTACGCCGCGCCGGAAACGCCATACATCGTGCAGAAGGAACTAAGTTAAGTGAAAAGCTGTTAAAAATTTTACTAACCTGCACTAAAAGACTGTCGGCGATGTAACCGCCAAAAGAAGCTGAGGTTAAACTTAAATCAGAACCAATATCTGTTGAGGGAACTGTAAATCCAGACAACGGTTCAAGTGTAAATATGCATGAAAGTAGTAATGTTAAGGTGAAATATGAAATATTTTCTCCTGACAGTAGTTTAAAAAGGGGCAATGATTCAATAATAGAGACCCCTGTAGTTAAGCAGAAAGCAGAAATTGTTAATTTATTGGATGACAGTTTATCTGATGAGTTAAAAATGAATCAGTCAACAGAGGTGGTAGAGTTTAAGAAGGAGAAGTTAGATATAACTGATCAATCTGAAGTTTCATTTAGTTTTGATGATTCTGGTATTGGAGCTAGTTTTTCGTCACCTGAGTGTGATAAAAAGCCAGCTAGTGAGCAACCCAAAGATGCTGGGGCTGTTGATTTAAATGTTATATTACAAGCAATAGCTGCCAGTCAAACAAATTTTAACAAACGGTTTGAGGCAATGGACAATACCTACAAGGCTGGTTGCAATAAGTTGAAAGAGGATCTAGAGAGTTTGAATTGTAAAATTGATTACAATCATGAGGATATTAAGAAAAAGGTTGCTCAACAGTTTTCTGAAATGTATAAAACAGTTAAATCCGAAGTTGCTGAGGTTCGCAAAGACTTCCAAATGGAAGATGCGAAGCTGGAGCACAAGTTAACAGAAAAGATCGAGGCGGAATCTGAACTGTGCTCAGATAGATTTAAAGATGTTAATATTAAAGTAAACATATGTTAAGCAGACGTAGATGCAATCAAAACTGATACTACTCATATTGTACAAAGAGTAGAAAATGTTGAAATGAAAGTAGAAAATATTAGTACTAACATTGCTAACATTGAGCGTAAAGTAGCTTCAGTAACTTCTGGTAATGGTAATATACAACAAGTTGTAGCTGCAAACGCCGCTTTTATCGGGTGTCGGCAGTTCTTGCGGTTCTATCCAGATAAAAATATCCACCCGCTACATTTCTGGAACGATTTCGAAGATGTGATTCCACCAACTTGGTCTGAACGAGAGAAAATCTCATTTATTAGAAGCCATTTAGCAGGTGACGCCATGCGTTGGTCAGCTGATGTTATGTTGAAGTGTAAAACATTAGCGGAGTTTAAAACTGCTTTCATTAATGAGTATTGGTGTAGTAATAAGCAAAATGAAGTGTTGAGAGAATTTTGGAGTGGAAAACGCTTCAATGCAGGCAAGGAATCATGTAAGAGTTTGCTAGGTCATGGATCTCACGTTTGTCACATTTGGCGGAAAACCTAAAACCAGAAATGATTATACTAGGTCTTGAAGCCAAACTGCCATGGTATTGGCAAACTAGAATTATATCTGCCCCTAGAGACAATCTGGATCGTTTCATTGAATATCTGGAACGTGTAGAACGTGTTGCTGCCAATGAGGAGCAAGCACGTAATAACAGAAATGCTAATAACAATAGTAGTAATTTTAGAAACGAGCAACATGGCAATGTAAACATCAGAACAGTAGGTGTTCGTCATCCTAAGAGAGGTAGGAATTGGAGAACTAATTATCAGAACCAACAATGGCATCCAAGGGATAATAATTTTGTTCCAAACAGAAATATGCATGTAAACAACAGTACGGAAAGCAATGCTATGCCAGTTAACTATAATGAAAATAAAGGAAACAGCAGTAGGCCGAGGCAGGAAAACTAGTTCCCGTCTATGAGGACACTGGCGCTCACCAGGCGGTTACTTTTCCTAAGCCAGTAGTTAAGGGAATTGGTAAGACAGATCAGAATACTCGAACTGAACATGTGGATGAAGAGTCGGTAGCACCTAAGAATACAGCAGAAATATTAGATCACTCACAGTATTTGATAGATACCGTGTTAGAGACGCTTTCTAAGTGGGAAGAGAATGAGAAAGCACAGCAGTGTAATGGTAGGGAAGAGCTACAAAATATTGAATTGTCAGGTGAAGAAGCAGAAGAAATTCATGCGTATATTTACGATGAGGATGATGTGCTCTTATCTAAAGTGCCTGTGCAGGATGTTGATAATGTACTAATAGATTTAGGACAGGAGGTAAGTGAGAATGTAGAGGGTAGGCTGTTGAGGGTCGTTGAACCCAGTAGCTGTGACCAGTTGTCACTTGAGAAGGAAACCGACGATAATGGTAAAAGTGGTTTAGCTGTAACTGGTGTTATGCCCGGTCTGGAGACGCAGAATCGCTCAGACTACAGTAATTTGGGTTATGTTCAGCAAACTAAATGTAATGAAGTCGTGCGGTGTTTCGATTTAAAATTAATAGACCGGCTGGAAAAGGCAGCTGAAAATGTAATTCAGGAAACCCCTACACACTGTGACCTAAATGTAATGAAGACAGATGTTGATCACTTTAGTTGGAGACAAATCCAAAAGGAACTATTAGAAGAATTTGAGGAACCACCTGTACAACCTAGAATAAGCCACCCTATAATAATAGTGAATATGTTGGGTATCAATGTACGTTGTGTCTTAGACAGTGGAAGTGAGGTGAGTGCAATATCTCAGTCCTTCTTTGATGCATTACCTGGTAAAGACAAGCTTACAGTAATGAGGGTATCAGGACTAAGAATAATTGGTGCTACAGGCAAGGTTTCAAAAACGGTAAAGCAAGAAGCTTTACTACCCTTTAACGTTAATGGTAATTTAATTGATCATCCATGTTTAATTGTAAACAATCTCAGTATTGAGGTTTTAATTGGCATAGATTTCTTGTCAAAATATCAGAGTGTTGTTGACTTTGAAAAAAGCCAGTTAAGAATGGTCTTGCCAATAACCGGAGTAATTATAGTACCTTTTAGTGATAAACATGTAGTAACTGATAATGAAACTTGGGAGCTGCCTATACGAGTTCTGAAAAATAGGAGGTATTGGGACGAAGGTGTTAATCTTAGTAACAGTAAGCTGAACACAGGAGAAGAAGAAGAAGCAATTATTTTAGACAAGATAGAAGCTAAATTGCAGGAAATCGATAAAATTTCCGCCAATCAGAAGGAAGAACTGAGACAGGTTCTAAAAAGGCATCATAAAGTATTTTCAGATCGACGGGGCGTGGTCAAAGGTTATGAATGACTGCTGTAGGGAGGAGGTTGTTCTGTAACCTCTACACAGTGTGGCAGGTGTGCAGTCCCAGCTGTGTGAAATCTTCTTTCCATTTCAGGTCTCACTCATTCTTCCTCTTTCCTGTCCTCAAAAATTTCGACCTCTTCTTTCATACATTAAAATTTTCCGTTATGACTATCAAGCCAGCATTAAGCTAATGAACGCTGTAGGGAGGAGGTTGTTCTGTAAACTCTACACAGTGTGGCAGCTGTGCAGTCCCAGCTGTGTGAGATCTTCTTTCCCTTTCAGGTCTCACTCACTCTTCCTCTTTCCTATCCACTAAAATTTTCGACCTTTTCTTTCCAAATACTAAAATTTTCCGTTATGACTATCAAGCCATTAGTTCTGGAACCATTCTATCCACCGATTAGTGAAGAAACTACCTAATGTGACAAACCTAATAGTGACAAACAATAGAGAAGTATGACGTAATTAAGATACAAATTTGTTTGAGTAACAATTATGTATAGTACCCTGGTAATATAATAAGTACAAAGTGTTGTTTTATTGGAAATGGTCCACCAACAGTAATTTAAAAGATATATGAATTCATGTACAAGCAGGAACTGAAGTGGTAGTGAAACCTACTGTATGAATTAGAGCTAACTAATAAATAGTAAGAAAGAGATTGCTTAGTGTTAGGAAAAATATGCAGATAAGTTGTAAGAATGAACTCACCTTGTGTAGCAAGGAATAGCAGTGTAATAGAATTGAGCAAGTGTTTGTGGTTGAGACGTGAAGGACACGTCCCTGAATTATTTATAAAGTTGGAGCCGGCCATTATTTTGGTATAGTGTGTGACAGGACACACCTACAAGTATTGAGGTTATGAGTTGGAGGCGTGAATGCGACCATAGGTACCTTTATGTTAGATGAGACAGAGTAGCTCATGGTGTCCTATAGGTTTAAGGAATTTAGCATTACGCTCGTCCATAGTTACTTGATGCACTTTAGTGGTAGGTCGAGAGAGAGACTACCTGAGGTTTCAGAGTCCGATCGAGTGGAAATGGATTGCCACGTGAGCAAACTGATCAGCTGCAATACACTAGAGATAAGAAATAAATGTGCTATCCTATGCTTTAAATATTAATAGAGTGAGTGTTAAATAAGTACATACACTAGCAAAATAAATAAATAACATACTGCCAGACGTGAAACATTATTTTAGCTCAGCATAAATACACTTCAAAGTAAGTAAGTACCTAATTGCAGATGTGGAACTGACAACAGCAGAGGACCAATAAGTGGATTTAGTAGTCAACTAAACGTAGTGTGTTTTGGACACTCACAACTGTACTATTACCAAAAGTTACTCACATGTACAAAGAAGCTGAGAAAACAACCACTAATCATACTCATACTATCTCTAAGAATAAGGTAATCAAAGATGAGTCAGTTAAGTGCTTAAAATACAAATGTATCAGGAATGTACCGAGCATTGGTTCAGTGTTCCGGCCCAGAAATAATAAATTCAGATTAAATATGATTTATGATTGTATACCTTAGGAGCATAAATTTTCTCTAATACATGACTAAAGGCGTTTTGAGCCATTTGTTTAACGATTTTATGACAGTTAAGCAACTGTAAGAGTAAAATTGAAAATGTTCTGTTAACTTTGTTCCAGCAAAATATAGAAGGATAAAATGTATATATCCCCATTTCATTGTGACCCACCCATAGATATTAAGTGAACAGAGTCTGAGGCACTCTTTTTGTTTGTTCTACAGGACAAACCAGATAATGGCAGCCTGGTAGCTGCGTGAAAGCGTGGAGTGACTTGGACACAACTCACAGTGACCCCTCCCCTTTCCCCGATGTAATTTAGAGAGAACGTGAAGGACGCACACCATAGCAACTTCCCCTCCTCTACCCTTGTGAATGGAAGTGTAGGACACCAGCCAAAGCGGCTACAACTACGTGTGTAAAAATTATTTGTGAACTTTTCTTTCAGGTTTAGAAAAGACTGCTAAGAGATAATCATCTGTTTATGTATCATGTTATTTTCTTTGAATTTGTGTATGTAAAAATGTATTTAATGGATCTAAGATTTTCATAATTTTTCAATTTGTATGTGTTTGTTTGTCTAAGGCAAATTGTATGCCAAAATATTTCATTGACTTTGCTTAAAATTTTGAGTAATGACATTGTTTAAAAGGCAGTGAACATGCCTACAATTTAAATAATTAATGTAGGTAATCAGTTTTCTTTAATGTTTTTACAGGTTTATATTTCAATTTTGATTTTTCATAGGGAGTTAAACTGTACTCTTGCTTCCCTTTTTGTAATTAAATTTTTTTTTCATTCATTAACATTCATAAACAAAAAAATTTAAGTAGAGGGTGATGTAGGGAAGCAGCCTACTCACGCTGTAGTAAATTCACATCAGTTTCCATTGTGTGCCAGCCAGTCTGCTGTAACTAGCTCTGACGTCATAAATGTTGCGCAATACCTTAAAAATCAAGCAAATAACCTAAAACTTTTCTGGCATGTCAAAAGTAATTTTTTTCTGAAAAAATCATTGGCGCAACAGAAAATAGCTAGAGACTTCAAAATTTATATTTGGATTCATCTTTCATAATGATTTAATAAAAACAGTACTTTGGATTTCACAAATTAAGATTTTAGTGGAAATTCAGGATTTTCTTGTTTTCATCTCAAAACTGAAGGAAGCAAGATAGATTAAGTAGGCTAATAAATAAGGCTAGGATATTTAGATTCAAATAGGTTGGAGGTCCGCTATGACTATGAAGATGTGAAAAGTTTCTTTTGGATACCTATAAAATTATAGCGATAGCGGATCTCAAAAGGGCCAGTTCAGAGCTCATCTACTGCGTGCAGTGTAATTTAATTAATTCTCTCGCCCAAAATATTTAACTTAGCCACGTCAAAATTTTATTATCAATACTTACCTGCGTGCTGAATGCACGTTTAAATTAAGAGCTTCATCGGCCATCAGCAAAAGAAGCTATGATTTATTCAGTAACTTAAAGTGGTGCGTTACTAGCCCAGCGGCTAGTCGGGAGGACCGATTTGATCAGGCGTTCCCTTAGCCGTCCGCACCGCGGCTTTATATATAAGAACGCTGCGCGAGGAAGCAAGGCCCCAGTTCTCTCCAGACGCTGAATAACACGCCATCTGTGTCGGGAGTCGCGTCGCATCGGTATCATTGCTACAAACAGCCTCGGGTGCCGTATTAAGTTACTAGAGATACACGGAACCATGAAAACATTTCAAATGAAGTGTTAATTTTGGGATGATTTTCATTATCCAGCTTCAGTTTGCGTATTGTCGTATTTTCACGTGCCGTCGCGGGACAGACATTCTACCAATTATTTAGCGTGGCGTTTGATGAAATACTCTCATCAAATTATGGCGAGCGTTCTTTTTAACATTTAATTCGGACATTTATAGTTGCATCAGCGCATTAGACTCTGAACTGCTCTGTTAGTTAGGTTGTAGGGATACTTGTGTTTTTTATTAGTGAATTTCAGAATATACTCAACTATTTTGGAAAATCGTTTTTGATTAGAAATCCCAGACAATCTCCTAATTCCTCAGAGCTATAAGCTGCAGCTATAATGGTATTCTCAGATGAAGTGGGCACTAGGAACTCTAATTACAGGCTTCACATTTGTTAAATCACTTTCTGGGTGCTAAAAAGTAAATACAGAGCCAGCGTTGAGAACGGCGAAAGACAGCATTAACAACATTCTAAAAGCCTGAAACTGATTCAACATGCAATCATTTATACAGCAATTAATTATTTTTACAACTTATTCGCCGCCCCACAACGTGGTAACTTTCTTTTCATGTTATTTATGTTTCATATCTTCGATGGTGTATTCATTCTGTTTTAGTTTTCCAGGCTTGATTAACTATGACTGTTCGCACATTGATATCTATATACATAAAAAAGATTAAGAAAGTGGGCAGGAGACCTGCGTTCGAATCCAAATAAATACACAAGAACAAAATAAGAACAAAGTGACCAACAAATAAAATAAAATAAAGTATTAAATCCTTTCCTTTCTCCTTTTATTTTTTATAAAAAGTTCAGAGGCATATTTAATTTTTGTTCCTTGGCGGAACCTGAAGTGGTGGCGAACGGACGTCCTAGTTAGCTTGAGGATGAAAGTGACGGTGGCACTAACTTTATTTTTGTTTTTAGGCTAGATAGGTTTTTGGGGGTAGTATGGGTGACAGGGGCCAACGCCTGAAGTGGAAGAGGTAATTTTCTGTCTTCATAAAAAAAAAAATCAATAAAGAAGTAAAAAAACAAAAAAATTGTATAATTCATGTTATCCCATAAAAAAAAATTATTTTCTGTTTATATATTACGGCAAAGCGAAGTAAATCTGACTTTCATCACGGTACCGCGAAACAAAATTAGATTTTTTGTTCCACCAATGGGAAGTTTCCTTTTTATTAAAAAAAAAGAAAAATAAATAAAAGAAATAAAAAAATAAAAATACCATGGTCCCGTGGTTAGCGTGAGCAACTGCGTAATGAGAGGTCCTTGGTTCAAATCTACCCTAGAGTGAAAAGTTTAATTTAAAAAAAAATGGATAGAGCGTCTGCAAAAAAAAAAAAAAAAGATAGCACAACGGCCAAGGTAACTGGCTGGGAATCGGAGAACCCATGTTCGAATCTCGAAGAAACCTAGCGGATGTTATTCTTTTCGTTAGTATTTTTCCATGTCTCAATTGATGGGGGTAGGAGGGTTAATAAGATAAGTAAATAAATAAGAAATGGTAATAATAATATAGGCAAATAAATTTCTAAAACCTCTTGGGATAGTAAGCAAGTAAAATGTTACTCCAGGTCACCTTGCAAAGGCTAATCCAGTCACTGTTACGTGTCCTCACTTTTCTTCGAACAACTAGATGGATGGTACTTGTCATATAAACATTCGAAACAAATACACTCAAGGCACCAAGAACATCTAATGAATGCAATCTTTCGACAGCTACACTTTTCCTCCCCCCACTGTTCCTTGCGAAAAGTCGGCGGAAAACAAACTTGGTTTACATTTAAAAATATGTCTTTTTCTGGAATTAATTTTGATGCATACCACGCATACGATATCATTGCCTGCAAAATCGGTGCTGAAAGTTGGTTATGAATGTGCTGTTAATAGTTGTTGCATCCGTGCGGTTGTGCAATTCCCACTGGGTTTCCAGAAGCACACTGCAATTCTGAAGCCTGGAAATAAAGCTTTTAACCTGGCGACGGAAATAAATATCACATGGCTGGCACACAGGTGTGCGGTTTGGCGGTATTACTTTTACTGTGCACGTCGGCTGACCCTCGCTATCTATAATCATTGTGTCATATATTGTAGTATTAATTTGTCCACTCCAGGAATCCAATATTAGACAAAACTTGTTATCAGAAATTAGTTATGGTTTTAAAACATTCTCAAGCAATGTTCTGTAAATCGCATTCGTCAGTTTCCCGGATTTGGAGCAGGTAGTGTAAACATTTTTCAACGAATCAGTTAAACGACTGACCTCTTCTATAACCCGAGGACCAAATGTAACATTCATTTCTTGTACACACAGGAAAACCTTAGGCAACACTTTTCCAGAGGATGTGATGGCATACTGCGCCATGTACGAATGTGTTAGTTTGTTGTTACTATCAATTGCGACAAGGATTCGTTTTTCTCCCTTATGTGATAACGACTTCGAATGTTCACACGCTTTCGCATCCTGTTTGATCGGTGTTGATCACGTAATCACGATTAATACCGGTCATAAGTAGCCGTTTGCGTGCTAAAAAGAGCTGCCACTTTCTGTATATCTTCTATATTTTGTACCTCCTTGTGAGAGACGTATTTAGTGACGTGCCGTTGACGAATTTTTTTACTCCGATTTGAAATTTCTTGCCCAAGATAGTGATGCAGCAAACGTGAAATCCTTGTTGGCCGTAGATTGAACCGCTGCACCTGCAGCCCACTCCTGAAGTATTCTCGTTGTTACAACGAGATTCGACAAATCGGTCGTATGTCCACTTATTTATCGCCTAGTATTTGTCGTATCTTGTCCCTCCTTTAACGGTATCACTTTCCCACAATTTCAAGTCCTTCTTCCTTTTCAGGGCTGTTGTTGCTCCATTCATTTGCAGTGTTTGTAAGTTCCAATTCGGATGATTCCTGGCTAACGCTACCGCCTTTACTTTTAAATCAAGGCGTATAGCGCCGTAGTTCAATCGTTTAGTAACCGGTTCGTAATACTCATCGGGAACAAATGAAGCACATATTCCCAGTGACGTGGAGATTTCCAAAGTGTTATGACCATTTAGCGATTCACTAGTGGGGATATCTTCCACTGAATCACCTTCTGCTTCGTCTTCATGGTATAGCACTTCAGTATCAACGAAAGTCATTTCGTTCGTCAGCTCCAAAAATCGCTCGACGATAGCCGCTCCTATCAATCTGCAACCTGCAGAAACAGAAATGCCTGCTGCCGGTAGCGCATTGATAATGCATCTGTCTTGCAACACTTTTACAAACCAAAAGACAGCCTCGGTAACTTCCCGCTTGCCATCGTCTGTGACAGGCTCCCAACTATATATTACAGCGCTAGTCGAAGGCTGCACATCCTCCATTATTCAGATTACGCACCTGAAAAATATGACACAGCAAATAATAACTAGTTTCTACGGCATAAACAGACGAGCTAATTACTACAGACTACATACAGCACTCTTCATACGTTTCTTACGGAAGAACACTTTATTCATTCACAAAACGCATTTCATTCGGCGCATTAACGATAGAAAAATCACTACATGTATCTGAGAGGTTCGCAGCATCCTAATGACGGAAAACAACTCTTTCCGACTGACTTCTATAAGGCTCGTGCTGGACACCTTCACTCTTCCAGGTGTAACCTCCCCCCTCACTTATCGACCTTAATGACAGTGAAAAATTAAACCGCGTGTACCTAATGGAAATTTGGGAAAGGCAATCGTCACCGAAGTTAATCTATCGGTAAAGAGGGAGGAAAGGGTTACATCTAAATGAAAGGAAAAATGCAAATGAAACTGGTGGAAATTAATTTTGAAAAGGGGTAAAGTTAATAAAGAAAGTAAATGTGCGGCCGTTACGTTAACAATTAACTAGCGGTAATTAGATATTTGAGATTTGGGGGAAATCACGGTCGCCAGTCCTAAGGACAATTACTATAGTAACTGAAAAAGAAAGGTTATTACACATATAATTAACACTAGAAGCGTGGCAACTGAAGGTTGACACGCGTAGTGTGAAAACTGAAAGTTTGTCAGAAGTAATAAATTTCGCTACACTCTGACTTAATTTAATTAAAAAAATTTAATTAATAAAACCGGAAAATCGAAAGTTAATTTAGTGACTGAAGTTAATAGTGAGCTTTCTTTCTGAAGCACATCGAAATCCAGTAAAATACGGTTAGTCTTGGACTACCACAACAATCATTTCAAAAGCAACTTGACTCTACGCAATTTAGAAACAAGAGATTTTACTTTGAACTTGAATTAAATGATTCTGAACTATTAACAATAGTAAAATTTAGTACGTACCAAGCTGAGCTGCAGTCACAGGTAAGCTAAAATATGCTAACAAAACTCGCACTCTAAATTTGTGCTCGCGTAACCTAAATTTGTAGCCAGCTACTGAACTTTGAAATTAAAGCAGTGAAATCTAATCATATTATTTTAATGCTGGCGTTTGAATTTCAACGACACTCGGGTTCATTTCGGAAAAGGAAGGGACCCTGCTTGGCAATGCAATTGGGGCAATGAGCAACAAAGGTTCATGCTAAGTTGCTGTAATTTTGCGAGGCAAATGGAACAATTTGAAAAGCTGAGGTCTGCCATACAGTTCTGAAACTTTACGTGCTTTTAGTCTTCCTTGTTGGTTGATTGAAGGTTTGAAGCCGTCGATCGAGGAGGTGGCGACAGTCACTCATTGTCGGCCGTCGCTGTTGCAGAAGCTGGATGTTGGCGCGCCTTCTTCTCGACACGGTCACCAGGCGAAACGGGCTCTTGATATGCGCCAGCTAATGCTTCCCGTCCGCGACACCATGTCAGAAACTATCATCGCGAGTCGAGCGCAATTACATGCTGCCAAACCCCGAAAGCGCGGCAACTCGCGGGAGCGTCACACAACACCCCTGCTCCACTCGCTACTCCCGCCAGGCTCTCACTGCTCTGCCCGCGCTCCACGCGGCAGAGTTAACACTACCAAAGATCCTACACACTTTGATTCTTCACACGACCCATCGATGTAATCGTTCGATAGCAGTTTTCCCTAGGCAAGACCCAGCGTAAAAATACAAATACTCTTTACACAACAAACCAATTATACATCGACGTAAGTGCATAAATATATATATACAAACAGTAAAACAATTACAATATATAAAGAGACAGAAATGTCATATCTTGAGGTAACAAAACAAGGAAAAAAATAATAGTACAATAGATGGAAATAGGAGTATATGCATTTCCGGCGTTACACGTGCCCCACATTGTCTGAGGATGTTCGTGTAACGTAAACAGACTCAGAAAATGTCCCAAAAAAAAAAAAAAAACAGCGGAAATGCATATGCTCAAAACATCAACAAAATTTAGCATTCGCCTAATTAACCATAAACCAATTTTTAGACGATAATAATTGAGTGGAGACACTCCTAATCTTATTCCACTCTGTCATCTTGCACAAAATAAAACAGGTTGACAACATATTAAAATTCATAGAAGATATAGAAAATGGTTTAGCTATTCCAAAATCATTAAAATTCGTAACACTATGAGAAATGGAATACTATTTGCAAAATTAATTAGTGTGCATGGTCATAAAAACAGGTAGATCAAAATACGCAAATAAATAATTAAATAGACTACACATTTCATATAACCTTTTCATAATTAATATTCTCGTCATGTCCAATTAACGCTAAACAAGAAAATAATATACAGCAGATAAAATAAAACATAAATATTGACAGCAGAATCCTTTCACATCAGCTGTCCGGGAAGAAAAGCAACTCCACATTCCGTACTCGCGAGTACAAAGGATGCCGACAGCGGCACAAGAGCCAACAGCGGCACAAGAGCCGACAGCGGCTCGCCTCGCCAGTATTGTTGCGCCCGCGTGTGCGGCACGCTTGATCTCACTCGCCCTTATGACGGCGTTTCCAGAACGTCCGTTTCACTGAATTCTTTAGGAAAAACTCACTCCCGAGTAATCTCAAGGAGTCCCTTAATACTATCACAGTGGATAACTCAACACTGTCCATCATCACACGCATGTACTAGCCTGAAACTTAAAACAGCGTCTAAGTACATCGGCAATGACTAGTAAAACACATATTCAGGAAATCTTACAGCTAGTTACAAAATCATATTTACATTGCTTAATCTACTGTGACTCAGCTGAAAACTTAAATTAGCAGCTTGGATTTTTCAATTGATAAATAATCACTCTCTCTTAAATCATTTAGTCAAAATTAATTACTTATTAATTACAACTTCTTTAATGTCCTATTGGTCAGTCAAAAGCATGGCAATCTAGCAAACCTTAAATCTTACACTCTATATTTACATATTGTACAAATTACCCATTGTGTGGTATTAATCGATCCTAGGTTGGTACAATTTCAAATCTACTATATTTCGTGTACCTAATAGCTTTCCAGAGCTTGGATACTCTAAGCAATGAGCATTTGTGTGAGGTATACCAATGACTTTATATGGTCCGTTATAAACAAACTTAAATTTAGAGATTTCATTGTCTATCTCGCTCGATTTCTCATGAGCTTTTACAAGTACTAAGTCTCCGATCGCAAACTTAGCAAAACGCGCTTTAGCGTCATGACGACGTATGCGAGCATCGGCTTTAAGCTTCATTACTTCTCGCAAACGATCTTTTTTCACACCAATACTAATGTCAATCCGTGGAGGGAATTTGATTATCTCTTCCACTAAACTTTTACTTCTGTCATCCAACAGGATTTCCTCTGGAGAAAATCCCGTCGATTCATGTCTCAAGGTGTTCATAATTCTCTCAAATACTGCTACATATTTGCCCCATGCCCTATGGTTGTGATGGCAATAGGTACGGCACAGTCGACCTAGCTCGCGCATATACCTCTCAGCGGGATTCCCAGCCGGACAATAATCTGAAATATGGATCACCTCGACCCCATTACTTTCCAAGCCTTCATTCCACAACTTAGAAGTAAATTGTGCCCCATTGTCTGATAGAATCGCCTTGGGCTTACCAATATGAACAAAATAATCGTTCACAAGCTTGCTATAGACCGCTTTGGCTGTAGCTTTCCTAATCGGGTATAGTTTGATGAACTTGGAAAAAGCTTCTAGCACTACTAAAATGTAAGCAAAGTTTCCTGATGACTTGGGCAAAGGTCCGTACAAGTCCACGCACAGTAACTCAAAGGCGTCGTTAGGCCTTATACTTTGCATAGGACCACGACTCGTACAGTTGGTAACCTTCACCTTCTGACATAAATCGCAAGTTTTCACTCTGTCAGTAACTCGTTTTAACATGTTGTTGAAATGCACTACTTCACTCAGCTTTTCCGTACATTTCTTTGGTCCACAGTGACCATACGCCAAATGGTAGTAGTCTATTATTTCCGTGACGTATTTGCTGGGCCAGCATACCCGCCAAATATTACTATCTTCACCCTTACGTATGTACAAGATATGGTCGTATATCTTGTAATACTTCCTTAATTTCTCTCCTTCTGGACTCTTTTCATCATATCGGGTTTTCACCATATTTAAACAACCATCCTCGTTCTGATGACGACGTAGATTCTTACAAATGTTCATTATTAATTTACGTCCCTCAACTTCTTTAAAATAGTACAATTTGACCACTCCATCTGCCTCATCTTTCAATAGACCTTGATTAGACTCGGGCAACCGCGACAGCGCATCCGCTACGCAATTGTCGGTCCCTTTTACGTAACAGATGTCATAGTTAAATTGCTGTAAATACAGCGACCACCTAGTCAGTCTTTCGTGAAGTAGTTTACAATCCTTCAGATAAGTGAGCGCCTTATGGTCCGTATGAATAATCACCTTACGGTCCCATAGGTAACCCTTGAACTTCTTGAATCCCCACACGATAGCGAGACACTCTTTCTCAGAAATCGTGTAGTTTCGCTCACTTTTTGATAAAGTTCGACTCGCGAACGCTATCGTCCGGTGTTCCTTATCCTCTCCTTTACCAACTTCTTGGAACAGTTCTACCCCCACCCCGTAATTCGACGAATCCGTTCCCAGATGGAAGGGTAGCGATAAATCAGGATGAAATAGTATGTTAGATCTTAACAACTCGTCTTTTAATCTCTCGAAAGCGGTCTGACACCCGTCAGTCCACACAAATGGAACATTTTTGCGTAAGAGGTTATTCAAATTTTCATCATTAAACACTTGTCCTTTTACAAATTTACGGTAAAATCCTGTGAGCCCTAGAAAACTTTTTAACTGTTTCCTAGACTTGGGTGGAGGACAATTCTTTATTGCCTCTAGTTTCTCTGGGTCTTTCGTAATACCAGCAGTGGTAATTACATGCCCTAAAAATTTCAGTTCCTGCTTCACAAATTCGCATTTCTTTAGCTTTAGAGTCATTCCGCCACGGCGCAATGCTCTAAAATCTTCATCTAACAGGTCACAATGGTCATGCCAAGTGGCATTGGCCAACAATAAGTCGTCAACATATACAGTTAATCTTGAACTCAAAGCCGGTCCTAGCACTTTATCTAGGGCCCTGATGAATACGGACACAGATATATTAAGTCCAAACGGCAGTACTCTATACTGATAACACCTGCCCGCAAACAAGAAGGCGGTGTATGGCCTAGATTCTTCTTCGAGTTCTATTTGCCAGTAACTAGCTGTCAGATCGAGGCTAGTCATGAACTTAACGTCATGAAAACGTTGCAAAATCTCCTCCATACTCTCTGGTCTGTCTGTTTCACGTTGAACGACCCTATTCAACGTGCGTGCGTGAATCACAATACGCACACTACCATCCCGTTTTGCTACAATGACCAAACCGTTATTGTATGGACTTGTACTTCTTTCAATCACTCCCCATTCGATCATCTTATCTATCTCCCGTTGCACTGCTTCCTTTTTGGACAGCGGTATAGCATACGGTCTCACGAAGAATGGTTCGTGCGGAATTACATGCAACTTGCATTTATATCCTTCCACAAGACCCGGTTTGTCTGAAAACACACTCTTATTCCTCATTATTACTTCATACAGGCCTCGTCTTTGTTCGTGTGTTACGTTTGACACACCGTCTACAATACTTTCCAATTCACTTTCTACACTATTGTCAATGCCGAGATTCCTCACATTACAGTAGTTCAAATTCATACCTACGTCAATACCATTCGGCCAGTTAACAATGTGTATAGGCTGGTATTGCCTATGCACACCGTCTCCTGCCTCGTCAAAACTAACTACTATTGTTTTATCTTGGGACGTACATGTCAACGTTTTGCTTTCGCAGTTAATCACTGCACGGTACTTTAACAGCCAATCTAACCCGATAATTACTTCCGTAGTTAAGTCTGGCACGACGACAAACTCTTGTTCAAATCGTGCCCCACATATCTCGAAGTTGACAAAAATCTGTTTTGTGACCGGTTTACTGGCCTTCCCAGTAGCACCGATAATTTTCACTCCTGTTACTGGCATAACTACGATGCCAGGTCTGTCTTTCAGTAACTCAAATATTTTACCAGATACAGCACTCAATTCTGCACCGGTGTCAATCAACACGTTTAGTTGTAGTTCGTGCATATTAACAGACACTACTATCTGTCTACACTTGTCCTCGACTGTTTCTTTATTTTCCCACAGTAAATCCTCGTCTATATCCATGTCATTCCAGAAACAACCATCCGGCTTTGATCCTAAATTCGGCTTATCTGGCGGCTTTTTCAGCCTCTGTTCACATACAGTTTTAATTTCAACACGTTTGTCCTGAGGCTTAGTCTGTAGCGTCGCCTCCAATACCGAAACCTTTTCCTGTAACTCATCAACTAGTGAGTGTTGCTTTGCTATCAATTCACTAATTGTCACCTTCGTTGATTCCTCTTTAATCAGATTGATCTCATCTGCCAATCTACCTGGAGACATGTGCCCAGTAGTATCTGCAATTACTTCCTCTAGATCTGCGCAACCCACACTGTTATCTTCTGACCGTATAATGTCAGCTCTAACCTCATACACGCTGTAATCTACGTGCTTTTCTACCAATCGTGTCCGGCTATCACTAAAATTTTCGTAATCTTTCTCCTTAATACTCTCGCAATGTTTAAACTGGATGTTCGCGTCGGATGGGTCGGCTACTTCTACCACTACAACTTTCGGTAAAGTCTGCCGGTTAGGGCCAGAACTTTCCGTTACTACTTCAACATTCAACTCCTGCGGGACGAAACACGACGCATCTTGCTCGTGCTCCCCCTTAACATCAACTATTTCTAGTAAAGTCTGCCGGTTAGGGCCAGAACTTTCCATCACTTCACAATCACTACCTTCCTGCGGGACGAGACGCGGCAAATCCTGCCCGCGCTCCCCATAAACACTTCTCCCGTACAGGCCCCTATAATCTCTTAGTTCGTCGTATAAGCGACCGAACTGCCTTAACCAGACCTCATCCCTCTCTGCATCCCCTCGCTCGATGACGGACGTTTTATCCGACATCTGATCTTCTTTCAACACTTGCGAATCATTCTTAAACTCAATCTCCAGTTCCGCTGTGGGTATTACAGCTGCCACTTTATAGTCGATTTCTGGAACACTACTTAAATTGTTCTCACTGACAGTGAATGTATTTTCTACTGCCGTGTCTACAGCTGATCTACTGCTTGTGGGCGCACTCCTTTCTCCTAATACTGGCACACTCTCCCGCCGTTGATTATTCCATAAGGAATTTTCATAACGACGACACCTGGGTTTTCTCCTGTTATTGGGCCGCCAAAATTTCTCCACGCCCGGTCGGCCCCTCACCGGCGCGGCTAATAGTTTCCCTGTCTCGTCCCAGCAGATACGCTCCCCGCATGCTGCTGAGGCGGCTGATCACACCCTCTGGCGTTATTACTATTCTGTGAAGCCCGTATCACGTTAGTATGATACTGGTTTCCGTCATTCCTGTTATTATTTGCATTGTACCGATTGTTATTACGGTCCGAACCATTATTGTTATTGCTGCCATGGTTGCGGTATGCATTATTCCCGTGGTTATCGTTGTTGTGGTTGCTGTGGTACCCGTTGTTGTTACCACGGCCTCTGCCACTGTCGCGATTATTGCGCCAATTGTCTTCGTCCTCCACTCTTTCCAGGAAATCATTTATTGTCCTGTAATTGCTTCCTACGTAGCGTTTTGTATCATCTGGAAGCTTTTTGTAGAGTTCCCAGACTATTTCGGATTCCGTGCGGCGATCACGCAAATATTCCAACTTGCAGATCCAGCCCTCACAAAACTCCTTCATCGAGCCGCGCGAATTCGCATCGAAAAGCCTCGATACCACAAATTCGCGCCAGACACTTTGCTGTTTTTGCTCTGACCAGTATTCAGCCAGAAACAAATTTTTAAACTCGTCAAAAGTCAGGTTCGTAATGTTGAGGTTTAGGCCCCAACGCTTGGCATCACCAGCCAACACATCAATAACCGCATTAATTTTTCTCTCATTAGTCCATGATCTGGGTAAAACTCTTTCACAATTTTTAATGAAATCCGTCGGGTGTATACCGCCTTTTTTCAAGGGGTCGAACCGCTCCTCTTTCGTCAACAACTCCGAACTATGTGCACAGATTGGCACATAGCTCTGTTTTTCGTCAAGTTTCCTTTCTAATTCCGACACCCTCGTAATCACTTGGCAAGTGGTTGTCGCAAGCGTTTCCACTTCCCTCCTTTTCTCTTCGCAGGTGTTAGCCTGCTTCGTCACTTTGGTATCTACTTCGGATACTAAAGCCTTTAAAGTTTCCACCTTCTGTTGATCCTCTTTTCTCACTAATTGAATTTGTTCCGTCACCTTATTCTCGATGCTCGGAGCAACTGCGTCTCCTACACTTTTCTCGATTCTGCTAATTTCGGAATCAAAACGAGTATTTATGCTCGCAATTTCCGCCTGAACGCCTATCATTTCCTGTTTAAGGTTACCGATTTCGGTATTAATCACGACAATATCGTCTTTGATTTTATCAACTTTTGTGTTAACAACTTCAACACTGTTGTTAACAACATTAATAGCTTTGTTCTGATTGTCTAGCATTCGTTCAATTTTTTCAGACAGAGCTACTTGCTTGGCAGCCTGAGCTGCTTGCTCGGCAGCCTGAGCTTCTTGCTTGGCAGCCTGATCTTTAATTTCTGCCGATTGACTCTTGATTTCGTTAATCAAAACATTCAATAAATCAGTTAAATTCCCGGAAACCACCGGTTTTACTTCCGTAGCGGCTTCCTCTTTCATTGTCCCCCCGTATTCGTCATCAAGGGATTCAGATTTGATTTTCACTTCCGATTCCGAAACATTTTCTAAAGTCTGGAATTCCATTTCTGCTCTTTGTTGCGTTTCGGCGGTCGCATCTTTCATGCTAGCCGCCTGCCCCGGAACAATGGGTACCGCTGTGCGCGTTTCCCACTGTTCGACCGATTGTTCCGTATCCAAGTCTACCAAATTTTGGTAATTGTTGCCTTCACTCATTTTAATTATTTTCAATATAAATGCAAGATCTCAACTCTAATTAGGATTCCTCACACGAATATTCTCGCTGACGTATCGACCATTTCGTAACCAGTACTTTGTTACTAGATTTACACAATGCAAAATTCGTGTCCAGAACAACCTCAAATTTGAAGATTGTCCTGTCACCAGGTCGCCACGTGTAACCTCCCCCCTCACTTATCGACCTTAATGACAGTGAAAAATTAAACCGCGTGTACCTAATGGAAATTTGGGAAAGGCAATCGTCACCGAAGTTAATCTATCGGTAAAGAGGGAGGAAAGGGTTACATCTAAATGAAAGGAAAAATGCAAATGAAACTGGTGGAAATTAATTTTGAAAAGGGGTAAAGTTAATAAAGAAAGTAAATGTGCGGCCATTACGTTAACAATTAACTAGCGGTAATTAGATATTTGAGATTTGGGGGAAATCACGGTCGCCAGTCCTAAGGACAATTACTATAGTAACTGAAAAAGAAAGGTTATTACACACATAATTAACACTAGAAGCGTGGCAACTGAAGGTTGACACGCGTAGTGTGAAAACTGAAAGTTTGTCAGAAGTAATAAATTTCGCTACACTCTGACTTAATTTAATTAAAAAAATTTAATTAATAAAACCGGAAAATCGAAAGTTAATTTAGTGACTGAAGTTAATAGTGAGCTTTCTTTCTGAAGCACATCGAAATCCAGTAAAATACGGTTAGTCTTGGACTACCTCAACAATCATTTCAAAAGCAACTTGACTCTACGCAATTTAGAAACAAGAGATTTTACTTTGAACTTGAATTAAATGATTCTGAACTATTAACAATAGTAAAATTTAGTACGTACCAAGCTGAGCTGCAGTCACAGGTAAGCTAAAATATGCTAACAAAACTCGCACTCTAAATTTGTGCTCGCGTAACCTAAATTTGTAGCCAGCTACTGAACTTTGAAATTAAAGCAGTGAAATCTAATCATATTATTTTAATGCTGGCGTTTGAATTTCAACGACACTCGGGTTCATTTCGGAAAAGGAAGGGACCCTGCTTGGCAATGCAATTGGGACAATGAGCAACAAAGGTTCATGCTAAGTTGCTGTAATTTTGCGAGGCAAATGGAACAATTTGAAAAGCTGAGGTCTGCCATACAGTTCTGAAACTTTACGTGCTTTTAGTCTTCCTTGTTGGTTGATTGAAGGTTTGAAGCCGTCGATCGAGGAGGTGGCGACAGTCACTCATTGTCGGCCGTCGCTGTTGCAGAAGCTGGATGTTGGCGCGCCTTCTTCTCGACACGGTCACCAGGCGAAACGGGCTCTTGATATGCGCCAGCTAATGCTTCCCGTCCGCGACACCATGTCAGAAACTATCATCGCGAGTCGAGCGCAATTACATGCTGCCAAACCCCGAAAGCGCGGCAACTCGCGGGAGCGTCACACAACACCCCTGCTCTACTCGCTACTCCCGCCAGACTCTCACTGCTCTGCCCGCGCTCCACGCGGCAGAGTTAACACTACCAAAGATCCTACACACTTTGATTCTTCACACGACCCATCGATGTAATCGTTCGATAGCAGTTTTCCCTAGGCAAGACCCAGCGTAAAAATACAAATACTCTTTACACAACAAACCAATTATACATCGACATAGGTGCATAAATATATATATACAAACAGTAAAACA
Organism: Schistocerca serialis cubense; assembly: GCF_023864345.2. Classification (NCBI taxonomy): domain Eukaryota; kingdom Metazoa; phylum Arthropoda; class Insecta; order Orthoptera; family Acrididae; genus Schistocerca; species Schistocerca serialis. Next base: position 183,311,893 of record NC_064641.1, read on the forward strand.
ATTACAATATATAAAGAGACAGAAATGTCATATCTTGAGGTAACAAAACAAGGAAAAAAATAATAGTACAATAGATGGAAATAGGAGTATATGCATTTCCGGCGTTACACGTGCCCCACATTGTCTGAGGATGTTCGTGTAACGTAAACAGACTCAGAAAATGTCCCAAAAAAAAAAAAAACAGCGGAAATGCATATGCTCAAAACATCAACAAAATTTAGCATTCGCCTAATTAACCATAAACCAATTTTTAGACGATAATAATTGAGTGGAGACACTCCTAATCTTATTCCACTCTGTCATCTTGCACAAAATAAAACAGGTTGACAACATATTAAAATTCATAGAAGATATAGAAAATGGTTTAGCTATTCCAAAATCATTAAAATTCGTAACACTATGAGAAATGGAATACTATTTGCAAAATTAATTAGTGTGCATGGTCATAAAAACAGGTAGATCAAAATACGCAAATAAATAATTAAATAGACTACACATTTTATATAACCTTTTCATAATTAATATTCTCGTCATGTCCAATTAACGCTAAACAAGAAAATAATATACAGCAGATAAAATAAAACATAAATATTGACAGCAGAATCCTTTCACATCAGCTGTCCGGGAAGAAAAGCAACTCCACATTCCGTACTCGCGAGTACAAAGGATGCCGACAGCGGCACAAGAGCCAACAGCGGCACAAGAGCCGACAGCGGCTCGCCTCGCCAGTATTGTTGCGCCCGCGTGTGCGGCACGCTTGATCTCACTCGCCCTTATGACGGCGTTTCCAGAACGTCCGTTTCACTGAATTCTTTAGGAAAAACTCACTCCCGAGTAATCTCAAGGAGTCCCTTAATACTATCACAGTGGATAACTCAACACTGTCCATCATCACACGCATGTACTAGCCTGAAACTTAAAACAGCGTCTAAGTACATCGGCAATGACTAGTAAAACACATATTCAGGAAATCTTACAGCTAGTTACAAAATCATATTTACATTGCTTAATCTACTGTGACTCAGCTGAAAACTTAAATTAGCAGCTTGGATTTTTCAATTGATAAATAATCACTCTCTCTTAAATCATTTAGTCAAAATTAATTACTTATTAATTACAACTTCTTTAATGTCCTCTTGGTCAGTCAAAAGCATGGCAATCTAGCAAACCTTAAATCTTACACTCTATATTTACATATTGTACAAATTACCCATTGTGTGGTATTAACCGATCCTAGGTTGTTACAATTTCAAATCTACTATATTTCGTGTACCTAATAGCTTTCCAGAGCTTGGATACTCTAAGCAATAAGCATTTGTGTGAGGTATACCAATGACTTTATATGGTCCATTATAAACAAACTTAAATTTAGAGATTTCATTGTCTATCTCGCTCGATTTCTCATGAGCTTTTACAAGTACTAAGTCTCCGATCGCAAACTTAGCAAAACGCGCTTTAGCGTCATGACGACGTATGCGAGCATCGGCTTTAAGCTTCATTACTTCTCGCAAACGATCTTTTTTCACACCAATACTAATGTCAATCCGTGGAGGGAATTTGATTATCTCTTCCACTAAACTTTTACTTCTGTCATCCAACAGGATTTCCTCTGGAGAAAATCCCGTCGATTCATGTCTCAAGGTGTTCATAATTCTCTCAAATACTGCTACATATTTGCCCCATGCCCTATGGTTGTGATGGCAATAGGTACGGCACAGTCGGCCTAGCTCGCGCATATACCTCTCAGCGGGATTCCCAGCCGGACAATAATCTGAAATATGGATCACCTCGACCCCATTACTTTCCAAGCCTTCATTCCACAACTTAGAAGTAAATTGTGCCCCATTGTCTGATAGAATCGCCTTGGGCTTACCAATATGAACAAAATAATCGTTCACAAGCTTGCTATAGACCGCTTTGGCTGTAGCTTTCCTAATCGGGTATAGTTTGATGAACTTGGAAAAAGCTTCTAGCACTACTAAAATGTAAGCAAAGTTTCCTGATGACTTGGGCAAAGGTCCGTACAAGTCCACGCACAGTAACTCAAAGGTGTCGTTAGGCCTTATACTTGCATAGGACCACGACTCGTACAGTTGGTAACCTTCACCTTCTGACATAAATCGCAAGTTTTCACTCTGTCAGTAACTCGTTTTAACATGTTGTTGAAATGCACTACTTCACTCAGCTTTTCCGTACATTTCTTTGGTCCACAGTGACCATACGCCAAATGGTAGTAGTCTATTATTTCCGTGACGTATTTGCTGGGCCAGCATACCCGCCAAATATTACTATCTTCACCCTTACGTATGTACAAGATATGGTCGTATATCTTGTAATACTTCCTTAATTTCTCTCCTTCTGGACTCTTTTCATCATATCGGGTTTTCACCATATTTAAACAACCATCCTCGTTCTGATGACGACGTAGATTCTTACAAATGTTCATTATTAATTTACGTCCCTCAACTTCTTTAAAATAGTACAATTTGACCACTCCATCTGCCTCATCTTTCAATAGACCTTGATTAGACTCGGGCAACCGCGACAGCGCATCCGCTACGCAATTGTCGGTCCCTTTTACGTAACAGATGTCATAGTTAAATTGCTGTAAATACAGCGACCACCTAGTCAGTCTTTCGTGAAGTAGTTTACAATCCTTCAGATAAGTGAGCGCCTTATGGTCCGTATGAATAATCACCTTACGGTCCCATAGGTAACCCTTGAACTTCTTGAATCCCCACACGATAGCGAGACACTCTTTCTCAGAAATCGTGTAGTTTCGCTCACTTTTTGATAAAGTTCGACTCGCGAACGCTATCGTCCGGTATTCCTTATCCTCTCCTTTACCAACTTCTTGGAACAGTTCTACCCCCACCCCGTAATTCGACGAATCCGTTCCCAGATGGAAGGGTAGCGATAAATCAGGATGAAATAGTATGTTAGATCTTAACAACTCGTCTTTTAATCTCTCGAAAGCGGTCTGACACCCGTCAGTCCACACAAATGGAACATTTTTGCGTAAGAGGTTATTCAAATTTTCATCATTAAACACTTGTCCTTTTACAAATTTACGGTAAAATCCTGTGAGCCCTAGAAAACTTTTTAACTGTTTCCTAGACTTGGGTGGAGGACAATTCTTTATTGCCTCTAGTTTCTCTGGGTCTTTCGTAATACCAGCAGTGGTAATTACATGCCCTAAAAATTTCAGTTCCTGCTTCACAAATTCGCATTTCTTTAGCTTTAGAGTCATTCCGCCACGGCGCAATGCTCTAAAAACTTCATCTAACAGGTCACAATGGTCATGCCAAGTGGCATTGGCCAACAATAAGTCGTCAACATATATAGTTAATCTTGAACTCAAAGCCGGTCCTAGCACTTTATCTAGGGCCCTGATGAATACGGACACAGATATATTAAGTCCAAACGGCAGTACTCTATACTGATAACACCTGCCCGCAAACAAGAAGGCGGTGTATGGCCTAGATTCTTCTTCGAGTTCTATTTGCCAGTAACTAGCTGTCAGATCGAGGCTAGTCATGAACTTAACGTCATGAAAACGTTGCAAAATCTCCTCCATACTCTCTGGTCTGTCTGTTTCACGTTGAACGACCCTATTCAACGTGCGTGCGTGAATCACAATACGCACACTACCATCCCGTTTTGCTACAATGACCAAACCGTTATTGTATGGACTTGTACTTCTTTCAATCACTCCCCATTCGATCATCTTATCTATCTCCCGTTGCACTGCTTCCTTTTTGGACAGCGGTATAGCATACGGTCTCACGAAGAATGGTTCGTGCGGAATTACATGCAACTTGCATTTATATCCTTCCACAAGACCCGGTTTGTCTGAAAACACACTCTTATTCCTCATTATTACTTCATACAGGCCTCGTCTTTGTTCGTGTGTTACGTTTGACACACCGTCTACAATACTTTCCAATTCACTTTCTACACTATTGTCAATGCCGAGATTCCTCACATTACAGTAGTTCAAATTCATACCTACGTCAATACCATTCGGCCAGTTAACAATGTGTATAGGCTGGTATTGCCTATGCACACCGTCTCCTGCCTCGTCAAAACTAACTACTATTGTTTTATCTTGGGACGTACATGTCAACGTTTTGCTTTCGCAGTTAATCACTGCACGGTACTTTAACAGCCAATCTAACCCGATAATTACTTCCGTAGTTAAGTCTGGCACGACGACAAACTCTTGTTCAAATCGTGCCCCACATATCTCGAAGTTGACAAAAATCTGTTTTGTGACCGGTTTACTGGCCTTCCCAGTAGCACCGATAATTTTCACTCCTGTTACTGGCATAACTACGATGCCAGGTCTGTCTTTCAGTAACTCAAATATTTTACCAGATACAGCACTCAATTCTGCACCGGTGTCAATCAACACGTTTAGTTGTAGTTCGTGCATATTAACAGACACTACTATCTGTCTACACTTGTCCTCGACTGTTTCTTTATTTTCCCACAGTAAATCCTCGTCTATATCCATGTCATTCCAGAAACAACCATCCGGCTTTGATCCTAAATTCGGCTTATCTGGCGGCTTTTTCAGCCTCTGTTCACATACAGTTTTAATTTCAACACGTTTGTCCTGAGGCTTAGTCTGTAGCGTCGCCTCCAATACCGAAACCTTTTCCTGTAACTCGTCAACTAGTGAGTGTTGCTTTGCTATCAATTCACTAATTGTCACCTTCGTTGATTCCTCTTTAATCAGATTGATCTCATCTGCCAATCTACCTGGAGACATGTGCCCAGTAGTATCTGCAATTACTTCCTCTAGATCTGCGCAACCCACACTGTTATCTTCTGACCGTATAATGTCAGCTCTAACCTCATACACGCTGTAATCTACGTGCTTTTCTACCAATCGTGTCCGGCTATCACTAAAATTTTCGTAATCTTTCTCCTTAATACTCTCGCAATGTTTAAACTGGATGTTCGCGTCGGATGGGTCGGCTACTTCTACCACTACAACTTTAATGTTAACATTACATACCAATGCGGAACTGTAGCAGTTGTTCGCGCTCAAGTGAATGCTTACACAGTTCAGCCATTACTGTCGTAAAATTATATGTTGGTTTCACAGTACACATCGGTTTTGCGTATGGCGTCCTCTATGACCTGCGTCTGAAGTTTACAGTTTTGACGACATTTTTTGTAATTTTTATTTTGTATAATAACTAAGTAGTAAAATGAAATTATTATGAGTAAAACTATGTAAAATTACAATTCTTACTTTTTCTCATGTCTGTAATGCGTTGTTACTATAAATGTCATATTAAAGCAACTTACTTCTACGACTGATTGCTGCTCTGTCTAACCCAATATAACAACAGTCGTTGCGTGCACCCACCCCATGAAGGGTAACCTGAAACTGTTAATTGTTTATCTGAACCCTGAACCACAGGAAACTAAATTAGTTCATCAAAACAACTACATAGTGACAGAGCAATGACGCAATCTTATTCTGTCACCACTATAAACATGAATAAAATTACGACCGGTTTGAAATTATCGGCACTTAAGGAATTTTTGTACGAATCCGCAACTGATATTGCCCTGTTACAAGAAGTTCTAATGTCGGATTTAGTAATTCCCGGTTAGGTCAGTTACATAAATGTGTCTCACGAAACAAGTATTGGAACAGCTGTTTTGGTGAGGGAAGGGATTCCAGTAAGAGAGGTGGAACGACTGGTATTCCGGAAAGGGAATAGGACTAAATATCTATGATGTGACTATCATCAACTGGTATTCCCCTTCAGGAAGTTCTCACCGAGCTGACAGGACACATTTCTTCAAAGATGACCTGATATACTTGTTAAGGAAAACTCCAAGACAGTTATTACTTGGAGGTGGTTGTAATTGTGTTTTAAATCGAAAAGATCAGTTACCTAATTTTAATTTCTCAAGTGAACTAAAACAACTAGTTACTGGTTTAGGATTAAAGGATATATGTGAGATCAAATGCCCCTCCATTGTTGAGTTCACTTATGTCAAGGCAACATCTCGTAGCAGAATTGATAGATCATATATTTCTAAAAATCTTGAAATTTCCGTGACAAGAGTAGAAACCATTCCTACGTACTTTTCCGACTATTAAAGTGTCTTAGCTCGCATAAATCTAACAAGACAGCTAGTTCACCGATTCAAGAACCTGTGGAATTTAAACACTTCCTTGTCAGTAAATCATGATTTACAAGACCTGATTAAAGAAGCATGGGTGATATGCCAGCGTGCTCATAGTAAATATGCCACTGCTATCGACTGGTGGGTTAAAATGGTGAAACCAAAGTTGAGGAAGGTTCTTATGCAATACAGCGCCCAGAGCGCAAGAGAAATGAAATGAATTATAGAATATTACTATTCCGTTTTGAGAGATCTATATGATCAGGTCTCAGCAGGTTCGGCACTTCATATAGCAGACATCAAAAAAGTCAAAGCCAGGTTACTTAATATCAAGAGAAATCAAATGGAAGGGTTTAAAATAAAATCTAAGGCAAATGCGGCGTCCGAAGGCTAAACTGCTTCCCAGTATCACTCAGTGAAGCATACGAATAACGGAAGAAGGACTTTTATTGATGAAATTCGAACAAAAAACGGTACGGTTCTCAGAACCCAGCAGGATATTATGGACGAGATTTATCGTTATTATTGCGAGCTGTATTCGTTAAATCAAAGTAGTGATGCATGCTTGGAAGAATTTCTTGACATCCTAACCCCACAGCTGACAGAAGATGACAACGAATATTTTCTCGAGTTGTCAGTGAAGAGGACGTGTATGAGACTTTGTGCGCCTCACTACCAAAAAAATCCACAGAAGCGGATGGTCTGCCAGCAGAGTTTTACATCTGTTACTGGCCAAAAGTGGGTGCGACAATCACGGACATTGTAAATGAGGTTATTCAGGGTAAAATGATTCCGAGTGTGTTTAAGGAGAGTAAAATTGTTCTTGTGCCAAAAAATAATGGAAAAAAGGATTTAAATGGTTTTCGTCCAATTTCACTGTTTAGTTCTGATTATAAATTAATAGCTAGAATAATAAACAAGAGAACTTCATGCCTTACAGATAAAATTATTAGTAAACATCATAGCTGCAGAAAAGGCAGAACCATTTTTCAAAATTTAGCATCTAGCAGAATTCAGGGATATCATTGCAATAGCTTCTGTACCAAACATAACGTCTGCTTTAGGTTTTTAGATTCTTATAAAGCCTTCGATGTAGTAAATCATGAATTGCTTCCTCAGACGTTGAAGCAAATAGGTTTCAATTATAGGGTCATACAGTTGATAAAGAACATAGCAACTGCAACAAATTCAAAAATAGCGGTAAATTGTCAACAATCCAGGCCGATACAAACAAAACGAGATGTTCCTCAAGGAAGTCCTCTGTCCATGGTGCTCTTCGCCATGCCTCCGACATGTCCATGCTAGATTAAAAGGCTTAACATTATCAGGAAATAAAACAGTTATAAGGGCCTATGTTGATGATATAGGAGTCATTATAAGGAAGAGGTAACCACCCTAGCAACAGTGATTGATACGTACTGTAAAGCATCTGGTGCCAATGAAAAAAACGAAAAGTAAGATATTAAATCTCAGAGGTTTTGATAATATCAACGTCAAGTGGGAAAAATTAGTCCAGCAACATAACACACTTGGCATCACCCTGACAACATGTCCCATGAAAATTACGGCTTTAAATTGGGAAGTTGCAGCAGATAAAGTGCAAGGAGACATTATGGAGAATTTAACTCGATATATGAACCAAGTTCAAAGAACGAAGTATATCAACTCATGCATCCTTGCTAAAGCTTATTATACTGCCCAGCTGTATCTAATACCGAGAACGACTGCGAGGAGAATAATGTCCAAAATCATTAACTTTCTGTGGAAAGGTTAAGTCTTCCAAGTACCTGCTAAAGTAGCCACTTTAGATCCTAAAAATGGCGAACTAGGATTAACTGATAAACGGATAAGGCCTCTGCACTTTTTATCAAAAGGCACGTTAATTTAATAAGAGACTTTCGATAAAGCATAACCAGACCACTTTTTCGAGATCATTAAACCTCGAAGCATGCTTACCCCGATTGACGTGCAAAATATCAACAGTCGTTTACAGCATGTGAGGGTTTTCTATATTGAGTTCAGTTATGTAAGTGCCTAAATCAGACTTAACATTAAAGGCCATAATGCGGGAACGAAAGAAAAGCGAAGGAAGCAACAAAAAAGAACGACAGTTTCCAAACATTGATTGGACTGAGATTTGGAAAAACATTAGTTCTAATGTGCTCACGACTAATATAAAAACGTAATGGTACAAGACAACACAGTTAGCACCAATGGAAGACTGTACGCAATCGGACTCCGAAAGAAATTTTTGTCACACTAATTCTTAGATACACTCAGCGGTCACATGAATAGTAGGAAGTGGATCCGAGAGCAAATAACTCTGATTACAAGGACATCTCCTGAAAACTGTCATTGTTACACAAGCCTGAAGCACGCTATTTCCGAGAGGCAAAAAAATAACGCTGTGTACTGGTTGCTGGGAAATGTTGTTAATTACGTTATTACAAAACTAGGATCCGATAGCACCACAGAGTTCACAGTACACATGCTGTGTGAATACGACAAAATTAGAAGGTATTCGAATCACAAGAAAAAGTTCGGTAACACGTAGGGAAATGGAGAGAAGGAAACATAGTAGGTGAATAACATAGTAAGTGAATATGGATTGGGGCTAAGAAATGAAAGAGTAAGCCGTCTGGTAGAATTTTGCGCAGAGCATAACATAATCATAACTAACACTTGGTTTAAGAATCATTAAAGAAGGTTGTATACATGGAAGAACCCTGGAGATACTAAAAGGTGTCAGATTATATAATGGTAAGACAGAGATTTAGGAACCAGGTTTTATATTGTAAGACATTTCCAGGGGCAGATGTGGATTCTGACCACAATCTACTGGTTATGAACTGTAGATTAAAATTGAAGAAACTGCAAAGAGGTAGGAATTGAGGGAGATGGGACCTGGATAAACTGAAAGAACCAGAGGTTGTACAGAGTTTCAGGGAGAGCATAAGGGACGAATTGACAGGAATGGAGGAAAGAAATAGAGTAGAAGAAAAATGGGTAGCTTTTAGGGATGAAATAGTGAAGGCAGCAGAGGATCAAACAGGTAAAAAGACGTGAGCTAGTAGAAACCCTTGGGTAACAGAAGAAATATTGAATTTAATCGATGAAAGGAGAAAATATAAAAATGCAGTAAATGAAGCAGGCAAAAAGGAATACAAACGTCTCAAAAATGAGATCGACAGGAAGTGCAAAATGGCTAAGCAGGGATGGCTAGAGGACAAATAAAAGGATGTAGAGGCTTATCTCACTAGGAGTAAGATAGATACTGCCTACAGGAAAATTAAAGAGACCTTTGGAGAAAGGAGAACCACTTACATGAATATCAAAAGCTTTGATGGAAACCCAGTTCTAAGCGGAGAAGGGAAAGCAGATAGGTGGAAGGAGTATATAGAGGGTCTGTACAAGGGCGATGTATTTGAGGACAATATTATGGAAATGGAAGAGGATATAGATGAAGATGAAATGGGGGATATGATACTGCGTCAAGAGTTTGACAGAGCACTGTAAGACCTAAGTCGAAAAAAGACTCCGGGAGTAGACAACATTCCATTAGAACTACTGACAGCCTTGGGAGAGCCAGTCCTGACAAACCTCTACCATCTGGTGAGCAAGATGTATGAGACAGGCGAAATACCCTTAGACTTCAAGAAGAATATAGTAATTCCAAACCCAAAGAAAGCAGGTGTTGACAAATGCGAAAATTACCGAACTATCAGTTTAATAAGTCACAGTTGCAAAATACTAACGCGAATTCTTCACAGACGTATGGAAAAACTGATAGAAGCCGACCTCGGGGAAGATCAGTTTGAAATCCGTAGAAATGTTGGAACATGTGAGGCAATACTGACCCTACAAATTATCTTAGAAGAAAGATTAAGGAAAGGCAAACCTACGTTTGTAGTATTTGTAGACTTAGAGAAAGATTTTGACAATATTGATTGGAATAATCTCTTTCAAATTCTGAAGATGGCATGTATAAAATACAGGGAGCGAAAGGCTATTTACAATTTGTTCAGAAAGCAGATGGCAGTTATAAGAGTCGAGGGGTATGAAAGGGAAGCAGTGGTTGGGAAGGGAGTGAGACAGGGTTGTAGCCTATCCCCGATGTTATTAAATCTGTACATTGAGCAAGCAGTAAAGGAAATAAAAGAAATGTTTGGAGTAGGTATTAAAATCCATGGAGAAGAAATAAAAACTTTGAGGTTCACCGATGACATTGTAATTCTGTCAGAGACAGCAAAGGACTTGGGAGAGCAGTTGAATGGAATAGACAATTTCTTGAAAGGAGGGCATAAGATGAACATCAACAAAAGCAAAACGAGGATAATGGAATATAGTCGAATTAAGTCGGGTGATGCTGTGGGAATTAGATTAGGAAATGAGACACTTAAAGAAGTAAAGGAGTTTTGCTATTTGGGGAGCAAAATAACTGATGATGATCGAAGTAGAGAGGATATAAAATGTAAACTGGCAACGGCAAGGAAAGCGTTTCTGAAGACGAAAAATTTGTTAACATCGAATATAGATTTAATTGTCAGGAAGTCGTTTCTGCAAGTATTTGTATGGAGTGTAGCCATGTATGGAAGTGAAACGTGGACGATAAATAGTTTAGAGAAGAAGAGAATAGAAGCTTTCGAAATGTGGTGCCACAGAAGAATGCTGAAGCTTAGATGGGTAGATGACATAACTAATGAAGAGGTATTGAATAGAATTGGGGAGAAGAGGAGCTTGAGGCACAACTTACTAGAAGAAGGGACCGGTTGGTAGGACATGTTCTGAGACATCGAGGGATCACCAATTTAGTATTGGAGGGCAGCGTGGAGGGTAAAAATCGTAGAGGGAGACCAAGAGATGAATACACTAAGCAGATTCAGAAGGATGTAGGCTGCAGTAGGTACTGGGAGATGAAGCTTGCACAGGAGAGTAGCATGGAGAGCTGCATCAAACCAGTCTCAGGACTGAAGACCACAAAAACAACAACAACACATTAAAAATAATTTTTGAAAGAATGGGTATTGGTTAATATAAAAAAGAATACTGTGTTGACGGTGATGTATTGTGATTACCATGAGGTTATTATTTAAAGTTTTACCTTAAATTTTTGGTGTGTGCTTTTTCTACTTTACAATGCAGTTTTTGACATTTTATAAGCTAATGTACAGAACTTATGTGACAGTCAGACTGCGTGTCTAATACTGTCAAAACACAAAACATTAAAGCCGCATTTTTGATTTATAGTATAAATATGAAAATTGACAGTTTTTTGTGGAAATGTCTTAATGAATTGGTTAAAACCATAAGGTTTTTATCTGATATAATGTAATATTCAATGACTGGGAAATTGACTTGTTCGATTTTGCACTGTGGTGTGTAAATCAGTTTTACAGTGAAAGGTCTCTCATGTAGGTCTGATCTCTTCAGATAATTACCATTCAATTAATGTCCAGAAAATGTAGTTGGGAGCCTAGTCAACTTTATAACATCTCTTTTCCCCAATTCTCAAGTATTTAAGAATTTGTCTAATATGATTATTGAGTTGTTTTTATGTGCTATGGGCATAAAGCTTCCCTATTCTGTACAAGTTTTGGTGACTTCCATACAACTGTGTGAGCTGCTCATGGCTAATCTGGCTGAGCTGAGAAGGTTAAAGATCAGTTTCTTCCTTTAACCTGTCTCTCATGGATACGATTTCCTTGTGTACATTAATATATTAAAAATTATCTCGACAAATTGCTGATATCCTTCATCAAGTGGTATTTATGCTTCTGTAAAGATTGGAGCACATGCAATTCAAAGTGAAGTTTTTCATTTATTCATGTTTGAAGAAATTTGAATGTCTTTAAAAAAAACTTTTCTTGATGTTCAAATTAATACTTTCTGGTAACACAATTTCCTGTTGTATTTCTTTAACATCAGCATAATTGCAATGATGAAATTGTTTTTGTTTAAATCATTTCATGTATAACATGTGTGCATGGTTAGTACATGTAATTAGTATGTATTTGGTGTGTGTAACATTGTTCCTTAAATAAATGTTTAAAAAAATCCCGCCATTGCGTAAATTTTGATTAATAAATACTGCCTTTGCCAGGGCAACAGAGCGGATGTGTCCGTGTTTTCCGTGTGCGGAGCGCGTGCTGGCCTTGTTTACATTCTGACGGCCGTTGCTTACCGTATACGATCCATGGCGAACCGTTACCGTAGATCTAGAATCTGATTTACTTTCTGCAACGATTATGCCCGACCCAAAGCACTCGAGGTGGAGCGTTTTCTACGAGAGGAAGTGAAGATCCCGGTCACCTATATTATCGGAATACATCTGTCGATCGTGAGCGGTACGGTCTTTGTTAAAATCATTAAAGACGCGGCGTGCGAACGCATCCTACGTGAGACCAAACAGGGACTCCGCTTCTGTCACGCTGAATGCAATGTGGAGGCGGTAACCGTCGACCACGCGGGCTTAGGTATGTGTACGATATGCATTTGCGAATTGCCGTTCTAACTTTCTGCAGAGGAAGTTGTCGCGACACTCCGACCATAAGGCACAGTCCACGGTCATACTGTGGTGAAGTGGACACAGTTTAGGACATATCCTGTCCTAAACGGCGTCCGACAGGTCACCATTGATCTCCGAAATCACGTCCCGTCCTACTTACAGATTGGTCGATGTCGTGCGATAATTATATATGACGGCCAGCCTCGGATCTCTTCCGGGTGCGGCAAAGATGGCCACCTTAGATCCCAATGCCTACAATGGCGTGCTACGCAAGTTCCAGCTGCCGAAGGACCACCCACGTCGCAACCTACGGTGCTACCGGTGACCTAGGCCGCTGCTCTTGCTTCTCCAACCGCTTCACAACGCCGCCCGGACGCCGCAAACACGACCCTTACCATATCCAGACTGAGAGCGCCTCGGACGGCCCGCTGCCTCGGTCGGCTATCGACCTCGCTCCGACTGTACCGACACGACCGACCACTGACCCAACCCTCGGCAACACGATAGAGATCGACTCGCTCATCGTCCCTACGGCAGCCTTCCTGCCAGAGCGACGCGACTCCCTTACATTGTCGGACGCGGAAGGTAGCATAAGGAAACAACGTTCTCCGAAACGTCACAAGAGAAGGCGCCGAACCGTTTCCGGCCAAGAGGAGAGGCAGCAGGTCGAGGATGACGCAACCGTCGACCCGCACGACGCTCCCGAATCCGCTACTGCCAACGAGACGTTACGAGCGCGGAGACATCTACCGCTGTGCCTGCACCCGTTTCACCGACGTCCCATGCGGACGCTGAACTGTTTGTGGACACAGCACAGCCGAAACTACAGCACGAATCACGAGATCATCTTCTACAGACAAAATTGACGATACACCGGTGCCCGCCTCCACGGCGTGGCACTAGGAAGAGGTCCACTGCCATGCCCACGCCCTTGCGTTGGAGCCAGAGTGGACCAGCCTCCAGCAGTCCGCCATCAGGGCTGTCGGACAGCAACCGTCAACAACAACAACATCCGTTCCAGGGTGAAAATCCACTTTATGCAGGAGATGTTCTAGGCTTCTGATACTGTTTTCGCCATTCTCCAGGAAGTTCTCTTGGCCATTCTCTCGGATATCAATGGCTACACCGCTCACGCGTATCCCGTGGGCCGTGGAGTGGCCATCTACGTCCGCCACGGGATTTCTGTCACCGACGTCGCCTTCCTTCCATCAGCTCGGGGCATGCCACTTACTGCCATGGGGACACGTATCATTAATGTCTACGCTCTTTCAGTCACCGACGAAGGACATGAATGGGCCCACTTTTATTCAGAGGAAATCTCCCGTTTTTAGGGCGATACGACCACTGCCTACTAGGAGATGATTTTAAGTGAGCTCTGCACCCAAAAGATCAGGTTCCACGATACTACATGCCAGGAACTACGAATAGTGGTGCGAGACCTCCTGCTTCACGATACCTGGGAAGTTCAACATGGCGACCGTTCTGGCCATACCTTTCTTACCAGTCATTCCACATCTAGACAGACTCTTAGATCTGCGATAAGGGCTCCAAACGCCTGTCACTGTCCCATGCCGACCATTGCGCTTACATCTGCGAGCTGCTCCTTTCGCCGCAATCTGTATGGCGCAGCCGTGCACCATGGAAACTTAATACTTCACATGTCTTGTCGCCAACAAGTCAGTGAGACATGGACAGCCTGCGAACGACGCCTTCCTCCGATAGCGCCTTCGATTAAGTGCGACATGTTTCCTGTTTTTCGTGGCAGCGCGAATGGGAATCCCCCCCCCCCCCCCCCGCCCTCACCCCTCTGTTCCTCGACGTCCTCCGGCCAGTTCACGTGTCCAAAAAAATGGTTCAAATGGCTCTGAGCACTATGGGACTCAACTGCTGAGGTCATTAGTCCCCTAGAACTTAGAACTAGTTAAACCTAACTAACCTAAGGACATCACACACATCCATGCCCGAGGCAGGATTCGAACCTGCGACCGTAGCGGTCTCGCGGTTCCAGACTGCAGCGCCAGAACCGCGCGGCCACTTCGGCCGGCTCACGTGTCCAAGTCAATGGGTTTTTAGCATCTGCCGTTTCGTACGGCAAGGGTGGCCCCTCTCTACCCTCCTTTATGCCACTGTCCTTGAGCCCCTCATTGCGGGCTTGACAACCAAGCTCTCTGGCCTCACCCTTCGCCAACACCCTTTTCGCTGTCGGCCTTAAGCTGATGACCTCCTCCTCCTAATTCGCTCCGGCTCTGAGATTCGAGCACTCCTCGACTTGATCATACGTTATGGTGCTGGTGCTGGTAATGTCATGAATGTCATCAAATCTTATGCGATTTTCATTGGACGAGGCCTTCAAGAAAGTGAAGTGGCACCCCTGCAGCTTGTGCGGATACTCCGGTACCTGGGCATTACCTTTACCGTCATGGTCTCACGCACAGCGGCAACAGATTTCTGTCGCTTGTTACACGTCATCCGCAACGACGTCCGCCAGAACCTCCTATGCCGCCAGCACCCACTTCCGCGCATTGAGTTTCTTAATTGTTATGTGGCATCAGAATTGGTCCATATCGCGCAAGTTTTCGCTCAGCCGACGGCGATTGGGCGCAACCTTCACGCGGCCTTTGGCTATTATCTCACGGCTGGTTCCATGTTTAAAGTCCGTTACAAGACACTAACCCTGCCCCCAAGGGACGATGGCCTCGGGCTCGACAGTGTCTGTATGCGAGCTGCGTCCTTCTATATGAGTACCATGAGAAGACAGTGGACCAGACGGGACACATCTCTAACACGCAGCTTGCTTGAGGTCCTCCTGCCTTCTTCCACCTCACCACCGCAGTCTGTCGGCCAAATCGTGCCTCATTTGTCTCACCACATACCTGTCTCCCAGATACGCCCCCGCCCAGAACTAAGGGCTTTTAAAGCCTACTATTGCGCCGTATTCACCGGAATGTGATGGAGACCAAACATCCGTCTATCCAGGGGCCCATAGTATGGGCTAACATCCACCAGCTTTTCCTCCCTACGAATGTCAGGGCACTGTGATGTCACAAAGTCAACAAGAAATTTACCACTAAGCAGCGACTGCACAACATTGGTTTGTCAGATTCCACTCTTTGTCTCGTTTGTCAACAACTGGACACTGATGACTACCGTCCGACGCGCGCCTCTTCGCAAGATGTCTGGCAAATCATTACCTGCTATCTCCGAGTGCCACCAAACACAATCGAACCGCGAAAGTGCAAACTTTTCCTGCCGCCAAACGTCATGCAATTACATGGGTCAAGGGGTGGGCAGTCACTTATCTCTTTCCCGCCTCGACTTCTGGACGTATTTACGAACAGCCCATGCAACTTTCGAAAATACGCCACATTACCCAACACTATTTGCTAACTATCTTCGAGGGGTTGCCTGGAGCTGATGACACTTACCCATACCCCCCCCCCCCCCACCCTCCCGGCGGAGTCTAAGCTGCCTATTATCGATTCGACCTCTGACCTCCGTGGACGGGAGAGCGCGTCGTAGATTGCTTTCCTTTTTCTTTACCCACCATTTATATTTTTTTCCCTATCGTTGATATATGTTCCACGTACTTTCATAATAATAATAATGAATATTACAGAAGAAAAATGCAAATAAATAAACAACAACGCCTTTCTCTACTGTTGATTCCTGTATATCCCACTTTACTCTACTCCACAGGGTCGGTGGTGATGAAGCGGACACGTCTTCGGTCCCAGGTTTTGATTAATAATTAGTATTGGCGGCCGAAAACTTCCGGCGTAAGAAGTCACCCTCATTCTGCCAACGGCCTTGTCAACAGGGCGAATGAACGGACAGGGATTCAGGGAACTCTCTTGCCCTAGGGGTGGGAAAGTGCCTCTAATGCCTCTAAAGGCGGAAGAATCAGCAATGATCAACGGCATGAAGATACAGAAGGCAATGGACCCACTGCTTTAAAGACACGTAAAGTGCGTCCACACGACATGTGGCCTGCAACTGAAAAACTGTCATAATGATCTCTCCATTGGCAAAAAATTCCGGAATAGTCCCCCATTCGGATCTCGGGGAGGGGACTGCCAAGGGGGACGTGGCCATGAAAAAAAGACTGAATAATCAACGAAAGGATAACGTTCAACGAGTCGGGGAGTGGAATATCAGAAGCTTGAACATCGTGAGGAAACTAGAAATATCTGAAAACGGAAATGCAAAGTCTCAGTCTATATATAGTAGGTGTCAGTGAATTGAAATGAAAAGAAGACAAGCATTTCTAGTCATATGGGTATGCGGTAATATCAACAGCAGCAGAAAATGGTATAACGGGAGTAGGATTCGTTATGAATAGGAAGGTAGGACAGAGAGTGTGTTACTGTGAACAGTTCAGTGATAAGGTTGTTCTTATCAGAATCGACAGCAAACCAACGCCGACAACGATAGTTCAGATATACATGCCGACGTTGCAAGCTGAAGATGAACAGATAGAGAAAGTATATGAGATATTGAAAGGGAGGGCAACACAGTGCGTACAGGGAGATGAAAATCTAATAGTCATGGGGGACTGGAATGCAGTTGCAGGGGAAAAGGTAGATGAAAAGGTTACAGGAGAATATGGGCTTGGGACAAGGAATGAGAGAGGAGAACAATTAATGTGATTTTGTAATAAATTTCAGCTAGTAATAGCGAATACTCTGTTCAAGAATCACAAGAGGAAGAGGTATACTGGGAAAAGGCTGGGTTATACGGGAAGATTTCAATTAGGTTACATCATGGTCAGACAGAGATTGCGAAATCAGATACTGGATTGTAAGGATTATCCAGGAGCAGATATATGAACTCAGATCACAACGTAATAGTGACGAAGAGTAGGCTGAAGTTTAAGACACTTAGTCAGGAACAATCGATACACAAGAAAGTGGGATACGGATGTACTAAGGAATGACGAGATACGCTTGAAGTTCTCTAAGCCTATAGATACTCCAATAAGGAATAGCTCAGTAGACACTACAGTTTAAGGGGAAAGACATCACTAATAGGCGACCTCAAAGAAGTTGGAATGAAAAACATAGGCACAATGAAGGGAACTGCGAAGCAACCATGGGTAACAGTAGAAATACTTCAGTTCATTGATGAAAGGAGGAAGTCCAAAAATGTTCCGGGATATTCAGGAGTACAGACATACAAGTCGCTGAAGAATGAAATAAATAGTAAGTGCGGGGAAGCTAAAACGAAATAGCTGCATGAAAAATATGAAGAAATCTAGACAGAAATGATTGTCGGGAGGACAGACTCAGCGTACGGGAAGGTCAAAACAACCTTCGGTGACCTTAAAAGCAAAAATGGTAACATTAAGAGTACAATGAGAATTCCTCTGTTACATGAAGAGAAGAGAGAGGATAATTGGAAAGAGTACATTTGAAGCCTTTATGGGGGGTGATGATTTGTCTGATGTGATAGAAGAAGAAACAGGAGTCGATGTAGAAGTGATTAGGATCCAGTATTATAATCAGAATTTAAAAGAGGTTTGGAGTACTTAACATCAAGTAACTGGTAGAAGCCGACCTAGGGGAAGATCAGTTTGGATCAGTTTGGCCAAGAGAAGTCTGCTAGTATAAACATAGGCCTTAATTTGAGAAAGAAATTTCTGAGAATGTAAGCCTGGAGTAGAGTATTGTATGGTAGTGAAACATGGATTTTGGGAAAACCGGAACAGAAGAGAATCGAAGCATTTGAGATGTGGTGCTACAGCCGAATGTTCAAAATAGGTGAACTGATACGGTGAGGACTGAGGAGGTCCTGCGCAGAATCGGAGAGAAAAGGAATATGTGGAAAACATGATAAGGAGAAGGGACAGGATGATAGGACATCTGTTAAGACATTTGTGAATTACTTCCATGGTACTAGAGGGAGCTGTAGAGGGCAAAAACTGTGGAGGAAGACAGAGATTGGAATACATCTAGCAAATAATTGAGAACGTAGGTTACAAATGCTATTCTGAGAGGATGAGAAGTTGGCAGGGGGAGGAATTCGTTGCGTGCCGCATCAAACCAGTCAGAAGACTGATGGCCCAAAAAAAAAAAAAAAAAAAAAAGAAGAAGATTAGAGATTAGAAGTGATACTGCAGCATCAATTTCATGTTAATATCCCCTTGCGGCTTTATTTAGAGCTACGATTGTAAAGTAAATATGTTATTCACTTTTCTGAATCTTCTCACCCTCACCAGGCAGGTGTTGCTTTCCCTACAAAAAAATTTACCAGACGAAAATAAATCCGATTTTGATAAATTTTACGTTTTTGTTAGAAGCTAGGTTGTTTCCGTGTCGTCCGCTGAGCTAGAAGCTCCATCGTCAGCTGAGCTAGAAGCTCCAGAATCGCTTCGTAAGACCTTCTGGTACGAGCGCTTATCGCGCAACAACTTATGACGCACTGCAGTAGGACTGTCTCGCTCGCCTGTGGAGCTCAGACGTCGATTTTGCTAGTCAGACTTTGAATTTGTGGCGAGTTTGATTCTTTGAACTTTAATTTTGATTTCCGTTCCCATTTTTTTACTCTCCGAGTGACGAGTGAGATATTAATATCTCAATAAAATCTGTCTCAAGCAAACTATCAGCTCAAAAGTAATGGTGGAAATAAGTACGAATATGCATGGCCATTGGATAGAAAACGTTGTGCTACTAATTAAAAACAGAGACTGCACATACTTCGATTATAAAGTGCCTACGACTGGAAATCATAACGTTTTGGGTCCCAGTTTAGATTCTAGACACAGCTTATATACTGAATGAAAATTATCAGCAATGGCGGCGAAGATTTCTGACACAAGGCGTCAGTGTAGTCTTACTAATGGCACTGTGAAAGAGGGCGAAGTAACTTCTTGGTGTGGGAAACTGTCCTTAAAAAATGGAAGACTTAGCTACCATCAAGGGTATGACGATTCAGAAGATAAAGGGGATAGACTACATTAAGGGAACACAATATCTATCCACAGAAATTCTAACCTGTAAATGAAAAGTGTTGTGACAGTAATCCAGGACAAAAGATTACAGATTGGTCCCCCGTTCGGATCTCCAGGAGGCTGACTGCCAAGGGTGAGATATTCATGAGAATAAGATTGACTAACCAGCAAAATGGGTAGTCGGAGAATGGAATGTCTTAACGTAGCAGGGAAGCTAGGAAATATAAAAAAGGAAATACAGGTACTTAAGGGGGGTAGGACGTCAAACGGGCCGACTTGCAGCAGGAATGGCACCACAGGACATTTTAATTTCCACTGCCTATACTTTTACAAATAAATTCATAAAACTTGGTGAGAATGACCAGGAAGGATTCAGAAATCACACTCAATGCAGTGGAAGTTCGAAAACATAACGAAGCATTTTTTTACATGTGAAATTTCATCATTGTTTTCACTTACTAATGGCAGCATGTGCTGCTATAGGTACACTTTTCTTCATATTTAAGAGAGATTCTTCGGTGAATTTTGCACAGCATACAAACGATACTTAAAGATGTATGAAACTCTAGAATTTTCAAAATCTATTAAAAACTGTAGTAGAATTGAGGTAATTATTTATAAAATTTATGTTTTTTCCAAACATGAAGTTTAAAATATAACAGTTCATTCGTTTTTTCATAAATTAAATAAATTCTAGAGTTTATTGCACCTGTGAGTATGGTATATATGCTGTGCAAAATTCATCGAAGAATCTCTGTAACTTATGAAGAAAAGTGTACCTGTAGCAACAAATGCAGCCATTAGTAAGTGAAAAAATGATGAAATTTCGCACGTAAACAATTTATTTTGTTATGTTTTCGAACTTCCACTGCAATGGGTGTGAATCCTGAATCCTTCCTGGTGTTGCTGACAAAGTTTTATGAATTTATTTGTAAAAGTATAGACATTGGAAATTAAAATGTCCTGCGATGCCTCTCCTGCTCCAAGTCGGCCCGTTTGACGTCCTACCCTCCTTAAGCTAGATTCTGTGAGAGCCAGTGAAGTGATCTTGGAATGGAGGTAAGGATTTCTAACCAGAAAAATATAATATAACATCAACACCAGGGGAAAATGGTATGCCGGGAGTAGGATTCGTTATTAGAGTGAAGCTAAGGCAGAAAATGAATTACTGTGAACAACTCATCAAAAAATACCGTTCTCCCACACATGACAACGTCTCAAGCAGAAATCTAAGAGTTAAAGGAAGGATAGGAGGATACCGGACAAATAATTCAATACATAAAAGTATATGATAAAAAAAGAGGAGAGACAGACTAATACAGTTCTGTGGTCATAACGAAAAGACTGATCCAAAAACACAAAAAGAGGACATATACATAAAAAGACCAGGAAATACGCGAAGATTCCAGCTGGATTACATCAAGGTCTGACAGAGGTTCCAAAATCAGCTATTGGACAGTAAGGCACAGCCAGGAGCAGATACAGACTCACATCAAAATTTAGTAATGATGAAGAGTAGAACGAATTTCAAGAAAAATCGGTGTAGAAAAAGTAGTTTACTGAAACAATGAGGAATGATGAGAGTTTGAAATCTTCTAAGGCTGTAGATAGTTCTTTAATGAATCCCACAGAAAGCAGAGGAACGGACATTTCTAAGAAGAGCAACTGAATGAACCGTCCAGTCACATTAATGTGACCACCTGTCAGAAGCCTGAATAACCGCCTTTTTCAGCGCGGACCGGTGCAAGACGTGCAGGGATAGAGTCAATGATATTCTGGAAGGTACCGACAGAGATGTGGGATCATGCCGACTCCAGTGTCCACCTGCACTAGGTTTCTCGGCTGAGGATCGATGGAGCGCACAGACCAAAACGAGGTGATCCTATAGATGCTCGATTGGGATTTTCAAGGGAGTGTGGTGGCCGGGGAAGTACGGTAAATGCATCCTGGTGCTGTTCGAACCACACACGTACGCTAAGAGACGTGTGACACGTTGCATGGTCCTGCTGGTAGATGCCATTCTGCGAGGAAGAAACAACTACATGTAATGGGGACATACTGCTCGAGGATAGACGCATACTTGCGTTGATCCAGTGTACCTTTCAGAATGAGGAGATCACTCAGAGCACGCAATTCGGCCTGGACCCTTCCGACAGTTCTACATCTACATTTATACTCCGCAAGCCACCCAACGGTGTGTGGCGGAGGGCACTTTACGTGCCACTGTCATTACCTCCCTTTCCTGTTCCACTCGTGTATGGTTCGCGGGAAGAACGACTGCCGGAAATCCTCCGTGCGAGCTCGAATCTCTCTAATTTTACATTCGTGATCTCCTCGGGAGGTATAAGTAGGGGGAAGCAATATATTCGATACCTCATCCAGAAACGCACCCTCTCGAAACCTGGACAGCAAGCTACACCGCGATGCAGAGCGTTTCTCTTACAGAGTCTGCCACTTGAGTTTGATAAACATCTCCGTAACGCTATCACGCTTACCAAATAACCCTGTGACGAAACGCGCCGCTCTTGTTTGGATCTTCTCTATCTCCTCTGTCAACCCGACCTAGTACGGATACCACACTGACGAGCAATACTCAAGTATAGGCCGAACGAGTGTTTTGTGAACCGCTTCCTTTCTTGATGGACTACATTTTCTAAGGACTCTCCCAATGAATCTCAACCTGGCACCCGCCTTACCAACAATTAATTTTATATGATCACACCAAAAATGGTTCAAATGGCTCTGAACTCTATGGGACTTAACAGCTGAGGTCATCAGTCCCCTATAACTTAGAACTAATTAAACCTAACTAACCTAAGGACATCACACACATCCATGCCCAAGGCAGGATTCGAACCTGCGACAGTAGCGGTCGCGCGGTTCCGGACTGAGGCGCCTAGAACCGATCGGCCACCACGGCCGGCATGATCATTCCACTTCAAATCGTTCCATACGCATACTCCCAGATATTTTACAGAAGTAACTGCTACCAGTGTTTGTATATACAATAAAGGATCCTTCTTTCTATGTATTCGCAATACATTACATTTGTCTATGTTAAGGGTCAGTTGCCACTCCCTGCACCAAGTGCCAATCCGCTGCAGATCGTCCTGCATTTCACTGCAATTTTCTAATGCTGCAATTTCTCTGTATACTACAGCATCATCCGTTGTTGCATGATCAGTTGTTGCAGGTTATTTACTTTTAGACGTTTCATGCCGTACACGCCAACTTCCATGTGTCTGTCGGAGCAAAACGTGTGATTCAATTGAAAATCTCCCTGTTGCCACTCAGTGGAAGTACAGTTGTCGTACTAGCGTGAAAATTCCCACCTTCGTCGCCGATAAACAGCAGCCAGTACGGATGCATGAACCAAGCGACTTCTGTGGAGGCCCATTTGCAACAACGTTCGGTGAACGATCTTTGGGAAGACGCTTTTGGTAGCCCTTGGTTTAGCTGGGCGATCAGTTGCTCAACAGCTACACAACTATTCGCCTGTACTCATGTCTGCAATGGTCGTTCACCTCCGTCAACTGTGGTCCGGCACACAGTTGCCTCATTGCTGCGTTTGGAGAGCATCATTTCGACATGCACAGTATATTTTTACCAGGTCGCGAAAGATTTACAGATTTAACAGTTTCGTTAATTCTTCCAACCTCGGCGCGAAAGCGAATGATGATGCCGTTTTGGACCTCGGATAAATCACTACGTTCCCACATTATGGCAACGGTTGCTCTGTTTTCCACGTCTCCTGACAAACTTCAAGTACCTGCTGCTAGTGCTGCCACGTGCCTACTGTGAGTAATACCTGCGCGTTGGCGTCGAACAAAGGTGGTGGTCACTTTAATGTGACTGGACCGTGTATAAGCACAAGGATGGTAACTACGAAGAAACTTGCAGTAACCAAAGAAATACTGAAACTGATAGACCAAAGAAAGAAGTATAAAACCACTGAGGGAAAGATAGGAATGCAACAAACAGCATGCAACACGCTGCCAACACCCTCTCGACCGCAAGTTGTTATATCGCCGTCGCTGACCGGAGGGCTCTGGCTCACAAAAGGAAGGCCTCAGACACGGCCAACCGATACGGCTCAAATTTGGCTGGTCTCTTGTGTACAACCTAAAACGAACTGCTCTAAGATATTTTGGGTCAACACCCCCGCGTTTTTGAGAAAATCACCCCTAAAGGTTATGATGAGCAATCGACTCAAAATTGGAGGGATCGACACATAATTGTAAATAGAGCATTTTCCATCATCAGGTATGGGGTCCGCAAACGCAAAGTTTTCCAGAAATCGAGGAAAGAAACTTTCACAACTGCCGCTTCTGTACCCACATGGTAAACGCTTTTCGCCGACAGCGCCGATAGCACAGTTCTGCTTGGGACGCGACAGCGACCGGACGTGTCGGTACTTCCACGTAGTCGTTGCGCCACAAGCCGTGTTTATAATAATTCTAGGATTGTGACCTCTGATACTGGCAGTGCTTCTTCGCTACCGTCGTACACAAGCTTCTTAATTCCCTCACAGCGGTCTCGGTCTCATATAGTGCAGCTATGGCTCCCAGTGTACCTAGTAAGAATACCCTGTGTTTTCCATTTGAGAAATCTTCCAGGAATGTGCAACCGAGTTCTCTAGAAATCCATGACTGGATAGTAGATATTATTGGCATCACGTCCGACCAGGTCCACACAGCATATTATGACATGGCGGGATACTGTTTCTTTGTGAAGTTTTTAGACCAGATACACCTGGAGAAAATTTTGGTAAATACTGGTGGAAAAGCAGAGTTCCGGCATCGTGATCAGTCGGTGAGTACAGTTTCAATAACTAACGCTGACATTGATTATAAACAAGTGCGAGTGTTCAATTTGCCACCTGAGGAGAATTGTTTTCTTAGAGATGTCCTCGCTAAATATGGTGACATCCGACAGATTAGAAACGAAAAATGGTCGAGCCGTCACAAACTCCAATGTTATAGTGGCGTTCGCTCAGTTGACATGGCATTTAAAGTCAATATCCCATTGTATATAATGGTTTGTGGTTATAAGGCTGATGTCATTTACGATGGACAAGTAGGCACATGTTTTATCTGTAACACGAGTATCAATTTACGAGATGATTGTCCACGGCGCGTTGTCGTACTTCGAAACAATCGGCAACAACGACAGAGATTAACATTGGCTGATGTCCTAACTCAAAATCAGACGCCTCGTGTGACTGACACTCAAACAAGTGCATCTGTGTCAGAGGACAACGATCTCGGTTACGGCATCTTCCCACCCTTACCTCAGAAACCCGTGACCAGTCACCCATTAGCCGTCGGTGTTACATTATCTGTCGGTAGCAAACGACGCCGTACTAGTGACGGTAGTGGTTCCGGTGACCAGCTCGTAAAAAATCAAACCGATGACGCGGAGTCACGGGTCTCCACACAGGACACGCATGTGTCGGATAGCTCAGTTACGACCCGCCAAATTCACATTCAATCTCCCGACGCAGTAACTGTCAATACGAGGGCAGTCGAGTGTTTACAGCAATCCGCTCCGATGCCGCTTCTCGACTCGCCACAGGTGATCAACACACAAGAGGCGACAGTCAGTCAACTGCTACTCGTAAACACAGCGGATGATGCACGCGGTGTACAGCAAAACATAAACAGCAGCCACCTCGAAACTGCTTCCAAACAACGCGAGGAACCAGAAAGCCGTATACAAACAGCCAGTGCGGCTCCAAACAAACACAGTGAGCCTACTGAAGCCGCGTCTTCGCACTTGCCGTCACCCGGTCCGAAGCAAGGACTTTCACATACTGCTTACAGCCATGACTCGCCGACTCCGCCGTCCTGTATGACACTTCGGACGACTGTGCGATGGCAAAATAAAGTTAAACTAAAGGACTACGTGGCTGGAAGTAACTCCAAAAGTAAAGTCAGCGCAAAAACTGGTACAAAACTGCGGATGTAGGTTCGAAGTCCGACGGTGAGATGGACTGGGCTTCCTGCGCTTCCCATTACCCAAAAGTCTCTGACGATCATGAGTCAAGCTTATACGTTTTTGTCCCTGAACATTAATAGAGTTAGGACAGATTTAAAATTAGCAATGCTACGGCAGTTTATCTATGAGTCCGAAGCTGATATCGTTCTGTTACAGGAAGCGTCTATCTTAAGTTTTCACGTATCAGGATTTACAACAATTGTATACACCGTGGCAGACGGGGGTACAGGTACGGCCATTCTACCACGAGACGAAATCCCAGTGCGCAATATCGAAATGTTGGACTCCGGCAGAGGCATAGCTTGCCAAATTTTTGACGTCACCCTAGTCAACATCTATGCTCCATTTGGAACGACCCTAAAATCAGAAAGAGCTAACTTCTTTAAACAAGACACCATCTACTTGTTACGCCGCAACCCAACCCAGTTGATAATTAGTGATGGTTTTAACTGTGTGATCCACAGGAAAGACCAATCGCCAAACTTTAATTATTGTAGGGAACTACATGATCTGGTGCGTCACCTGCAGCTGAAGGATGCGTGGGAACTAAAATTTCCTACCCTGGTAAAGTACACGTACCTGACCACCACCGCATGTAGCCGTCTAGACCATTTTTACATCTCTGAGAACATTTACCAACATATTCTTGACGCCGATGTCATTCCGGCTAAATTCTCCGACCATTGCGTCCTCTGTGTCACAATAAATCTGGCCAAACATCATACTACATGGCATAGGATTCCGTGGAGCCTAAATGTTTCTATTCCCGCCGATGCCGCGCTACAAGATGTCATCTCCACGACATGGGTGGATTGTCTCAAGCAATGCTGCAGATATCCGAGTACGATAGCCTGGTGGAATGTTGTGGGCAAACGGAAAATGCGATTATCCTTAAGAAACTACAGTTGGCAATGGGGGCAAGATGTCAAACGCACAATTGATTTTTACCAGACAGTTCTGCGAGAGTCTCATACGAGACTACGTCAACACGCAGCTGACGACCATCAAACAAATAAAGGCGAAGCTTATAGGCGTAAAACGAACGCAGCTTGAAGGACTGAAAATCAGATCTAAAGCAAAATCGCTTCAAGAGGACGAACTTGCATCGCTGTATCATCTCATAAAACATCGTGCCCATCGCAAGCGAGCTTTTATCGGGGAGCTGGACACAGATGATGGACTCCGTTTGACCCGACAGAGTGATATTCTTACTGCAGTATACCGGTACTTCACGGATCTGTACTCGCAATGTGATACATATGGTGATGACGGCGGTGATATCGTGCGTGCTCTGCCCACCGTAGTCACACCTGCGGCGAATTCGGCGGTCGTACACGATTTTTCTCCAGACTAAGTCCTTGAACTGATTTCTGGCTCGCCATCGAATAAATCCCCTGGCCCTGATGGTTTGCCACGGGAATTTTATATGCGTTTCTGGCCGATAGTCGGACACGCATTTACAGATGTTCTCAATGAAGTGACGCGAGGGAGTGACGTGAAGGCCGAAATGAAGGTAGGTCGAATTGTATTGATACCAAAAAGCAAACACCGAAAAACCTTAGATAACCTCCGGCCGATTACTTTACTCAATTTTGATTACAAAACCTTTGCCAGAGCACTCAACAGCAGATTGTCTCCATTAATGAAGCAAGTGATTCACAACCATCAATCATGCTTCCCTGGTCGCACTATTATGACGCCCCTTTCGGAATATAGAAATTTAATAGCCATAGCGTCAGTCACTAACGCGAATCTCGCATTGCTATTTATCGACTTTTGCAAGGCTTTTGATCGCGTCCGCCACGAGTACCTCCTACAGCTACTGCAGCGGTGTGGTTTTGATCAACGGGTTATTAATGCCGTGCAACATTTCGTCACGGGCATTACAACCAGAGTCAGCGTAAATGGACAGCTCACTCAACCCATCGAGGCCCAAAGAGGAGTGCCGCAGAGGAGCCCTCTCTCCAAGATGTTATTTGTTTTATCGCTCGAGCCGCTCTTACGCTCTATTCATGACAAACTTGTAGGCCTTTCGATCGCCGGGACGTCCTTCGTGGTTCGTGCTTACGCCGACGACGTCGGAGTGTTACTGCGCAACGACGGAGACGTATCATCCCTCAAGACCGCAGTAGACGAGTACTGTCGTGCTTCCGGTGCTAAAATCAACGCCGATAAATGCACCTTTGTCATCACTTGAGGATTCGACGCAGTTATTATACCTTGGGCGAAGCGTGTCGAAGCCCACACCACTCTGGGGATGATTATCGACAAGTGCCCGCTAAAAATGAATGCAAAAAATTGGAAGCAGGTCACCAGTAAAATGCAAGATGCCATCGATGAAAACAATTTGCGGTACGTTGACATTCTCCAACGCATGCGACTCCTCAGCAGTTATATATTCAGTAAAGCGTACTATATGGCCCAAATATTACCAGTCCCGTAGATGCAGGCCAAACACTTGCTGAAACTCTCTAATGCATTTATCTGGCAAGGGCATCTGTTCAAAGTGAAATACACCACGCTGACGTCTTCCAGACAGGCCGGCGGACTCAACATGCCTGACATTAACCGAAAGTGAACTGCGTTATATATTGAACGAATCACCCATTTGTTGGACAAGGAACCTCTCAGCGTAACCAGTTGGCTCTTCCGAACCTTACAACCCACCGATATGCACCCACCCATTCATGTAGGTAAAATGCACTACAAGCTACGACATGTCAAGCAGTTTTTTCTTGAAGTAAGCTATGTTGATGGACATTATTTCACGCAGGATTTACGGACGACGCACCTGTTATTAAAACGATGGACATCTTCAATAGTCCGGAATCCCATTGAACTTAAATTCCCGAGTGTTCACTGGAAGGCAGTTTGGGACAACATAAGTTTAACTGTCCACACTGCTGAGGTGGGCCGGCCGCGGTGGTCTCGCGGTTCTAGGCGCGCAGTCCGGAACCGCGCGACTGCTACGGTCGCAGGTTCGAATCCTGCCTCCGGCATGGATGTGTGTGATGTCCTTAGGTTAGTGAGGTTTAAGTAGTTGTAAGTTCTAGGGGACTGATGACCACAGCTGTTTAGTCCCATAGTGCTCAGAGCCATTTGAACCATTTGCTGAGGTGGCGTCCACATGGTATAAAGTGGTAAATGAAAGGTTGCATAGAATCAGCTTATGTGACAGCGATAAATGCGTCCGCTAATAGATTTATCTGGAAAGGGCATCTGTTCAAAGTGAAACACACCACGCTGACGTCTTCCAGACAGGCCGGCGACACCTTACGCCATCGCTTCACTTGTGGCGGCCATCTCATTAACTGGAAATGGGTGCAGCAGCGGCTGGGCCTGATTACCCGCTGCAGCCCAGCCAGCCACTGCACCGACATCCTGCTCCGGGTCGGACACGAAACATTTTCCCGCTACCAAGAACAACACCGTGATGTGGCTGTTAGGATAGTTTGTGACATACATCATCATCCAAAATAGTGAAGATAATCTCATTAGTTTCGAGGCTTATATGAGAAAGGCACGTTGGAAGATGAAACGTTACCCAAATTTCAGGATGATGTTTGCTAACATGTTAGACATTATTTTTGAAAAACAAGGCGTAGGGTAATTCTTGACGCCGGTAAGGACACAAATCACAAGCAAGACTATGTAGCGAACGAAATACACGACGAATAAGGGCCTACACCTGTTCCTAGGACTGCTCTCAACTTCACAATGGTGTTATTAACTTCATTATGACGTTTTCGTTAATTTATGTTGCCTGTGCATGTCTTTGTTATCGGTTTGTATGCTCCAAATGACTTTCTGTGAAGAGTTTGGACGGTTGTGAATCAACTGACTGAACTACAATTCTAGTTGTAATTCTCTTTAATAAGTTTGCGTTTTGGTTCTATGTCTCTGTCTGGACTGAAGATGCTATTATGTTTAATATTTTTGTTCTGTTTTGTAAGCTTACAAATGGCACTATATTGAAATGTGTTCTTCAGTCTATTGTGGGATACAATTCGTGATGAAGAAGTTCCTGCACTTAATTATTTTGTTTATGTGCTTATGTACTTATATGATTGTTTTAATAAAGAAAAAAATAGCGCAACGGCCAAGTTAACTGGCTGGGAGTCGGAGAACCCATGTTCGAATCTCGAAGAAACCAGCGGATGTCCTTCTTTTCGTTTGTATTTTTCCATATCTCAATTGATAGGGTTAGGAGGGTTAATTATGTAAGCAAATCAATGAGGAATGATAATAATAATGTATTGACTATAAATGTTGTTGTGACTATAAATGTCATATTAAAGCACCTTAATTCTACGACTGATTGCTGCTCTATCTAACCCAATTAACAGTTTCCTCTGATGGTTGAACATAGGATAATACTTCATTCAGTTTATTAGTTACGGTCCCGTTTTTTTTTCTACTTCTCAGGTTTTCTCTTGTACCGCTAGGAGACTGATTTCCTCGTAAACTTTCTGATTTTTCCTCCAGTGATTCTTGTTAGACCGTTTCGTACCGACCATTCTTTGGGCTTGGGTCGCCATTTCCGGATTTTCCCTTCCCTTCGTTACGACTTACATTTACATATTGTTTCATTCTTATTTTATTTCGCGGCTCATTTTGGGGCAGCAGCAGACGCTTTCGCAATTTCTGTTGCTGGTGCCTACCCTGCGGTGTTGACCGTTATTTCAGTTTGGCCACCACTTCCTTGTTCTTTACTGATATCAGTTTCTTCCTGACCGAGGGAAACAAATACAGATGGCAGTTTTGCAACCTCTCCGGCCGGCCGAAGTGGCCGTGCGGTTAAAGGCGCTGCAGTCTGGAACCGCAAGACCGCTACGGTCGCAGGTTCGAATCCTGCCTCGGGCATGGATGTTTGTGATGTCCTTAGGTTAGTTAGGTTTAACTAGTTCTAAGTTCTAGGGGACTAATGACCTCAGCAGTTGAGTCCCATAGTGCTCAGAGCCATTTGAACCATTTTGCAACCTCTCCCTGAATTTGTTTACTAACAGATAGCTGCTGATCTTTGCAATCAGCTACATCACCTGTTGTTTCTTGCAAATTAATACTGACTACACCCCCTTCATTTTTGGTACTGTATGTTTAGTATCTTTCTGGACATAAGTTTCCATTCGCAGTCTGCCTTCCGGTTCATCTGCCTCCTCATCGCACTGTTTTTGCTTGCTAACTGAGGGAGTTGTCCAGGACAGCTCGTCCTCTAAACAACTATCAGTTGTCTCCAGAGGTCGTTTTTTCGTTTCCATTTCAGTTTCACGAGTGGGGTAACAGGGTTTCCCTTTGTTGTTAACGGAGGAAATCGACTGTTATCGTGAAGGGGGACATCAGCTTGGCCCCGGTGGGTAAATGACCTTGGGCGCTCGAAACATGAAGACGAGTCGTCATGTCTTCATTTCATGAGCGGGACCCCCGGGCTATTTTTTTGTAACAGATAATTTAAGATAAGTTTCTGACGCTGTATCAAATTACTTTAAAGAACATCAGTTCGACGCGGACATTGCTGTCTGAAGTGGCTGGTTTCGTTACATATATGACATGTAACTTCCTGACCTGTACAAACAATTTGTGTCTTATACCCACAAACAGTTATGTGAGACGGAATATTTGTCTTAACGTCCATCTCTACACAGCGGATCCCGTTGAAACATTGCAGTTTAAAAAAGCGAGGCGACCATCTTTCATTTGCAATTGATTTAACGTCCCCGTAGTTTTGAAAGAGCTACCTTAATCTTATCATTTCCAGTTTCAATGGGAAGATTCAAGACAGGAGCGGTTTTTTAATCAATGTTAGCCCTATAGACGGAAACCTTACGTTTACAACCATTTCTATGCACAAAATCTACTTCATAGTCCCACTTTCGTAACACTTTATCAACAATCGCAGCACTGAATAACTTGACAAAAACACAGTATTTTCCTTGAATCATTTACCAGATATGGACGATTGCAGAATTGAGACCAATTACCTGTGTAATCCAACCATCTGTTTCCAGGGATGATATCTGAACAGGACGGGATTCCTTTTCAAAAGCAAATACCAAAGTGTTCTTCCTGAGGTTTGTAACCATGGTTAATCCAGAGGCGAAATTTAGGTAAACAACCGAAATTCCAATTAGCAGCAGCACGACCAGAAGGAGCCATCAGATCTCAATGAATATGAACGAACACGGAGATTAACGGACGGACAGCACTCGGGAAAGCAGAAGTACAGCGATGTAAACACGGAACTACAGCGCAGCGGTAAACAACGTCCGCCCGATTACTAATTTCGATTACTAATCAAAGACGCTACCCCTAGACCATGGCTGAATATCTTTTTCCGCAGCAATAAAACACAAAACTTCAAAAATCCAATAATAATCAATTAATCCAAATTTGTATTGCAAAAGTCAAATGTAAAATTTCGGATATGTGCATTTCATTAAATTTGGAGCCCCGATGATATTTACTATTTTACCTTCATAATTGAGCGGCTTGTCTTATACAGTGGTAAGCGGTACTTCCATGTATTCTGAGTTTTAGAGCAATCGGCACTACCTACAAGCAGCGGAATATAATACACTAGGAAAGAGATCTAACGTCACTCAATGCTAAGAGGGACTCGTGTACGTTTTGCGCGATTATTGATGAGTTACAAGAAAACGAAGATATTGTTAGATCTTAATACCTACGACCAGGATGCTGAGTACATTCCTCTTGACTCAGATGACTTAGAGATAAGTAAATTTGCAAGTCTGTTGTACTTAGTACGTTTAAAGTGCATGTACGTACTATTATTTTGTTGAAACGCATGAAAATGCGGTTATTACGTATTAAATCGTCGTTGTTAAAGGTTTGATGGTATGTACATGCACATTTCTTTTTTTATATTCGTGCAAGTAATAATAATAATAATACTAACAATCATAATGATAATGACAATAAGAACAGTAATCATCTTTGTGGCTACTCCGGTCGTCTCCGAAGGATTTCAAATTGGCCTTAATATCGAGCAACTGTCACTGTCTCAGATACTTGTCATTAAAAGGCAGAAGAATGGACGAAGACGTCTTCTCGGTACAGGGCGAGATGCATCTCACAACGAAAGTTTAAGCAGAAGAGGTGTAATACAGGCGACGAATATGCATCTTGTTCTGCAACAAATGTAAATAAAAAGGCTGTATCAACTAACTGCCACTGTCACCTTAAATGTTTTGAAAAACTTGGTGGAAGCAATGCGAGGTAAACGTTCGAAACATGCTAGGATATTGGTGGCTTTGATGTTGAGAATGCATCTGGCTGTCAGCCTAAGGTGGAAGGTAGAAAGTGACTTCTGAATACCCATCATCAATATTCACGAGTAAGACATCACGTCATGATATTTGACGCAGAAGTGAGTTTCAGAAAACGTGGGTGGCAACACCCAGTAATTACTTTTCGATTAAAATCCAACTGAGCCACACTCATTGCTGGCGTCCTGTGCCTCTTAGATTATATCCGCCTTGATCATCAAGATTTTTCTTGTCACTGAAACCAGCACGCTTGAAATGGACACATCTGTGATAAGGGTGATGAGTAAGTACTTTCAAGCAACGACCTACACAGTTACGCCTTGAAGTCACTCGTTGTAAATCTTCTTATATTACTATCCGTTATAATATTTTGTTGTTAGCGTGTGTGATTTGGGTAACATAATGGTATCTCCACTACAGCAACGTGCTTATTTTTGTACATTTCATGTGTTATAGTCTGTTTCATGTCCTTTTTTTGTCTATATGTAAGAATATAGATGGTGAAAGCCAACCAGAAGAAAATAGAGGTTAGCCTAACATAATTCAGATATGTGGATCAATTGTAAATTGCAATACTCTGCATTTCTAAATTCCCATTTTATCGTTTACCTTTTTATTCCCCCGAATACCGCAATTAATAAACTGCCGTCCGGAGAGTCCTGAAACTTCAAGCAGTTTACATTCTTGACCTCCACTACTGAAATACATATAAAATCAACAACTTATTTAAAGCATGTTGTATTAGTAGGTAAGAACTGTATAAAGAAAGTTTGGCGCACTCTAACGCGAATCAGTTGGCTATGATGGTGTGTGTCATATCTTGCTCCACCATAATATCAGTCGTCCATTCAGTGCCAGAAAATTACGACGGTACTGTTGGAAGTCGGACGTTCATATCCTGTTTTTGGAAAGTTGGCTACCGATTCTGCAGTTGCGTGCATACACAAACTTTGAGTCTGAGATATTATTATTGCGAGTGGTAGCGAGCGAACGGTTTTGCAGTCGGAAGCCAAACTACATGGAGAGAAGCCACTTCAGGAGAGGTCGCAGCCTGCCCTAACCGTGATAATAGCGTCAGACGAGATTTTGGTATTAATCGAGGATTTTTGGCAATTTGCGTTTTTGCTGCGCGTAGGTGTTGCTTGCTTGTGCACTGGAGGGATTTTGTCAGAAAGGTCTGAGTAAAGTTCGTCAGTGTGTGAATCTTCACTTTTCAGGATATGGTAAATTAAAAGTTTTAATGATTCCTTTCCTTTATTACACTGCTTAAGATTTTTGACTAAAGCCCTCCTGATCATTTAATTTCTCTAAAAATAAAACATAAAATAGCTGTATCAGTAGTTCTGACCATGCATTGCTCTCTGCATAGATCGCAGTACTTCTTTTGAATTATTTTAACACGTCGCTGAGAATATTTATGCATCTGCAGCAGCAAGACAAGCTAATTTGTCTGTTGCGTGCAGGAGCATTGCAGTTTAAATGTTAGGAGTCGTTAATTTTTTTTTAAATATCAGATACTAGAGAATTCGTGTTTCATGATTTATAGAAAGACTAATTAATTTCTGTCTTTGATCTCTGTCGGAATACTGACTTGTGAGATAGCAGAAGATCACAGAAAATTTTTGAATACTAATATGTCAGAATAAGGTTGTTTCGCTACATATAAGATTTTATAACAACGGC
This sequence comes from Schistocerca serialis cubense, assembly GCF_023864345.2. NCBI lineage: Eukaryota > Metazoa > Arthropoda > Insecta > Orthoptera > Acrididae > Schistocerca > Schistocerca serialis. The sequence continues at coordinate 183,346,460 of NC_064641.1, forward strand.
ATTAAGTTTCACTAGATTGCTTTGCAATTTTTAGAGAAAACGTGTAAATAACGATGATTTTATCAGAGAGAGAGCTTTACAAATTTCCATACGCCTTTCACCAGGATGATAATAATAACAATTCTTGACAGGAAAATATTCACTGTTAAGAAACATTTCCTCGGTATGGGATACAGAAGTCACTCGTCACAGTCTGAAGGGATCTGCGTAAGTGTGGGAGCTCCAAAAGTGGAAGTTCTAAAAGTATACACATGTTAGCTCGAGCAATGAGTCACAATACGCATCGATACAAACCGACGGCCACACACTGGCACATTGAAAAACTGGACTTTGCTCAAGCAGAAAATATGGGATCACTGAAACTAAAGAAAGGGAGTACATACAACCAAATGCCAGCACATACCTTAAGCCTCTGAAACTACGCCAAACGTAGTGTCCGGATCAACAATGTCAACTCCCCCATTCCAAGGAACACTGAGGAGTTGTTGGGATTTATACTGGTTACTGGTGTCGGAATTAATCTGGGATATTGGTTCACAGTGTGAGGTAACGGCCGAGTTGAAGCGCCCTGGAAGTACTGCATGTTTGGAGTTGGAAGCAGTGGCTGCACAGCCCACTCGGCGGGCGAGGACCGCTCGGCACGCCGACCACGTGGTGGCGGATGAAGGAGACGTCTATGCCGGGAGTGCCAAAGATGTCGGACTTTGTGAAACCATCATGGCACACATTTCATAGTTCGTACAGAAATTAATAGTAGCCAGTTGGATGATGATACCTCAAAAAGAAACATGTACATTACCATTATTTGCACGACGATTCTGATGGCGTAATCAGATTTTCATTTTTCTTTTATCAGTTTATAGTTTAGAATCCGACGGTAAATTAATCAAGTAACACCCAGCAACGAATTTCAAAAATCTAAACGGTTATCCGATTTCGTCGATCTACGTGTCTTTAGAACGTTATTAGCGTAAACCTAAATTGGTATGAATTACAGGCATGTAACTTAAGTAGTACATGAGGTATTGGAGGTCAAAGTGGCCATTACTATCGATCGCGTCAGGACATGAGTACTTCACAGTTACACGAAGAAACGGTAGCAGCATGCATATAAATATATTGATTCACCTATGTCTTTGTTTATATCCGATATATACTATTCATGAAGAAACTGGTCAATTATTTACCGTGTTTTAGAAAGCACAGAGATATTAGGCTCGTGGCTTACCTCTTCCTTCTTTTCTTTTGATATATGTTTATTTAATTGTTTATGTATTTAATAATGTGTGTTAAAGCGTGTTTATGATCCAGCCGTAGGAATATTTATTTAATTTCAAGTATTTAAATGTAAACCCAGTATTTCGAATATGTTACATTATGTTTTTGAGTGTTCGTTGGGCTGTAGACGTGGAGGGAGCGCTCTAGCCAATCACAGCGCTCGTTACTAAGAGAGACGTATGGAGGCTGGGCAGGAGCATCGTTTCCGGGGAGGACAATGGCGGTTCTGAACAGTGCGGCGCGAGGGACAGTCGCATGGGAGGGGAAGTGCTGGACGCGACGGCACGATGGACGCGCAATGGCGGGAAGGACTTGGAGTGTGGAGCAGTTTGCGCGTGGTCGCGACAGACAGAAACACGTCGGTGTGCCGGCTTGTGCACTTGTGAGATTTCCGTGGCTTCTACAGTGAAGACGTGGTTTGAGTTTAGAAGTGAATATCTCGCCAACTATGTTGTCGTTCTTAACTAATTACGTGCAGTAGGAATCTATTGTTTCCCTGTTATGCAACTTATGATTTATTTAATTGCTGGACCATCGACACCAATAAGTGTTTTGCAGAAATATACCGCATTCTCAAAACTACTTCTACTATCGTACTAATCATTTAAAGTCGTTAAAATAGTACCTGCAGATTTTATTTAATTGCATTCTTTCATTCATAAATTTATATGTTACTTTCATAATTCACAATTGCCGAGTGATAGAAACCTGCGATCATTCGATTCGTGTGTGTATTCTTATCGTATACTGTAGACTCAGCAGTATTTGACCTGTAATGCGGCAACTACGTATCCCAGACCCTAGACAAAGAAACCCGACAAAACTTTTAATATTGCAACTCTGAGTCCGAGGGAACGTAGTTGAGGGTCACCATACAATTTTATCATTTTATTAGAAAGCCCGCAACAGCCTAGTGATAAAGAACCGTGTAGCATCGCCACTTCTTTCTTGCCGCTCCAGTATTGGCGATCAAAAAGTTTCCTTCAACACTGGAATCGGCTACAGCCAGGTCTATCGGCACCATTGTAAGGTGTCAGGCAAATCCAACACCTTCCATGAAAACCCTGAGATGATAAGTAAATCCAGCAGTATGTCACATAGCTCCGAATAAATCGTGACATTAAATTAACTTCCACTAAATTTAGTTAGTATTAAGATTGTTTTACAGGGACTGCAGTGGAGCTGACGCTGAAATCATGAAGTATTTGATTATAGCATCGCTAGTCTCACTGAACTCTTCTGAACTCTTCATGTCATGTGAGGTCTGACGTCTCCTTACCAGCAACAGGTCCCAGGTTCAAACTAGTCAATTCCCTAAATAACACGCTCGGAGCGTCGTTGCGCGAAAGTGGTAGGGAGACACGAATTAGAACAAACAGACACCACGCAGAATGTTAGACCGTAATAGTTTACGTTAGCATGTGTTATAGTATTAGGTATTGCTTCAACAGCAGATACAAATTACTTACAATAACTGCAGTTATTCATTAACGGATTTTTGCTCTTGAGTGTCGATACCTTGCTGATGGATTTATGAGCCCTGGATGTTTCGATAGTAATACATTAAAACTGGAGAACATTGCTTAGTCTTGTTTAGGAATGATAGTGCGAAGGACTAGTACTGTACACACATCTTACAGTGGCTACGATAAGAAATGCAAGGAATTGGTATTTTCGTTAGCCTCGGCCACTATTGACTTCTTACAGCATTGGTGAAGAGTTCTGCAGTAAGAGACTGAGGCAACACGTTCTGTATGATGCTCCTAGAACAAGCAGTGCGCTTTACACCGTCATGTAATTAACCGCCGCTGAGCGCCGTGTTAGCCGAGCAGTTTGGGGCACATTGTCACGGTTCTCCCGGCTCCCCCCATCAGAGGTTGGAGTCCTCCCTCTGGCATCGGGCATGGGTGTGTGTGTTGTCCTTAGCGTAAATTTGTTTGAGTTAGATTAAGTACTGTGTAAGCTTAGGGATCGATGACAGTAGTTTGGTCCCATAAGACTTTACCACCGATTTCCAAACATTTCCAATTAACCGCCGAGGATCAGTTCATCTATAAGTCAAAGTGTTGTTGTTCTAGGGTATAATTTAGAGCCCGTAAACGTATCAGAGTTAAAAGAAATCCCATTAATTTTTCCTTTAATTTTTATCTCTTCTGTTCGCTTTAGTCTTTGCATTCCAATTACTTGGTATCCATCTAAGTTCAAGACGTTATGCATTCCATTTAAGTTACATTTTCTTCACATGTAAAGAACTGGGTAAGATGAAGGACACGAAGCATTGAATAAGGAATTAGGAGTATATGTTTTCCGTTTTCTACTTATTTCCTTGTGAAAAATATTTTACGTTTGGGTTTACCTTCTCAAACACATTCACTATACAGGGTGTTACAAAAAGGTAGGCTAAACTTTCAGGAAACACTACTCACACACAAAGGAAGAAAATATGATATGTGGACATGTGTCCAGAAACGCTTAATTTCCATGTTAGAGCTCATTTTACTTTCGTCAGTATGTACTGCACTTCCTCGATTCACCGCCAGTTGGCCCAATTGAAGGAAGGTATTACTTCTCTTCAAATTACATTAATCATGGAATGGAAACACACAGCAACAGAACGTACCAGCGTGACTTCAAACACTTTGTTACAGGAATTGTTCAATATGTCCTCCGTTAGCGAGGATACCTGCATCCACCCTCCGTCACATGGAATCCCTGATGCGCTGATGCAGCCCTGGAGAATGGCGTATTGTATCACAGCCGTCCACAATACGAGCACGAAGAGTCTCTACATTTGGTACCGGGGTTGCGTAGACAAGAGCTTTCAAATACCCCCATAAATGAAAGTCAAGAGGGTTGAGGTTCAGGAGAGCGTGGAGGCCATGGAATTGGTCCGCCTCTACCAATCCATCGGTCACCGAATCTGTTGTTGAGAAGCGTACGAACACTTCGACTGCAATGTGCAGGAGCTCCATCGTGCATGAACCACATGTGTCGTACTTGTAAAGGCACATGTTCTAGCAGCACAGGTAGAGTATCCCGTATGAAATCATGATAACGTGCTCCATTGAGCATAAGTGGAAAAAACTAAAATGGAAATTAAGCGTTTCCGGACACATGTCCACATAACATCTTTTCTTTATTTGTGTGTGAGGAATGTTTCCTGAAAGTTTGGCCGTACCTTTTTGTAACGCCCTGTATGAACAACGGTGTAGTCAATTTTCTGTACCGGCTTATATTGTAATCCGCCGCCTAACTTATGCTCTTGTACTTGCATATACATATAATTTGAGAATAATTATTTATCCCACGGAATACACCCCCAAAACGAAGTACGCACAAAAATATATAGGACAGAACCTATTAACAAGTAAGCTATATGGGTAAGGGTACCTGTTTAAGTAATCAAAATTTTCCGAAAGACCCTTGTGCCTCAGATCGGTCTGGGCATTGAGGAGCAAGGGGATTTCTTCAGAACTCTATTTATGCGTACTCCGGGCCTTACGCATTCAGAATCACCACATTTATTATTCTTATGGCTTTAACAACTGCCTTGTTTTATATTGGCCACATAGTATGGTATTAGCCTTTTTTTAAAAAAAATAGACATAAGAAATTGTTTATCAAACGTTCAGCACCCTCCATTCTTTACACATAGTACACGTCACCCGGCCTCGGGCGATTCTCGCGCCACTGCGTGCGCACTTTCCGGGTTTCGGCCAGTCATTCAGGCCGTGTCCACTGCCGCGCGGCTCCTCTCAACTTGCACGGTATGTTCTGATATGTTTACGTGGCCATAATAGCGCTGTTGGTTCATACTAATGTTCCGCTCTTCGCCGTTCGTGTTTAGGGGAGTTTTATCAGCATCGTATTTTATTTTCTAGGTCATTGCCGCTCCCATCGTTTAAAAAATTTTAAAAATGAGTTTTAACTTTTAACTACCGCTTTCACCAGATGACGGTATATTGGACGCGAATGGTGGGAGTGGCTACACGGCAATGTTCAACGTTACTATGTTATAAATAGCGTATGTGAGTACCATCTTGTTTCATTCAAAAACGGGTTGTTCGAAAGTTAAACCTATCTCTCAGAATTGGGCCATCGAATAGTTTATATGAGCTCTTATTATATTATTTTTTGTACAGATTGCCTGAGGATGCACCGATAAGTGGTGGGAAACCGGTCGCAGATTTAATAAAACTCATTCATCCAGCCAGTGCGGAATTTTCTTCTGAAAAATGTCGAAGTTTGGCTGTGGTTGCCCGCCCCTACAAAACTGATGTAATTCTGTATGCAAAAATAACTTAAGGAGTTATTGTATATAAATGCTTTTTTAAAACTATAATGATTTGGACACTGGCCGTGTTCAGTAACATGATGGCATTTTGACCTTAGTCATCTTAAGATGAATATCACGTGAATGAATTCTATCACAGTCAAATGTAGGAGCGAGCTGGTAGTAACAGATCATAGTCTCAGTTTAAGAGCAATTAAATCCCACGGAATATCATAATTGCACATTGGTTATATTAATAATTGGGGGAGTGTTCACCTATATATAAGGCGTTCAGATTGCACATAGGCGTCAGGTGACGAGATTCCGCCTAGACTTGGAGTAACGTATTGTCTAGGATGAGCTCACGTTAATATTGCAATTAACAACAAAAGCACAAATATGAAATAGCTTAATTGTTGGTACACATACCTTGCATATATTCTTGATAAAATATCATAAACGGAAATGTCAAAGCAAGTGGTATAGGCATGCGTCTTCAAATACAGAAATACGTAAACATGCAGAATACGGCGCTGCTCTCAGCAACGCCTATGTAAAACAACAAGTGTCTGGAGCAGTTGTTAGATCGGTTACTGCTGGTACAATGGCAGGTTACCAAGATTTAAATGAGTTTGAACGTGGTGTTGTAGTCGGGACAGTAGCGATGGGACCTGGCATCTCCGAAGTAGCGATGAAGTGGGGATTTTCCAGTACGACCATTATACGAGTGTAACGCGAAAATCAGGAATCCAATAAAACAGCAAATTTCCGGCATAACTGAGGCCAGAAAAAGATCCTGCAAGAACTGGACCAACTACGACTGAACAGATTCGTTCAACGTGACAGAAGTGCAACTCTTCCGCAAATTGCTGCAGATTTTAATGTGCCGGCCGGAGTGGCCGAGCGGTTCTAGGCGTTGCAGTCTGGAACGGCGCTACCGCTGCGGTCGCAGGTTCGAATCCTGCTTCGGGCATGGATGTGTGTAATGTCCTTAGGTTAGTTAGGTTTAACTAGTTCTAAGTTCTAGGGGACTGATGACCTCAGAAGTTAAGTCCCATAGTGCTCAGAGCCATTTGAACCATTTGATTTTAATGCTGAGCTACCAAGTGTCAGCACGGGAACCATTCAATGAAACATCATCGATATGGGCTTTCGGAATCGAAGGCCCACTTGTGTACCTTTGATAACAACACGACACAACGCTTTACGCCTCGCCTGGGCTCGTCATCACCGAGATTAAACTGTTGATAACTGGAAACATCTCTGGTCGGACGAGTCTCGTTTCAAATTGTATCGAGCGAATGGACGTGTGCGTGTACGGAGACAATCTCATGAATCCATGGACCCTGCATGTCAGCATGGCACTGTTCAAGCTGGTGAGGCTCAGTAATGGTGTGGGGCGTGTGCAGTTGGAGTGATATGCGTTCCCTGATACTAGATACGACTCTGACAGGTGACACGTACGTAAGCATCGTTTCTGATCACCTGCATCCATTCTGTGCATTCACTGTGCGTTCCGAAGAACTTGGGCAATGCCAGCAGTACAATGCGACACTCCACACGTTCAGAATAGCTACAGAATGGCTCCAGGAACACTCTTCTGAGTGTAACCAGTTCCGCTGGCCACCAAACTCCCCAGATATGGTTCTAGATTGCCATATTGGTTGTGAATTTGTACGAAGGAAATTTGGTAAAAACTTACTAAGAATGTTTATAAAAAGCTTTTGCAAATTTTCTAAAATGATATAAAATGTTTATATAGAAACTACTGAAATCCATGGTCTAGCAGGACATAGCAGACGCGGTATTATTTGTGGAAAGGGGCCAAAATAAGTTACTGTCACTTGAACTCAACAAATAAGCTTTATTTCTTAAAACACACAATCACAGAAGCAAGAATCAAAACTCTCAAGGCTTTAACGAAAGACCTCCTTTGATTTAATTTAGATCGGCTGCAAACCACATCGCAATACAAGGCACAAGGCCTAAGCAAGGAATTGAGGTACAGGAGTTCTTCTGGAGGATTCACTTCTTTAGAAAAATTTCTTTTTATCTTGAATATAAATAGACTGAAGATCTTAGATTAAATTTTTCCCATAGAACTCGTCTGAAGGCGACACATTCATCAAGAAGAGTGTTACAGCTTAAGGCCGAGACAAAGGTTTTCAATGTTTAATCTAAATACGCTGTAAACTCGGCTGAAGGACGCATATCAACAAACAATTTAACAGCTTAAGGCCTAGGAAGAAGAGCTTTCAATTTGAAAAGGCTGAAGGCCTTATCTTAAAATATTTCGTGAAAAACTCGGCTGATGGCCTCATAGTAAGGAATAACAATCTTATGACTGAAGGGCAAGAGAAGGATTTTGAATTTTTAATTTAAGAGATTAAAACTCGGCTGAAGGCCACACACCATGCAGAAAACAATTTTACAAGTTAAGGCCTAAAGGGAAGATCTTCTAATTTTCAACTAAAATAGGCTAAAGGCTTTATCCTAAAATGCTTCACATAGAACTCGGCTGAAGGCCCATATGAAACCTAATCAATCTCACGGCTTATATCCCAGACAAATAAATTTCCAATTTTTTATTTAAGCTGAAAAACTCGGCTGAAGGCCCCATACAAAGTAGAAAATATTTCTTATGCCTTAAGGCTTAGACAAAATTTTTCAACTTTTGATTTTAAAATCCTGAAAACTCGGCTGAAGGCTACATGTCATACAAGAAACAATTTTTTTTTTCAGCTTAAAGCCTAGGAAGAAAAGCCTTGCAATTTTAATAAGCTAAAACTCGGCTGAAGGCCACACAGAGTACTTAAGACTAAAAGGAAATCACTATGTAAAACACAAGCAGCGGCGCTCAGAAGGTTCCAAGGGTCGGCCTGGGAAACTAACACTAACGCACGTTTCAGGCAGCCAGACTGACAGCCTCTTAATCGGGAGGCAACCACCCCGTAAGCCAGCCGACGAACCAACCAACAAGATAAGTTCTGCTCTACCTGGCCAGCAAAACGACAACAAAATGTCAATAGCACAACGTCCTGGATACTGGTGCCAAATCCAGTCAAGTCAGAATAAACGCCCAAAAGTACCAGCAACACCTCAGCTGTCGAACTACACGCCATGCCGGACAACATCAACATGACGAAGAAAATACACTGTCGAAAACTACGTCAACGACCAGGGCAGGTCACTGGAACGTCAACGGCCACAAGGCAGAAGATACCGCTGGTACACTTCATTAATGAAGGAATGAATTAAATTAATTTAAACACGACACAGGAAGATGACTGCAATTTTAGCTGACTTCTATGCCCACACGTTGTTTCTCGTGGGAATCTCCCAGAAGGCGAAAACCAGGATCAAACAAAGACATGTGATACCAGTTGAGGCTTGATAGTAGGTTAAGTGAACACTCAACTTTAGTGTCCAGGATCGGTGGGCGACGAACTTCGTAACCCTCGCAAGAAGCGCCTCACAACTCCAACCACACGTGTACGCCGCCAACGGCTCCAGCCTGACTATGCACCACGGAGACTTCCTCGCTGCTCTCCCCCAACCGACCGACTGCCACACACAGCACACCCGGAATCGGTCAAAAGATCGAATACACGTCGGCCGAGAGATGACCGACCGATCGACCAACCAATGGTCGTTCCTGCTCCAGTGGTCGGCAGGTACTGGCTGTCCGCACCTCACTAACGCTCCGTGGCCGACGGTCCTTCCTGCCCGACTGCTGCTCCATCCCCCAACTGCGCTGCTGGTCCGTTTACAACTGACTTCCAGACACACGACGACCCAGAAATACTATCAGTCGCTCCACAGATGGTAGACAGGACAATTACCGATAAGCGCTGCTGCTGACACTCACGGGCAAGTGAGGAGAAGTTAGTGACGCCAGTAAATGGAGTAAGAAAATGAGGCGGCAGTACCGTAAAAGAAGATGACAAACAATAACTGGCATGAACACGAGCTGTACACGGCTCAACTACATTTTATGAAAGTTGCACATTGTTCTACACACTAGTTTTTAAAAAATGTAGAACACTGAATTTGGCTACATGTTCTGATAATAATTTAGGGATATGTAATTATATGGAATAGTGTATTCATGCCTTATCTGATGCGAGATGATTGAATTGGTTTATATTACCATTGCACCACCTGATGTACTTATGCATTACTGAGAACGTTCACGCTACTTTAAGGTCGTTATGAATATCAGCACTTGCAATCGGGGCAATAATATGTGTGTGTACATAGCTGCTATTATAAAACTGACATGCTGACTTCTAGAATAGCTCACGATACCAGCATGTACATTCACTGTATAGCATCACTTACTGTACTGGTCGTCGTCGTCGTCGTGTGACTAGGGGCCTCCCGTCGGGTAGAGCGTTTGCCTGGTGCAAGTCTTTCGATTTGACACCACTTCGGCGACTTGGGCGACGATGGGGATGAAAGGATGATGATGATGATGACAACACAACACCCAGCGCCCTGAGTGCAGAAAATCTCGACCCAGTCGGGAATCGAACCCGCGCCCTTAGGATTGGCATTTTGTCACGCTGACCTCTCAGCTACCGGGGGCGGACTTCATGTACTGATGGAGGAGATTATGTAATGATGTAACATAGGAGCCGTAACCTACCTCTGTAAGATTAGTGTGTTGGCTCTTTCCCTTGCCCTCTCTTTGCCACGGTGCGAATGGCCGCGATCGCCTATTTAGGAACGCGCGGAACGATTCGCGGGGAGTCGACGCAGCAGCGAGACACGGTGGAAGTTAAACTGGTTACCGAGAGAGGGCAGTGACCCTGTCAGTCGGCGCCATTGCTGTACAGGTCGTGCCGTGGTCGATGGTGGGCCGTGCGAACCCGGAATTTGTTTTGGCCGAGTACGAAAGCAACGTTCGTGAGTTCACGACGTGGCGTGAGACTTCACGCTAACAGTGGAACTGGGCCTTTGCAACGTATGAAGGACAGTGTACCCGTGCAGAGGCCTGTATAGAACACTCTGCATTCTATCACCGTGCCAAGTCTGTCGCTCGCAATTAATTCTGGTTGTAAGCTGTTTTCGCATCCAGGATCGTTCTTGGTTGAGCTGTGGTACCTCAAATGTGCTGTTTGTGTGTTGAAGTTCCTTCGTTCAACTTACGAAAGTTGCGCAGATTGTTCAAACTACATAGAGCTTTTATCAAATGGTTCAAATGGCTCTGAGCACTATGGGACTTAACATCTATGGTCATCAGTCCCCCAGAACTTAGAACTACTTAAACCTAACTAACCTAAGGACATCACACAACACCCAGCCATCACGAGGCAGAGAAAATCCCTAACCCCGCCGGGAATCGAACCCGGGCACCCGGGCGTGGGAAGCGAGAACGCTACCGCACGACCACGAGCTGCGGGCGAGCTTTTATCCGGGCAGTTTTGCTGGAGTAATATCTTTTTATTTAAAGCCAGTGCCTAGAATGTTCTATATCGTAGTCTGTAACGTCTTTTGAGGTATGTAGTATTGAATAGCAGCGTGTGTAGTCTTAATTGTGAGTGAAACAAACTACTGGTAAAGGTTGCTCCTGCACTACTTCATTACGTACTGGTTACCTCTGCTCAGCTGTGTTCGCAAGCTCTTCAAATTATGCAGTGCCATTTTAGCTGTAATTCTAAAGGTATACCTTTGGTTCAAATGGCTCTGAGCACTATGGGACTCAACTGCTGAGGTCATTAGTCCCCTAGAACTTAGAACTAGTTAAACCTAACTAACCTAAGGACATCACAAACATCCATGCCCGAGGCAGGATTCGAACCTGCGACCGTAGCGGTCTTGCGGTTCCAGACTGCAGCGCCTTTACCTTTATCTTGATCCTATGGTGACCTGTGATTTTACTAATTAGTGCACTGCTAGAGTGTTTCAATAAGCTTCCTGCTTAAATCATTTGAGGGTTAAAGTTGCAATGAAGGGCCTTACGTGCTTTAAAGTATTTGGGCATTTGCAAGGCTGATTTAGCGTCTTGCGTGCAGAAGGCTGGCTGGCTTCATAGTTTGCGTAAAAACGGGCCACGTTCCAATAGTTTGCTTGGTGTGTTACAGAAGGACGTTGTTGTTTTCTTAGTCGTCTGGGCAGCTCCAAGTAGAACTAAGTGGGTCTACCACAGCGGAAGGCTTCTAAGTTTGAGAAGTACTGTAACTGATGCACGTATCTACCTTCAAGATATTTTTTTCCTGATTTTAAAACCGTTGCTCGTAAAACATATTTTTGTTGTTTTTAACTGTTCAAAGAATTCCAATCCCTTTCGGGGCCACCAGTCTTGTTAGTCCTCTGTCAAATAATTGTATCTAAAGTATTTGCTTTGAACAAGTAGAACATCTGTAAAGTCTTTTCTTAAAACTACTTGTCCTTTTCCATAAAAGAAGAAAACTATATTTTGAAACTATGTTGCGAGCTGAAGCATAAGTTCCAGGTTTAAAAAAAAATGCTTTTCATATAGGAACTCCCTGCCAGTTGTCTTAAATTGAAGTATATATTCTTAAACGTCACGATCTTTGCTTTGTAGGATTTTTCTGAACTTTTGACTCTATTTATTATTTGATCAATTAGTAAGTTGTAATATCATTGTGTACCTGTGCTATTGCCAGTGGTGTTTCGATGCCCAGTAAATGAAGTTTGTTGTTGAGAATCTTCAATGGACTTGATCCTTTCACTCCTCGCAGCCTTGAGACCAGCTATCAACTTATCACTTAGGTATGGTGCTATTATATGTATTGCAAGTTTTGGACATAATTGTGTGTGCTGTTATGTTAGTAGCTGATTGATATTGTTCGACAATGTTCCTGGGAGTATTTTTGGTCAGATCTTTTGGGATTCGAAGACGGCAACAGAGAATTTTCGAAACCAGTCATCTATATCAATAAATGATGTTAGCGATCTTGGCAGCTGAGAATTTATTCTGTTGCTCCACCTCCGCTGTTCGATGCGGTTGCTCGTTACTATCCATAAAATTGAACTCAGGGTAGTAATGCACCCCTGAAACGATGCATGTGAGGGAGGGGTACAGTGTTACAATAACGTCATCTGTCAGTGTGCAGGTTCAAATGTTTCAAATGGCTCTGAGCACTATGGGACTTAACTCAAAAATTGTTCAAATGGCTCTGAGCACTACGGGACTTAACTGCTGAGGTTATCAGTCCCCTTGAAATTAGAACTACTTAAACCTAACTAACCTAAGGACATCACACATACCCAAGCCCGAGGCAGGATTCGAACCTGCGACCGTAGCGGACGCGCGGTTCCAGACTGTAGTGCCTAGAACCGCTCGGCCACCTCGGCCGGCGAGTGTTCAGAGTTCAAAGATTTAGAGATGAGTATGCTCATGCAACTTCGTGCCCCCACACACTATAAGAGCTGGACCACCAAAATCATCATGTTCGACAGTGTTTCTGGGTGCACTACGTTTTCCCTCTTTTCACCATATGAGAGTACGTGCCAAAGTCACTTCCATCCTCGTGTTTTGCGCGCCATTGTATATTAACACTACCAAAGATGTAGAGCACGAGCGCTTTGCAATCGACAAGCTCTTCGACGGCGTGGTCAAACAAGTAACAACACAACGCATGTTGCAGATCAAAGAGAAATGAAAAAGTGCGTGTCATTAAATAGCCGCCTTTAATATCGCGTCCTAAGTCTTCGATAAAACGTTTATTTTTTTTACTATCTTTCGATAAAATGTCATACCTTGTAGCTAATGTACAACATCAGTTTATTTTCCGCTGATGATGGACGCAAGCTCCGATAAATCCACCGCATGCACGTGGTAGTAGAGATGAACCAGGCACCGTTCTGATACTCTACAGATCTGTATTACGCTATGTACTTGAGTACTGGAGCACATCATTCAGGAAAGCTCCAAAATATGTCAGAGAGATTTGGGATGTTACGCAGTACACTGGAACACGATCCATCTTGTTCGCTATGCAAGGAAAAGAATTCTCTCTTGACATTAGAGGACAGTTACTGGCAAAGATATTCTTAGCACACAAACACACATACAGTTGCAACGTAACAACCAGGAAATCCATTAATTCAGGAACAAAAACGGAAAAATAGTAATCATATAGAATCCCTCGTCTGGTAATAAGTTACCTCAAACACCGCGCAGTTTATTTTTGAAAAATGCGTCAAAAAGGGTATAAACGCGGGAAAACGGAATAATGCTCATAGTATTCCCCTTTTTAACAGTAAGCGATCGAAAATTATTACCTTTAAAATTTGCTGGAAGATCAGGTCAGTGCACAGTCCGCTGCAGAGTGAACATTCATTCTGGGTGAATTGTAATTACGTTCATAACTGTTTTGTACCGTTCATTACAGCTGCAAGTAGGAATCTAAATGCAACTGAGGCTACACACAAAATGTCAAAATAATTGCTTGGATTCCTTGGTGATACATTTTGCTCCTAAATAATCCATTCTATGTCAGGAAATTTTATTGCTTCTGCTCGCTAGTGATTTAGCCACAGTCTCCTACCTTCTGTTCGCTTGTGTACACTGTATTCTCGCAGACGTGAAAGCGGTTGACCGAATGACCGATGTGTATTTTCCTAGAGTTTCCATTCGTTTACGGTCGTCTCCAGCAAGTGGACGAATTATTTCATCATGTACAAATGTACTGTGTGCTAGAAAAGGAGATGCAAAGTGAATTCTGTGCTGCGTTACGTTTTTAATAACGCATTGTTTACGTGCATCGTGCACTGAGATACGTTTCTGAATTCGCCTTCAGGGGATGAATTAGATTACCAGCTAAAAAAAAGAAAAGAAAAAGACGAGCAAAGTTACAAGAAAGGCAATCATTAGGCTAAATGTTTCGCTGGTCGCTACACAATATTTGCTTCTGGACAAAAATTTGGAATGGTCAAGATACATTATTTGATCAAAAAGTATCCGGACACCTGGCTGAAAATGACTTACAAGCTCGTGGCGCCCTCCATGGGTAATGCTGGAATTCAATATGGTGTTGGCCCACCCTTAGCCTTGATGACAGCTTCCACGCTCGCAGGCATATGTCCAGTCAGGTGCAGGAAGGTTTCTTGGGGAATGGCAGTCCATTCTTCACAGCGTGCTACACTGAGGAGAAGTATCGATGTCGGTCGGCGAGGCCTGTCACGAATTCGGCTTTCCTAAAATCCTATCTTCAGTTCTACGGGATTATCCCTATTATATAGCTAGTTTGCAAACGGTGTCCTAGACACATAGTCGACGACAGACAGTAGAGGGAACAATCACACAACTCTGGCCTGTATAGAGCACAGATAGCCAATTACGTCTGCATCTGCACTGACGGTTACAGGACTCCTGTAGAAACGAGATATGGATTTTAGTGCTTAGCAATGAATACTACAGGCAAATTCGCAAACTTCGAATTTTAGTGCTTTATTACTAGCAGCTAGAGTACCTGTTCACTTGGTAATGACAAAAGTTTTCCATAAGACATGTGTGCCGTGAGCCCGCGTTTAATTTCGCGTAATTCCCGCGGATTTTGAATTCCTCTGGCCGCAAGAGCGCATGGAGTATTACTGTCGCCGGTACAGGGCAGGTCGGAGGAGAAGTTAGTTACGGGCTGCGGCGACCTGGAGGAGAGGAGAGTGTGACAGAGTCGGTGAAGAACGCAAGTGAAGCGGCGTGTTGTTGTGGCCAAGCGTCTACCGTGGCCCGTTGGCAAGAGTGGCGCATTTGCTCACTGCGGGTTTGGCGGGTCCGAGTGTTGATCGCAGTCGAGAGCATTTCTAGTTAAAAGCTACTTCGCAGGATGCACAGTATTCAGCGTGTCCTCTGCTATTGAAGTTTGTAATGCCACAATGAAGCATAGCCCAGGCGCAGAAGTTGAATAAGTTAACGCTCATGCCATCTGTTGGATAGTTGCGCAAACACAGGCACAGGTGCTTCTGCCTGGCGGCAGTCAAATGAAATGATGCTACGACTAACAAGGGAACCTCCCCATCGCACCCCCGTCAGATTTAGTTATAAGTTGACACAGTGGATAGACCTTGAAAAACTGAACACAGATCAAGTCGAGAAAACAAGAAGAAGTTGTGTGGAATTATGAAAAAATAAGTAAAATATACGAACTGAGTAGTCCATACGGAAGATAAGCAACATAAAGGACAATGTTGGCTGTCGGGCGCCGTGGTCTCGTGGTTAGAGTGAGCAGATGCGAACCGAAAGGTCCTTGGTTCGAGTCCACCCTCGAGTGAAAGTTTCACTTTCTTTATTTTTGCAAAGTTACGATCTGTCCGTTCATTCATTGACGTCTCTGTTCACTGTAATAAGTTTAGTGTCTATGTTTAGCGACCGCACCGCAAAACCGTGCGATTAGTAGACGAAAGGACGTGCACCAATAGGAACCGAAACCATTTGATCGCAAGGTCATAGGTCAACCGATTCCTCCACAGGAAAACACGTCTGATATATTCTGTACGACACTGGTGACGGCATGTGCGTCACATGACAGGAATATGTTGTCGACCCACCTAACTTGCACACTTGGCTAATGGGTAAAAAGATTCTTCTACCTTACCCGATTTAGGTTTTCTTGTGGATGTGATAATCACTCCCAAAAAAGTGATTAGTTTGTCACATAAACTGCATCAAATGAATGCAACAGTTTCACAGTCGCACAGTTTTCCCTGTGCTCTGTCAAAACATATGTTTTTTACGTTTTCAAATGTTTCCGTGCGTAGACCGTCAAATCCTGTATATGTCCAAGCAAATCTGAACATGTCCTGGAATTTTGGAGAGCGAAGTTGATTATGTGTGAGTGCTTGAACTTTGATAATTATCTGAAAATAAAAAATTAAACTTTTCACTAGAGAGAAGCTTTGAACCGAGGACCTGTCATTCCGCAGTTGCTCACGCTAACCACGGGACCACGGCGCTCGTAAGCTAACACGCTCCTTGATGTTGCCTACCTTGCACATTGAATTCTCAGTTTGTATATTTTGCTTATTTTTTCATAGTTCCACACAACTTCTTCCTGTTTTCTCGACTGATCTGTGTACAGTTTTTCAAGGCCTATCCCTGTGCCAACTTATAACTAAATGGTTCAAATGGCTCTGAGCACTAAGGGACTCAACTGCTGTGGTCATAAGTCCCCTAGAACTTAGAACTACTTCAACCTAACTAACCTAAGGACATCACACACATCCATGCCCGTGGCAGGATTCGAACCTGCGACCGCAGCGGTCGTGCGGTTCCAGACTGTAGCGCCTTTAACCGCTCAGCCACTCTGGCCGGCTTATAACTAAATCTGAGGGGGGTGCGATGGAGAGGTTCCCTTGTAAGACAGTATCTGAATAGTGCTGCGCTCGGACGACGAAATAAAGAAGTGTTAAACTAGGATAATATTATTACATATAGTAAAAATATTAATTTAGTATTAGTTTACCAGTTTTTATATATATAAATATATATATATATATATATATATATATATATATATATATAATGACTGTAATTGAATATGGTAATGTTATGGTATGTCCATTTGTAAATAGAGAACTTGGCATAGAGTAAATTAATGTTCAAATGTGAGTAAAATCCCTGAGAACGCGGACAATGCAGGTTGGCGCGTGAATTTGGCAGTAGAGAGAGATGTGTTCTGGAACTGTTCAGATGCAGAACAGAGATTACGCAGCGCGAAAGTGACCGTTTAAGTACGGTACGGTAACGTTGCTTATAGACAGTTAAAAGTGAGCTTACCACAAACACGAACTGGATTTATGGTGTGTCAACAAGTCAAATGGACAATAAAGCTTGCAGGATGCAACATTTCGACGGAGGCGGCTTGTGAGCGATATAGTTGCTGTTCGCGCTCAAAAGGCACATGGCACGCCTTGTGGAAGACTGGGTAATTTACGACGGACTGCAGCGACCAGCAGCAAGATATGAAGTGGCCAGTGCCTGCAGCTAATGTTGCAATGTGATCTTACTATCATATGGGATCCATTGATGAGCTCATGCCAGCACAAGCAACGAACTAGTAGTTATCGTACGACAGTATTTTTATGAACAGTGCATTTTATACCACCGCCATAACAAGTACATTTATCCGTAGCGAATCAGTTTATGTATTTATCAAGTCAAGTTCTCTACAGTGCATTATCTGAGTGAAATAATAAATTTGTGATTCAAAGTGCATTCCACGAGTGCCGTCAATTCTTTACAGAAAATAGTTCATTATTACCCCAAATCCATCACTGTGTGTGCAGCAATACCAGTAATAAGGCTTTATTACGTGAGTATCGGCGTATTAATGCAACAAAAGGGTATAATAGGTGTTAACGCCGAAAATTTCCAACAAACGCCGGATTATACAACTGACAGAAGACGCCAGGTACTCTGCCCCATTAATTACAATTCAACTCGATGTGGCGGCTTTTCAGTACATTATCAACGTAAAAACTCATTCAGTTTCATTAGAACAAAATGATGCTAAAATAATGTTTTTAACATCTCTAGTAACTATCAGCTCTATAGTGTTTATTGATTATTCAATTAAAGAATTTATTGCCACCACAGTACTCATTGTACCTTCAGTACAATGGTAATTCACTAACATTAAAATCATTACTGACAGTTGGTGCAGATCAATCTAACTTACAGCAAGTTCAAGTGTTCAAATGGTTCAAATGGCTCTGAGCACTATGGGACTCAACTGCTGAGGTCATTAGTCCCCTAGAACTGAGAACTAGTTAAACCTAACTAACCTAAGGACATCACAAACATCCATGCCCGAGGCAGGATTCGAACCTGCGACCGTAGTGGTCTTGCGGTTACAGACTGCAGCGCCTTTAACCGCACGGCCACTTCGGCCGGCAGTTCAAGTGTTTATCATATGTGTGTGTATATTGTGTTACGTAAATGTTGTTCGCCTGCTAGGCGTGATTAACGTACACCAGTTAGAGCATTCTGTTCAGTCACTTCAAAGAGGTTATTTTTGTTAATGACAATCAGAATTCATTTAACATTCGATTTCTGGTACGCCATCGCCAATATTTATTCAGCAATTCCGTGTAGTAGTCTGAACTACATAGCAAAGCTTATAACATGCGATAGCCGCTTTCCAGACGTCCGGTGCCGCATGGTCTAAAAATATTACAGTACATTCGGATAGTGGCACCGCAAGCTGCAAGCAGTTTGTGTCCATTGTGGTGCCGGGCTGGAGTCCAGACTGACCTTTGCAAGTAGTGGACGCGGCGCCGTCTATAGGATGATACCCGTGGGTTTCCGACTACGAGTAGTCTTTGTTACATCCTTCTCCCGGCGCTCTCTAGGCAAGCGTTTGTCAGTGGGCGCTGGATTTTAGGAGAAATCACGGTGAGCATCCGATTAGTGTGCACGTCACTTGGTGTCGGGTGGTGGCTATTTTGACTACGTATCCTGGTTGCCCGTTGTTATATATATAAATGTGTTATTTATGAAGGTTTCTCCTGATACTACTTGAGTTCAGTTCTGTCAATGTGTGTGGGCTTGTGGCTGTCACTGTTCCAAACTCATTTTAGAATCTAAGGGTATAGGATGCAGATGTAATTCTTCTGATTTACGAATTGTACTTTATAGGCAGTGAAAATTATTTAATCTAGCTACCTTATTTCTGAGGCTTGTCTATAGTTACCTGTTGGCCAGTATCACGAGCTGTTTAATGGATTGTTTGCATCTACTAAAAATGACTAAAGAAAAATTTTGTGCCTCAGTAGTCAAGTCAAAGTTTACTGCATAATGTTCGTACTTTTCTGCATTTGTTGCATGTTTAGTTTTTATTAAATAATTAGCGGGTTGTCTCTGTGATACAGGATAGGTAATTGTATCTCTTGTTAACTGTTGACTTATTAAAGATGCCTGTGTACCATGACTGAAATTTTTAATTAAGGTTTCTAGTACTGTGGTAGCGGCAACCGCCGTCCTATGTTAGTAGAGAAGGAGGAATTGTTGCTACTGGCGTTGCCTCTGGCACCGCCTCTATCACATAAACTTGAACCACATTTGTGAGTCATTTTTGCAACTTCGAAAGCAATGGCGTTTTGATAATTACTGGCAATATCCGATGGTTGATATTTGCGACATATTCATCTGATCATATGTTTTGCTGTTTGTGACGTAAATGTATTTTTACTTCATTTAATATTTTTTACTAAAAGGTAGTGATTTTATACTGTTGACGTTTTGAGGTGTTTGCTATCAGTTGTGTTATTGAAAATTAGTCTTTTCAGTTCTGGAGACAATTTGTTAATGATGTTCTTGGGTTTTTGCTTTTTAAAAATAAACTCATTAGTGTATTTAAAAACGTTAATAAATTCATTATGGTTCAGTACCTTTCCACTTAGCACCAGCTTGCTACCGCATTTCAGGAGGGATCCACAACTCCATCTACATTATTACTCTGCAATTCACAATTAGGTGCCTGCCAGGAAATGAGCAGTTAAATCTTCGAGCTCTGATTTCTCTTATCTTATTATCATGATCATTTCTCCCTGTACAGGTTGACACCAACAAAATATTTTCACACTCGCAGAAGAAAGTTAGTGTTTTAAACTTCATGAGAATGTCTTTGCGCAACGAAAAACGCCTTTGTTTTTATGGTTGCCACACCTATTTGCATATAATATCCGTGATACTCTCTCTCCTGTTTCGCAATAGTACAAAACTAGCTGCCCTTCTTTGAACATTTTTGATGTCCTCCACCAATTCTGTTTGATGCAGATACATCACGCAGCCATACTCCAGAATACGGTGGACAAGCGTAGTGTAAGCAGTCTCTTTACTAGATCTGTTGCATTTTATGTTTTGCTGATAAATGGAAGCCTTTGCTTTGTTTTCCTTCCCCACAACATTATTTGTGTGATCGTTCAAATTTAAGTAACTTGTAATTGTAATCCTTAAGTATTTAGTTATTTACAGATTTCAGATTTGTGTGATTTATTACTCATGCAAATGACTTGACACTTTTCGTTATTTAGAGTCAATGGCCACTTTAGACACACCATATAGATATCTTGCCTGCATCATTTTGCCATTGGTTTTGATCATCTGATGACTTTACAAGCAGTAAATGACAGCATCATGTATAAACAATCTAAGGGGGTCTGCTCAGATCGTCACCTAAATCGTTTATGTTGAGCAGGAACAGCAGAGAGCCTATAACAATTGCTTGGGGAACGCCGGGTATTGCTTCTGTTATACTCGATGATTTTTCAGCGGACAGGGACGTCTTACTGAAAGTGAGCTACAACTGACGGGCCATTCACTGCTGAGCGGCGGTAGTGTTATCCTCTGACAATGGCATCTTTCGAATGCAGTGTGGATGGACGCATGGTAAGCACATGTCGGCTTCGCAGATCTTGCAGCCGCTGGTTTTCATTTAAGCAGCTACTCAACTGCCATCACGAGGCTGTGTGAATCCCGATCCACTCCCCCCACGAAACAAAAATTCCTGGCAGTATCGGGAATTTAATCGGGATGTGTGTACGGCTGCTATGCTCGCTGATCAACAAGCTACGGAGACGATTCATATATAGGGTGATCAGAAACATCGTGAGAAGCTTGTAAGTAAGTTACAGGGTAGGTTGTACTGATAAATATGTGTGAAGAAAGGAATTCGATACTTTGCACCGTTTCTGAGTTAATCAGCATAGTGCAGATCATAGCCGACGACACTGTTCAGCCTTTGGCTCCGTTCGATCCTTACCACCGTCCCAAGTTCAACTTGTGTATTGCTCTCTTTTTCTGTTCTAGGGAACCAAACGAATCACAAGTTTGGTGACACCGTCTCCGGCGGTCAGCTTGAATTTTCGCGCGCAACGGCAGGATTGTCTAAGTTCGATGCTAATTAACGCAAAAATGGCGCAACGCGTTGAATTTTTTTCTTCACAGTTATTTATCAGCACAACGTATCCTGCAACACCCAAACAAGCTTTTGTGGCTGTTTCTGACCACCCAGCGTACAGGAGCCCATATAAACTATGTGATCAAAAGTATCCGGACACCGCCAAAAACATACGTTTTCCATATTAGGTGCATTGTGCTGCCACCTACTGCCGGGAATTCCATATCAGCAACCTCAATAGTCATTAGACATCGTGAGAGAGCAAAATGGGGCGCTCCGCAGAACTCACGGACTTCAAACGTGGTGGCTTGTTTCTTACGTCTGTACGCATGATTTCCACACTCCTAAACATCCATAGGTCCACTGTTTCCGACGTGATAGTGAAGTGGAAACTTGAAGGGACACGTATAGCACAAAAGCGTTCAGGCCGACCTCGTCTGTTGACTAACAGAGAGAGCCGACAGTTGAAGAGGGTCGTAATGTGTAATAGGCAGACATCTATCCAAACCATCACACAGGAATTCTGAACTGCATGAGGATCCACTGCAAGTACTATAACAGTTACTATAACGGTTACTCATAAGCCACACATCACGCCGGTAAATGCCAAATTACATCTCGCTTGGTGTAAGAAGCGTAAACATTGGCCGATTGAGCAGTGGAAAAACGTTATGTGGAATGACGAATGACGATACACAGTGTGGCGATCCGATGGCAGGATGTGGGTATCCGAATGTCTGGTGGACGTCATCTGCCAACGTGTGTACTACCAACAGTAAAATTCGGAGGCGGTGGTGTTATGGAGTGGTCGTGTTATCAATGGAGAGCGCTTTCACCCCTTGTTGCTTTGCGTGGCACGATCACAACACAACACAACACACACACACACACACACACACACACACACACACACACACACACACCTCTTGTTTCCTGCTGTTGAAGAGCAATTCGGATATGGCGATTGCATCTTTCAACACGATCGAGCACCTGTTCATAATGCACGGTCTGTGTCGGAGTGGTTACACGACAATAACATTCCTGTAATGGACTGGCCTGCACAGGGTCCTCACCTGAATCCTATAGAACACCTTCGGGGTGTTTAAGAACGCCGAATTCGTGCCAGGCCTCACTGACCGACATCCATACTTCTCCTCGTGCAGCACTCCGTGAAGCATGGACTGCCATTCCCCAAGAAACCTTCCAGCACTTGATTGGACGTATGCTTGCAAGAGTGGAAGCTGTCATCAAGGCTAAGGGTGGGACAACACCATGTTGAATTCCATCATTACCGATGGAGGGCGCCACGGACTTGTAAGTCATTTTCAGCCAGTTGTCCGGATACT
The DNA here is from genome assembly GCF_023864345.2 of Schistocerca serialis cubense. NCBI lineage: Eukaryota > Metazoa > Arthropoda > Insecta > Orthoptera > Acrididae > Schistocerca > Schistocerca serialis. Next base: position 183,369,226 of record NC_064641.1, read on the forward strand.
TTTGATAAGATAATGTATCTCGACCATTCCAAATTTTTCTCCAGAATTAAATATTGTTTAGCGAACAGCGGAACATTTAGCCCAATGATCACCTTTCTTGTAACTTTGCTCTCTCTCTCTCTCTCTATCTATCTATCTATCTATCTATCTCTCTCTCTCTCTCTCGCTCTCTCTCTCTTTTTTCTGGTAATCTAATTCCTCTCCTGAAGGCCAATTCAGAAAATTATCTCAGTGCAGCATTCACGTAAACAATTCGTTATTAAAAACGTAACGCAGCGAAGAACTCACTTTCCGTCTGCTTTTCTAGCACACAGTACAGCTGTACATGGTGAAATAGTTCGTCCACTTGCTGGAGACGACCGTAAACAAATGGAAACTCAAGGAAAATACACATCCGTCATTCGGTCAACCGCTTTCACATTTGCGAGAATACAGTGTACACCAGCGAACAGAAGGTAGGAGATTGCGGCTAAATCACTAGCGAGCAGAAGCAATAAAATTTCCTAACATAGAATGGAATATTTATGGACAAAATGTATCACCAAGTAATCCAAGCAAATATTCTGACATTTTTATGTGTAGCCTCAGTTGCAGTTAGATCCCGATTCATAGCTGTAATGAACGGTACAAAATAGTTACGGACGTGATTACAATTTCATCACCCTGGGGACTGTATTCACCAAGTACACCGCTAGAGGGAATGTAAGTATTGCAGTACGGTACTTCACGTACCTTTATTGTAAATACTAAAACATTACTGCAACTATAACTTTTATAGTTTTAACATGACTTTTACTCAGAAACCGTATACTAGTTTCAACATAGGATTATTCAGCCAACCGATTGCAAATTTGGTTTCATTTGATGCTGTGTCACACAATTTACTTGTAGAGTATATGCACAAAAAGTAACGTACCAAGGCATTACAAATACCAAATCAAAATTATTTGACGTGGAAACTTCTTTATTTGTTACTGCTTTCAACGACCACATTCGAGCGACATCATTTTTCCACTATTATTTGGTACTTATTTAGTTTTTTCATCAGAAAGCGACAATGTTTCAATTACTAGTGTTACGCGGAATAGGAAAGATAACGAACAGTTGTGTGTTGCCTTCCGAAAGGAACCATTTTACATAAAGGATGCAATGTGTGATTCGCGAGATCTGTTCCTAATGCGAAAGTAGCATGGAATTTCCTGTCCACGAAGTTAGCAAATATATTCGACTTACATAATTTGGTAATAATGCTATGAATTCGGTAACATATCGGTGGAAGTTCGTTACAGAAATAACATTATTTTTAAGGAGTCTCGAGATGTGCAGCTCTCTTGTTTTTGTCTGACAATTTATGAGTCCTGTGATGATAGTAATAATTGAAGTGTGTGGAGTTTTAGCATATAAATTAAATGTATGTTTATACTTCTCAGAATTAGGGAAATAATCAAGAAGATATTGCATTATGTGGTATTTTATTTTTGTCCCCTAGTTTCCAATCATTTACTCGGCAAACTATATGTAGGAGAGTAACAAATGGCTCTGAGCACTATGGAACTTAACTTCTGAGGTCATCAGTCCCCTAGAACTCAGAACAACTCGAACCTAACTAACCTAAGAACATCACACACATCCATGCTCGAGGCAGGATTCGAGCCTGCAACCGTAGCGGTCGCGCGGTTCCAGAATGCACCGCCTAGAACCACTCGGCCACACCGGTCGGCTAGGGTAACAGATTAGTGTGTTTGTGCCACATATGTGAGTTTTGTGAACAGATCTTTTCTTCAGAACTATGTGGCTAAGTTTACTTTACTTCTTGTGCTGCATAACGAGTTTTGGTAGATGTTGGATCCAGAAAATGTTAAACTACTTTATAATGAGAGTTTAAAATGATATTACAAGATGATTGATTTACTGACATGATTGGACATTTGGTTCAACACTTATCAGTCCCTTCTAATAAAGACTTAATAGGGTAATGTTATGATTATTTACATATATTACTGTATCTAATTGTATTCGTGTTTTCTGCAAGCAAGAAAGAAAGCAAAGCAGAGACTCTTCACAAAAATTGCTTCATTATAGGGCAAGCTGTAAGTAAACAGAAAAGTACACTCTTTCATTAATGGAACAATTTGCCATAGCTCTCAGTCGTTTAACTGTTGAGAATAAAATTGTTCAGGTAACAGTTTCTATTATTACATAATGCTGTCAACGACCAGGCAAAATATGCAGACACTAGGAACTTTGTTATGCAGCCAAATTGCTAATGTCTCTCTCTGCCAGGCACTTAACTGTGATTTGCAGAGTATCCATGTAAACCTAGGTTTCGAACCTACTAATGGCGTCTTCCTCACAATGAAATTTTCATAAGCTGTAGAAGTACATTGCGGAAAGGCACTAGTCCGAATTTAGAGCTGCCATACTCAAGTCAAAAATAAAATAAAACGTCCCAGTCATTTCCACGTGACCCTTGCTAGGAACAACATCAGGCTCAAAGTCGGACCATTGCTTTTTCGCAACATAATTTCACTGTTTACGCAAATTTCATTCTCATGAAGACACCGTTAGTAGGTGTCGAAACCTAGGTCAGTGTACCAAACAGTAATTTGCAGCCGGTTGGCTGTATAACCCTATGGTAAAACTTTTATCTTTTGCGGGTGCACAGCACTACGACGGTGAAGAATAAAGGTCTTCAGGAATAATTCCAAGTCGTCTTTCGAAATGGTTCAATTTATTTTTATAACATGACAAATTTCAAGTCGCGTAGTAATCATCATCATCATTATCATGAAACCACTGCTAAACTCGTGTATGGTTTCTTCCCAGTCGACATACACTGAGGTGACAAAACTCAAGAGATACACCTAATATTGTGTCCCATCTCCATTTGGCCGGCGTAGTGCAAAACCTCTAAGTGTCATGGATGCAATAGGTCGTTGGAACTCCCCTGCGGAAATATGGAACCATGCTCCGTCTATTGCCGGGGCCTGATTTTGTGCACGAACTGGCCTCTCAATTATATCCCATAAATGTGCGATGGGATTCATGTCGGGCGATCTTGGTGGCCATATCAGTAGCTCGAATCGTCCACAATGTTCGTAAAACCGATCGCGAACAACTGTGGCCTGTGACAATTCCTTCGTTGTTTGGGAACATGAAATTCTTGAACGGCTTCAAATGGTCTGCAAATAACCAAAAACCATTTCCAGTCAATGCTCGGTTCAGCTTGATCAGACAACCCAGTCCTTTCCACCCAAACACAGCCCACACCATTATGGAACCACCCCCAGTTCGCATAGCCCCTTGTTGACAACTTGGATCCGTGACTTCTTGGGGCCTGCGACACACTCGAACCCTACCATCAGCTCCTACCAACTGAAATCAGGGCTCATCTGACCACGCCACGGTTTTCCAGTCGTCTAAGACCCAACCGATACGGTCACGAGCCCAGGAGAGGCGTTGCAGATGATGTCAAGTTATTATCAAATGCACTCGCGTCGGCCGTCTGCTGCCATAGTTCACTAACGCCAAATTTCGCCGCACCGTCCTAACGGATGTATTGTCGAACGTCCCACACTGATTTCTGTGATTATTACACACAGAGTTGCATGTCTGTTACACTGAAAACTCTACGCAAACCCCGCTGCTCTCGGTCGTTAAGTGAAGGCCGTCAGCCACTGCGTTGCACATGGTGAGAGGTAATACCTGAAATTTGGTATTCTCGGCACACTGATGACACTCTTACAGCCGGTGCACTCTTGATGCTGTGGATCTCGGAATATTGAACTCACTAACGATTTCCGAAGTAGAATCTCCTTTGCGTCTAGCTCCAACTAACATTCGTCGTTCAGTGTCTGGTAATACCCCACAGGCGGCCATAATAATGTCGGAAACCGTTGCACGTGAACCACTTGAGCACAAATGACTGCTCCGCTACAGCACTGCCATTTTATACCTTGTGTACGCGACACTACCGCCATCTATATAAGTGCATATTGCAATCGCGTGACTTGTCTCTCTTTAGTGTATAATTACGTTAGGATGAAGCTAAGAGTGTCACTCTTTAGGCAAGGTTTAGAAGGGAACAAATACAACGGATGTATGAATTCTTTCTTAACCTCTGTTTATTTATTTATTGTTCCGTGGGACCAAATTAAGGAGAAGTCTCCATGATCATGGAACGAGTCAATACATGAAATTATAACACGATAGTAGAAAAAGATAAAATGAAATTGTTGTTGTTGTGGTCTTCAGTCCTGAGATTGGTTTGATGCAGCTCTCCATGCTACTCTATCCTGTGCAAGCTTCTTCATCTCCCAGTACCTACTGCAACCTACATCCTTCTGAATCTGCTTAGCGTATTCATCTCTTGGTCTCCCTCTACGATTTTTACCCCCCACGCTGCCCTCCAATGCTAAATTTGTGATCCCTTGATGTCTCAAAAGATGTCCTACCAACCGATCCCTTCTTCTAGTCAAGTCGTGCCACAAACTTCTCTTCTCCCCAATCCTATTCAATACCTCCTCATTAGTTACGTGATCTACCCACCTTATCTTCAGCGTTCTTCTGTAACACCACATTTCGAAAGCTTCTATTCTCTTCTTGTCCAAACTAGTTATCGTCCATGTTTCACTTCCATACATGGCTACACTCCATACAAATATTTTCAGAAACGACTTCCTGACACTTAAATCTATACTCGATGTTAACAAATTTCTCTTCTTCAGAAACGATTTCCTTGCCATTGCCAGTCTACGCTTTATATCCTCTCTACTTCGACCATCATCCGTTATTTTACTCCCTAAATAGCAAAATTCCTTTACTACTTTAAGTGTCTCATTTCCTAATCTAATCCCCTCAGCATCACCCGATTTAATTTGACTACATTCCATTATCCTTGTTTTGTTTTTGTTGATGTTCATCTTATATCCTCCTTTCAAGACACTGTCCATTCCATTCAACTGCTCTTCCAAGTCCTTTGCTGTCTCTGACAGAATTACAATGTCATCGGCGAACCTCAAAGTTTTTACTTCTTCTCCATGAATTTTAATACCTACTTCGAATTTTTCTTTTGTTTCCTTTACTGCTTGCTCAATGTACAGATTGAATAACATCGGGGACAGGCTACAACCCTGTCTCACTCCTTTCCCAACCACTGCTTCCCTTTCATGCCCCGCGACTCTTATAACTGCCATCTGGTTTCTGTACAAATTGTAAATAGCCTTTCGCTCTCTGTATTTTACCCCTGCCACCTCTACAACCCTGTCTCACTCCTTTCCCAACCACTGCTTCCCTTTCATGCCCCGCGACTCTTATAACTGCCATCTGGTTTCTGTACAAATTGTAAATAGCCTTTCGCTCCCTGTATTTTACCCCTGCCACCTTCAGAATTTGAAAGAGAGTACTCCAGTTAACATTGTCAAAAGCTTTCTCTAAGTCTACAAATGCTAGAAACGTAGGTTTGCCTTTTCTTAATCTTTCTTCTAAGATAAGTCGTAAGGTTAGTATTGCCTCACGTGTTCCAACATTTCTACGGAATCCAAACTGACCTTCCACGAGGTCCGCTTCTACCAGTTTTTCCATTCGTCTGTAAAGAATTCGCGTTAGTATTTTGCAGCTGTGACTTATTAAACTGATAGTTCGGTAATTTTCACATCTGTCAACACCTGCTTCCTTTGGGATTGGAATTATTATATTCTTCTTGAAGTCTGAGGGTATTTCGCCTGTCTCATACATCTTGCTCACCAGATGGTAGAGTTTTGTCATGACTGGCTCTCCCAAGGCCATCAGTAGTTCTAATGGAATGTTGTCTATTCCCGGGGCCTTGTTTCGACTCAGGTCTTTCAGTGCTCTGTCAATCTCTTCACGCAGTATCTTATCTCCCATTTCGTCTTCATCTACATCCTCTTCCATTTCCATTATATTGTCCTCAAGTACATCGCCCTTGAATAAAGCCTCTATATACTACTTCCACCTTTCTGCCTTCCCTTCTTTGCTTGGAACTGGGTCGCCATCTGAGCTCTTGATATTCATACAAGTGGTTCTCTTGTGAAATATAAAAAACATATTCAGGCGACAAGTCGTAAGTTTAAATAAAGAAAATGAACAATGTAACACTGGAGTTTGCTTAATTTTTTAGCTCTTCCAGGAGCTCCTCGACAGAATAGGAGTGAGCCATGAGGAAACTCTTCAGTTTAGATTTAAAAGAGTTTGGGCTACTGCTAAGATTTTTGAGTTCTTGTGGTAGCTTATTGAAAATGGATGCAGCAGAATACTGTACTCCTTTCTGCACAAGAGTCAAGCAAGTGCATTCCACATGTAGATTTGATTTCTGCCTAGTATTAATTGAGTGGAAGCTGCTAACTCTTGGGAATAGGCTAATATTGCTAACAACAAACGACATTAAAGAAAATATATACTGTGAGGGCAATGTCAGACTTCCCAGACCATTGAATAGCGGTCGACAAAGGTTCTCGAACTTACACCAAATATAGCTCGAACAGCCCGTTTTTGAGGAAAAAATAGCCTTTTTGAATCACAAGAATTACCCCAAAAAATAATACCATACGACATAAGCGTATGAAAATATGCGAAGGAGACTCCTTTTCGTGTTGAAGTGTCACTTATTTCAGATACTGTTCTAATGATAAATAAAGCAGCATTTAGTTTCTGAACAAGATCCTGGACGTGGGCTTTCCACAACAGCTTACTATCTATCCGAACGCCTAGGAACTTGAACTGTTCCGTCTCGCTTATAATATGCCCATTCTGTCTGATCAAAATATCGGTTCTTGTTGAATTGTGAGTTAGAAACTGTAGAAACTGAGTCTTACTGTGATTTAGCATCAAATTATTTTCCACGAGCCACGAACTTATTCCATGAACTACATTATTTGATACTGTTTCAGTATTACACACAGGATCCTTCACTACCAAGCTGGTGTCATCAGCAAACAGAAATATTTTTGAATCACCTGTAATACTAGAAGGAATATCATTTATATAAATAAGAAACAGCAGTGGCCCCAGCACCAACCCTTGGGAAACGCCCCACTTAACGGTGCCCCATTGGGACTGAACATCACTACCACTCTCAATATTGCGGAGAATTACCTTCTGCTTTCTGTCCTTAAAGTAAGAGGCGAACCAATTGTAAGCTAATCCCCTTACTGCATAATGGTCCAACTTCTGCAGTAATATTTTGTGGTCAACACAGTCAAAAGCCTTCGTTAAATCAAAGAAAACACCAAGCGTTCGCAACCTTTTATTTAATCCGTCCAAAACCTCACAGAGAAAAGATAATATAGCATTTTCAGTTGTTAAACCATTTCTAAAACCAAACTGTACATTTGACAGCAAATTATATGAATTTAAATGCTCCAGTAACCTTGTATATACAACCTTCTCGATGACTTTAGCAAACACCGATGGCATAGAAACAGGTCTAAAATTGTCAACGTTATCCCTGTCTCCCTGTTTATAAAGTGGCTTGACTGTGTGATAGGTTTAACGAATATGTAGACAATAATTACTTCACGCGTCAGAATGGTAACCTAATAACATGCTGAAAGAGTATGTAGTGTTGGCATTCTTAAGTAATGTAAAAAATTATTAGCTCACGAACGAAATGCGTACTCGAAGAGACTACCAGGTATTGTGCTTGCAAAAGTCTTATCACGTACCGTCGTTGTCACGACGACAATAATGGCATGTCCGTAAATAATAGCTCATCCGCCAGAAAATGAAATTTTTAATTATTGGTAAAATTCTGCTGTAAACGCCAGGGCCAATAACATATATTCTGAAACAAGCGCCGAAACTGCGGGAAACAGCGTTTACAGCTGTAACAGGCGGCACTCGTGTCCGACACTAACATCGATGTTCATATGTCTCTATTAATTTCTGGGAATGAACTTGTATGAACTGCTAGCAATTGAAGTAGTTCTTTTGTTTTTTTTTGCCACAATAGGCAATGCTGAAGGAGTTATAGTAGATAAATAACATATAACATTGCAAAATGGAAAGGAAAACTGCACGAAACAGAGGTGAAGGTACTGCTCCAACTGATGGGAAGAAAGTAGGCAGCGTTTCCTTCCTTAAGGCTCAGCAAAATGTACTATTTATAGCAGCTCTGAAATTACAACTTTTGTATTCATGTTGGTGATAATCAAACCGGTCACGTTTCTCTGGTAGGGATGAGATGAAAGTGCTTACTGTGTGCGCAAAACCTTTACGCCGAAACTTACTTGTAAAAAGAATTTGATATGTGGAGTGACAACTGCTGTGGGCAGAACAAAAATAAGATAATGATGTTTCTGTGGGTTCACCTAACAGCAGAGGGATACCTTACGGTTCAACAAGTGCAGCTAGAAACACTACACTATAAGCCCAGGGATTTAGTTAAAATGATTCTATTTGCAAAAGAGGGGAGTAAGTGGTTTACGAGAACATTGTGAAATGAGTGAAAAAGGCATGATGTTGCTGGTATCGTTATTCTTGTAAAAGGTCATTGCATACAAGGAGTTTCATTTTCTTCAAATTTTGTATCTTTTTGTTCTTAAACCTATTAAAGTAGAATAAAAACACATATATGGAAAGAAACCTATATAGTTTTTGAGTTTGTGTTGTGATTCCCAAAGTTCATATTGCTTTTGTGTAACTATATAAATGTTTTGTTGATTATTTCTGAATCAAATTTTTAGTCTTCATCCATTGTTTACTTATTTGGCACAATTGTGAATTTCGTAAGTGCAATCACAATCTCGTTGTGTTCTTACCCTATTCGCAGTACATGGTAGATTCAGTCACAACCTTCCCGATTCAAGCTACTTCTTTAACACAGTAACAGTAGTAGTTGGTTGGAAAAAAAATAAGGAAAAGAATACATAACGGAAATCTGGGTTGACGAAAGACTGGCCTTAGCGATACATGAGCTGCCACCTAGCGAGGAACTGCGAAACACAGTGCTCTGTGACGTGTGGTACGAGCGGCTTCCGCAAGGTGGCAGCACCAACCACGTCTCAATACGTACTCCGGCGGAGAATTTGATCGCCGTAGATTACGATCCAATTGCACTTTTAGGACCCATGCTATATAACTCGCAAGTTCAACCAATAAAATTTTCTAATATTGTATAGACTATTTATGAACAAAATGTATCACCAAGTAATTCCGGTATTGTTGTGACATTTTCATGCACTTCCTAAGTTTCATTTAGGTCCTAAAACATGGCTGTAACGACCAGTACCAATCAGTTAAGAGCATAATATGCACTTCCTAAGTTTCGTTTAAGTCCTAAAACATGGCTGTAACGACCAGTTAAGAACATAATTATGAAATGAGATTTTCACTCTGCAGCGGAGTGTGCGCTGATATGAAACGTAATACACAATTACAGCTTCGTTACACTGAACATGGTATTTACTAACTTTCATTATGCTCGTTGCGTGCATGTAATCTGAAATCTACCAGAAAAATCCTGAATGAAACAAAAACCATAGTTCAGCATATAAAAATGTAGAGACATTTCCATGAAAATATAATAAAAAATGACACTAGAGAATATGGTGTACGTTGTTTTGAAGCCGGCGCCATCATGTTAGATGCCCTGAAACATTAACAGACTATTGTTTACTATTACTTCTAGTTCTTAATTACTGTGATGTGCATGCTGCATTTGTTTATAAGAGAAAAGGTTACTGATTTCCATAATAACACAGTATCAGCAATTTCTTTTCCTACGTTTTTATGATCTTAAACGCATATTTGATCCAGTAATACCCTGTAGCGGATACATATGCGGGCCCACCCTCCCCGCCGCCAGTCAGTCCGAACGCTATTCGTTCGTTTCTTTCATTAGTCGACTCGACTGAATCGAGTTATCGAATAGTTGTACTTTCCTATGTAGCACGCGCGTCAGCGGCATAGTCTATTGTATGTTTCTGTCTGGCACCTAGAAAGCTAACACATACCTACGAGAAAAGTCGCGGGCATTCTAGTGATATCGGTACCTTACTCTGACTCAAAAGAATCAAGAAGAGAAGTATGAGACATGAAATTTAGGTTGTCCTTAATATGGATTGACGAAACTGATGTTCGATCTACGTCCTCTTCCCGAAAATTCTAAGAACGTATCTCGCTATGTCTGGATGGTTTACAATCTCTCCTTCTCATCATGCGCACCCAAAGAGACTGAAAGGAAATCTGATGTCAAATGAGAGAAATAAAACCACTGCACTAAATGTAAACAGCGCAACGAAAATTCATGTACGTAAAAGACAATATCTCTTGAACGATTCCACTTGCTAATGAAATATGATTTTCTTTGAGCTTCAGATTATAATCAGATTGATTAGTACCGCTATAAATGACACAAGCTGGCAGTTTGCATGGAAACACTTCCACCAGAAGCTAATGTTCATTGCAACTAACATTGCTGACGTCAGCTTCAAATTTATGGTGTCACGAGAAATCCCCTTACTGTAACTCCATGGGAGTGTTAGTTATTTTCGTAGGTGTGAGCAAAACGTATCACGCAGCCAATGTAGCCAGCATCAAACCGGAAATATCAAGCCACCTTCGTATAGCGACGTTTATTTACGTTTTGTGTTAGGAGCGAAACTTAAAAATTGACCCTGTTGACCATGTTGTTACTTGTTTATTACTAATAGCATTGGTGACTAATTGTTGCGTAACTTTTAATAGGTATGCCTAATGAGTTAATCTTTCATTTTATTTTATGCGTCTTTTACAGAAAAAGCAATTGCGTTCCGCCCCATTATTTTATACCCCATTTGTAGAAGATTAAACTTCTCAGAACTACATTCTACACTCCAGGCACCAAACATATATGTGCTCGTGAATAATTCAATGCAGTACCAAAATAGTCCAACGTCAGGTGCAAAAAGGGAGTGTTACTAGTAAACCTTTACCAATATTTAGGGGGGACACTGGCCGAAACGTAAAGAAAGCAAGAACTGACTGAACACCGGCGATTATTTCATATAATCGTTGTATCTTGAAACTCTTCCGTTGGTCCATGTTTGCATAAAAACAAATTGGGATTATGGGTCCTCCTTGAGACAAAACGCTTTGGTTTTATTTTTATTTCGTTCCTCAAACTAATATCAGCTACAACATCGCCATCGTCAGTCGTTTTCTCTTTATTATAAAACATGTAAAACGTTATTACGTATGACCCGTTTGGTTCTAGATACTGTATTGTTTGTATTATTTTATAATACCTTATTTCCTTTTCATCACAGTATAGTTTCTATGTTTGCTGTGGTTTTTTCGGCATATTTTCTGTGTTTTGTTACCTTTTCTTGGATACAGCATGTCATCTGAAACTGTATAACCGGCTGTTATTAAAACATATGAATATGTGAACTTATATCCATACATCAGTATTACACTTTTGCGAATTCCGGTAGTGTTCTAGAGTATGACACTGATCTTACATTGTAGGCATTGTTCAAGAAGAGATTTTCGAAATTCCAGCTTAAGGGGGTGAAATGGGGTTGAAAGTTTTTTTAATGCGTCGCTAATATGGCAATTTTGAGGAAAGAACTACGAAAATCGTATTTGGTTTCTCGGTCAGTAATAAAAAATTATCTATTTAGCATTTTTGGCAACTCAAGCCCTAAGGGGATGAAACAGCAGGTGACAATTACTTTAGAACTCCAGAAACATTTTTAATGCTACAACTATCGAAACTAGTATTTGACTTCACGCTGCGAAGTAAAAAACATTAATTTCAATGCTTTTTTCGAAATTCAGCCCCTAAGGGGGGGGGGGGAGGAAGGATTCAGTTTTTTAAAAAAACTATTTCATTATATAAACACATTTTTAAAGCTACATCTATGAAAATTTGGAAATTAAATTCTCTGTTTGAACTACAGCAATATGTGGTAGGATGGAAGTTTCTAAGGGAAAATCACCAGCGGAACTCAAAGGGCAGAACTAACAAAAACCTCCCACTCCTGATACCAGAATCGCTTTTGTCTGAGAAGTATATTCCGAAAATATAATACTTGTATGGCATTAATTAGTGTGAAAAGTCTAGAAGGTACTGCAATTTGTGAACTTAATCAAAGGAAGCTAGGTCACCACAACAAATCGTCTGTGTCAGAATTGCACAGAAAAAAATGGCTGGTCAATGCATTAATATTCCAGTAGGCCTATTATATGTTTATAAAATTATTCTTTTTGTTAATATCATGCAGACGGGATCAAGGCAGTGGATGCTAATCTAGTACCAGATAATATATTAACACTGCAGCTGTAAGAAATGGAAACAAACAAAATCCTATCGCGCAACGAACGATCCCAGAGTGATTCTAAAGGGATTCGCTGAGCATGTGTCATGCGTTCCTCGTGAGCCTCAGTCTGCTACTTTATTCGTAGCTATCACTACCAAAGTAATTTTTCACGGATTATAGTTTTCTGCGGTGTGTCTTCCTTGGCTTTTTACTCAGAGTCGCACCGCAATATATAAAGCCATCACAGTTTATTTGTGAAGACAATTAAAGACAATGACTCAGTGTTTCCAACAGAACGCCACGAAAACAATGTGTTTTTCATGTATGTAATTTTGTTGCTAAAATAACTTCTGTTCGATGATTGTTTATTCAGGTCTCTGTCACAGCTGCATACAATTCCTGGTGGTTACTTTCGAAGGATAACGTTCTTTCACAAAACCATTGCCTACCTTCCAAATGTTCGTTAAAGCATATTTCCACTGGTAAACTTGCATTACATTAACATTGTACTATATCACGTGGATGTCATGCAAGTGTGTCAGTGGAATTATGCTCTAAATAACTCTTTAAACGCTGGCAGTAGTTTGAGAATAAACGTTACCGCTCGAAACCAGTCACCAGCAACAAAAAGTGCGCAACTGTGGCAGAAACCTAAATAAGTATTATTTTTTCTTTGGTCGACTGGTGGAAGGGTCATCATCAGTCTTATCCTCAACGTCGTTAGTCATGTATTGTATTACAATTTCTGTCTTTCACAATACCTTTTGCCGTCTGCATCTCCCTCGAGTAAGACGGAAGCTATTCACTGTCTCAACACGTATCTTGTCATCCCGTCCCATACTACACTGAGCGTTTTTCATTCATTCCTTTCCTTGCTGATTCCGCAAAGAGCTCCCTCAGTTCTTATCCGTTCACTAAATTTTGGCATTTTTCTCTAACGTCACTTCACAGGGGCATCCATTCGCTTATTTTCCTGATTCACGTCAATACAATATCGTACTCTGTGGTATGTTACCAGTAATTGTTTTCTCAAGTTAATACCTGCGTTTCATGATAGAAGATTTCTTTCACGCGGAATGTTCTGTTTACCATATCTACTCTTCATACTATGCCCTATGTGACAGAATTCCCTGACTTAGCCATGGCCCCCAGTTTTCGTTTAAATTAATCAACAATTTTATTTTTGCTTCTCCTTCATACTTTCGTCTTTCATTGTCACTCTCAGACTGTACCACGTGCTGACACTCGCGCTTTTTCTGTTCTGCTGATTTTTATTTATTTCAAACTAGTTTTCGGCTTATTAGACCATCTTCAAGAAACAACTAAATGGCGTATGGAAGGGACACTGGCTCTTAGATAAACAAACATTATAGTCGAAGGTACAATCATTTGCATGGAGTGTTGTGCGTAAAACTTGTTTCTTAATGAAAAAATTACATTTAACATAGTAGGCTAACGTTGAGCACAATAAATAAATTCACACAGTATTACAGGTTCGATCGATATTTTTTTCTGAGCTACTCATTTAGATTGTGCAGCGAAGTTTTTTGACACTATAAACTAAACTCTCAGTATTACACTCAATAGTTAGAGGACATAATCTAACATTATTACAGGATATATGCTTATAATGCCATTCTTGGTGAAGTCTTAAAATTGGTTGAGAACTATCAAGCATAAGACGTAACTTATATTAAAGAACAAACTTGTTTCACATTCTAAATAACATTTTTATGCAGTGGGCAATACCAAACATAGTACATCGTTTAAAATAACAATATTAAAGTATTCTAAGTTATATACCTGAAGTTTATGGGGTAAGGAATAAGAAATTCTGTTATATTGCAGTTTTGTGAATGTGTCATTGTGGCGGCTTGTGGGCGTATGGCTGGATGGTAGCATCATGTCAAGTTTAAAAGTGAGGGTGCTGTAATTGATCATTTAGAACCAGCTGGGGATTTTGAGATAAATGTCTGTTATATCAAGTGCTTCTAACAGGCTTAGTTTTCTTCCTGTGTTAGCTGCGTTACGTACTTCTGTGTGAATGTGGTATCTGTGTCCATCCTTCGGCACATGTTCTGCAATTTTGGAGTCTGAGTTACGCAATTCCTGCTGTGTTTGTGTTCAATAATACTAGTTGTTATGGCCCTGCCTTTCTGACGAATATACGGTTTTCTGCAGTCATTGCAAGTGTTTTTCTAATCACTGTTGGTAATTAACAAACCTGTTGCTGCTGAATAGAATATAGTCTGTAGTGCCTCTTACATAAAATGAAGTTTTGTTATTGCAGGCTTTGGATAATTTATCAGACAGCTTTCTTAAATATGGGATAATACACAAGTTGGTTTTAAATAAGACTCTTGGTGCAGATTGGGCATATATTTAGGGTAACATTTTTCTTCTTTGTTTTTTTGTGTAAATTGTTATCAGTTAATTTAGGGGTATAGCCATTGTTTGATGCAGTATATTTAATGGTCTCTAATTCTAACTGAAAATTCTGTTTTTATGTTGGTATGGATGTAAGATTATGTACCATCTAATGGAAGGCAGCATATTTGTGTGTGTTGTGAACAAGAGGGTATTACAGTGTCTGCTGTGGTGGGTTCTCTGTAAATTTTGAAACTATGTGTATGTGTGGTGATATATAAGTTGAGGTGTAGGAAGTTAATACATTTTTAACTAATCTCCATAATTAACTGTATGTTGTTTTGTTGTGAGTTTAGATGTTCAAGGAATGTGTTCAGTTGTCTTTTGGTTCCAGTCCAGAGGCACAGTACATCATCAACAACTCTGTACTAATATTTGTTATTGTCACTGAGAGGCTTATTATGTAGGAACCGTCTTTCGGTATCTGCGAAAAGAGGACTGAGAGAAGAATCCATTGCCAAACCAACTGTATGTATAGAATACCTTCAAATTGGAAATAATTTTGTTGTAAACTTGGCCAGATAGACAGATTTATGTCATAAAGTTGGGCAGTGTTGACACCTGCCCTGTATAATAGTTCTGTCAAAATGTCGAGACATTCTTTCACTGGTATATTTGTAAACAGACTGCTAACATAAAAAAGATACTAGCTGCACTATGTGAAATAGGGAGGTATTTAATTTTGTTAACAGGTACATTGATTTACAATTTCAGACCTAGATTTATAGTTTCTCTTGGATTTGATTCAGAAACGTAATTCATTGGTAATTTTGTAGTTTCGTACGGCGTCTTGTATAGTTTAGGAAGTCTACACAGTTTAGGTGCTTTTTTTGAGGATGGGGGGATAGGTCTTCTGACTGACTGACTGAATGTATTCCAATCTCCGTCATCCTCTACAGTTTCTACCCTCTCGTGCCGCGGAAGTCACTGCCTGATGTCTTAACAGAAGTCCTGTCATCCTGTCCCTTCTTCCCGTCAGTGTTTTCCACATATTCTTTTTCTCTTGGAATCTTCGCCGAACCTCTTCATTCTTTACTTCTTTATGTTATCAGTCCACCTAATTTTCAACATTCGTCTGTAGCACCACATCGTAAATGCTTCGATTCTTTTCTGTTCTGGTTTTCTCCCAGTCCATGTTTCGCTACCATGCAATGCTGTTCTCCAAACGTACATTCTCAGAAATTTCTTCCTCAAATTAAGTCCTATGTTTGATGCTAGTAGACTTCTCTTGCCCAAGAATGCCCCTTTTGCCGTTGCTAGTTTGCTTTTGATGTCCTTCTTTCTCCATCCGTCATTGGTTATTTTGCTGCCTAGGTAGCAGAATTCCTTAACTTCATCTACTTCGTGGCCTTCAATCCTCAAGTTTCTCGCTGTTCTCATTTTTCCTACTTCTCACTTCTTTCATCTTTCTTCGATTTACTCTTAGTCTGTGGTGTGCGTACTGTAAGACCTTTGGTACACACACCATCAGATTATTTGACTTGTCACTCTAACGAAGTAGGCGAGTGTCAGCAATATGTCTCATGGTCTTATCGTAGCGTGTTTATCTTCTGCCATTAGGTCAGACGATAGAAATGCCACTTGCATGCTTAGAGTAGTGTGACGGTGACCAACTTTAAACATAACTTGATTAATTTTCACACACATTTATTAAAATTATAACAATCATAAACCTTACTTAACTTGATTCTGGATGCTATTTACAATTGACAATCGGAAGTTCCTTTGGTCTTCGTATGTTAGTCTTATTCTCACATATCTCTGATACTTGACAAAGTGTCTATAGATTTCTCTTAATGGCTATGTACAGGAATATGATAATCTTATTAGGCACAGACTGAAACTTGACTATAAACTAGTATAGACTAATGCAGACTAATGCAGACTGACTAACCGGAGGTCTGTACACTCGCTATAATACCTCGCGCGTTCAGGTATCACTGCGCGATTGTGATCCGCGAGGAGAAAAGGTTCTACATTAGCAGGAATCTCATTGGCTGCGTTACATATAAATACGAGAGTCGGCGGAAGCATAATTTGGTCCGTCTCTACAGCAGCGCCATCTCGTAGTGCGGAGACGGACGAGCGCTGCGCCTGCGCTGTTGTGCTTAGAGGGGCGCCTCTAGTGGTAAAGTTGTGTACGCGCTGACTATGCGGAACTATAGGGTGTTTCAAAAATGACCGGTATATTTGAAACGGCAATAAAAACTAAACGAGCAGCGATAGAAATACACCGTTTCTTGCAATATGCTTGGGACAACAGTACATTTTCAGGCGGACAAACTTTCGAAATTACAGTAGTTACAATTTTCAACAACAGATGGCGCTGCAAGTGATGTGAAAGATATAGAAGACAACGCAGTCTGTGGGTGCGCCATTCTGTATGTCGTCTTTCTGCTGTAAGCGTGTGCTGTTCACAACGTGCAAGTGTGCTGTGGACAACATGGTTTATTCCTTAGAACAGAGGATTTTTCTGGTGTTGGAATTCCACTGCCTAGAACACAGTGTTGTTGCAACAAGACGAAGTTTTCAACGGAGGTTTAATGTAACCAAAGGAACGAAAAGCGATACAATAAAGGATCTGTTTGAAAAATTTCAATGGACTGGGAACGTGACGGATGAACGTGCTGGAAAGGTAGGGCAACCGCGTACGGCAACCACAGAGGGCAACACGCAGCTAGTGCAGCAGGTGATCCAACAGCGGCCTCGGGTTTCCGTTCGCCGTGTTGCAGCTGCAGTCCAAATGACGCCAACGTCCACGTATCGTCTCATGTGCCAGAGTTTACACCTCTATCCATACAAAATTCAAACGCAGCAACCCCTCAGCGCCACTACCATTGCTGCATGAGAGACATTCGCTAACGATATAGTGCACAGGATTGATGACGGCGATATGCATGTGGGCAGCATTTGGTTTACTGACGAAGCTTATTTTTACCTGGACGGCTTCGTCAATAAACAGAACTGGCGCATATGGGGAACCAAAAAGCCCCATGTTGCAGTCCCATCGTCCCTGCATCCTCAAAAAGTACTGGTCTGGGCCGCCATTTCTTCCAAAGGAATCATTGGCCCATTTTTCAGATCCGAAATGATTACTGCATCACGCTATCTGGACATTCTTCGTGAATTTGTGGCGGTACGAACTGCCTTAGAAGACACTGCGAACACCTCGTGGTTTATGCAAGATGGTGCCCGGCCACATCGCACGGCCGACGTCTTTAATTTCCTGAATGAATATTTCGATGATCGTGTGATTGCTTTGGGCTATCCGAAACGTACAGGAGGCGGCGTAGATTGGCCTCCCTATTCGCCAGACATGAACCCCTGTGACTTCTTTCTGTGGGGACACTTGAAAGACCAGGTGTACCGCCAGAATCCAGAAACAATTGAACAGCTGAAGCAGTACATCTCATCTGCATGTGAAGCCATTCCGCCAGACACGTTGTCAAAGGTTTCGGGTAGTTTCATTCAGAGACTACGCCATATTATTGCTACGCATGGTGGATATGTGGAAAATATCGTACTATAGAGTTTCCCAGACCGCAGCGCCATCTGTTGTTGACAATTGTAACTACTGTAATTTCGAAAGTTTATCTGCCTGAAAATGTACTGTTGTCCCAAGCATATTGCAACAAACGGTGTATTTCTATCGCTGCTCGTTTAGTTTGTATTGCCGTTTCAAATATACCGATCATTTTTGAAACACCCTGTATGTAAACAACACAGTCCATGTTCTGTACTGGAATTAGTGTTGCACTCTTAATGTTCCCGCCATTGCTGTTAATTACACTAAAGGTTATTTTGACTTTCCTATATGTCTTCCGACAATCATTTCTTTTTCGATTTCTTCACATTTCTCGTGCAGCCGCTTCATTTTAGCTTCCTTTGCACTTCCTGTTTATTTCATTCCTTAGCGAGTTCTGTTTCTTTATTCCTGTTTTTTCCTGAACATTTTTGTAGTTCTTCTTTCTTTCATTTATCAACTGAAGTATTTTTTCTGTTACCCTTGGTTTCTTCGTAGTTGCCTTTTTCGTACCTATGTTTTTCTTTCCAACTTCTGTGATTGCGCTTTCTAGAGACGTCCATTCCTCTGTAACTGCCCTGCCTATTGAGCTATTCCTCATTGCAGTATCTATAGCCTTAGACAACTTCAAGCGTATCTGTTCATTGCTTAGTACCACTGTATACAACTTCTTTGGGTATTGATTCTTCCTGACTAATTTCTTCGTCACAACTACATTGTGATCTGACAGTATATCAGCTTCTGGGTATGCCTTACAATGCGGTATCTGATTTCGGAACATCCACCTGACCATGATGTAATAATCTAACTGAAATCTTCCCGTATCTCCCGGCATTTCAAAAAATACAAGTAAGGGCAAATTCGGAAGGCTCTACATCCCACACCTGCAGCGTCGGCGGAAACTGAGGATGAACCTCAGGAGGAGGCGGCCTTGGCTATTATTCCGTTATGTGGGGCCTTATACGGAAAAAATTGGACACATTTTACGTAAACACCAAGTGAAAACCATCTTCCATCCTCCAAGCAAAACCAAGAGCCTTCTTGGTATTGTCAAGGACACCCTCGGTCTACGTAAATCAAGGGTTTATCAGATACCTTGCCAACGCGGCAGAGTATACACAGGTCAGACCATTCGTACCACTGAGGACCTATGCCGGGAACATCAACGGTACACTAGACTGCAACAGCCCAGTAAGTCGGCAATCGCTGAGCATTGCCTGTCGGAACTCCACAGCATGGATTGTGACCAAATCAAAGTCCTTACACAGACTTCCAAATACTGGGACTGTGTCATCAAAGAAGCCATAGAGATCAAAGTAAGGGAGCCACAACTAAATCGTGACAGCGGTTACATCCGTATCAAGGCGTGGGAACCCGTGATCAGCCGGATTAAGAAGAAAAAGGATATTTCCCAAAGTGCACCGACTTCGGGGGAGGAGGCAAGAATAATGAGAGCAAACTCTCCTGAACGCGAAGACCTAGGACTCAGCGCCCAGACGGCGGGAGAACGGACGCTGTACCTGGACCGCGCGCAGGGCGCGGACCGCACCGACTCATAGGAAGTGCCTAATCGAGTACCGGAAGCGGATTGTCCTACATATACATGGCACCGGCCCACCGCCGGTCAGTACATCAGCGCACCTGATGATGGCAACATGGTCGATTGCCGAAATATTGTGTTCCATGAACACTCAAACCAGGCTGGTCAGCCGAGATTTTTTTCGTCAAGGTATCAAAGTATTGAGCCACTACTGTAGTTATTACAATGGCTCTGGTAAGGCGTCGTCATGAACCATACTAGTTCGCATTGCCATAGATGTGAACAGAATGTGTAGAATTGGATGCCAGCCCTAATTACAACGGCACGTCATCAGTAGGCCAAGATATTTACTATACTGTTTTAATTACATACATCCGTGGACTTTCATTGCAAGTGTTGAACATTGCTTTCCTGGAACCATACAAATTTTCATCAGGTTACCTTCCGTTCGGAAAGTGGGTGCACTCAGCGACTGTTATGTGGCATATAAATTAGAAAATAGTGCACTGAGAATGGCTAGCTACTAGCCGAAATCTGGATTTGCGTAATAAAATTTAAAAAAGGACGACTGATTGCTGCACTCTATAATTTATAAAACATAGAAATTTTATTTTCAGGTTAGTTCTAAATATCATTTCGCCTGGATACATTTCACGTTTCTATTTCTTTTCTTACGTTTTTAATTAACAGCTTGCGTTAAAATTACGCTTTTATAAATCTTACTTATGAAATACGACAGTGTACTTCAGTCATATGAATAACGAAGTAGTCGCGGAATATTTCAGGCGAAACTGAGCGTTAATATACTGCACTGCTTACGTTTCCTTGCCGACTTTAATTCCTTTTGAAATAATTTTCAATTTCAGATAGATAATTATCAGTAATTATTTGGTCTCAAATTCAAGGATGATAGCAAAAATGCTATGTAAGAAACGAGTCTGCCTTCACCCGTCTTGTTTTCAAGTAACATAGCTAAAGGAAATTCTACTTCGATGTTTTTTGTATATTTCAGAAGCAACATATAAAATTAGCTACTTCAGAGTTTGGCGACGGTAGTTTCGTAGTTTCGTATTTGTTTCAGAGGGACTTTCGTATAGTGAGTTAAAAGCAGCTCCCATCCTGTTCCGGAAAACAGTTGCTTTGGTGTATGTATGGAAGCTACCAAGACGATGACACAGGTTTTTTTTTTTTTTGGTCATCAGTCTACTGACTGGTTTGATGCTGATGCGGCCCGCCACGAATTCCTTTCCTGTGCTAACCTCTTCATCTCAGAGTAGCACTTGCAACCTACGTCCTCAATTATTTGCTTGACGTATTCCAATCTCTGTCTTCCTCTACAGTTTTTGTCCTCTACAGCTCCCTCTAGTACCATGGAAGTCATTCCCTCATGTCTTAGCAGATGTCCTATCATCCTGTCCCTTCTCCTTATCAGTGTTTTCCACATATTCCTTTCCTCTCCGATTCTGCGTAGAACCTCCTCATTCCTTACCTTATCAGTCCACCTAATTTTCAACATTCGTCTACAGCACCACATCTCAAATGCTTCGTTTCTCTTCTGTTCCGGTTTTCCCACAGTCCATGTTTCACTACCATACAATGCTGTACTCCAGACGTACATCCTCAGAAATTTCTTCCTCAAATTAAGGCCGGTATTTGATATTAGTAGACTTCTCTTGGCCAGAAATGCCTTTTTTGCCATAGCGAGTCTGCTTTTGATGTCCTCCTTGCTCCGTCCGTCATTGGTTATTTTACTGCCTAGGTAGCAGAATTCCTTAACTTCATTGACTTCGTGACCATCAATCCTGATGTTAAGTTTCTCGCTATTCTCATTTCTACTACTTCTCATTACCTTCATCTTCCTCCGATTTACTCTCAAACCATACTGTGTACTCATTAGACTGTTCATTCCGTTCAGCAGATCATTTAATTCTTCTTCACTTTCACTCAGGATAGCAATGTCATCAGCGAATTGTATCATTGATATCCTTTCACCTCGTATTTTAATTCCACTGCTGAACCTTTCTTTTATTTCCATCATTGGTTCCTCGATGTACAGATTGAAGAGTAGGGGCGAAAGGCTACAGCTTTGTCTTACACCCTTCTTAATACGAGCACTTCGTTCTTGATCGTCCACTCTTATTATTCCCTCTTGGTTGCCATGAGTCCCAACGTAATGCACTATGGTGTGAGAACAACTTAGTTTGGATTCGCTAGAGGTTTCTTGACAATAGTTTGTGACCCAGGCACTAGAACTCCTTTTGTAGGTCGTTCCCTTTGTGTGTAATTTTTTTTTCTTTTGTGTATCTGTCCCACTCACACAAATAGCACCAGTCCTTAGCGTAACCACCTTGCAAACCCAACAACTGAAATCTTCACACACCAAGCATTCATGATTATTGTAATTAACACAGTTTACAACCGATTTCAACACTGTACATCTTGCTTTAGCTGAGACAGCACCTGCGATAGAAGTGGATGGTCTTACATTAATGTTGTGTAATAGTACTGCCTTCTTGCTTGTTATAGTCACCTATAAAGAGTCTCCACTTGTCTGATTTGTGTGTAATGTGAAGGTCTGCTAACACACCATCAATGTCACTACAAAATTTAATGTTGTCTTGCGTACTGAAATGACGCTCATGTCTTTTTCTGACGCTCCAGAACAACAGACACACTTACTGTGTCAGCGACGAGATTACACTGCTGCAGTCGTGAAGCCGAGAGCCGGGCTTCATGCTTCGGAAGATCTAGATTCCTTGCTAGCCGCCCGGGGTTCTAGGCGCTACAGTCTGGAACCGCGTGACCGCTACGGTCGCAGGTTCGAATCCTGCCTCGGGCATGGTTGTGTGTGATGTCCTTAGGTTGGTTAGGTTTAAGTAGTTCTAAGTTCTAGGGGACTGATGACCACAGCAGTTAAGTCTCATAGTGCTCAGAGCCATTTGAACCATTTTGATCCCTTGCTAGATTACTTAGTTCAGACTGTGACGTTTTGTGGTTGTCCAGGTTCAATCTTGGTGTAAACGTAGGTTCAGTGTCACTGACAGATAATCGCACTTCTTCGGTTGTACGCGTCGGTTCAGCACCATCGCTGTCACTGCTTGATGGAGCCAAATATGGAAGAACAGGAACTGGAAATCCTTCACCATGAGGCACATGGTGATGGCATAAGGAATGTCAGGGTACTGAATATTCCTTTTCCTTTGTGTATCTCCCTTCCATGAGGAAGGTAAAATAGAATAATAGAAATCCGATGCGCGATTTGTGGGTCAAGCCAAATGACAGCCTTACGAAAATTTATGGAGACGTTTTCCCATGCATTTAAGCAATCGGTGCAGACATACGCGAGATGCAACACACATGTGAAGCCCACAATTTATCCTGGTCTCCAACTCGACACCCGAAATACAAAGCAAATGCTTGTTTCACTGCTTTAGTCAATGGTCACCTTCTTGAAGCACAAATAACATCTGCACAAATGCAATAAATGTTATCAGGTCTGTTAGTGCACATGTGGGGCATATTTTTGAAAGCGTGCATGTGCACAATAACAAAATTCTTCAGTGTGAACACCACAGCTCACATACATTTACTGCCAACACTCGTCCCAGTAACAAGTGAACTAACGCAGCGTAAGACCGAGCAGCCGTGAAAAGGATTGTATTAAAATCGCGTCTGGTTTCTGTGTTCGGCAATGCTCATGTGACTGGATGGTATGCACATGAATGATGGTGTAAAACAGTGTTGCCTAATTGTAATGGAAGCATCCACCTCACTCACTCACGGCAATGAGCCATCTCACAATGTCTTTGCACGTAGGTCGTATAATGTCCCGTAAGTGTTACTGTGAAAAAACGTAAACACCTAATTTACTTGTAACCCTGTAAACATAAGGTAGCAGACAATTTTAACCTTGATATTCGATTTCTCCACATCTAAACAAATAAAGCACGTCCAATTTCGTTTCTGTAAGAAATGTAAAGTGTAACTTTTTGAACCACTGATAATTTGCTCACTTTATCCATTTAATATTCAGCATTTTTATGTAGCACTTCATTTCTAAGGCTTCTGTTCTCTCCTTGTCTGAACTGTTGGTCGTCCACATTTCACTTCGGTACAAGTCTGCATTCCAGACAAATACCTGGATATAAGACTCCCTAACATATAAATTTATATTCGATGTTAATAAATTTCTTTTCTTCAGAAACGCTTTTCGTGGCATTGCCCGTCTATGTTTTATATCCATTCTACTTTAACCATCATTAGTTTAAGTGTCACCTGATTTCAATCCACTACATATCATACCGCTTGCTGCATTTTTGTTGATATTCAGCTTGCATCCTCCTTCCGAGAAAGTGTCCATTCCGTTCGCCGCCACTTATAAGTTATTTGTTTTTATTTCTTCTCCCTTAACTTTAATTTCTTCTCCAAATATATCTTTGGTTTCCTTTGTTGCTTATTCTGTATAAAGATTAAATAATACAGGGGATAGGCTGCAATCTTGTCCCACTCTCCTCTCAGCCTTTGCTGCCCCTCAACTTTTATTACTGCCTCTGTGTCCTGTACACGTTGTATATAACCTTTTGCTGCAATCTTCAGAATTTCAAAAAGTGTATCCTAGTAAATATTATGATAAGCTTTCTCTCAGACTACAAATGCTACAAGAGTGGAATTGCCTTCCTTTGACATACTTTGTAAGTCAAGTCGGAGGGCAATATTATCTCGCTTGTTTCTCAAGTTCTCCGGAACCCAAACTGATAGGCTTCTACCAGTTTTTGCATTCACCTGTAAATAATTCGTGTCATTATTTGGAAAAAAATGACTTATTATAGCGGTAGTTTTGTAACATTTGCCCGTTTCAGAGCCTGATTTAAATGGCTCTGAGCACTATGGGACTTAACTTCTGAGGTCATCAGTCCCTTAGAACTTAGAACGACTTAAACCTAACTAACCTAAGGACATCACACACATTCATGCCCGAGGCAGGATTCGAACCTGCGACCGTTGCGGTCGCGCGGTTCCAGACTGTAGCGCCTAGAACCGTTCGGCCACTCCTGCCGGCAGAGACTGATTTCCTTGTAATCGGGATTATTAGGCTATTTTGGAAGTCTGAGGGTATGTCCCCTGCCTCATACAGCTCCCACACCAGGTGTTTGCGGAGTATCTATGTAGATGTACAATAATTTTGTCATGGCTGCCTCTCCCAAAGATAACAGTAATTCTGAGGGAATTTCTTCTCCTCCAGGAATGTTGTTTCAACTTAGATCTTTCAGTACCCCCAAGATTCTTCTCATAGTGTTGTACCTCCCATTTCATCTTCGTCTGCTTGTTTTTCCCTTTCTACAATATATAGTTCATTTACCTTTTACAGTCCCTCTATAGAGGTAGGATGACTAAGACGGGTCACCCCAAATATAACCATAATAAGTAAATATATCTATGTGTGCTTTTCGACGAGGACAAGAAGGCGGATTTCCTGACATTGACAATTTATTTTTACCATTTGGAGTCCCCGAATTACGACATCGACTTTTTTTCTAATGGAACTACACTATTTGATGAAAAGTATCCGGACCCCCCAAAAAACATATCCTTTTCATATTAAATTCACTGTGCTGCCACCCACAGTACTCAGTAGTAATTAGACATCGTTAGAAAGGAGAATGGGACGATCCGCGGAACTCACAGGTGGTCAGGTGATTGGGTGTCACTTGTGTCATATGTCTGTATTTCCACACTCCTAAACATCCCTAGGTCCACTGTTTCCGGTGTGATAGTGATCTGGGAACGTGAAGGGACACGTACGGCACAAAAGCGTACAGGCCGACCTCGTCTGTTGACTGACAGAGACCGCCGACAGCTCAAGAGAGTCGTAATGTGTAATAGGCAGACGTCTATCCAGGCTATCACACAGGAATTCCAAACGGCATCAGGATCCACTGCAAGTACTATAATAGTTGGGCGGGAGGTGAGAAAACTTGGATTTCATGGTCGAGCGGCTGCTCATAAGCCAAACATCACGCCGGTAAATGCCAAACGACGCCTCGCATAGTGTAAGGAGCGTAACCATTGGACGATTGAACTGTGGAAAAACATTGTGTGGAGTGACGAATCACGGTACAAAATGTGGCGATTCTATGGCAGGGTGTGGGTATGGCGAATGCTCGGTGACCTTCATCTGCCAGCGTGTGTAGTGCCAACAGTAAAATTCCTGTTGTTTTGCGTTGCACTATCACAGCACAGACCTACATTTATGTTTTAAGCAACATTTTGCTTCATATTGTTGATGAACAATTCGGGGATGAGGATTGCATCTTTCAACACGTGGCGGAGTGGTTACACGACAATAACATCCCATTAATGGACTGGCCTGCACAGAGCCCTGTCCTGAATCCTATGGAACACCTTTGGGATGATGTGGAACGCCGACTTTATGCCAGGCCTCACCGACCGACATCGATACCTCTCCTCAGTGCAGCACTCCGCGAAGAATGAGCTGCTGTTCCCCAAAAAAACCTTCCAGCACCTGATTGAACGTCTGCCTGCTAGAGTGGAAGCTGTCATCAAGGCTAAGGATGGGCCAACAACGTATTGAATGCCAGAATTACCGATGGAGGGCGTCAAGAACTTGGAAGTCTTTTTCAGCCGGGTGTCCGAGGTGTCCGGATACTTTTGATCACACAGTGTATACACTTCTTTTCTGTATCATTTGAAAGGAGCTTCTAAGACAACTACAGTGAAATAGCATGTGGGAGATTCGATGAAACAGTATCAAGATACCAGCGCCGCCAACTACTGTCTCGCCGTCCGACGAAAAGGCTATAAAAATGTCTGTCCTATTACACCAAATGTAAGGAAACTCAAATATGGGTCTTCTGCATACCTCTGCGCTTGGAGAACACCCGTCTGTGTTCTGCTATATTAGTTTACTCATTAAGCTACTCTTACGTTCACAATATCACCGAAAATCGAAGAAGTACATTTTGTTTATGGCGAATCTCACCAAACTATTAGAGCAGCGGTGTGGTCGTACGCTGAAGGGCATCCAGATCGTTCTGAGTACGCAGGAACTGTCTTTGTCAACATTATAAAAAACAGTTGTAGAAGTAGTAGATGTGGAGAGTAAAATACGCCAATGAGAGGAAAGCGCAAGTAATGCATGGAATGAGGAGTTATCATTTTAGAATCAGTAATACACAATGTAATGAGGGTGGTGCGAAATGAGAAAAAGGATACAGAAAATTAGAGAAAGGCACTAATTGTCCCTATGTTCAAGAAAGGGAGTAGGAAGGATTGTAGAAACTAAGGGGAGTCACACAGATAAAAACGGTACCAAGGTACATGAAAAAATCGTGAAGAACAGAATCCGAACAGGGGTAAAGAACAAATGATGAGATGAACAACACGATTTCAGAACTGGAAGAGCGACTGTTGACCTCATACTTGCGGTGAGGCAGCTCCGGGAGCACCTCTACGAATTTACGGAAGACGTTGTGATAGCCTTTCAGATATAGAGAAGGCATTTGATAGCGTCTGTGGAATAAAGGTCAGGGAAATACTACAAAAGAAGGAAGTAGAAAAAGAGACAACAAGCACAGCGCAGAAAGTCTGAGTCGCGTGAAAGAGGGAAACGAAACGACGGGTTGTTTCAGGAAACAAGTGGTGTGAAACAGCGTGGTGCATTGTCATCTCTCCTCCTCTTAGTGATGTTGGATGAAATAATAACAAAGGCGACAGAAAATATTGCAGAAGACAAGATGAAAGAAATTTTGAAATTTCCTGGCAGATTAAAATTGAGTGCCGGGCATAGACGCGAGCTCTGGACCTTTGCCTTCGGCGGCAAGTGCTTTACCGATTGAGCTGCCCAAACATGATCCACGGCACGTCCTCACCTCCTCACTTTCTACCTTCCAAACTGGTGGAAGTACGACTGTGAGGACAGGTCCTGAGTCGTGCTTGGTAGCTCAGTAGGTAGAGCACTTGCCCGCCAAAGGTATAGGTCCAGAGCTCACGTCTCGGTCCGCACTTAGTATTTATCTGCCAGAAAGTTTCATATTAGCGCACACTCCGCTGCAAAGTGAAAATTTTCCAGACGCATTCCCTATGTTGTGGCTAAGCCACGTCTCCGCAATATAATTTCTTTCAACTGTGCTATGCTAGTCTTGCAAGGTCCTCGGGAGGACTATTTTGAAGCTGGGAATGAAGGAGAAGTATTACTGGGGAAGTAAGATATGAGGACGGTGTGAGGGTCGTGCTTGGGTAGCTCAGTCGGTCGAGCACTTACCGCGAGAAGCAAACGTCCCGAGTTCGAGTCACGACCTGGCATACACTTTTAATCTGGCAGCAAGTTACACATCAGAGCACACACCGCTGCGGGGTGAAAATTTCAGGGGAAACGAGGGTGAGGAGGTTCAGCAAAAGCTGGATGCCTTGGGAGAAATTGTAAGACAGTATGGAATGGAATTTAATGTAAAGAAATGCGAGTTACTTGTCACAATTAGAAAGGAAGATAGACCAACTAGCGGAATAAGGATTGGAGGCGAATAATCGAAGAAAGGTGGAAGTACGAAGTACTTGGAATGTGTAATGCAGGAAATCGGAAGAAATGGGAAAGAGATCAGTGAACGTGCCAGACAGGCAGAAGCATTCTTCCGAAATGTTAGAAGCCTAATTTGAAACAACAACGTCCCCCAAATAAGCAGAGATGTAATATGCAGACGTTATTACATCCCAATACTGACCTATCCAGCTGAAACATGTATAATGACGCAGAATACAGGTACGCGAAATGAAATGGTTCAAATGGCTCTGAGCACTATGGGACTTAACATCTGTGGTCATCAGACCCCTAGAACTTAGAACTACTTAAACCTAACTAACCTAAGGACATCACAAACATCCATGCCCTAGGCAGGATTCGAAGCTGCGACCGTAGCACTCACGCGGTTCCGGACTGAGCGCCTAGAACCGCTAGATCACCGCGGCCGGCTGCGAAATGAAGTTCCTCAGAATTAGGATAAGAGTGACAAGGAGAGCTAGGGTGAGGAAAGAAAGGGTAAGGGAAATAGTGAAAGAGGAGCCCGTGAAGAGCAGTACAGAAACATCAAGGCTAAGACGATATCGGTTTTAAGGACAGTGGAAAACAGGAGGACTCGCAAAAAGATATACGAAATGGATATGTGAAGGAAATTAAAAAGAGGAAGACAAAGAAATAGATTGCCGAAAAGTCTGGAAGGTTGTGTTGAAAACAGGGTCAAGGACTCGAACTGACACAGAATGATGGGGGGAAAACAGGAGTAGATGGCGAGTCTTATTTTCCTAACAGACTCAGCCTGGGGCTAGAAACTGTTCAAGATGATGATGATGGTGCTGATGAACACACAATACAAACGTTACTCAGAGACATCTTGGAAGTAGCAGAGGGGTCACCAAACGAGGGTTCTGCGAAAACTAAATTCCATCGTATTTCATCCTCTTCACATTCCACTGTATCTACCAATTCAAGGCAATGACTTCCAACATTGGTACAGTTGTCCGGATTTTATCTATGAAAAGTGAAAAGTTATAGGGTATATCTATCCAAAATTTTGCTTAAGGAAGAAGCATCGTTTACCAAGCATGGGTAACTCACTCTTCGCAACGTGCATTAACCGCCGGCTGAAAATCCACGCTAACTCAAAAAAGTGGATAAAAATGATGCTCTTCGTGTATCAACTTTTGGTGCGTGTTTTACGAGACGCACATCTTTGTTTTATTCATTTGAGTCTAAATACACTCAAATACTACGAGTTCTTAAGGTACGCTACTGCCGCAGTTATTGGAGGACGTCCTATTGGATATAAGGCAGTCAGTGTTTAAACAACAAGACGGATGTTCCACCAATTCCGCACATAAAAGAACAGACCCTCTGCAGAGAACGTTTGCACTGGACCTATCGTTCAGGATACGCAAAATGGTCAGTACACTCACAAAAGTTAACACTTCAGTATTTTGTAGTGTGGCGAAAATTAAAACAAGAGGTTTATCACGACTGCCGAAGGCATTAAATTCTTTATAACACCAACGTATGCTGCTGTTAATTCCAGATGCAATTCACCGTGAAGTATTGCTTCCCCAGAATCACTTTATAGCGTGTAGCAACGCTCAAGGTCAACATTTTGAGCTCTTCTTATGACAGCCGTGATAACAAACACACGCACTGTAGCCTAATTTTGTGCTTGCTTACCTTTGCTACAATAAGTCAGATGTTTGTGGAACCTCTTCTCCTAATGGTGGGACAGTTGATGATCTCTGTTACCTTGATACTGTTTGCGCAAGTCGTTTTCGTGTTACGTTGTTGACTTCCTCTTAGAAGCTTCTTTCGAATACCGCAGAAAAATACTGTTCAGTCCCATTAGGGGAAAAAAGCAATTTCGGTGTCATATTTCTGCGACTAATACTGGTGAAAGTCAGAAAATTCGTCTTACTGTCAGCTAGAACTTGGCAAAAGACGCAAATCAATGTCTGGGATGGCCTGCCTTAGCTTCCATTGCTTTCAGCTTTCACTTCTTTGCTTAGTATTGTTTTCCCATCTGAGCTCTTAATATTCATACCACTGCTTCTGTTTTCTCGTAAAACATTTTAATTTTGCTGTAGGTAGTATTAATGTTGCATTAGTTATTTATCCTTCTATAGACTTGCATTTGTTTTCCAGCCATTCATTATTACACATTTGTCACTATCTATCAATCTCACTTTTTAGACTTCTGTATTCTATTTTGCCTGCTTCATTTCCTATGTTTTTATTTTGCCCCTATCGTCAATTTAATTCAACATCTCTGCCCTTGAAAATGTTTTGTAGTTTAAAATTTAATTCCGAAATCTCTGTGTTATCATCATACAAAACAATCAGACCGAAACCTTCTAGTACCTTCAGGTCTCTTCCTCGTATACGACGCTCTTCCATGAATCTTAAAGAAAGCGTTGGCGATGTTTAAATTACGCTCTCCGCAAAATTCCACCAAGTTGATTCCTCTTTCATTCCTTTCCCCCAGTATGTATTATCATATTATTGTTCTTTCTCTTCCTTTACGTACTATCTGATAGCATTCCACCATCACAATGAAATGTTTTTCATACTTAACTACCTGAATAATTTCTTTTATCTCATCATACATTAATTCAATTTCTTCCTCGTTTGGAGGGACAATTGCCATATAAACTTGTATTGCTGCGGTGGGTGTCGGCTTTGTGCCTATCTAGGCTGCGATAATGCGTTCACTGTGCTGTTTACAGTAACTTACCCACATTGCTATTTTCTTAATCATCATCAGAACTACTCCAGTGTTACCTCTACGAGTTTCCATATATACAACCCTGGGCTCATCTCATCAGATGTCCCGTTCATTCTGCCACCGAATTTCACTAACTCTCAATATATCTTACTACAACCTACCCGTTTCCTTTATACCTGCATGAATAAATGATCTAACATTCCACGTTCCAACCAGTAGACTGTCAGGTTTGTTTTTAACTAATACGCTGAAGCGCCAGAGAAACTCGTATAGGCATGCATATTCAATAACAGAGACACATAAACAGACAGGATACGGCGCGGCGTTCGTCAACGGCTATGTAAGACGACAAGTGTCTGGGGCAGTTATTAGATCGATTGCTGCTGCTACAACGACCAGGTATCAAGATTTAAGTGAGACTGAACGTGGTGCTTTTTTGTTTTTTTTATGAAGACTATACAAAAGGATCACTTTACAACACTCATTTACTAAGATGGCATTAATGCACTGAAATTAAAATTTTAAAAAATGCTTTTTAATAAGGTAATAAACGTATAATAGAACTACTACAATACTTATTTACAATGAACACATTACTACACTGAAATGGTGCAGAAGTTAGATTGTCAGTTGGTTCTACTGAGAAATTCATCAATGGAGTAGAAAGAGTTGACCACCAATAAATCCTTTAGGCTTCTCTTAAACTGAATTACTCTGATTGTTAAGCTTTTCATGGCTGCTGGCAAGTTATTGAAAATGTGTGTTCCTGAATAATGCACACCTTTTTGTACAAGAGTAAGTGACTTTAAATCCTTGTGAAGATTATCTTTATTTCTAGTATTGATTCTATGAACTGAACTGTTGGTTTGAAAAACTGATATATTTTTAACGATAAATTTCATGAAGAAATAAGTATGTTGGGTAGCAGCATTTAGTGACCCTAGTTTCCTAAACAGGCCACTGCAGTATGTTCTTGAATTCACGCCACATATAACTCTTGTTGCAATTATTTGTGCCCAAAAAAATTCAGCCTGACTTGATGAATTACCCCAAAAAGTAATCCCATGTGACATTATGGAGTGAAAGTAAGCATAGTATGCCAGCTTTTTCATTTTTATATCCCCTGCATCTGACAGAATTCGCATTGCAAATTTGCATTGCAAGATTTGTTAAGATGCTTCAGCAGTTCTGTGGTGTGCTCCTCCCACTTCAATTTATTATCAAGCTGTAATCCCAAGAATTTAACACTGTCTCTTCTTCTATCTGCTTGTCATCATACGTTAGGAAAATACTCAGGGGACTCCCCTTACAGGTTTTCTGAACTGCATGTAGTGTGTTTTCCAAAGTTTAGTGACAAAGAATTGGCTATGGACCAATGATTATTGTCCACAAATATTTTTATTAGCTGTTCTTTCTAAGACTATCCTTTATTTCCATTTATTGCAATGTTTTCATCTTCAAACAAAACAAACTTGGCATTTGGTAATGTTACTGATGAAAGCCCCCCCCATGAACCATGGACCTTGCCGTTGGTGGGGAGGCTTGCGTGCCTCAGCGATACAGATAGCCGTACCGTAGGTGCAACCACAACGGA
Organism: Schistocerca serialis cubense; assembly: GCF_023864345.2. Classification (NCBI taxonomy): domain Eukaryota; kingdom Metazoa; phylum Arthropoda; class Insecta; order Orthoptera; family Acrididae; genus Schistocerca; species Schistocerca serialis. The sequence continues at coordinate 183,401,840 of NC_064641.1, forward strand.
GGGGTATCTGTTGAGAGGCCAGACAAACGTGTGGTTCCTGAAGAGGGGCAGCAGCCTTTTCAGTAGTTGCAAGGGCAACAGTCTGGATGATTGACTGATCTGGCCTTGTAACAATAACCAAAACGGCCTTGCTGTGCTGGTACTGCGAACGGCTGAAAGCAAGGGGAAACTACAGCCGTAATTTTTCCCGAGGGCATGCAGCTTTACTGTATGATTACATGATGATGGCGTCCTCTTGGGTAAAATATTCCGGAGGTAAAATAGTCCCCCATTCGGATCTCCGGGTGGGGACTACTCAAGAGGATGTCGTTATCAGGAGAAAGAAAACTGGCGTTCTACGGATCGGAGCGTGGAATGTCAGATCCCTTAATCGGGCAGGTAGGTTAGAAAATTTAAAAAGGGAAATGGATAGGTTGAAGTTAGATATAGTGGGAATTAGTGAAGTTCGGTGGCAGGAGGAACAAGACTTCTGGTCAGGTGACTACAGGGTTATAAACACAAAATCAAATAGGGGTAATGCAGGAGTAGGTTTAATAATGAATAGGAAAATAGGAATGCGGGTAAGCTACTACAAACAGCATAGTGAACGCATTATTGTGGCCAAGATAGATACGAAGCCCACACCTACTACAGTAGTACAAGTTTATATGCCAACTAGCTCTGCAGATGACGAAGAAATTGAAGAAATGTATGATGAAATAAAAGAAATTATTCAGATTGTGAAGGGAGACGAAAATTTAATAGTCATGGGTGACTGGAATTCGAGTGTAGGAAAATGGAGAGAAGGAAACATAGTAGGTGAATATGGATTGGGGGACAGAAATGAAAGAGGAAGCCGCCTGGTAGAATTTTGCACAGAGCACAACATAATCATAACTAACACTTGGTTTAAGAATCATGAAAGAAGGTTGTATACGTGGAAGAACCCTGGAGATACTAAAAGGTATCAGATAGATTATATAATGGTAAGACAGAGATTTAGGAACCAGGTTTTAAATTGTAAGACTTTTCCAGGGGCAGATGTGGACTCTGACCACAATCTATTGGTTATGACCTGTAGATTAAAACTGAAGAAACTGCAAAAAGGTGGGAATTTAAGGAGATGGGGCCTGGATAAACTAAAAGAACCAGAGGTTGTACAGAGATTGAGGGAGAGCATAAGGGAGCAATTGACAGGAATAGGGGAAATAAATACAGTAGAAGAAGAATGGGTAGCTTTGAGGGATGAAGTAGTGAAGGCAGCAGAGGATCAAGTAGGAAAAAAGACGAGGGCTAGTAGAAATCCTTGGGTAACAGAAAAAATATTGAATTTAATTGATGAAAGGAGAAAATATAAAAATGCAGTAAGTGAAACAGGCAAAAAGGAATACAAACGTCTCAAAAATGAGATCGACAGGAAGTGCAAAATGGCTAAGCAGGGATGGCTAGAGGACAAATGTAAGGATGTAGAGGCCTATCTCACTAGGGGTAAGATAGATACCGCCTACAGGAAAATTAAAGAGACCTTTGGAGATAAGAGAACGACTTGTATGAATATCAAGAGCTCAGATGGAAACCCAGTTCTAAGCAAAGAAGGGAAAGCAGAAAGGTGGAAGGAGTATATAGAGGGTCTATACAAGGGCGATGTACTTGAGGACAATATTATGGAAATTGAAGAGGATGTAGATGAAGATGAAATGGGAGATACGATACTGCGTGAAGAATTTGACAGAGCACTGAAAGACCTGAGTCGAAACAAGGCCCCCGGAGTAGACAATATTCCATTGGAACTACTGACGGCCGTAGGAGAGCTAGTACTGACAAAACTCTACCATCTGGTGAGCAAGATGTATGAAACAGGCGAAATACCCTCAGACTTCAAGAAGAATATAATAATTCCAATCCCAAAGAAAGCAGGTGTTGACAGATGTGAAAATTACCGAACTATCAGCTTAATAAGTCACAGCTGCAAAATACTAACACGAATTCTTTACAGACGAATGGAAAAACTAGTAGAAGCCAACCTCGGGGAAGATCAGTTTGGATTCCGTAGAAACACTGGAACACGTGAGGCAATACTGACTTACGACTTATCTTAGAAGAAAGATTAAGGAAAGGCAAACCTACGTTTCTAGCATTTGTAGACTTAGAGAAAGCTTTTGACAATGTTGACTGGAATACTCTCTTTCAAATTCTAAAGGTGGCAGGGGTAAAATACAGGGAGCGAAAGGCTATTTACAATTTGTACAGAAACCAGATGGCAGTTATAAGAGTCGAGGGACATGAAAGGGAAGCAGTGGTTGGGAAGGGAGTAAGACAGGGTTGTAGCCTCTCCCCGATGTTGTTCAATCTGTATATTGAGCAAGCAGTAAAGGAAACAAAAGAAAAATTCGGAGTAGGTATTAAAATTCATGGAGAAGAAATAAAAACTTTGAGGTTCGCCGATGACATTGTAATTCTATCAGAGACAGCAAAGGACCTGGAAGAGCAGCTGAACGGAATGGACAGTGTCTTGAAAGGAGGATATAAGATGAACATCAACAAAAGCAAAACAAGGATAATGGAATGTAGTCGAATTAAGTGGGGTGATGCTGAGGGAATTAGATTAGGAAATGAGGCACTTAAAGTAGTAAAGGAGTTTTGCTATTTGGGGAGCAAAATAACTGATGATGGTCGATGTAGAGAGGATATAAAATGTAGGCTGGCAATGGCAAGGAAAGCGTTTCTGAAGAAGAGAAATTTGTTAACATCCAGTATTGATTTAGGTGTCAGGAAGTCATTTCTGAAAGTATTCGTATGGAGTGTAGCCATGTATGGATGTGAAACATGCACGATAAATAGTTTGGACAAGAAGAGAATAGAAGCTTTCGAAATGTGGTGCTACAGAAGAATGCTGAAGATTAGATGGGTAGATCACATAACTAATGAGGAAGTATTGAATAGGATTGGGGAGAAGAGAAGTTTGTGGCACAACTTGACCAGAAGAAGGGATCGGTTGGTAGTACATGTTCTGAGGCATCAAGGGATCACCAATTTAGTATTGGAGGGAAGCGTGGAGGGTAAAAATCGTAGAGGGAGACCAAGAGATGAATACACTAAGCAGATTCAGAAGGATGTAGGTTGCAGTAGGTACTGGGAGATGAAAAAGCTTGCACAGGATAGAGTAGCATGGAGAGCTGCATCAAACCAGTCTCAGGACTGAAGACCACAACAACAACAACTGATGAAAGGTCATTGATATACACAAGAAATAGCAAGGGCCCTAAGATGGAACCTTGTGGGACCCCACATGTAATTAGTTCCCAGTTGCATGGTGTCTGGTAGCTTAATTCATGTTTCTTTCCTAATAACACCCTTTGTTTCCTGCCAGAGATATAAGATTTGAACCATTTTGTATCATGTCGTGTTACACCATGATATTCTAATTTATTGAAAAGGATACTGTGATTTACACAGTCAAATGCCTTTGACAGATCACAAAATATACTAGTTGGCTGCCGTTTTTTGTCTAATGAATTAACTACATTGTAACTGTAAGTGTAGCTAGCCTTCTCAGTATCAGAACCCTTTAGAAATCCGTACTGCGAATTTGACAGTATGTTGTTTGTGATAAGATGGTATAAAGCCGATTGTATATTAGCTTTTCTAAAATTTTTGAGACTGCTGATAAAAGTGAAATTGGATGGAAATTTGACGCTATTCCTTTATCTCCCTTCTAAACAAGTGGCTTAAATTCAGCATACTTCAACCATTCAGGAAATATTCCGCTGATAAACGACTGGTTACACAGATAGCTTAATATGTTACTTAACTCAGAATCACATTCTTTAATTAACTTTGTTGGTATTTCATCATATCCGCTAGATATTTTTGAATTTAAAGACTTTATGATGGACATTACTTTTGCTGGGGTAGTGACGGTCAAATTCATATTATGGAAGTTACTTGAAATATCTAGTCTGAGGTATCCCATGGCAGCATCTACAAAACCTGACAGCCCCATCTTTTCAGTTACAGTTATAAAATGTTTGTTTGAAAGTTCTGCAACACTATACACATCTGTCACCAATATATCATTTACTCTTAAAGCTATTTGCCCCTCTTCATGTCTGGTTCTACTGGTCTCCTTCTTCACTATATCCAATATTGTCTTTGTTTTGTTATCTGATATGACTATCTTTTCCTTGTAATATATTTACTTTAATGGCTGTATTACAGTCTTTAATATTTTTCAGGATTTTTTGTAATGTGAATTGGCATCAACATCAGAACCGTGTCTGATTGACAGAAACAGTTTTCTCTTTGTTTTACAAGATATCTCTATTCCTTGAGTAATACATGCCTTCTTTGTAGACTTTGGTCTAATCTTGGTTAGTTTTGGGGGAAAACAGTGATCAAGTAACGTAAGCACTTTATTAGCAAAAGTGTTATATTTTTCATTCAGACCATGAACACTGTAAACCTAACTCCGTTGAATGTCTCTGATGAGTGTCCTAAGATAATCAATTTTTGGCTTATTGATTGCTCTCTTGAGCTCAGATTTAACAGATTTTATATCCTGTTCAGTATTAACATTTAACAGAAGTAACTGCATGTCATGTTCTGAGAGGCCATTGACTATTGGTTTTTTAACATAATTTTGCTCATTGGACTTCTCCATAAAGATATTGTCAATGGCTGTTTGTGAGCAATTGGCTACTCTAGCTGGGAACTTAGCAGTGTGAATTAAGTTGAATGATAGTGTTACTGACTCAAATAATTTCTTATTGGGAGAGCCTTTAAGGAAATCTACATTTAAGTCACCAGTAACCACTATTTCTTTGTTTTTGGTTGTTAAATGGACCAGTGCAGCTTCAAGTGGTTTATGAACAGATTGAAGTTACCTGCAGGTGCTCGGTACACGCTCAATATTATAGAGGATTTTTTGTGAAATTCTACTTCTGTTGCACACTCTTCCATATACTGTTCTACGCAAAATTTTTGAATGTCTGTGTTTTTAAATTTATGACAGTTCCTGATGAATGTGGCAACTCCTCCTTTCTCCATTTCTGCTCTACAAAAGTCGGATACTGACCGAAATCCTGTAACACTTAAGAGTTCTACACCAGTGGTCACATGACTTTCAGAGAGGCAGATTATGTCAACCGAGTTTGAGGAATCTAATTCATCTATGAAGGTAATTAATTAATTAATTTTATTTCTCAGTCCTCAAATATTTTGCTGCAATAAAGATAGCTGTCATTTCTCATTGGCTCAATTAAAATTGAGTTGAGTTTACATTTCTGCTGATCGTTGAAAATTCTTAACCAACAGCTGTTTATGCTGATGTAATAAGCTAAAATTATGTTTTTTGGTTTCTTTCTCAAACTGAAGGTTTGTCTCAATCCTAAGCTCTCTTAGAACTTGGCTTCTTTCTGTCCACCTTACCCTAAAACGGGTATTTTCTGAACCCTATAACCACTCGTATTTTATGACTCATGACATTGCCTCCACATGTTTGTTGCACTCGTCAAGAATCGTCACGGAACTGCTGAAATACGTAACTGGCAGACGCTTGAAGTTACCCGTCAACTATCCCGCAAAAACCTACTTGCAAAGTTGGAAATAGTAGTATTAAGTGAGGACTCCAAGAGTATACTACAGCCCCCTACCTAGCACAGCCAAAAAATTAGTGTAATTACATCATGCACAGAGGCATTGAAGCAGTATTACTTCCCGTCCTCCATGCTTGAATGCATTGCGAAGAATCTCTGACATGTGGTTCAGTTGAAAGACCCACTGCCATGCACATCACATTGGTTTGTGGACTGTGGCTGTAGTTGTAAATGTGTATTTTCATAATGAAATCATAAGACGTTTCAACTCAGTCGGAAAAAAAACATAAGAAATTTGAAGAACCACGTATTTACTCCGAGTACTGAAAAAAAACCATATACAGTACTGCAGTAAAAGGCAAATCCTTTAGATGAATTACTGAAAACCATTAGAGAATCAGTAAGGAATCTTGGCGTGCACCCAGAACGTAAACCCAGGTCTTGAACTCTAGAAATCGACGGAGCTCTAAAATCGTACATCGAAGCCTGGGAAATATTGCTTGGACATCAAATCCAGAGAAATTCTGTAAAGTTTTAGCAGCTCAGAAGCAAATATTCAAACCAATCAGGCATATACGACTTAAGTGTATCAGAGTAAATGGCTTCAAAAAGAACAGGCACGGAATGACCACAGGCTTTTAGGGAGAAGCTAATGAGCTACTTACCATTTAGCATTTGTTTCTGTCTTCCGGAAGGAATACTCGAGACGAGCACAATAGCTACCTGTGACACCCTGAAGCATTATTTCGAGAATGGATGCAACTGTGTGCCTCATGTGAAAATACTGCATTTTCATCCCGAATCTACACTCTGTTGCACCGACAGATAACGATGTATGGGATACCTCAATATAACTAGGAAGCAATAAAATAATGGGGGAGGACACCATAATTTATGAAGTATTCAAGATCGATGGAAAACTGATGATCAATGGACTAAAAGTCATTCCTGTTGGTTTATGTGATGCTGATGTTACATTTGCAGGTTGTAAAAATATGTTTTGGTTCATCCACTATATAAAAAGGTGACAAAGCACACACCAGTCACTTGCTAACTTCACCAAATTGAAGGACGAGACTGATTGAAAGACTGGTGTATCACTGCTTTGCAACAGTGTCGACAACGAACAGCAAAGGGGGTTCTTGAAGGTGGTGGTATCACTCTGTCATTTGATTCTCACAATGGTCACCCATGAAGATTCAACGATTTCCAGCATGCTGTCTTACCAATGGGACAGCAACTTGTGTTAACCAGTTTAATGTACAAAACAGCTATAGTTGCTTTTCGTTTAATTGATGACTATTTTAGTGTTACATGAACTCATTTTCAAATCACCTAAACAAATAAAATGCTATATTCCGTAATAGCAAGCAAAATGTGTTAAGGATGTACATACATGTGTATCAAAAACACTTTTTTCTTTGAACATTGGCAGGACAAATGTCTTTCTTGCCCTCTTAATAATCAGAGAAAAACTTGACTTTGACATACACGTATGTAGAAATTCGGAAGATTTGATAATGGGTTCAGGTAATCCAAAACTAGGTTACAATTAAAAAAACTTGATATTGCAAATTTGGATGTTTCCTCATAAGACCTGGAGATTTACAAAGAAAATCCCTACATTTTGATTAATCGTGGCATTCTGCTACATGTACGTTATAACAATTGACTTGATCCAACAAAACGTCAATAATCATAATTTCAAATGTGAACTTTATGACCATAGGGTCCAAATCATCTGACGTAAAATCAGGTATAAGGTGACATGTGTTATCTATACCTATTTTCAGTGGTATTATGTAAGATCCTCATAGCAGGTCAGTAGAAATACCTTGAATAAATTTTGTCGGTATTGTTGTGGTCCTCAGTCCAAACATTGGTTTCATGCGGGTCTCCATGCTTCTCTGTCGTGTTCATCTCTCTTCATCTCCAAATAACTACCCCCACTTACATACTTCTGAATTTAGTTACTGTATTCGGCTCTTAGTTTGATGTCTCAGAAGGTGTCCTATCAACCGATCCCTCCTTCTAGTCAGGTTGTGCCAAATTTCTTTTCTCCTCAGTTCTGTTCAGTGCCTCCTCATTAGTTACATTATCTACCCATCTAATCTTCAGCAGTCTTCTGTACCTGCGCATTTCAAAAGCTTCTGTTCCCTTCGTGTTCAAACTGTTTTTCGTCCATGTTTCACTTACATACGTGGCTACATTACATACAAATACTATTTAGAAAAAGGTTACATAAGTATTCGATGTTAACAAATTTCTCTTCTTCAGAAACACTTTTCTTGGCATATGCAGTCTGCATTGTATATCCTCTCTACTTCTGCCATCATAAGATATTTTGCTGGCTAAATGACAGATCTACTACTTTCAGAATCTCGTTTCCTAATCTAATTCCCTCAGCATCACCTAATTTAACTAGATTACATTCCTTTGTCCTTATCTTCCTTATGTTGATGTTCATCTCGTATCATCGTTTCAAGACACTGTCCAACCTGTTCAACTTCTCTTCCAAGTCTGCTGGTACAGACACAATTACAATGTCGTTAGTAAACCTCTTTTTTTGTTCTCCCTGAACTTTAATTCGTACTCCAAATTTGTTTTTGGTTTCCTCTACTGCTTGCTCACTATACAGACTGAATAACATTGGGGTTGGGGTACATCCCTTTTCACTCTCTTCTCAACCACTGCCTCCGTTTCATGTCCATCGGCTCTTATACCTGCCGTCTGGCTTCTGTACAAGTTGTAGGTAGCCTTTTACTTATTGTATTTTACCCATGCTACCTTCAGAATCTCCAAGACAGTATTTCAGTCAACATTGACAAAGGCTTTCTCTACGCCTAAAAATGCTATAAATGCAGGTTTGCCTTTCCTTGACCTATCTTCTAAGATAAGCCGCTGAGTCAATATTGCTTCACATATTCCTTCATTTTTCTGGAATCCAAACTGATCACCCTAAGGTCGGTTTCTACCAGTTTTTTCAATCTTTTGTAAATAATACGTGTCAGTATTTTGCAACCATGACATGCTAAACTGACAATTCAGTAATATTCATAACTATCAGCATCTGCTTTCTTTGCAGTTTGAATTATTATATTCTTCTTGAAGTCTGAGAATATTTCGCCTATCTCACAGATCTTGGTCATCAAATGGAAGAATTTTGCCTTGGTTACCTCTCCCAACACCGTCAGTAGTTCTGACAGAATGTCATCTACTCCCAGGGCTTTGTTTCAACTTAGATCTTTTGGCTCTCTGTCAAATTCTTCTCGCAAAGTACTATCTCAAATGTCATGTTCATATGCGTCCACTTCCATTTGTATAAAATTGCCTTCGAGTTTATCTCCCTTGTGTAACTCCTCCGTATATTCGTCCCTTCCTTGTTTGGGACTGGTTTTCCATCTGAGTTCTTGATATTCATACAGCTGCTTCTCTTTTCTTCAAAGGTCTCTTAAATTTTCATGTTGGCGGTATTCGCCTTTTTGGTAGCGATATATCCTTCTAAAGCCCTACATTTGTTTTCTAGGAATTCCTGCTTAGCCAGTTTGCACTTCCAGTCAATCTTAGTTTTTAGCCGTTTGTATTCCTTTTCGCCTGTTTCATTTGCTGCACTTTTATATTTTCTCCTTTAATTCCATATCTTCTATGTTATCAAGGATTTCTACTAGGACTTGTCATTTTACCTCTTTCATCATCTGCTACCTTCAATATTTCATTTCTGAAAGTTAGCCATTCGTCTTCTACTGCATTCCTTTCCCATGTTCTAGTAAGTTGTTTAATGCTCCCTTTGAAACTCTTAATAACCTCTGGGTATTTCATGCTTTGCAGGTCCCATTTCCTTAATTACCTACCTTTTTGCACTAGAAATATTTCCTATATATAATGAAAGGATGAAGAAATTGTGGGAAGATAGGAAGAATATGAAGATTACAGCTAACTAAATCTCAAAGTGATCTACTAAAATGTTTTCTGTGGACACCTTTAAGAGGATATAGTCATGCAACTCCAAAAGGCCAGACAGAGTTCAGCACACAGGACAGGGAAGTTAGCATGAAGAGTTTTTCTTTTTTCCTTAAATTGCAGTGAAAAGTCAGCAATGTTACATAAGGTGGTCGAACTCTCAGAGTAATTCCACAGTCCTTACCATGCGTATGTTTTATATCGGCTCTCAGTAGTCAGTATTGCATTTACGCTAACACCAGTTTATAGAATTATGCATATTTTAATGACTGCAGTGATTAGTTATCTTAAAGCCTGCGAAACTAACATATCTTACAATTTATGCAAGACTTTCCTCTCTGACATGAAGTTGCGACATTGAGGTGAAGAATGTAATTACTTAATACAATTAATTTGATTAATAATCCATTCGATCTATCCAGCTGTTGGCCAGGTAGTGTTTATTTGCTAAGGAACTGCAACTAATTGTAAGTAAAAATTTCTTTAATAAATGGTCTGTACATACATTCGATTCGTTGTTATGTTTTGTCTATAGAAAATGGTTTATTGAAACTTGAGATAGTGACATTAACAGTGTTTCAGTACGGAAGTGGAGGAGAAACTCAGGAAACACATGGATGTGAAGGAATCGAGTAGCAAATCATTAAAAATCATTATCATATAACAGCCCTAGTACACCCAAACACATTGTGTGTTTTTTATACTTTCATTAAATTTCCTTAGTAAACATCTATTCCGGAGTCACTTATGCAGGCATGTGATGTGTTCTCTCTGATTTTCCGTATTCTTTCGTCAAACTATGGTTTCATGAACACCTGAATAGTAACAGACACTAAGCTGCGACACACGACAGTGCATCTTTTACTACAGTTTGTTCAGTTTTCAGGTTTTGCACTCCAGTAGTTTCAGAACGAAGCATATAGCTGTAAGCTCTAAACTCCTGATTTCATTACCTGACTTTTCTCAATACGATTTTCGCTTATGTTTAATTGAATAACATTATAATACTCAGAATTAAGGTACAGTAGCAAAATTTACATGATGTTCTTAGAACATTTGATTTTTATAGAATGAGTTGAATATTGTTAAATTTTCCGGACCTCTGTCTCCAATGATGTGCATCAATATACTTGAACAGCATTGCTGACTCGAGTAAGATTTTCATTCTCAGGGTTGTACCATGTGTGTATTTTTCTGTTGATGTATTAATACTACAAGGAATTTCATTTAGTACTCTTCCACAATAACAGTCACATCAACTTATATATTTGTGAAGTCATTACAGCACACCGAAATACGAGTTGTAATGGAAGACAAATCTAGCAGAAGAATCATATTGTACTAAATTGTTACTGTGCAATATTTTTTTATCCTCTGTAGAACACAGTGTTTAAAACGTTATCATATGAGTTAACACAGTACATTGTCATATCTCTGACATAGTTCATGTGACAATTTATTTTTTTGTGTTGGAGGGGTCTTTCGTAATACTTCTTCTAAGAAAACCAGTTACTTCTTGTTTGTAACACTTTATGTGCAGGTGCGTTCTATAATATTTTACTTTGTGATAGTTATCTGTCATATGTGTTCACATCACAATGGAACTCCCTTTAACGAAGTGCTATGATACAGCCAAATTACGTACTCAGATGTGTAAGTGCTATACATAATTGTATACTAACTCCAATTTAAAATTGTGTGACTAATTTAGACATTGCTGATAGCTCCCTTCCCCCAGATCCCTAAAATTTCATGTAATTATAGTTCATTGTGATCCTATTTTTAAGTTCAGTTTCAACGAGCCATTCAGGTGCTTATCTTCCATTTCTTACTGTCGAGAACATTCCACTTTGCTTTAGAATCAGCAAAAAGTTTTCAACAGTCATCTTTAAAACTACTTACTGCAGCAGAGAATCACATAGTGTCACCAGGCTTTAATATTCAAATAAAGACATACATCATATTTCTTCTCTGTAAACAGTGCATCTCTCGTATTATAATATATGTGGTAATTCGCTTTTAAATAAATTTCCTGGTCTTTATTCTTCATGTTCATCAATCATATGAATGACATTGTGTGCTGCAACGAACTGGTCACATGCATAACAGTTAATAACGCATGAAACACATATTTAAAAATTAATTTAAAATTATAATGAGTTAACATGATTCCTTGATGAATGACGTGAATTTGAAGCAACTCATCATAAAACTAACAATACATTTTGTGATTCAGTGTTTTAGAATTTGATTTTTATATTTTGAGATTACGCAATTTTCTTTCAAAATTTGATTATTTATGATAGGGCAAGCCTATTAATGTATTTCGAGTCTGTGTGATAGTTTCACAGTTGTATAGGCCCATCATCACCTTAAAAGCTGGAGTAAGAAAACTATGAAACCTTCGTAGTTGTGCATATAAACTGACTGACCAAATTAAGAGTCGTTCAGTATGATTTACGAGGACTGCGTGTTAGCGTATTCTTCTTAACAATGTTACCACGTCTGAAGGCAAATATAAAATCTAAAAGCACTGGTACGAGATCTGTGTAGCCTGCAATATAAAACATAACGTAGCTGACCTGTTTTGCAGACATTCTCTGAATGCACACGATTAAAATAAAATGGATATTTTATTGAAAATGTAAAACAATAGAGAAATACAATTCATTTTTCTCTCAGTCACACTCACTACTGTCCAATGATTAACAACTCACAGTGCAGTAAATATAAAAGCTTTATATTTAGATAAAATATGCTAGTAGTACAGTGTTATTTATTATTCAATATACAAGAAGTTTAGAGCACTTCACAGAAACAAAATTACAGAAATATATTTTGTGCAAAATTAGATCCGATCTCCTTTCTTAGAATCAGTAAAAGAAATTACTTTCATCTGTTAATGACAACCTCAAAATAAGTTGAGAACGCTAATGCTTTTACATTCAATTACAACACAGAAATATGGAACAATAGTTCAAATATGACCATGAAATTTTTAGTGTCTCATAACAAATGTGCGAGGTCATGAAACTATACAGCAATTAAGGACGCCATATTATTTGAGAACAATAATTTGCTTTAGTCAAGAACGTCTATTACACTTTCGCAAATAGTGGTAAGTGAAAACAGGCATATATGAAAGTAAAACATTGTTGAGATTGAAAGTTGTTTTGCAGTGTGCCTCAGGAAATTCTTCAAGCGTAATGCGACATGTGTTCTGTAGGGTATGCATGGTAACCTATATTTCGAAACGTGTAACTTACTTAATAAGACATTAGAAAGAACACCCACCAGTCTCTAAAGTACTTAACGGATTTTCGGTGTCCAACAGGTTCGTAGATTGTGAGATAGTTTCCCAGGGAACGGAACTGACAACCTTCGTTCATGGTAATGTTCTGAGGAGCAATATTGTGAGCTGCATAATAGTTCGCGCAGTCAGCGTGAGAATTACTGAGATTTTTGTTCCCCTACTGTATACTCAGCTTAACACGAAGCACGTTTTGGAAGCGGGTAGGCTTGAAGACTTTGTACTAGTGCAAGTCCCCAGTAACTATCGTCTCCGTACTGCACGTTCAGTGACTGCGGTAAAGGCGCTATAAACAATCTCTAAGATCTGGACAATTGTTCTGCAATCGGAATAACACCTTATTGATAATTGACATTAAATAGTTTGAAGCCAGAAACAAAGAAAATGTCTCAGTTTTTATATTATTAGACATACTCGGTGCTCTGCATTTGACTTATTTAAGGGAATCCCCTGCTGGCCTTAGAAACAGGTAATTGAGTGACATATATGTGGCACAGTTCTCCCAATCCTTCCCTCTTTTATGCGCTGACACCACTCTTCTTGAAAAGAAAAATAAATGTGATGTGACTGAACATGCTGTTTGAGGTGAATGGAACACAAAGGTTTCGGATGTGGGTACAATCACTAAGATAGTATCTTATTAGATATGGTGTACAAATTCCAGTTGGAGAGTCATATGGAAAGAATAATACCGGTATTAGGCTTCGATGATGTGGAGAAATAAGGGGAAACTTACTACTAAATATGGATGGTCAATCGATGATACCTTTCCCTAAATATGGGAAAATACTAGTTGTATCTGATATTTTCTCAGTCCATTTTAATGAGCTCTGTAAACGATATGATAGCTTTGAAACTCTTACTCCTTTTTCGTCTAATCGATATTTTATCACCACAGATACTTATTGCATTTTCGTGAACCACGTCAACGCCCGTTACTGTACATAACTTCTGCTACAAAAAGTGACTTTGCTGAATACCATTACCACTCAAGATTCTTCGTTGTTATTTTTGTACCGTGAGTTGAGGAACGCAGTGGGACAAAGTAATACTTGTAGTCTTCCTGTCCCCTAGGAACTGTCTTGTACTCATTTCAGAGTCAAGAATCACGAAGAGGGTTGGAAACACACCGCATATTCCAGCAATATTCATGTCTCACTATGATATCACAGCATCAATTGACAAATAAGACGGTAGATCGATTAGATAAAACATCAAGACATAATACACATCAGGAAAGAGCTCTCTGAGTTAACCTGATACGAGAAAAATAAGTAATGTGCAAGTATTAATCTAAAACAGTGGACTGGTAATAAACGCGTTATTGACGGCTGATTTATGTGGACAGTGTTACTTTTAGTAAAATAATATATTTTTAGTCAAGAATATTTTATCCAGTATTTATTGGCACCTAGCGTTTCGGTGGCATCACGTACCTCAGTGCTATGTGTACAGTGACTGCTAGTTATAAATTACTGTAAAGTGAGAACTCATTTTTGGTGGATGTGCCAGTGAGCTAAGATTCGAGAAGGTTGTCCCTGTCCAGAAAGATTAAGTTACGTCAGTGTGCACCATTGTAGGTGTTTTATTATTTAAATAGTTTATCAAATATGTTTACTTACATTCAGCTGTCATACATTTTGACCTAGTACACAGAGTACAAGAACGTACCCATCACTATTACTACTTTCTGGAACAGTTATTGGCAGTGTAGTGACTAGACCATTTAAAAGATTCTTCAACCACTAAGGTAATATGTATTTCAGCTGCTAAGGTAATACACACAATACTAAAAAATACAAGTTTTGAGCAAGTGTGTTTACATCATAACACTTTTATGAAGTGTGATTTTCTGTACTTATTGACTTTAATCATTTTTATGCATTTCTTAGTACTAACTCTCCATTGTAAACAAATGATCCAGAAAAGGAGAGTGACGATGCACTGTCGTACAGACAATCTGTGTGACCCACTACATGTAAATAAAAATATGTTTGTAGCTATTAAAAAAATCACAGACACAAAAGGGCACACGCTGTCATAAATTAGTCTTCCCGAAGTATGACGACAATATTTCGGAACTTAAATTCACTGCCACTTCCAGAAAAAACTTTCTCACGATGAACAGCAGTCTAGTTGATGAAAAAGTAGCAGTTAACACACCTTATGATGGCAGCATCTGGCGAAACCTATGATGCCAATAAAAATGGGTAAAATAAATATAACTGCAGCTGAAAAAGCCACATTTTATAAATTAGGTGATACAATCGCAGATATCAATCAATTTCATGCGTCCTGGACAAACATATTACAATCCAGATGCATCCTCGGATAGGCTCTTTGACCTGCATCTGGCTAAGATGCAAGTTTCACTGTATGGACGGTCAATGAAAGTGGAGGTCTTACACGTTACTGTTCCCCTCAGAGACACAGTAAAACGCAGTGCGGTCACTATCGTAGTACAAGACTGAGGAACCAGTACCACGTTCCTCAAACATTATTCTGAGATATTTCAGTATTTGTGGGAACCTGCCCAGCGGATTAGTCTACCGTGTGTTCTCTGTCTGCTTTCGTGGAGACGTTTTTTTACGGGCATAGCAGCCGAAGCATGGCAGTCAAGGTGAAATTTTCTCTTTCAGCAGGGAGCGACTGGCACGGCCAGCCAGCTGATTCGACGAGCGAAGCCCCGGGACGGAGTGCAGGCGGTGGGCTCCGCAAGTGGGCACTGCGGCGCCGCTGACGCTCACGTCGACGCCGACTTGCCGAGCGACGGCTGCACGTCGCTCAGGTCGACGACCGGCGTCGCCGGGATGGGCGTCGCGACGCCGTCCTCGTCAGTGACGCGCAGGCCTATCGTGGCGCCCAGCTTGGCGCTCGCCTGCCGGAAGCTGTCGGACAGCTTTATCTGAAACAGAGACCGTCCGTCGTCTGATTTCCACAGGAGCAAGTGCGTAGCTCGCACCAGCAGTGTCAAGATACTCATGAGCCAAATCATTAGGGTCACCTGAATTTAAAATCTTCTGGGTTGTTGGACAGCGTCATATTCTTTCAAACAATCGACGATTCGAACCCTCTGCTGGGATCTTCTTCAGTATCTTGTGGTGTCCACTATATACTGTGTGTTCAGTTTACGATAGACATCCCAAGATCTTGAAGACGATTCCAGCAGAGGGGTCGAAACGTCGATCGTCTGAAGAATATTGCGCTAACAACCCAGAAGATTTCTAACTGCATTGACAACGGCCACGAAAGCATGGGGTAATCCTAAAAGTAAGATCTATTTTTTTATAAGTACATAGACCTGTTTATTTCTACAATGGTTTACATCGGTTTACAGCTTTGACATTTAGGTATTTTTTGACATAATCACCATTTTTGGCGATGCATTTTTGTAGACGCTGTGGCAGTTTTTGCATGCCGATGTCATACCAGCTCGCCGCCATGCTGTTCAGAAAGTGACGAACCTCTTCTTTCACCTCGTCGTCGGAGCTGAATCGCTTTCCGGCCAAATGTTCTTTTAACCTAGGGAACAGGTGATAGACACTGGGCGCCAAGTCAGGACTACGTGGTGGGTGGGTGATTATGTTCCAATGAAACTGTTGCAGGAGCGCAACGGTTTGCCGAGCGATGTATGGGCGTGCGTTGTCACGGAGAATGTGTACGCCTTTACTCAACATTCCTCTTCTCCGGTTCTGAACTGCCCGTTTGAGTTTTTTCAGAGTCTCACAGTACCTGTCAGCGTTAACTGAGGTCCCAGTGGGCATAACGTCGACCAACAATACCCCTAACCGATCCCAAAAAAAGGTGGTCATGACTTTACCGGCAGACTGTGTTTGTTTGAATTTCCGCGGATTTGTCGAAGGACGCCGCCACTGGCGTGATTGTTCCTTGGTCTCAGGTGTAAAGTATTATGCCCAGGTTTCGTCACCCGTGACAATTGAGTCCAGAAAGTTGTCCTGTTCGGGTGCAAGGCGGTGAGGAAATGCGCGGGAAGCATCACCTCGTTGCCGCGTGTGGTTCTCAGTCAGCATGCGTGGAACGCATCTTGCGCACATCTTCCGGTAGTTCAATGTTTCCATTAAAATTCTGAGAGCGGTGCTTCGGAAAACCTCAGGAACCAACGTGCAGAGAGCATCGAGGGTGATACACCGATCTTCACGCATGTTTCGCTGAACCTTCAACACTGTCTCCTCAGAAATTGACGGTCTCCCGCACCTTTGTTCGCCGTGAAATTCGGTCCAACCACCTGCAAAGTCTCTACACCACTTGTGAACATTTTTAACATCCATGCACTACTCACCATACACTTCCGTCAATTGTCGATGGATTTCAATCGGCGCAGCGCCTTTGCGTTCAAAAACCGAATAACTGCGCGCAATTCGCACTTGGCGGTAACACCCAACGGGAGCTCCATTCTCAACGGCTGCCAAGCCAAGACTGAGGGCCTCAGCGTGGCGTGCGCGTGTTTACACACAGCGCGTGAAGCACTCTTCATAACAGTGTGACCAACTGCCACACAAACGGAGTTCTGTACTTATAAACTAATAGGAGACCTTACTTTTGGGATTATCCTCGTATTATAAGCACCTGCTCAATATAGTGATGGTCCATCCTTGAAACGCAGAATAACAGCCAGTGATGACTTACCTCTGATTCGGTAAGTCCTTCCTATGTATCTAGAGGTAAATTACGGGTCCGTGGTTTGTGCACGCGGAGCGTGTGTCCAGCAGCATTACAGATGTGTTCCGTCAGTTCAGATCAGGCGAATTTAGAGGTCAACGCATCAGCTATCGTGTTCCCTATCCACTATAAAACGATTCTGGACTTCTTTTGACACGCCCAGTTGCTCTTACGTCAGGGAAGACATCAAACTGGATAAGCTGCAGGTGATCCACAATGCTGTTCACATACTCCACAGTTGTCCCAGTGACTTTGATTGCTGCCACATGTGGCGTATAGTATGAACCGTACTGCAGGAGAAAACATATGACAAAGCGTGGAAGACCAAACTGATATAAAAAATGGCTGCCCTTGGCGCATTACCAGATTACTTAGTCAAGTTTCCTTTCGGGCAGACGTTTTTCGTGAAGATCGACAGCCGAATATCAAGTGCGAAACACTTCGATCAAAGAATTCCACGAGGCTCTGTACCACCGCTCACTCTGTTCCTTTGGATGTCAATGACGGGCCCACTCCACCACAAACAGCAGTCGCACAATTTGCCGACGGCACTGCGCTTCTCACCGGCGGTCGAGTGAACGCAGCGGTAATCCGCCTTCATAGGCAGCTAAAAGTCACAGAGCAGTGGACAGTATGTTACATGATAGAGCTAAAGACACTCGCAGTCATGTTCACCTGAAGAAGGCCAGATCTGAGACATATGTACATTGTGAAACAATAACATAGAAACCCAGTGGACCAACCAGATCAGGTACCTAGGTGTCTTGCTAGACAATAACCTCATATTCATGTCAAACACACACGCGAAGAAAGAGAAAATGACAATTCTAATTCATGCTCTCTATCCTCTACTATCAAGAGAAAACTTGAACGTTAACACCTCTTCCTGGGGTACATCATGGCAGACAAATATAGAAACTCTTCAGGCGGTTCAAAACAGATGCTTGAAACTCGTTTCAAAAGTACCCCGATAGACCAGAACCAGAGACTTGCAATGAAGTAAACATTGTCATGATAGGCGAACTGATTAAACAACATACCAGAAAACGGCTTGAGAAATATGAAAATTTAATATCAGCGTTACGGTATTCAGAATATAGAGGGACTATTAATCCCGAACGATGGCACGGCGTAAGAGTTCAGCATGCATTCATTCAAAATCCCATATAGGAATAAAGAAGAAACAGAATCGTAGCGGTGCAATAGGCTAGAGGGCAATGTTGTGTTAACGTTCGATAAATGCTAAAATGATCGCGAGACATAACAGTAAGAAGTTCAGCCTTCATAGAAGGCAGCACTTCTGAGTAACACAGAGAAAAATATAAAAAAAGGAGGCGTGAAAGTCCAAATAAATATTATTATTCTTTATTCATTCTGGAAAAAAATCTTAACAACTGATAGTTGCCTATCAAATTTACAAGTAAGTCTTCATAACAATAAGTTCAGTGTTATTTTTTTTCTACGTTGAATCTTAATTTAGATTAACAATATTTAACAAATTATTTTATTTATTTTCGCTTTATTACAACTCTAATATTTCGAGGGTAACCTAGATGCTCTGGCAAATTTTTCTTGTCTCACTAAGCTGGGTATCCTGTCACAGAAAAAGAGGCGTAGGTATTCGACGTATGCAATCTTTTTTATCTTCCTCACTCAGTATTATTAGTTCTGACACAGCAAATAAGACTGCAAATACATGTACTGCTACTATCACTACTACTACTACTACTCCTATCACTGCCTCCACAATCAGAACTACTACTGTAATTATTGGTATGCCCTATCAGTACTACCCCACTTGTTTGTACTACATCGACAACTACCATTAAATCTTAAGTCGCTAATAACAACACTCATATTAATATCAATACTTTACTCCTGCTGTGCTTACTATTGATGTTTCCACCGCTGACACAGAGAGAAAACTCAAGCAATTTATCGGTCTAGTGATGAAATAAGATAATAAATTTATGAGTATTCTGCAGCATTGTTACGATGTAGCATTTCCTGTATAATTCACTTCTATATCCGCATGAGGGCACCGTAGCAGACGACATTAAGGACTTCTAGTACCTCGTAAGCAAAATAAAGTATGACAGTCGAAACATAGAGGATACCGGAAGTATAGATAAAGAGATGATTCCTCGCTAAATGAAGTTTGCTAAAATCAGTTACAGGATTTCATTTAAGGAAGAATTTTCTTAGAAAGTACATCTGGGGCACAGCTGCCGGCCGGGATGGCCGCGTAGTTCTAGGCGCTACAGTCTGGAACCGCACGACCACTAGGATCGCAGGTTCGAATCCTGCCTCGGGCATAGATGTGTGTGATGTCCTTAGGTTGGTTCGGTTTAAGTAGTTCTAAGTTCTAGGTGACTGATGACCTCAGCAGTTAAGTCCCATAGTGCTCAGTGCCATTAGGGGCACAGCTTTGTATGGAAGTGAAACGTGGACTGAGGGATAATCGGAACAGAAGGGATAAGTTTGAAATGTATGTTAGAAAAGTATGCTGAAAACGAAGTGTACGGATAAGTGAGACTTTAGGTTTCTCCGCAGTATCGACGAAGATAAACACTGACAACAGGAAGGGATGTGATGGTAGGACATGTATGAAGACATTAGGGAATAACTACCCCACATTACTAGTTGGAGTTGTAAGGATAAAACTGTAAATAAGGAGAGAGAACCAATATATGCAACAAATAATTAAGGTCGTTGGGTGTAAGCACTAGTCTGAGGTGAAGGGGAGTAAGTCGTGGTAAGCAGCATGAAATCAA
The DNA here is from genome assembly GCF_023864345.2 of Schistocerca serialis cubense. NCBI lineage: Eukaryota > Metazoa > Arthropoda > Insecta > Orthoptera > Acrididae > Schistocerca > Schistocerca serialis. The sequence continues at coordinate 183,422,137 of NC_064641.1, forward strand.
CTGGAGGAAAAAGATTATTGATAAAATAATACAACTGACATGTTACTCAATGTGTATGTGGCACTATTTACAGCTCAGATGATAGTAAAATCACTAGTACACCATCCGCAAAATAGAAGTTTAACACCGGGAAATCAAAGGATATTAAAATGCTAGAAGAAACAAAAAAGTTTTACGAGGAACATTTGCTAAAGAAAACGATAGACGAAGCCACATCGCCTTTGAAGCACTAGAAGCGGAAGGGGTTTTTACTGAGGAACTGAATATGAATCCTGACAATATTTCTTCGCAAGGGCGGAAGGAAAACATATTGAAATTGTAATTATATTTTCGTAAGGCATAAACCATTACAGCAATCAGAAGTTTAAACAAATTCTGTTTACAATCAAATCACAAGAAGAATGAAGACAGAATATCAACATAACAACAAAACTCGCAGTACGTGAAGAAGTCGGCTCAGTCGGTCCTCGAAGTGTTGTGCGTAAAATGGAAGCAACAACTCGCTACAAAGACAGGAAGCTCATTATTAATCAAATACGTCGAGAAAACCTAAGATATCACATCACTATGAATAGCTATATTAACAAAATGTAATTTTTCCCGATGGCTCCTTAGTTATATGTAGACAATACTTCAAAAGAAGCCGAATCAAATATAAAGTACTGATCAAATATGATATTCAAGGCGAAGAAAAAATGCTGCACTTGGAGGTCGGCATAAGATTCCTCAACCCCAGCTTGAAGAGAAAAGTTTACCTATCAAAATCAATTGGGTGCATTTTGAAAACGCAGTATGAAATCGAGGAGCTGGCAACACTGTCACACCGCGCAGTGCAACGGAATGTACAGAGGAACGTGTATCAGGTCGCTCTACCATACCAGCCGTCGTAGCTCCCTGAATAGACTGTTGGGATATCATACCCACATCCACCACGGAGCTACATTTCGAATTCCTCGTCAGGTTCCTTTATTTTTTAGACGTCCAGTCGCTAGTTCTTCTCGTTTATAAGCAGGATATAATTTTGTACATGACGATACCCTATCAAATGACAGTGGCAGCCAATAAACTGTATTTGTGCGCAACCATAATTGATTCTGTCAAAATAAGTAGGGCGGCTTTCCGATAGAGAACACCTACGATGAATACGTCTACATGCTTCCGGTGCTGACTACATACGATAACCAAGCGGCTGCTGCTGTTCCTGCATATGCTGCACGATACCCTCAAAGGCGACATCTCAGTAAGAATGTTTTTCGTCACCAGAATCAACGCCTTCTGGAAACTGGTAAGCTTCGTCCACAAATAATGCACAGAGGTCGCTCAAGGACTAGATGTACTCCACAAACAGAGGACTCGAGACTTGAAACTATTCACCAGTCAGCTCGGCGATGTACCAGTGATACAGCAGGGGCGTTCCAGATAACTCAAAAATTGGCTTTTGAACTGCAGCACTATGAAGAACTGAATTCGTACCATTAGACGTTAATTCAAGACCAGTAGCGAGAAGCCTGCATCCGACGAGTAAGGTTCTGTGAATGGCTTTTGCACCAAATGGAAGATAACGAACATTTTATAAATAACGAGAGATGGACTGATGAATCTGTCTTCTCTCGTGCAGGTATTATCAAACTCCATAACAGCCATTATTGGAACACAACCCTCAGGTCACCCGTTAATGTGGCATTCAGGCGCGCTTTGGTGTAAAACCTGGGGGCTGCAATCGTGGCAGGAGAGAGTTTGGACCATTACCTACAGCTGAACTAACTGAATGCTCCCCTATATCGTACATTTCTTTGCAGTACTTTGCCCGACGCAGCAGAAAACGTTCCCGTTGGTGTTCGGCGACGTCTATAGTTTGAGCATGACGGTGCTCCGCACATTTTGGAAAGAATGTGCGTAACTACGCTAAAGTGCCAAAGAAACTGGTATAGGAATGCGTATTCAAGTGCAGAGATACGAAAACAGGCAGAATACGGCGCTGCGGTCAGAAACTCCTATATAAGACAACAAGTGCCCGGCGCCGTCTTTAGATCGATTACCGCTGCTACAATGACAGGTTAACAAGATTTAAGTGAGTTTCAACGTGGTGTTATAGTCGGCGCACGAGCGGTGGCACACAGCATTTCCGAGGTGGCGATGAGGTGGGGATCTTCCCATAAGACCAATTCACGAGTGTACCGTGGATATCAGGAATAGGGTCAAACATTAAATCTCCAACATCGTTGCTGCCCGGAAAACATCCTGCAAGAACGGGACCAACGACGACTGAAGAGAATCGTTCGAAGTAACAGAAGTGCAACTCTCTCACAAATATCTGCCGATTTCAATGCTGCCATCAAGTGTCAAAGTGCGAACCATTCAACGAAACGGCTTTCGGAGGCGAAGACCCACTCGTGTACCCTTGATGACCGCAGAAACCAAAGCTTTACGACTCTCGTGGGCCCGTCAACACTAACATTGGACTGTTGATGACTTGAAACATGTCGCCTGGTCGGGAGAGTCTCGTTCAAAATCTATTTAGTGGATGGAAGTGTACGGGTATGGAGACAACCTAATGAATCCATAGACCCTCCATGTCAGCAGGGGACGGTTCAGGCTGGTGGAGGCTCTGTAATGGTGTGTGGCGTGTGCGGATGGAGTGATATGGAATCCCTGATAGGTCTAGATACCACTCTGACAGGTGACACATGCATAAGCATCGTGTCTGATCACCTGCATCCATTCGTGTCCACTGTCCATTCCGACAGACTTGGGCAATTTCAGCCAGACAATGCGACACCCCACATGTGCAGAATTGCTACAGAATGGCTCCAGGAACACTCTCCTGAATTTAAACACTTCCTCTGGATACCAGATTCCCTAGACAAGAACATTATTGAGCGTATCTGGGATGCCTTGCAATGTGCTGATGAGAATAGATGTCCAGTCCCTCGTACTCTTACGGATTTATGGAAAGCTCTGCAGGATTCATTTTGTCAGTTCCCTCCATCACTACTTCAGATATTAGTCGAGTCCATGCCACGTCGTGCTGCGCCATTTCTGCGTGCTCGCTGGGGCCCTACACGATATTAGGCAGGTGTACCAGTTTCTTTGGCTCTTCAGTGTATTTAAAGGAAGCAATTCCAGGGAAATGAATTGTTCTTTCAGGTACAATGTTCTGCCCTCCAAGTTCCCTGTACCTTTGTCATTTAGATTTTTATTTGTGGGGACACTTGAACGAACAAGTTTATAGTACTGCATTCATGGGTGTACACGACCTAATATCTCGCGTGCATACTGCTTCAGCTGTGGTGGCTGCACGTGTGTTACGTAGTGTCCAGCAAAGAATGATACAACGAGCCGCGAAATGCTTGCAACCGGTAGTTGGTCGCTTTGAACGTCTCTAAAGACAACCTTGCTCATAGACATATGTACCGACTCTTTGAAGATCAGTCTGGACGTCAAATGTACCGAATGGAATTGTTGTGCATAGCATAGTGCGCAGTCTAGTGCAACCAAACTATTGTGTTTTTTTTGCATCTCATTGGATGGTTACGATGTTACTATATACACTGTTATTTCCTTTTGATTTTGTTTGTGCCACGGACGAAAGACAGTGGTCGGTTACGTCTGTAAGAAATCCATGTTACGTCTTACTGTTTCAATACATGCAACACTAACGGAAAGAAATACACAAGATACCACATTATGTAGGTGTAAATTAGGTACAGTTTGATGCTTTAACTGAAAAAACTACTTTGGCGCGAACACTACTCCAACATCGGCCAGTCTGCATATACGCTCCCTACGGCATTGCCTTGCCTCACCAAACTAAAGGAACAGCTCCGGCACAGCGCAGAGTTTATCTGTTCTTGCCCATGCTGCACGCAGCTTCAGCGTTGCCAGAGCATCGGTTTTAAATCGCACGTCTATTCAACCTATTGGTGGTACTAGGTTTTGCTAGATACATTTTTGTCATGTACTGAGATGAGGAATCACATGCCGACCACTCACATGCCGACCACCAAGTGAGACATTTTTTTTCCATCTGTATATCATTCTCAAAATCTATCGTAACTGGTTTTAAGGATGTGTCTAATGCTGACATCTATCTCTCTTGCCTGATGTTATAGGTTCTGCTTCAATTTCTCTAAGATTACACGATAAATAATTTGTTGGCATTCTTGTAATACCTTACTGTGTTTGAAAAATGAATGCCCTTGGTAAACTTATTTCAAGTAAATCAAATATCATCAAACATATTTTTTATATTTTAAAACAGTTCGCTTGATTGATCAATCTACACAGACGTTTTCGTTAGAACTCATGATTTTAAATTTTTGTCAACATGTGAACGACTTGCCTTAACCTATAAAATAAAAACTGTTATATTCTCCGAATGTCTATCAGGGCTGTTGCTACAGAAGTAAGAAATATATCAGATATCTGTCTATTTGGTAGAGATAAACAACCTAGAAAATCATAATTATTTGTTTAATGATTACTGGTGACTGTCTCGTGCAGTGACAGGACCACAAGAACCTTTCGTTTACAGCGCAATATATTACAAACAAAAATCCTGTGTGCTGCAACATCAGTATCTTCCATTGTAGAGAATGTATTCTATTCAGCTTGCAACGCAAGACTGTAGAGATAACAGAATGAACTACCTGTTCTTTAGTAAGTATCGTTCTCTTCATGCAGATGTTGACAACAATAATAGGCTACTTATATTTTTGTAATAAGTCCTTTCTACAGGCGGATCTGCTGTCTCTTAGATATTTGTCAGCAATAATATCAAACCTTTTCATTTGGCATATTGAAGCCAGTTTATTACATAGAACAATTGTACTGAACTGGGTACAATGTGCTCTGCATGAGTAATGTTCTCTGCCTGGCAGAGCATTCTAATCAAAACAAAGAAATATCCGGGAAGATGTGAATTCAAGAAACTAAAGCATAGAACTAATAACATGAGAAGAGACCGAAAATAAGATTAGTTACCAAAACATAATTATAAAGACAGGAAATAATAATCACACTCTACATATGAAGCTTACTGCCATATCTGAATCTTACACGCAAACTCAGTTTGTATAAACAACCAGTAAGAGACAGCACTTACGTGTAAAACAAATTCCCAATTTCACACTTGTATCTATGAAGAAACATGACAATAAAGTAGTGCATGAACTACAGCTGACATTTAAGCTGTACACAGACTGAATAATAAAAGTGACTGCTAAAGGAAAAACTATGAAGCTCTGTAGTCTTTCAACAAAGCAAAAGAATTAATTCTGGATTTATAGGTACTAGCAGGAACAAAGAGAAAGCCAGAATTCTGCATATTGACACAAAGTCTGGGAAATATAATTAAAGAAGTGCTATATATTGTATCCAGAACGAGCAACTAACAAAGGAAACAAATCACCATGAAACAGTTATAGTTCCATTCCTGGAATGAATATTGTAGAACACCCTATAAAGTAAAATCACACAGCTAAAATTTAGAAATAGATAAATACAGTAAATGATAAAAAATAAATAAAAAGTACTGCTGCAGTAGCCTCTTACTGATGTTACAACAAAAGTGGCGCCTCCAAAGGTAAATCTGTAAATCACATACACATAAACATTACTAATAGATGCTGTAACGGGTTGTAGACATTACGAAAGGAAAACAAACGTAAGGAGAATCACCAACACTGATTACTCTGGACTGTGACGTCCCACTCTCCAATTCAGGACATTTGAAAAATTGAAAAAATACGAGTGACTCCACAAGTATAAATGTTTAGGAAAGTATATGGTAGACAATGGATACTGATGATGGGTATAACGCCCACAAGAAACCATTTCGTAGAACAGAAGAATAGACAAGCTGTGGGATGTGTAGACGTAAGTCTTGGCAAACACTGTCGCTGAAAATCAGAAATTTCAGGCATATTAATGTGTCAAGTGTAATTTTTCAAACCCAATATGGAAGCTATACGCAGATCTAAAGAAATTTCAGGCCACTAATGACAGTTTTGGAAATAAAGAAACACACATGGTTTAGATACGTACCAAAGAGTGTCATTTTCACAATACACTGCACAAATTTAGAAAAAAACACGTAATTTCATTAATCAGTAAAGGTATATAACGTTAAATAATCTTTTTCGATAGTGTAAATAACGAAAAGCCGTGTTTTCAAGAAGTTGTAAAACGAGGCATTAAATAATGTAACTAATGTAAGTAATGTAACTGAGAGCAGATGTACATAATGAATTTATTACCTGCACAACGTTAATGCACATAGATGTTAGGGCCAGACCAAATACCAAGTAGACAATGGAAGCCATCATGTACATTGGGTGCTGAAATGAAACACAAACCATGATTAAAACACCTACCTCATTATTTTCAAGAGTTTCAGATGTATATCTCTGAGATACATGATGAAAATCAAGATTCCACATTGTAAACAGCTGCCCAATAATGACTGATAGTACTGCCTAACATTATTAAGGTATGACTGCATGGAGTGTGACACTGATTTTAAGTGTTAAACTTCATCATACATTTATGACTCTAAGCTGATATTATAACTAAACTATCAAAACAATATTATATATATAATACAAATGGAGACATTTAGAACAGCTCTAAAAGAACGTCTATAGCGACAAATAGCTGTCAGTAAAGTGTGTACGACTCTTTCTTCTAGAGGATGGAAATAGTATCATTTTGAACAAGAATTACTATTCCCATAGATTTTTACTTACAAAATAAGAAAGCTGGTAGTAAAAGAGTAGCATAAATTTGCATAAGCTACTGCAAGCTACTAAATTCAACTGATTCACAGCAATCGCTAAAACACATCGTATGTAACATGTTATTCAGTTTATTAACTACATGACCTACAACATTTCTGGTAATATACTTCTTCTTTTACAGTATCTTAAATCTGCTAGATTCTCATCAGTTACATAAAATTTTCTGATACATTACTGCAGTTTGCTCATAGAAGTCAGATGATGTTTGTTGTATACTAAAGTATGTAGTTTCATTTCATTTCCCTATACTCATCTACATAAAATATAATTTCATATTGATATTGCCTTTAGGCAAATACAGAAGAATTTTTTAGCTCTTTGAATTTAAATTGTAGATTTTTATTACCTAATCACAGTATTATTTGTTAGGTCACTGATTTAACAAAAATACTCAACTGTTCTTGTTTCTATTCTACTGTTACGAAGTCACCTACATGAATTTTTATGCATTGTTTCACTGTTAAACAACAGCTTCATTTAAATGACATTTAAGCAACAACACTGATGCTGGAATCACATACTATTCTTTTTGACAAAATTTTAGAATATATTATTTTGTAGTTGAATGAAAATATATAGATACAAGTAAATTGTACACACAATTCAAGATAAAATAATCACATTTTAAAAATACATCAGCAACATATTAAAACATTTACTGACAATGTCATGAAATGGGCCAATAAGCTGTCCAAAAACAGTTCACAAATTCTCAAAGATTTTCATTATATGAGTGCACAACGCCATTTATTCGTATTTAATCAATTACGGATTTTTATGAGTCAAGATAACAATATGAATCAAAAACAAATCAAAGCATGATATTTTACATCAGCAGAAAGCTGGAATTAACGTATAGAAAAATAAAAATAGATAAAATATGTTAATCGCAAATTTTCATGCAAGTAGATTTTATTACCAAAGAGTACGGAACTTGAGGTAAAACACAGAGCTAGTTTAGCATGTTATTGTGAGGCAGCAGCTGAAAGGTTTGTATTTTACTCTGCAGCTTCATGACAACTGCATTGTGCATTAGGTATTTAGTACCTATAGTGAAACACAGTGTGAGTAAAATGTAGTGCAACACTTGTGTATTGTGTCACTGTGCTGTCTGTACTGCTATGTGACAACGTATGACATATGTGCTATGGAATATAGCATGACTGAATCATAGAGCACCTCATCATCTACTTACGCTGTCAGACTTGAGTTACGAAAGTTGCATGAAAAACGAGGAAATATTCGTTAACATATTATAAAGAAGAGAAAAATAAAGGAAATAAATAAAGACAGTTGACAGGAACAGGAATACACAAAGAAAGAGATACAGATATAAATTTATATTTCAAGGTTAATAATTAAGAAATAAACAAGAAACTTTAAAACAATTGTACTGAAGTTTGGTATTTAGTGGTTGTGTGCCAAATGTATTTATGTCACCACAAGTTATGTGAATGAGTTAGCTGTTGGTTATTTATTAAAGGTCACTTTTGATCAAATTATTGATAAATTAACATGATTTGTACAGAATTACATTAGTTGAATAAAATGTATCTTTAGAGGTAGACTATGAAGTAAATTTATCAATGTACATGTTCACAGTATGAGGAATCCTCATACATTGATAACTGTTACATGAAATATATGACACACAATCTAAATAAGAAATTCAAGTTTTACTGTATATACCTCATACTGTGAATGTGCACATATCCAGTAAAGATTTTATCCAGAGATGTGCTGATGGGTGAATTTTTCAGGAGAGCATGTTTCTTCATAATAACACAGCTGAGAAATACTGCACCACATTTATTTAATGCTCACATTGAAGAGTTTGAGGCTTAATTACTGCCTACAGTAATTAAAAAAGTATGTATTGTATCTGTTACAAGAATTTGTCACACCACAGAAGAAATGAAGTAAGGAAACATGTATATCCAACTTACAATACTGCAACAGTGTTTTAGATTATATATTTTTAAATAAGAAACTCTTGCTGGTGTTCATGTACTAACACTGGGGGCTACACGCTGAAGGAAAATTCACAATGGAGCATCTGCCTAAAAAATTTGATAAAATTTAAAACCAGTATATTCATTGAAGCAAGCCTACACAAGAAAACTTTGCAATGCAACATATGCAAATGAAATTGCACTCTTTTGAAAGATCAATATCAAAGAGCAGCTGAACTGATGTAGGGATTGTGCACAGTTATAGCCAACGAAAAATGTGTAAGTCATTGTTATTTCTTATAGATATGTACTCATTAAAATGTGGTCCTAATCTTTTACTCTTTTTAAACAAAGAAGATGCAGTGATCTACAAATAGACAAATAACGAGTAAATTCTAATTTACTAACATTTGATTGATGAACTCATTACCAATAACTGCAAGAGACAGACAGACAAAAAAATGTACAAGCCTTACTATCGGTGTAATTTTATTGTATGTCATGTAAAGCTTGATATGATGACACAGTTTAGTCTGCAGCCTATGACGGGCTCTATAACAGATTTTCTGCACAACATGTGCGAAACAGTCGGTTCAAGGAGCGCTGGCGAGATTAAAATATAATGCCAGGTGTTTCAGAATGGTATATCGGATTTTAAGGTTTCGTAGCATTTATTATATTCAACTTAAATCTTAAGTAATACACCAAATGAAACAGCAACTCAAACAATTCTGTTTTATGCAAGTACATGACGACCAAGAGTGATTAAAGGACGTGTTGGACAAGTGGAATGGGCTTTCGTGTGTAGCGCCAACAAATCAGTGCAGAAGGCTGGTCGTGAATTAGCAGTTCCAATGACATCAGTGTGGACACTTGACAACTATTAAGTTTTCCTGGATCGTGTGGTCTTCAGTGATGATCTGACATTCCACCTAAGTAGAAACGTGAATACACATAAGGTGAGCATGTGAGGGATCAGAAAATCCCTAAGAGTTGGTGTAATTTAAACGACGCTCTCCTAAATTTAAAGTTTCACTGCTGTATCCAGGCGGAAGGTTTATGGGTCTTCCTTTTCTGGTGAAGCAACAGGAGCTCGTGTATATTATCTTGTTGCGTTACAACCACGGTTCTTTCCTCGATTCTAAGAACCTGAACCACACTACTTTTATCTGGCAGCAAGATGGTGGGCCACAACACTGGCGTTATTTTGTTCGCGACTGGTTAAACTACGTTGGAGCCGATCGCTGGATTGACCGCTAGGGGCCAGATGACAGAGCTTGTTACGCGTGGTCTCCATGTTCACCCGATATTACGCTATGTGATTTTTGCCTTTGCAGATTTATAAAGGACTATGTGCCTCCGGTCCCAGCTTGTCTACCAGATTTCAGAGACAGGACTGAAGCAGTTGTTGCAACAATTAATCCAGTCACACTGATCAAGGCTTGGGAAGAAGTCATCTATCGACTCGATGAGTGCCATTTGACGAATAGTGCTCAATCACATTGACCACTTGTAAGGAAAATTGTTTGAGTTGCTCTCTCATTTTATAACTGTAAGTGGAATGTAACAAATGCTACAAAGCCCTAAAATCCTGATATTCATGTTGAAAATATGCACAAATTAACGAGACGTAGTCATACGAGTTCGTCAGAAGTGAAATAATTTTACCATTGTGTGTCTGAGATAATAAAGTCAATGTCTTCATTTATCATCAGAATATATATATAGTAATCTGCCATACACGCCAGCAAGAAGGTGCCGCAAGAACAATCCTCAACTTCTAATCAATGAATAGATATAGTTCAGTAAGTGTCCACTTTAACGTAATGCCAAAATAGCTGACGAAAAATGTGTCTGCTTGGCCAGTCGCCAGCCGCGGTGGTCGTGCGGTTCTAGGGCGCTCCAGTCCGGAGCCGCGCTGCTGCTACGGTCGCAGGTTCGAATCCTGTCTCGGGCATGGATGTATGTGATGTCCTTAGGTTAGTTAGGTTTAATTAGTTCTAAGTTCTAGGGGACTGATGACCACAGCAGTTGAGTCCCATAGTGCTCAAAGCCATTTAGCCAGTCCATCTTTGTTACGTTGTGTAGCATTGTAAACAGATTTTCTATTAATTTATTTTAGTGTTCTGTGATTGTGAATGTTTATTTTGTATAGATGGCTATAAATTCTTTGCTTTGTTTATTATTGTACTAGTATGCATAAGGCCGGCCGGAGTGGCCGTGCGGTTCTAGGCGCTGCAGTCTGGAACCGAGCGACCGCTACGGTCGCAGGCTCGAATCCTGCCTCGGGCATGGATGTGTGTGATGTCCTTAGGTTAGTTAGGTTTAATTAGTTCTAAGTTCTAGGCGATTGATGACCTCAGAATTTAAGCCGCATAGTGCTCAGAGCCAGCCTAGTATGCATAAGAACCTCTTCGCCAGTACACTAGACAGTGGGCTAATGGCGCGAGACCTTCGCCTCAATACAAACAAGCTGGTATTGAAATAATGACAGAAAAGTAAGTTTTTGTCGGCTTCACTTTATATTTAGATTTCATAACTAAAATAAACAGAGTGTACAAATTTGTAGAGTTATTAGAGGAAATAAAAAAGAAACATTTTTGTTGTTTGACACAAAAGTACAGCTGCAGCCATTCCACGCTAGGGTGTGGTGAAGGGGTTCACGCTTAACATCCCTTAGATCAACGTTTGCAGTTTTATTGACTGCTTCGTTTACAAGACGTTGTCACTGGAACCCTATTTGCAATACAGTTACTTCTTACTGCTAAGAAGTGCAAGCTTACGTTGCCGTTAGCAGTGTCCATCTCTCTGCACCTACAGTTACATTAGTATTATTTAAGTTATGTTTTGTTCACATGAAAGTTTCTACAGGTTTCTGATAGTTGATTACACGCTAATCGAATTATCTGAAACGACTCATTTACGGGGAGGTACAATGGAACATTCGAACAGCAAGGCATCAGTCTACAGAACGATTTTCAGGGAGGAGGTTACTAAATCATGTCATATTTCAAAGACTTTTTGCACGTTTTTCTGAAACATGATCGATACGGGGAACTGGTAGACCCTGCAGCCATCGAACTGTTCGTATGAAGAAGCGGCGTTGCAGCGAATTCAGGACAACTGTGGCAGCAGCGCACTATGCATAGCCAGTGAAACTAAGAATCTCCAATGCCAGTGTTCGGAACGTCCTGCCTTGCATCCATTCAAGTTTCAGAATGCACTATACCCAGACTGAAGACGGTCTCCAGTACGTGGAATTCTGCCAATGGTATCTACACCACATTGTAAACATTCTTGAGTTGCATACGTGTGTTTTGGTTGCTGAAGGGATGCCCTCACAACAGAAGGAAAATTCAGCAGCCACAATAGCCATGTCTTGAAAAATTCTAAGGCACGTCGTGTGTTCCACAACTAACAGGAGTGTACCATAAATGTGCGAGCTAGTATTGTTCACAGCAATTTGACTGGACCATATCTTCCAGCTAACATGCTCGGTGGAGGAAATTACGGTATCTTTCTCCCTGAAGTACTACCGCAAGTGTTGCAGAATGTTCCGCTGGCAGTCAGGCAACGATTATCGTTCCAACACGATAGGGTCCCACCAAACATTGCCCTTGATGACAGAGAACTTTAAGAGAAAAGTTTTCCCAATTGTTGGGTTGGGAGGTTGGACCACTGCTTTCACCACCATGCTCTCGCGGCCTCGTTCCTTTGTGTTTCTTTTTGTGCGGGAACGGTGGTGGGAAATGAAGCATCTGGTGTATGGGACGCAAACAGACTGTCCAAAAGAGCAAATAGCCCAGTTAGCTTTCAACCGTTATTTGCCTGGAGCGAGTCGGACAATTATTAGCACGCAGATACCTGTTGTGCATTAATGTAAACGGGCGAAATTTTGAACAACATCTGTAAAACCGTGGTCTTTGATTCATAATCAAAACGTCTTCGGTCCCGGGTTCGATCCCCGCCACTGCCTAAATTTTGATAAATAGCATTGGCGGCCGAAGACTTCCGGCATAAGAAGTCAGCCTCATTCTGCCAACGGCCTTGTCAAAGAGGGCGGAGGAGTGGATAGAGGTTCAGGCACTCTCTTGTCCTAGGGGTGGGAAATTGCCCCTAAAGGCGGAAGAATCAGCAATGATCAACGACATGAGGATACAGAAGGCAATGGAAACCATTGCATTAAAGACACGTAACGTGTATCCACAGGACATGTGGCCTGTATTTGAAAAAGTCTCATGATGATCTCTCCATTGGCAAAAGATTCCGGAATAGTCCCCCATTCGGATCCCCGGGAGGGGACTGAAAAGGGGGAGGTTACCATGAGAAAAAGATTGAATAATCAACGAATGGATAACGTTCTACGAGTCTGGGCGTGGAATGTCAGAAGCTTGAACGTGGTAGGGAAACTAGAAAATCTGAAAAGGGAAATGCAAAGGCTCAATCTAGATGTAGTAGGGGTCAGTGAAGTGAAGTGAAAGGAAGACAAGAATTTCTGGTCAGATGAGTATCGGGTAATGTCAACAGCAGCAGAAAGTGGTATAACAGGTGTAGGATTCGTTATGAATAGGAAGGTAGGGCAGAGGGTGTGTTACAGTGAACAGTTCAGTGACCGGGTTGTTCTAATCAGAATCGACAGCAGACCAACACCGACAACGATAGTTCAGGTCGCAAGCTGAAGATGAACAGATAGATAAAGTGTATGAGGATATTGAAAGGGTAATGCAGTATGTAAAGGGGGACGAAAATCTAATAGTCATGGGCGACTGGAATGCAGTTGTAGGGGAAGGAGTAGAAGAAAAGGTTACAGAAGAATATGGGCTTGGGACAAGGAATGAAAGAGGAGAAAGACTAATTGAGTTCTGTAACAAGTTTCAGCTAGTAATAGCGAATACCCTGTTCAAGAATAACAAGAGGAAGAGGTATACTTGGAAAAGGCCGGGACATACGGGAAGATTTCAATTAGATTACATCATGGTCAGTCAGAGATTCCGAAATCAGATACTGGATTGTAAGGCGTACCCAGGAGCAGATATAGACTCAGATCGCAATATAGTAGTGATGAAGAGTAGGCTGAAGTTCAAGACATTAGTCAGGAAGAATCAATACGCAAAGAAGTGGGATACGGAAGTACTAAGGAATGACGAGATACGTTTGAAGTTCTCTAACGCTATAGATACAGCAATAATTAATAGCGCAGTAGACAGTACAGTTGAAGAGGAATGGACATCTGTAAAAAGGGCCATCACAGAAGTTGGGAAGGAAAACATAGGTACAAAGAAGGTAGCTGCGAAGAAACCATGGGTAACAGAAGAAATACTTCAGTTGATTGATAAAAGGAGGAAGTACAAACATGTTCCGGGAAAATCAGGAATACAGAAATACAAGTCGCTGAGGAATGAAATAACTAGGAAGTGTGGCTGCAGGAAAAAGGTGAAGACATCGAAAAAGATATGATTGTCGGAAGGGCAGACTCAGCATACAGGAAAGTCAAAACAACCTTTGGTGACGTTAAAAGTACCGGTGGTAACATTAAGAGTGCAACGGGAATTCCACTGTTAAATGCAGAGGAGAGAGCAGATAGGTGGAAAGAAAACATCGAAAGCCTCTATGAGGGTGAAGATTTGTCTGATGTGACAGAAGAAGAAACAGGAGTCGATTTAGAAGAGATAGGGGATCCAGTATTAGATTCGGAATTTAAAAGAGCTTTGGAGGACTTACGGTCAAATAAGGCAGAAGGGGTAGATAACATTCCATCAGCATTTCTAAAATCATTGGGGGAAGTGGCAACAAAACGACTATTCACGTTGGTGTGTAGAATATATGAGTCTGGCGATATACCGTCTGACTTTCGGAAAAGCATCATCCACACAATTCCGAAGATGACAAGAGCTGACAAGTGCGAGAATTATCGCATAATCAGCTTAACAGCTCATGCATCGAAGCTGCTTACAAGAATAATATACAGAAGAATGGAAAAGAAAATTGAGAATGCGCTAGGTGACGATCAGTTTGGCTTTAGGAAAAGTAAACGGACGAGAGAGGCAATTCTGACGTTACGGCTAATAATGGAAGCAAGGCTAAAGAAAAATCAAGACACTTTCATAGGATTTGTCGACCTGGAAAAAGCGTTCGACAATATAAAATGGTGCAAGCTGTTCGAAATTCTGAAAAAGTAGGGGTAAGCTATAGGGAGAGACGGGTCATATACAATATGTACAACAACCAAGAGGGAATAATAAGAGTGGACGATCAAGAACGAAGTGCTCGTATTAAGAAGGGTGTAAGACAAAGCTGTAGCCTTTCGCCCCTACTCTTCAATCTGTACATCGAGAAAGCAATGATGGAAATAAAAGAAAGGTTCAGGGGTGGAATTAAAATACATGGTGAAAGGATATCAATGATACGATTCGCTGATGACATTGCTATCCTGAGTGAAAGTGAAGAAGAATTAAATGATCTGCTGAACGGAATGAACAGTCTAATGAGTACACAGTATGGTTTGAGAGTAAATCGGAGAAAGACGAAGGTAATGAGAAGTAGTAGAAATGAGAACAGCGAGAAACTTAACATCACGATTGATGGTCACGAAGTCAATGAAGTTAAGGAATTCTGCTGCCTAGGCAGTAAAATAACCAATGACGGACGGAGGAAGGAGGACATCAAAAGCAGACTCGCTATGGCAAAAAAGGCATTTCTGGCCAAGAGAAGTCTACTAATATCAAATACCGGCCTTAATTTGAGGAAGAAATTTCTGAGGATGTACGTCTGGAGTACAGCATTGTATGGTAGTGAAACATGGACTGTGGGAAAACCCTAACAGAAGAGAGTCCAAGCATTTGAGATGTGGTGCTATAGACGAATGTTGAAAATTAGGTGGACTGATAAGGTAAGGAATGAGGAGGTTCTACGCAGACTCGGAGAGGAAAGGAATATGTGGGAAACACTGATAAGGAGAAGGGACAGGATGATAGGACATCTGCTGAGACATGAGGGAATGACTTCCATGGTACTAGAGGGAGCTGTAGAGGGCAAAAACTGTAGAGGAAGACTGAGATTGGAATACGTCAAGAAAATAATTGAGGACGTAGGTTGCAAGTGCTACTCTGGGATGAAGAGGTTAGCACAGGAAAGGAATTCGTGGCGGGCAGCATCAAACCAGTCATTAGACTGATGACAAAAAAAAAATCTGTAAAACACTAGAAGACAGACTGAACACCATCTCTGAACATCAAAACCTTCTTGGACTCCCAGCGGGGAAATGGTGGACCTGTGACACTTTTGTCACATTAAACAAGTGTTTAGTTTCTTCGCCTCTAAAGACTCCAAGTATTTCTACACTTAGTTTTCTTACCTACTCTATTAACAGTGATATAACATTTCAGAATTTCCCCACTGATATTGAAGGAGAAACGAGCAGAAGTAACTGCTCGCAATTTGTACTTATTATTGATCAATGCAGTGATACTGAGTACAACATTCTTGGGAGCTCTATTGCACTCCATTGTGTTGTTAAAAACTCGGAGGCTACGAAGAGCAGGTTATTTCATCAATTGTCAAAGCGTGCTTTGTATGTACGAATATTATCAACATAGATGCAAACATTGTGAGATTAATTGTAATTTGTTTTAACGGAGAAATCCATTCTGTACCAAATGCCCTTTCTCCGCTACGCGCACGCCATTCCTAAGCGAACCACCGACGAGCATGACACTCTTCTTTGTATTTTCACTATATCCCTTGTTACTCCTTCCTGTAAGGGGCACACACTGATGAGCGATGTTCACGTGCGTGTCAAACGAGGATTTACTAATTTTTGTCTCTTGAGGATGAACTACATTTTGTTAGTATTCTTACAATACATATCTCTTTTGGCTTTGCTTTACTAACAGCCAGTTTTATTCTGCTCTTGCAATTTAGGTCACCCCAAACGCATACTAGATATTTCCTGTTTGTAACTATTATCGGAAACAGATCATTAGGCGTGTAATCGGACAGTAATGTATCTTTCCGTTTGTTTATAGGTGGTAAATCTCAAGAATCATCGGTCCTCCCAAGGTCTTCCTGTATTTCGCAACATTTCTATAGTTTCCCGAACTGCCGATATACAGTAGCATCACCCACGGACCCTATTACGAAACTTATAATTGGGGATATCCTGCCTTAGCTGCCTCACCCTGCATAATAAACAGTGACAATCCCTTGGGCTACTCTGGAAGTTACTTTTAGTCTAAATTTGGCTATTTAGATACAGAAAATATAACACTATATTTTACCTTACGCACTAAAAAAATTTTCCACAGAGTGGAACGTAGTGAAGTAGAATACACTCCAGGAAGGAATTTATTAACGGGACGGAAATCAGTGGATGTGATGTACGTAAATGCAAACAAATAATTAAAATTTCAAATAACTGGATAATTATACAACAGAAAGAACTTCACGTATTGAGCGAGTCAAAAACTCGTTCGTCCACCTCTGGCCGTTATGCAAATAGTTATTCGGCTTGGCATAGAGTTGTTAGCTGTCCTCCTGATGGATACCGCCCAAATTCTGACCAATTTGAGTGTCAGATCGTTAAAATCCTGAGACTGTTGGAGGGTCCTGCCTGTTATGCTCTAAAGTCTTCAACTGGAGAGAGATGAAGCGAGCTTCAAGGCCAAGGAAGCGTTGAACATCACGAAGACAAGCAGCAGAAACTCTCTTCATGCCCTTGTGGGCATTATTTTGCTGAAATATGAGCCCAGGATGGCTTGCCATGAGTGGCAACAAAGCGGGCTATAGAGTATCGTTGACGTACCCACTGTGTTGTAAAGGTGCCGCGGATGACAACCAAAAGCATCCTGATACACTATGTGATCAAAACTATCCAGCCACCGGGCAGAAAATGACTTACAAGTCGCGGCGCTATCTATCAAAAATGGCTCTGAGCACTATGGGACTTAACATCTGTGGTCATCAGTCCCCCAGAACTTAGAACTACTTAAACCTAACTAACCTAAGGACATCACACACACCCATGCCCGAGGCAGGATTCGAACCTGCGACCGTAGCGGTCACGCGGTTCCAGACTGAAGCGCCTAGACCCGCAAGGCCACACCGGCCGGCCGCTATCTATCGCTAATGCTGGAATTCACTATGGTGTTGGCTCTTGATGGCGGCTTCCACTCTCGCAGGCATACGTTCAATCAGGTGCTGGAAGGTTTCTTGGGGAATGGCAGCCCATTCTTCACGGAGTGCTGCACTGACGACAGGTATCGATGTCGGTCGGTGAGGCCTGTCACGAAGTCGGCGTTCCAAAACATCGCAAAGCTGTTCTATAGGATTCAGGTCGAGGACACTGTGCATGCCACTGCATTACAGGGATGTTACTGTCGTGTAACCACTCCGCCACAGGTCGTGTATTATGAACATGTGCTTGATCGTGTTGAAAGATGCAATCGGCATACCCGAACTGCTTTTCAACAAGTGGTTAAAACATCAATATAGGTCTGTGCTGTGATAGTGCCACGCAAAACAACAAGGGCTGCAAGCCCCCTCCATGAAAAACGCAACCACACCATAACACCACCGCCGCAGAATTTTACTGTTGGGACTACACACACCGAGAGGTGACGTTCACCGGTCATTCGCCATACCCACAGCCTGCCATCGTATCGCCACATTGTGTACCGTGATTCTTCACTCCACGCAACTTTTTTCCGCCGTTCCATCGTCCAATGTTTACGCTCCTTACACAAAGCGAGGCGTCGTTTGGCTTTTACCGGCGTGATTTTTGGCTTATGAGCAGCCGCTCGGCCATGAAATTCACGTTTTCTCACTTTTCGGCTAACCGTCATAGTACTTGCAGTGGATCCTGATGCAGTTTGGAATTCCTGTGTTGGTCTGGATAGATGTCTGCTATTACACATTGCGACCCTCTTCAACTGTCGGCGTTTTCTGTCAGTCAACAGGCGAGTTCGGCCTGTACACTTTTGTGATGTACGTTTTCCTTCATATTTCCACTTCACTATCACATCGGACACAGTGGGCCTAGGGATGTTTAGGAGTGTAAAAATCTCGCGTACAGACGTGTGACACAAGTGACACCCAATCACCTGACCACGTTCGAAGTCCGTGAGTTCCGTGGAGCGCCCCGTTCTGCTCTCACACGTTGTCTAATGACTACTGAGGTCGCTGATATGGAATACATGGCAGTAGATGGCAGCAGAATGCACCTAATATGAAAAACGTATGTTTTTGGGGTTGTCCGGATACATTTGATCACATAGTATATGAAAAGGACCCCCCCAGACTTCACTCCTGGTTATCGGATCGTATGGAAGGCTACAGTCAGGTTGGTATCCACCATGGTCTGGGGTGTTTCCAGACACGTCTTAGTGCTGGATTCTCATTCACTAGAGTATAGTTGTCTTGAGTGACCACCCATCTTCGAATTGAGCCCTGATGACCAGCGAGGACGTGTCTGAAGACACTCCAGACAGAGTTGCGATGCGAAACGTATTGTCGCCCACCATAAGGCCTGGCAACCTGGGTTGATGGTCTCGCGTGCCATTTCTTTTCATATAAGCACCCCTTTAGTTGACATGCGCACCCTTACAGCACAACGACACCTCTATGATATTCTACGTCCCATTTTGCTGTCTTTCAGCGCAAGCCATCTTGGGCTTATTTTTCAACAAGATAATGCCCGCCGGCACATGGCGAGAGTGTGCTTGCCAAACCTTACCTTGGCCAGCAAGGTCGCCGGACCCTCCCCAAGTGAAAACGTTTGGAGCATTATGGGTAGCCGCCTCCAACCATCTCAGGTTTTTGATAATGTAACGCGCCAATTGGACAGAATCTGGCACATTATCCCTCGGAAGGACATCCAACAGTTCTATCAATCAGTGCCAAGCCGAATACTTGCTTGCGTAAGGATCAGAGGTGGACCAACGAGTTATTGTCTTGCTAAGTTTTTCAACGTCTCTCTTTTCAATAAATCATCCAACTTTTCTGAAATTTTAATCTTTTGTTTGTCTGTACAAGTACATAATATCTAACGATATCCCTCGCTTCAGCATAATACCGCCGTGGTGCTTCGTTTCCTTTGTCTGAGAGTGTATGTTAATAAAAACCGCAGTAGCTATATTTAAGATACGTTTATTACTACACAACTGCTTTCGTTATTAATCAACGATTTCAGATGACTGACAACGGTATTGTCCAGCCCAGCATGTCGAGAACTACAGTGAAATTTTTCACTCAGTAAGAATATCCAAAAAGAAATGCCTGTCAGTTTTAGATACTAAGGCACACTGGAGGTATTTTTTTCTTTTTTTAAATGTTAGGGTTACTCATTTTTTTCCGCATGCAGACCCGCTTAACAACGGCTTGTACAGCCCTTCTTGCTTAGCACGCATGTCGGTGAATAAGAAGCCGTGACAAGAGTAAGTAGTGCCGCGTACCTGTAAGTCCGACGTGGACACACGTGAATTTTAGGCACTTAAACCGTACCAAAAAGTCTGAAATTATTAATTTTTTGAACAACATTCAGTTCATATGTAATTGTTGCAAAGAGTCTAGCAGAGGAAATTAAATCAAGGCAGTGTATAATGGTACATTATTTTCATCAGTTAGGACAGTAATTTGCAGACATTAAATATTTTATAACAGTCAATGTAGCAGTCCTTTTAACAATGTATGTTTTGTTGACAATGAAACAATTCCTTGTAGTCGTCATTAAAATTCGAAGTGTCTATTGGATGACGAAAATAAACACTTTCGTTACACTAGACACGCCTGACAAAAGAAAATTAATTCATTAAGGCACTACTAGGAATTACTAGCTTTATTTACGCAGAACTGCAATGCTGTTAGAAATTCTCGTAGCTGATGTTCTGCATTTTGTGCTGCATGCCAGGCATATAATGAAGCAAAATGACAATGCAGTAATGACTGATTTTTAACGATACTCAGCCGCTGAGAAATCTGAAATGACAAAGAACTTTCGGAAATTATACTGTCCGACAATTTTCTGAAAAATGCTTTACACTGTTGAGAAAACTTTTTATCGACAAGCTCAATCATAATATTTGTAAGTGTGATCTGAATTATATCACATCTTTTCGTCGTACTCTTAAAGACAGAGGTATCGTTATGACTAGGACAGGAGTCCAACAGAAGCAATGAATTATTCACTGCGTTTCGGATGTAACTTTGAAAATTTGTATCCCATTTTTCAGACTTTTCTACGCTGATTACAAAACTTTTCCACTAATTTTGCTTGATGCTCCTGCAGACAGAGGTAAAGCTGCGGAACAATAATGCACTGATACTTATCAATCGACTGTGCAAGCAACTTTGTCTTTTTTCCCTGTAAATGACACAGTTCGGTCCCACGAAACATGACTGATTGACTTTAGACGCATCTTCTAGAGGATAGCAAGAATCTTCGTCTTCACGTCAGCTACAAATTTCCCTGTAGTATACCTATTAATGATATCTCCTCCACTCGTTTATGTGATATAAAGTTCTTAATTTGGGACTTCCTTTCCCTTATGATGTCTTGAATCTGTTTAACCAGGTCGAAGATGCCTGGAAATCAGTAACGTTCATCTCACTTGCAGTTCAGAGCGCCCAGTGTAGCAGGTCGCCTTCGTTATTGCTGCACTGAGTCTCAGGTACAGTTCTAAATCTTACGAATAATTACTCTCTCACATCTTGGCGAATTTCAGTTTGGCGTATATTTCGCGTTTGGTGTAAATTTTTCTGCCATTTATATAATTCATGTTCAAATTTTACAAAACGAAAGTGTATTTTGGAACCGCTTAAGTTTTAGTGTTTTTTCCCTCCTTCGTTTAACCAAAATATTTACAGTGTTCTCTTTCTCACTGAAAGCCGTAACTATACATGATTTCTTTGGGCTTGTAACGTACTCTGTTTTTGTTCTCGACTTAAGGCAGCACAAAATCATCTTTACAACCACAGTTCACAGAATTGCTTGAGTTATTCCCTGTTTGATATAATTTTTCCACATTTTCTTACCATCTGCGATATCATTGGAATGAATGCCCAGGAAATTAATTAATAAATAACACATATGTAGGTCTTCAGGAGAAGTAGGTCGTTTAGATTGCTTACCATGTTCTTCATATTTAATCTTTTCAGGGCCGAAAACATTAATTAGCTTCCACATTGCTGTGAAACTCTGGAACCTTTTATCTCCATCTTTAACACATAGCGAAGCTGCGAGGGAAACTGATAACTATTATGGATATTAAATGAGTTACAAATTCGAGCGAATAGTAAATGTTAACAACTATGTTAGAGAAACTACCAATGGAACCTGAAATTCGCTTCACAAATTACGATAGCTTTGAGCCGTGTTATCTGTTTATCGATGTTCCGTCAACCGAGGATATGTCCCCAGCGTGTTGCGTGTGAGCTTTCTGTCAGGGCTATGGCAGGAATCTGCATTTCTCCAGCCGCCTGGCGAGATAAGAATTTGATAAATTTCAATTTTTTTAAAAAAAAATATTTGCGGTGTGTCTTAACAGCTAAAATTCTGGCGTTGCCTTTCTTTCGGTATATTCTTCTTGTATAAAAGATTTCAGGGGAGATTTCTACATGTCGGATTCGACAGTTCCCATCTAAGTCCCTCAGCATGTTATTGTGTTCCATGCATATACTAACGGTAGTGCTCGTGGCAAGAGGACAAATCGAAGTGTTCCATAAGATGTGGCTGTTATTTATTTTGGAGTAGTGACATTCATGCTGCTTTGTGAGATTTTGGTACGAAATCTGTTGACGAACTTTGAGTTATGTATAGATATTCATCAATGGTAAAAATGATTGTGGCGTATCTGAAATGCATCTGTGGTGGTTTGTATTGACATTTACATTACTTCCTGTATCACACGCAGAAACCGAACAAGGATTTACAATTTTTTATTGCGTCAGTTTCAAGACACGTAGAATTATTTAACTGTTAGTACAAGATGAAGAAGAATATTGGTGTACTATCTTCATTGGTATGTGATTCTGATTTCGTAAAAATACAGTTGTATAATACATAACACATATACTACTCGTTGTGTGTAGAGTCAAAATATTAAATTAAATAAGCCAGGGGCATCACCTACCTGAGGAACGAAGTCGCCGAATCCGATTGTCGACATCGATATGAAGACGAAATAGAAGGACTCGAAAAATCCCCAGTCTTCCCACACGAAGTAGATTGCGGCACCGACAAAGATGTAGGCGAGCAGTATGAAGATGGCGATCGAGATGGGCAGGTTGAACTCGTCGTCGACCTCGAAGGCGGAGGGCGCCGGGGTGCCGGGTTCGAGCCCGTCTAGGGGCAGCACCGTCTGTCCGGGCGGGGCCATGGCTCCTGGAGGCGCCCCGGGCGGAGCGGGGGCAGCTACGGGGGCGGCGTCGGACTGCGGTCTGTTGAGCGGCACGCTCGCCTCCGCGTCCTCCAGGGCCGTGGGGTCGGTCCCCGGCGGCACCTGGCTGGGCCGTCTGAACGTCGCGAAGTCGTACACCAGCTGCACGCCCTTCCACACCTCCTGCACCACAATCGGAGTCCAGTCGAAACGCATACAATACCCAACATCAATACATTTCTTCAGCAGATAACTTTCTGTAACTATATTCGCAAAATTCTCCAAGGTATACAAATATCAATGAGAAATTAATAAACCGATGGGATTAAATTGGGAAGCAAACGAGTGCGTTGCAAAGCTCAGACATCGTTATGTCCTGGAACACATTAAAAAAAGGTTCTACATCACGTACGGGAATATACGACATAGTTACTGAAACAGAAGCTCCTCATGAGTCTGAAACCATGATTTAGCTGCAACAGGGTCCACGGATTTGTATGTTTCCATTTTATTCTTCTTTTGCAGACTGCGTCGTTTCGGCTGCGTATCCTTTCTCAAGTAAATGTATACATATTATAAGAAACGCAATTACAATACAAATTACAAAGCTACCATAATTTATAGTCACCAAAAGAAAACCAGACTAAAAGCAGCATTAAAAGAACGCTTACGACATTTATCCCATTAATTACACATGTTCTGGGTTAGGATTATTTTCACGGGCAGTCAGTGGCTGGCCTGATATATAATAAAGTGAAACACTATGAAAGTACAAGTAAAAATAGTCAACAGGCAATAGTTGAAAACGTTGTATAATATAATGTTTAGCCCCTTACGACCTTGAAAGTTGTACGCATGATATTCAGTACGATCAGTAGCACACAACTAGGATATTCACTGTTGTCAGAGCTCCCTGAACTATGTGCAGAGACACCTCGTGGCAAACAAGTTAAAAATAAACTTCTGCGAACAGGTACGCTCATCTGTGGTCTGTGACCACTAATAGATAAACATAAATATTACATGGGAAAGGAGGAACAATTACTTCTCTTTATATTCAGTGTACAGGGACTGTAACCGACGCTATTGAAATATACGCTATGTGATCACATGTATCAGAACACCTGGCTGAAAATGACTTACAAGTTCGCGGCGCCCTCCGTCGGTAATGCTGGAATTCAATATGGTTTTGCCCCACCCTTAGCCATGATGACAGAGTCCGCTCTCGCAAGCATACGTTCAACCAGGTGCTGGAAGGTTTCTTGGGGAATGGCAGCCCATTCTTCACGGATTGCTGCACTGACGAGAGGTATCGATGTCGGTCGGAGAGGCCTGACACGAATTCGGCGTTCCAAAACATTCCAAAGCTGTTCTGTAAGATTCAGGTCAGGATTCTGTGCTGGCAAGTCCATTACAGGGATGTTAGTGTCGTGTAACCACAGTGCATTATGAACAGGTGTTCGATCGTGTTGAAAGAAGCAATCGTCATCACCGAATTGCTCTTCAACAATGGGAAGCAAGAAGGTGCTTAAAACATCAATGTAGGCCTGTGCTGTGATAGTGCCACGTAAAACATCAAGGGGTGCAAGCCCCCTCCATGAAAAACACGACCACACCATAACACCACCGCCAACAAATTTTACCGTTCGCATTACAAACGCTGACAGATGACGTTCACCGTGCATTCGTCATACACCCTGCCATCGGATCGCCACATTGTCTATCGTGATTCGTCACTCCACACAACGTTTTTCCACTGTTCAATCATCCAATGTTTACGCTCATTTCACCAAGCGAGGTGTCGTTTGGCGTTTACCGGCGTGATGTTTGGCTTATGAGTAGCCGCTTGGCCATGAAATCTACGTTTTCTCACCTCCCCGCTAACTGTCATAGTGCTTGCTGTAGATCCTGATGCAGGGTGGAATTCCTGCGTGTTGGTATGGATAGATGTCTGCCTTTTACACATTACGAACCTCTTCAACTGTCGGCGGTCTGTGTCAGTCAACAGACGAGGTCGACCTGTACGCTTTTGTCCCTTCACGTTTCCACTTCACTATCACATCGGAAGCAGTGGACCTAGGGATGCTGAGGACTGTGGAAATCTTGTGTACAGGCGTATGACATAAGTGACACCCAATTTCCTGACCACGTTCGTAGTCCGTGAGTTCCGCGGAGCATCCCATTTTGCTCTCGCATGATGTCTAATGACTACTGAGATCTCTGAAATGGGGTACCTGGCAGTAGGTGGCTGCACAATGCACCTAATATGAACAATGTTTTTGGTGGTGTCGGATACTTTTGATCACATAGTGTAAGTTGTTCAGTAATAGCATCGTAAAGCTGATATAAGCAATTTGCTACATAAGAATGCGATAATCTACAAATTTTCGTCTTTGGTCTTAAAAACAGAACAATTGAGAACATTACGATAGTATGATAAACCTTGATATCTGATGGCGGATTTCAAGTACGACTGATTTTCAGGAAAATCTTAGGACCAAAATGCGATAAAGTAATTTGAGTGAAAAATAAATGCCAGATACCAACAGGAAACGGCGAATGTACTATTATGAACAACAACAGGATTACAAAGAATAATCTAATCGCAGCGTTGTCTATGAAAAAACACAAGTGTCTAACAGAAGTTCATAAAAACCTGATAGAAACTGACATTGGCATGTTGTTGTTGTGGTCTTCAGTCCTGAGACTGGTTTGATGCAGCTCTCCATGCTACTCTATCCTGCGCAAGCTTCTTCATCTCCCAGTACCTACTGCAACCTACATCCTTCTGAATCTGCTTAGTGTATTGATCTCTTGGTCTCCCTCTACGATTTTTACCCTCCACGCTGCCCTCCAATGCTAAATTTGTGATCCCTTGATGCCTCAAAACATGTCCTACCAACCGATCCCTTCTTCTAGTCAAGTTGTGCCACAAACATTCGCATAGAAATCATTTAAAACAAAAAATATTTTGATCTCTAATTCAGAAAATGACGTTTGGTGAGCAGGTTATCCGAAAAATGTCAGGATGAACGGAAGAACGTGGAAAGAAATTCAGTGTACGAATGAAGAGCTCCTTGTAGTAAAGCAAGGCAAAATGTTCTGAATATGTTCAACGTTCCCCGTCGGTGCAGGCGACGAAAATAAAAGGAATTGAAGAGCGAAAGACAAGTACTGAAATTAAAAAGGGTGTAAGGTGCGGATATAGTCTTTCTTCAGTGCTGTTCAACCTGTGAAGGTGATGAAGAATATTACAGGACCTATATATCCAAGAAGGAACGAAGAAATTAAAAGAAAAGTTGGAATTAAGACTCAAAGTGAAAAGTTATCGAAGATAATATTTGATAATGAAGATGAATAAGAATACGTGTTGAATCGAGCGCATAGTCAAGTGTGTATGTAATATGTGTTCAGAGAAAATGCAATGAACGGTGAAAAAACGCGTCAATGAACGGTGAAAAATCGCGGAGTCCCAGAAGTGAGACTAGCCATAAATTTATCGAAATTGGGGACCATGTCGACGGAGGAAGTTTGGTCCCTGGAAACAAAACAGTCCATGATGGACCAAGCAAGGAGCATACGAGAAGAAGAGGCAAAGAGGCAATTTGTCAATAGAGGTTAACACGGACATTAATTTGTGAAACAAATTTTTCAGAGTAAACATTTGCAGCATAGCGTTGAATGCAAGTGATCATGTACTGTGGGAGAACCGAAATGAGGAGAATCACAGCGTTTGTGATGTTATGCTATACAAGGACGTTGAAAATTGAGTGCGCTGTAAGATAAGAAATGAGGTCCTACGCAGAATCGGTGAGGAGAGGAATAAGTGGAAACACTAACTAGAAGAAGGGACAGGACGATTGGACACATGTTAAAACATTGAAGGATTAACTTCCATGATACATGAAAAAACAGCAGAGAGCAAAATCTATACCTGAAAACAGAGTTTGCAGTGTCTGTACATAACAAATAGTTTGGGTCGTTGAGTGTAACAGCTATTCTGAAATGGAGATTGGCAGAGGAGAGAAACTAGTGGCTGGCCGCATCAAACCATCTATCAGCAGATATGTGAAAAAAGTCCTAAGGCAACGGGAACATAATCATCGTGTAAAACATAATTAGAACTGAGTGTGTTAAGCACCACTTGTCAAAAACGTGTGATACATTTACCCCATGCCTCACGACTATGCTGTTTCATTATTAAGTGCTATTAATCAAAGAAAACACAAATCATTACACTGGAATACTATAAATACTGACAACCACGTGAAACTGTTTACATTTTCATGTAGTATTACAGATCTTGAAGGCACTGTGAAAGATTCTACCAGTATTGGCATACTCAGAAAGCGACAGGGAAACTTCCAGTAACAAACAAGAGGAAGTTGTGTATGCAGTTGTATTTTCTGGTTCTTTTTCAGACGCAAAGTCATCACTAAACCACCTTTCAAATTACTGGCATGACTTTGAAGACTTTGATTACTCTTCTCACAGGGAGCCGTTGACCATATAGCCTTGTTGCGATATGAGCAGTTTTTGACAAATTTTGAGATACAGGAAGCTTGTTGGGTTCGTATAATTCTTTAAAGCAGTAGCTAAATTCCTCTTGCAACATACATAGGCGTTTTTTATTCACCGATGTAAACCATTAACCGTCCTTCCATGAACAAGTATTGGAGTATCTCTCAAATATTAAATTGAGCATAGCTCAGAAGGTACTTTCATGCACTGTCGATGTAGAGGCATTACTGTTGATTTGAATCACAGTACCTCATACTTTTGAGTGTTGTCCTCAAACTCAATGCTTTAAAATAATTAAGCTCTTCTTCTGCCCAATCCATGGCTTCACGAGAACTGTGTTCATCTCCACCAGTGTTTTCCTGTGATCAATTCTCTCTGACGGGCGCTCGCTGTTATCTTGGGAACCGACCATGCGAAAACGCTGCTATTCGGTGGGAAACATACCCTCGTTGCTTTGAATAGTTTAAAATTAATTGACAGTCACTATGTTGAATATTCTTTCCTACACATTTTAGAGTACTTTTTGTATGATAACCTTTTTGCTTCCGTAACAAGTACTAATTCATCGCTTTCATTTTTAAATTATTTTCTCTTCCCGCCGTGTTTTCTATGCACTCAAAATTTGACTTGGCTCCTGCACTTTAACCTGAACTCACTCTTCCGCTCCACATTCATTGCTGTACTAGGAATTGTTTTGATTGTTGTTATCGTTGCAACCCTCGCTCCGAGAAGAACTCTGATGCAGCTCTCCACGCTACTTTATTCCGTAAGCGTCTTTATCTCTGAATAATTGCTGCAATCTACCTGTATTTAAACCAGCTTACTGTATTCCGCACAGCCGGCCGAAGTGGCCGTGCGGTTAAAGGCGCTGCAGTCTGGAACCGCGAGACCGCTACGGTCGCAGGTTCGAATCCTGCCTCGGGCATGGATGTTTGTGATGTCCTTAGGTTAGTTAGGTTTAACTAGTTCTAAGTTCTAGGGGACTAATGACCTCAGCAGTTGAGTCCCATAGTGCTCAGAGCCATTTGAACCATTTTTTGTATTCCGCACACTTCCCTCACTTGCCAAATAGCCTATATTGTGATGCCTCATGACTTGTCCTATAAATTGGCTTTTCTTGTAGTGAATATCTGCACACATAATCATCAGCATTCTTCTGTACCAATATATTTCGAAAGGTTCTCTTCTCTTATTGTCTGTGCTCTTTATCGTTCACGTTTCCTTACATACGAGACTACACGTCAGAGCAATGCCTTCAGTAAGGAAAAGAGTAGTAGATGTGTGTGGCTGGCTGGCACGCGGGAAATCGGGCAGGTTTGCGCAGTCTTCTTGCGATGATGAGAGACGCCTCGGCCGACGACTCACCGTGCTTTTGTCACTGCCAGCCCTCCGTAGACGTTCTGCAAGCGCCTATGAATATCTGCGGTGCTCTTATTTTCCGCAAAATGAAACTCAATGACAGCTATCTGCTTGGAACGCAATTCTGTTAAAGATGCCATTCTGAAGGTTACACATAGCGCCGTCACCCATCGGAACTTCAAGGAATTATAGGCGTTGAAGAGTGAAAATCCCACAATGTCCCACATCAAATTATGCATTTTGCAAACAAAACTCTCCGAGAGAAAAATTTGTTGCAGCGCCCCTCGTATCTTCGTTTTCACAAAATCTAAAGAGTTTTTTTTTTTTCTAAGAAGTACATATATCAAATACATATATCATGTCTTTTGACGATATATTAGTACAAGTAATCTTCCAATCTCTATACACAGCGGTACGTAGCGAGTAGCAAAGACAAACTATACTTGTCTACCTTGGTCCTTTCGACTATTTAGTATCAAAAATATCATATTTTAGCGTTTCACAGGGAAATCAAGAAAAATATTTCTCATGGTCTGCTTTTTAATTCCGAAAAAAGTTGCTAAATTTCGTTTTTTAACACTCCCTTCCCTCTTCGATTGCTATTCCATATGTGTCAGTTCTCGTTTCGTGGTCTCATTTCTCCCTTTGTTATCCAGTCTCTCCTTCCTCACTTTCTTCTTTCTGTAGAAAGCACAAAACCGTGTTAACACTTATAAGCTAGTGGATGGCATTTGCTTCCCTACACACGTTATTACAATTTCCGAGCAGCTCCGCACGGTGGATGTGCGTCACGGGCAGCGTACCTGGACAGGGGCAGTCCTGCGCACGCGCTTGCAGCTGCCGGTGTAGTAGAGGCGGCGCACGAAGGCCCACAGGAACTTGATGGCGCGCGTGAACAGCTTGCCGAAGTCCGCCAACAGGATCAGGAAGAGCGGGATGCCGAAGATGGCGTACACGATCGTGATTGCGCGTCCCGTCGTCGTCTTGGGCGAGATGTGTCCGTAGCCTGCACATATGACGTTCCCAGTTCGTTAATACATCACCATGATGCGGAGCTAACAGTGACTCTTATGTAGCCTAACATCATAAGTACTATTCACTTAATCAGCAATATATAGTTGGAAACAATATAAGTATATGATTTTCATAAAAATTAAAGCAGTTGCTGTACGCTTTTGTATGCAGTTACGGCAAAATCCTTTCCAGGGTGACATCCGATTTGAAAACACAGAGCTGCTCACAGTGAATCTTTCGGAATGAAATTCTTCTGATTGTGTGACTGCATCACGTGCTGTAAAAGTACGATGCCAACGTTACGAATACTATAGCAGGCACCGTGCAACAGGGTGATTAACACTGTCTGATATAGCAGCAGCAGCAGCAGTAGTACTAGTAGGTTTCATTATACCGATCCTTTCCTTGTTAACAATTGGAGTCGTATGCGCTTTATAGAGAAGTACTTTGAATCCTTTCAGGCTAATCGGGTCGTCGTGCACGTATTGAACGAGTGCCATCTTACGTATAATGGCCGGGCGAGTCGCGTGGTATGGTGGTATAACAAGTCCTTTCGGTCCATGCAGGTTCGTAAGAAACAATTATATTTATTTGGCGATACAAATATTGGCACGTCAACACTTATAGAAAAGGTGTTGTCTAAGAAGCAACACGTGTATTTTGTTCCGAATTCGGATTTGGTGGCTATGATAGTCGCATTCATAAAGCTATTGTTTTTGAAGAGTTTGAATGGTCTAGGTGGCGTCAATATGCGTCTGTATTGAAACGTATTGTCGACGGTCGTCCAGTTACTGTTAATGTGAAGAATAACCTGCTATGGTTATTACGCATCGTGGCTTGGTTATATTTGTATCGAACGAATTTAGTATAGGTGACGAAGCACTTATTTCCAGATTGGAAGTTATTCATGCTGATTCTCACATTTTGCATTGTCGTTTAATGAAGGATGAAGTGGACCCGCCGGACGCGTCGGATGTGGAGACCTCGCAAGAGGTTGTCAACATATCGTCGGATGAGGATGTACCAGATGTTTCGTGCTGCACGCCCACGGCGGTGGATATGCCGACGGACGAATCTAACTAGGCCCATCTTTGGTCGCATATGTAGGTGGCGTATTGAGTTTATCCAAACCGACGGTGTACGGTTTGGGTATGGTAAAATGTCCGCTGACTTGATTACGATGCCAACGTTACGAATGCTACAGCAGGCACCGTTCAACAGGGTGATTAACACTGCCTGAAATAGCAGAGAAACATTGATAGTTTCGTAAAATAAGATGCTGTCCACACTAGTCGGCCAATAAAACCTACTACGAGGATCACTGCACAAGTAAAGAAAGTTTTATCTCACGTGCTACGAAATTTTTCTCCAGCTCCATCACCATGTCAGAGTTCCTTTTAGATCACCTTAATAAAAATGGCTCTGAGCACTATGGGACTTAACATCTTAGGTCATCAGTCCCCTAGAACTTAGAACTACTTAAACCTAACTAACCTAAGGACATCACACACATCCATGCCCGAGGCAGGATTCGAATCTGCAACCGTAGCAGTCCCGCGGTTCCGGACTGCAGTGCCTAGAACCGCACGGCCACCGCGGCCGGCTCACCCTCATAGATCCTAGCGTCGGTATGACTAGCAGCAAGCAGGGATGGTCCTTCACTGTTAACATTTGCAGTTTTAAGATGTGTGGGAAAATTAACTATCACGTGAAGTGTGGAGTTCATAGTATAATACGGTTACTGGTTCATAGTACAATAAGGTTTCTTAATGCAAGAAAACTTTCGCCATATCAAAATTTACAAACAGGTAACTGAAGTTTATGGAACGTATTGAATGAAACTGCAGTTCGAACATTGTGCATCACGTTTAATGTTGGCCGAATAAATATTCATGATGAAGGATGGTCAGTTCGACCTTCAGTTGAGGAAAAATTCAACATGACAGGCGTTTCACTAATCGTGGACTGAGGTTGCGCTTTGCTGAAACTGCACAACCATTTATTTATCAAAATTTTGGTGCTATAGAAAAGTGTGTGCCAGGCGGTTTCCTCAGCTTTTGTCATATGAACTCAAAAACGTAATGAATGGGAGCTGCACTGACTTTTGTCACTCTGTACGACAAGGATGGTGAGGAGTTTCTGAACTAGATGGTTATTGGTGACGAGATCTGGGTTTCGCACGAAAGTCCTGTTAATGGAACGGCATAAGTAACGCTCTCCTAACAAAATCAAAAGCAGCCAAACAAATTCTGAGCACCAAACAGATTGTGATCACAGGTTTCTGAGTTCGAAGTGTTGTCCAGTTCATTGAATTTATGCCTACAGAAGAGATCAAAAGTGAAGCGACTTACTGTCAAATCTTTCAGCTACCATACCACGCCGTTCAAAACAAATTGCGTATATTGTTGTCCTGCGGCGTGTTGCTTCTTCACGATAAAGTTCACCAGTATTCTGGTGCGATGACGAAGGATTTACTTCGGCAGTTAAAACAGGATGTTTTCGAACATTCACCTTATAGTCTCGACTTAGACCGAGCGATTACCATTTTTTTTTCAATAAACGATGGACAGGACAGCACTACAGAAATGACAATGAACTGAAAACGGATATTAATGACTGACTCAACAACTTGGCGGCAGCTAAGTATGCAGTAGGCATAGGAAATCTTGTGGGGCGCTGGGCGCACAAAAAAAAAAAAAAAAAAAAAAAAGACACTGTAAGACCACCGTAAGCTTTACAAACATTCTTCACACAATGAATAAAAAATCTAACATGACATTCGTTTTTCCCGAAGGCATCAATGATAGACTGATGTAATTGACGGTTGTGGTGACACATGAAAGGCTGTTTTGTTCACGCTCCCTTCCAAGAGATGACGTAGCCTGTGGTCTTATACTAATTACTTTATACGTGGTTTCAAACGGTGATATTAAGCTCTGGAACCCATATACGTAAATTCGATTTACGTACAGCTGATTGGGAAACATTGGGAAGTAGTATTTGAGTTGGAGACCCTGTTCAAAAGGTAGTTATATTTAAAAAATATTCTCATTTATTCATCGGTCTCAGTTGCATATTTTGAATTTCATGACATGCTTCGATCTCTCTGCATCATCTTCGTATCCAAAACAAAGTAAAGCTAAATATCTCTTGCCTAATATTTTACAATTAGTAGAAAATAATTGTACTTAAATGTAGAATTTACGTAAGAAACACCCCGTCTTCTTGTGTCAGGACCTCACGTCAGAGTACTATGGTTTACAGTTACGATCAGTGTTTTAAATTTATATCTGGTGGAGATAGCGGAGGGAGGGGGGGGAGGGAGAGAAAGGGGGTTAAGAGAGGATGGGGAAAATGTAGCGAGGGTGTTTCAGAGAGGGGAAAGAAAGCAGCTCTCCTTTCACGTGCTTGTCTCAGGACTACACTATCTCGACGTGGCTGTCTCGGAACTATATACTTTAAGTTTCTTGTGTTACGTCATCAGACTGTGTTCATGCTACCTTACTCGATTATACGGTGGGTTATCCATAATTTCTTGGGTCTACCCATTGGTGTACCACGTTTCTTTCGATTTGTGAAGTGCATTATTTTACGTTCCTAAAGATTTCAAAGAAGTGCTTAACCTTTTCACCACTTTTAAGTCTTAAAAAGATCTGACTAATATTCTTTCTGCATCATTTTAGCATTTTTCAGACGGTACAACCACAACATCAGCGAAATGTCTGACGCTACTATTAATATTATCTGCAAGTCCTTTAGTAGCAAGGGTTCCAACACACTTCGTTTAGCCACGCCTCAAGTTACTTCTGCATCTGTCCATTAAACTCCACCGAAGCTACACCCTTCCCACCCAGAACTCTCCCATCAAGTCATAAATGTTGTTTGACATCACATTTAATCATACTTTCATTAATAAATGCTGGACAGGTAGAGGGTTAAATATTTTTCAAAAGTCACGAGATACTGCATCTTGTCGAAGAGCTTGATAGATGATTTTCACAAGGTAATGTAAGTAAAGAGGGAGTTGAGTTTCGCATGATCAATGTCTTCGGAATTCATGCTTATAGGCTTAGAGGTGGTGCTTCTTTTCTAGATACTTCATCATATTTGAGCTGAAATATGTCCCAAGATCCTACAATAACTGGACGTCAAAAATAATTTCTGCTACCCTTGCTATAGACAGGCATGACCTCTGCTTTCCTCCAACCATCAGCAATGGATACTTGACCAATAGGCGTCCCATAAAATTTCGACACTGAAATTTAATCACGAATGCTGTGAGGAACTTTTATTGTGAATACGTGTGGTTCATGCGCTACATTATTCTCTCGTTGTAGAAATATATCGGCATTTAATATCGTCAAGGTAAGTAAGTAGGGAAGCCAGGGAGTACCGGGGCAGACTGAAGATGTACATATTTTCGTGTGTAGGATGTGCTGCCAACGATTGGCTGTAAGTAGAACTACTTCAGACAGTTACTGCTCAAACTTGGGAGCCATGTTTGTTTGGTTTTCGTAAGCGTTGGATCGTAAAGTTTTCTTTGTGCTAATTTTTGCTCCTGCCTTGTAACGTCTGGCGAATTGGAAGCAAGAAAAGTTGTACCTACTTATTTACAATACGACTATTGTTAGTAGATGCTTAAAATATGTAGAATAATCTTTAGTTTCACGCAGTTAAATGTTTGTTTTCGTATCTCTGTTTAGTGGCCTTACCTCCATAACCTAAACCATGTACCGAGCGAGGTGGCGCAGTGGTTAGCACACTGGACTCGCATTCGGGAGGACGACGGTTCAATCCCGTCTCCGGCCATCGTGATTTAGGTTTTGCTGTTATTTCCCTAAATCGTTTCAGGCAAATGCCGGGATGGTTCCTTTGAAAGGGCACGGTCGATTTCCTTCCCAATCCTTCCCTAACCCGAGCTTGCGCTCCGTCTCCAATGACCTCGTTGTCGACGGGACGTTAAACACTAACCACCACCACCACCTAAACCATGTACCTGAGGCGGAATGGGAAGTATATAAGAGAAAAACAAATAGGCAGTCATGGTCTACTGACCCATGAACAATGCTATGGAGGCAGTTAATTCTGGCTATTGTGGGTATTTGAAGACTTCAAACCAATTTGAAGTTCCCCAGACTACTCTGGAAAGATACGTTAAAAAAAGAAGGGAAAACCCTGACTACAAAATTGATAAAATGGCTGGAAAGTTTAAAAACTTATTTACAGAAGAACAGGAACTTGAGCTCGTTAAGTACTTAAAAAGTATGGAGGCTAGGTTATTCATCTTAACAATCAAAGACTTGCGTAACTTAAGTTATCAGCTGGCTGTAAGAAATGGCATTGTTCATAGATTTAAAAATGAAATTGCAGGTGAAGACTGGACGAACGGATTCCTTAAAAGACATCCTACTTGATCTGTCCGCAAACCCGAAGCAACATCTGGTGCAAGAGCGATGGGTTTCAATAAAGTAGCTGTCGACAGGTTTCTTTCGTTACTAACAAATGTAATTGATAAACACAAACTAATGGCTACTCAAATATGTACCTATATATTTATTTTACAGGCGTTTCGGTTAACCCTAAAAACCAATCACAGATAATTGCTTGCAAGGGGAAACGTCAAACATCTGCAGAAAGGGGCAAAACTGTAACCTGCCTCATTTGTATGTCAGCAAGCGGAGCTTACATGCCTCCAATGCTTATTTTTCCACGAAAGAAGAAGCAGAATGAATTTGAGTTAGGACTGCCACCAGGAGGTTGGTCTGAGGTCCATAGCACCAGATAGATGACCACAGAGTCATTCTTTGTATGGTTTAGAAAATTTGTGGAATTTTCTAAGGCATCAAAAGACTTCCCAGTTCTTCTTATATTAGATGGCCACTCAACACATACCAGGAACAGTGACGTTATAGACTTCACAAGAGAGAGTGGCGTTTCGTTGCTGTGTTTACCACCATATTGCTCTCACAGACTTCAGCCGCTTGATGTTTCTTTTATGAGGCCATTAAGTCTTCAGTATAGTGATGAGCTTCGAAAATGGCTACGATACAACCCAGGGAAAGTCGCAACTCTCTTTCAAATTTCAACGCTTTTTGGTTCAGCTTTTATCAAAATTGCAACAATAAAAAGATTTCGAAGCTACTGGAATATGGCCCACGGACCCACACATATTCACCGATGCAGATTTCCTCCCGGCAGACACAACTGACATCGGACTTGAGAGGCCGTCAGATAAATAGGTTATTATATCTGGAGCTGAACAATTGGAATTGCCTTCACCTAGTACACCAGCTGAAAAAGACGATGCCAACAAGTTGTATGATCAAGCTGGCGAGGTTTCAGCGAACTGCCGTCTAAGAATGACAAAGTTATTGAGGCTAATTGTTCTAGTCCTGGGTACTCTTGGGTGACAACTGACAACACGGCCTTCTCATTTCATATTTCACCAGAAATTCTGATGCCCTGGCCAAAAGTTAACGAAAGCACGAAAAGGGCGAAACGGAAGAGGGGGAAGACCATTGTTTTAACTTATTCGCCGTACAAAGACAGTTAGAAGCCATTATTGAGGAAAAAGAGGAAAAAAACTTTGCCAAAGAAGAAAGATCAATTAGAAGCTATTTCCGAAACAGAATAAAATTAAGAATTCAAAAAGAAAAGGAAAGGGCCTGAAGATAAATGGAAAAAAGAAGGAGAGAGCATCCAATACTAATGAGAGTGATTACGAGGAAAGTTCTGACTGTGAATGTTTATATTGTGGTGAGTTTTATTCAAAGTCAGTTGAAGGTTCCATGTGCAAAAAAATGGGCACAATATTCTTGTGCAGGAATATATAGTGAAGATGGGTCTCTCCTCGTGTGTGAATTTTGTAAATAGCCTTAAGAAAAGGATACAACACATGAAAACCGTAGTTTGACATTAACATTCACTATAAACTGAATAAATACCGAGCAAGCCAATATTTTCTGCATTTCCGATAATTTTATACGGTTTTATAATCACTTGTACTTATCGTGCACGGGGAAGACTGGGGCAAATGATATACCTTTCTGTTTTTGAGTGAAAACAATATTCTTCTTTTATTTTATGGCAATGTTCTTGTATTTTTGTGATTAATACATCATAATGCGTTCATATAAAAATTGACAACTCTCTTATTTTACACTTTCGTACTTTTAATCAATGTTTTCAACTTTGTACCCCTTTCTACCTCTGGTTCCCCTACATTCATAGAAACTGACTGAATTTTCTCATGTTTCTTAAGCCAACATAGCTTAAACGTTCCTTTATTTAAAACAACGGGTTTCGACAGACTCTCATGTCATCTTCAGCTCGTATTTTTGTTACGAAACGTGTTCATTTTAAGTTGGACCTCACGCTAAGCCGTCATGTGGATAAAAAACAGCATATTACGAAAGATTTGTCTGACTTAAAAACAGATTGTCATTTCGAATGCATATATTTATTAAACTTTAAAACATACGAATAGGAGACTTTACACACATATTTACGAACCTCTGAAGTTCAGATTACAAATGTTCAATATATCCTCCATCACTGACATGAACAATATCACATCGATACTTAAATTCGTCCCATACTCGGGGAAGCATGTCCTTTGTCACTGATGTTATGGCAGTACGAATCCTGTTCTTCAGCTCTTTTAGGTTATTTGGGAGTGGTGGTACATAAACGTTGTCTTTAATGAAACTCCACAGGAAGTAGTCAGAGGGTGTCAAATCCGGTGACCATGGAGCCCAGCGGAGACATCTTAAGTCGCCAGCTCCTTGACGACCAATCCAAGGGTTCGGTACAGTTTTATTCAGATATTCAGGAACTTGGCGACTAGTCTTGTTGAAAAATTATTGCAGCATCGGAAACAACTAGTTTTGTGACGTAGTGAAATACTGCTGACCGTTACCCGTGACGGAGAAGAATGGTCCGTAAACAGATGATCGGTATATCGCACTAAACACATTGACTTTGGTCGAATCTCGTACATGTTCAGTGGTTGAATGTGGCTTCTGTAGACCCCAAATTCGAACACTGTGTTCCTTTACCTGACCACTAACGTGGAAAGTCGCTTCATCATTGAACACGATGCGTTGTGCGAAAGTGTTATCATTGTCAATAGCACTAAGAATCTCGTTACAAAATGCCACTTGCTTGCGTTTGTCATCAGGCCGCAGATCCTGTAACAGATGTAACTTGTACGGCATCATAACCAACCGACGTCTCAAAACACGCCAAATTGTTGTTTTAGGTACTTGTAACTCTCGACTGGCACGACGAGTTGAATTTGAAGGAATACGTTGGAAAGCAGTTTGAATTCATGCAACATTTTCTTCAGATCCAGGTCCATGGTCCAGGAACACTGGGGCGCCCAGGTCTCTTTCCTTTACATACACATACTGGTTACCATTTGCGAATGTTCCACCCATTCGGAGGATCAATTTGATACCTCAACCTAAAACGTCTTTTCCCTGTAATCACTCGAGAACATAAAATGATTTCTGCTACAAAGTAACCATATTAAATATATGACAGTTGCCAAGCAAAACAGAAAGCAACTGACACCTAGCGGCTGTTAATATAAACTAGACTATGTATTCGTTTCTCGAACAGCCGAACTGAGATCAACGATCGATAGTTTGGACAAATTAATACTTTGTAATACGTATATTCTTTTGAAACACCCTATTTTTAAAAACATAAAACACCTTGTGCATATTACCACGTCCATGTACAAAAAAGGCCCGTGTAAATATAAAAGAAATGCAGTGAAACTACAGAAACGAAGAACTGAAATGGATTTACCATCTTTTTACAATGAAAAATATGGTGAAAAATATGTTTATAGAAGACATTAAAGTGACAGCCGCAACATCACTTCACAGCTGTGCACGTTTAAGGATATTCGGAGTCATCTGGAAGTTCGAATATCGATGTCGCCAACTTTATAGTTGATGTCGTCCTTGTGTGTGGTTTTGTTTCATAGACCTTGCTCTTCAAGTGTCCCCACAGGAAAAATATCACATGTTGTGATGTCCGGCGAAAGTGGTGGCTATAAATGTTTGCTGACAGTTCGTTCCTCAGTGAAGATACACTCCTGGAAATTGAAATAAGAACACCGTGAATTCATTGTCCCAGGAAGGGGAAACTTTATTGACACATTCCTGGGGTCAGATACATCACATGATCACACTGACAGAACCACAGGCACATAGACACAGGCAACAGAGCATGCACAATGTCGGCACTAGTACAGTGTATATCCACCTTTCGCAGCAATGCAGGCTGCTATTCTCCCATGGAGACGATCGTAGAGATGCTGGATGTACTCCTGTCGAACGGCTTGCCATGCCATTTCCACCTGGCGCCTCAGTTGGACCAGCGTTCGTGCTGGACGTGCAGACCGCGTGAGACGACGCTTCATCCAGTCCCAAACATGCTCAATGGGGGACAGATCCGGAGATCTTGCTGGCCAGGGTAGTTGACTTACACCTTCTAGAGCACGTTGGGTGGCACAGGATACATGCGGACGTGCATTGTCCTGTTGGAACAGCAAGTTCCCTTGCCGGTATAGGAATGGTAGAACGATGGGTTCGATGACGGTTTGGATGTACCGTGCACTATTCAGTGTCCCCTCGACGATCACCAGTGGTGTACGGCCAGTGTAGGAGATCGCTCCCAACACCATGATGCCGGGTGTTGGCCCTGTGTGCCTCGGTCGTATGCAGTCCTGATTGTGGCGCTCACCTGCACGGCGCCAAACACGCATACGACCATCATTGGCACCAAGGCAGAAGCGACTCTCACCGCTGAAGACGACACGTCTCCATTCGTCCCTCCATTCACGCCTGTCGCGACACCACTGGAGGCGGGCTGCACGATGTTGGGGCGTGAGCGGAGGACGGCCTAACGGTGTGCGGGACCGTAGCCCAGCTTCATGGAGACGGTTGCGAATGGTCCTCGCCGATACCCCAGGAGCAACAGTGTCCCTAATTTGCTGGGAAGTGGCGGTGCGGTCCCCTACGGCACTGCGTAGGATCCTACGGTCTTGGCGTGCATCCGTGCGTCGCTGCGGTCCGGTCCCAGGTCGACGGGCACGTGCACCTTCCGCCGACCACTGGCGACAACATCGATGTACTGTGGAGACCTCACGCCCCACGTGTTGAGCAATTCGGCGGTACGTCCACCCGGCCTCCCGCATGCCCACTATACGCCCTCGCTCAAAGTCCGTCAACTGCACATGCGGTTCACGTCCACGCTGTCGCGGCATGCTACCAGTGTTAAAGACTGCGATGGACCTTCGTATGCCACGGCAAACTGGCTGACACTGACGGCGGCGGTGCACAAATGCTGCGCAGCTAGCGCCATTCGACGGCCAACACCGCGGTTCCTGGTGTGTCCGCTGTGCCGTGCGTGTGATCATTGCTTGTACAGCCCTCTCGCAGTGTCCGGAGCAAGTATGGTGGGTCTGACACACCGGTGTAAATGTGTTCTTTTTTCCATTTCCAGGAGTGTATAAAGGACTCGTTCCTGGGATACCTTAGACTTGCGAGCTGTTGCCCCATCTTGCTGGAAAACGCGGTATTGTCTTTCATTTTCAGCAATTTGAGCTCCGAATGTATCATAAACTTCCATATATGCAACTACGTTGAAGGTAGCGTTAAGGAATGTCGATCCAAGTATACGCGTTCCTATTACACCGCACAAAACCTCGATTTTTTAGGGTTCTCCGTTGCTCGGCACCTCGTATTCTGAGAATTGACGTGACTGGGAAGATGAAACATGCTTCGTCATTCATGATGTAATGGAAAGGGTCTAACAAACTATCGCTGATATTACTCAAATGTAAAACTTTTCAATATCCGCTGGAAACTTCTGCTACTGACGTGCATCTTATGGGCCATAGCACACCCGTTTACATAAGCTGGACATATTCTAAACATTTAAAATCCACCAGTTGGATTTTCAACGTTTAGAATATGTCCAGCTTATGTAAACAGATGTACTCCTGAGTACTATGTTTTGTGACATAATAGTCATCCGTGAGCATTTTGTACGAATATTCCATGGTCATTTGCACAAGGTGCTTTATATTTTCAAATACTTTAGTTGGGACAAAATTCTGTAATGTGCCGTTTCTTGCCCACGTGATAACTAGGCGTGAGATCTTACTTAAAATGAACGTGTTTTATAACAGAAAGATTTTTTAAGACTTGAAGATAACAGCAGAGTCTGTCGAAACCGGTTGTTTTAAACAAAGAAATATTTATGCGATCTTCGCTTTGGAAAGGTTTAAGCATTCATAAAAACATTTCTGATTTTGATTTGTAAACTAAAGTTAGTGATTTACATAAAAAAATGGGTAACACCCAAAGTAATCCATGACAGAGAATCTTCTGCGTTTTAATAGTGTATTATGAACTATGTGTAACGTAATATACATTTGAACAGCAGCAATCGTTTGTGTGTGTGTGTGTGTGTGTGTGTGTGTGTGTGTGTGTGTGTACTTGTGTCTGTGTGTATGTGTCTGTCAAGCTTAATAATGGCATTTAACACAGCCTCAGTGGCTGTGTGAAGTTGAATTAATAATTAAAGAATTTTAAAAAAACGACTAGTTGTTGTCGTAATGGAAAGCACACAATCGAAGAGCGGGCTGTTCTTAATTGAAGAACACTCTTAGGAACAATACATGCGAGGATATGATATTGTACTTCCACGTCTTCGAGAGACTGGAAAGTATTTCGTGTGAGATCAGTCGGAATGTGGATGACGGAAAATGTTCATAGTAAGCATACTTTAGATGAAATTAGTAAAAGACAGCCCCGATCGCACAGTCATACGACTGATTTCGGTCACTAGTAGTAGGCCATCCTCAGATAATGCACCATCCGGCTAACGATGGTGACTCATGGAACAGATGTGCTGATCCCAGATCGCAAGCAGCAGTTTTGTGACTGCACATGCCTGCACTCAGATCTGCTACATATCACCGCGTATCCTTCTCTACAGATCAAGCACACCTCCGACGCTGCTTTCTGTGTTGAGATGTCGACGTCCAACACCTATTCGTCTGCTCTTTCACCGTCATCCAACTATTTTCCGTATATTCCCAACACAGTAGCACGCGGACGGCCTACCAACTTCGCCGTTTCCGAGATGCTCATTCCCGGGGTAGGGTCATAAGAAGCCACCCTTCGTCAAAGTCGCTTACGTCAGTGCATTTCTCCATTTACGGCCTGTGTCGGCGCTAGAGTGATTCTCCGCCTATACACCTTCCTCACTCCGTCACACGTTCCCAGTGCTGCAAGACGGCTTCAGTCTCGTAGCTGACAGAGTTCGTACGTTTTGGCTCGGCAGTGTACACGTGTGGCTGGGTCCATTTTATTTGAATTCCATCGACTTTGTTACTCGATATGCAAGTCGTGGCATTTCTATACTTTCTAGTTAAGTGTGTTTCCAGTTCGGAACAGTTTAAAGCATGGTACGCAAGTTAAAGACCAGCTAGATAGAGAGTTGTCGAGAGTTAATGTTTCACTCGGCAGCGGACTGCCCTCTCAGTTTAAAACAGTGTGTCGGAATGGGACTAGAACTCTTTGTTAGGGTCACTGACGGCGAAAAGGCGTGGTTCGGGAACAGAATGCATGTCGAGCACACAATTTTAATCTGCCATGGACTTTCAGATACAGCTGCAGAATGAAATTTTAATTTTGGAGACAATTTCCTCTGATGTGGCTCAGCCGTTTCTCCGTAATAGCTGTGCCGTCCAGAGGGTATATCGATGGTTACTTTGGTATCGATATACCTGTGGTTACAAGTTACGAAGATCTTAGGGGACCGTCAGAGGCCAGAGGGATTCTGAACTGAGTGAAAATGTGGAGCAGGGAGTCCCTGGCAGTGCTGCTGTAGCCGTTGGAGAAAATTGGGCCGATGAGTGCTGACAGTGGCGGCCGATGTCTGGACGGCACGGAGTGAAGGCACGTGCAGTTCTGGTAATGTTGACATAGTCTGGAGCAAGTCAGAGCTACTTAGTACTAGTGGAATTACAAACAATATGAGAAGCTCACTTTGGAAGTACATAAGTATCTAGCCCGTGGAGTTTCACTCGCCTTGCAGTGGACTAACAGTGTCACAGTAGTGCGAGTTACCTTGCGTAAGTGCGTATGCCATAGTGCTTAGTATAACTTTATTGTTTGAATGTGTGTGATGTAACATATTGAGACCCTGTTATGTACAAGTAGTGCTCGTTAACCTTGATGAGTGAAATCTTAGGCCGCGTGTAGCAGCAACCATTTCCAGTATCTAAATATCTTGCCCTTGGAGGCGTTTCTTGATTAGTGCGCAGTGTTAACATATTTTGTTACCGAGTCTAACTGTCGTAAGTTTAGACTGACAATTGCTTCATTTCCATTAGATTTATGGACCTGATCTTCGGACGGAGTTTGTTAAAGTTCAGACACGCTCGCAGTGACTGTATAGGCGCAGGACTGTGTCCACTGATGTCAATACTTTGTACTAAGTTTATTGTATTCTGTCCTTTTTATTTTACTTAATTACTGTAATTTGTTGTGGGCTCTCGTTTGCTTGCGAAAGCACATTTGTAAATTGAAAAGTGTCAATTGCGCCAAGGTGACTGTTGATCGTAGGGTCCGTTCCAATTTGTATATCGTCCTCACCATTATGAATTGCAGTGCGACGTATTCTCTGGTAGTTGGTACTGATAACTGTAACTAAGGTGCTTGTGTATAGGCTTGAGGCTCGGGTCCAGCTGACACGGTGACTAATTTGGTTCATTGAATAGCATTATCTTGAGGATTTTAAGTTTAACTAATATCATTTCAGCAGTAAG
This sequence comes from Schistocerca serialis cubense, assembly GCF_023864345.2. NCBI lineage: Eukaryota > Metazoa > Arthropoda > Insecta > Orthoptera > Acrididae > Schistocerca > Schistocerca serialis. The sequence goes on from NC_064641.1 coordinate 183,466,004, forward strand.
CGTTGAACCACCTCAGATGAAACTTACGCCTTAATAAAAATTTCTTCTGTTATTTCATAATGGCACTAAAGTTATTGGCATTAAGCCTTTATTGCTAACGCTCTCGTGTGTAATAGTGATTACTCCAAAATTTTGAAGGATTCCTTTAATGTATACCCTGCATTTCACATTTGGCGTTGTGTGTCTGAGAGATAGCATTGCCCATTAAAGGTTTCTCGTTCTATCTATTGAGGAGCGGGCGGTGTTATACTATTTTCCACACCTGACACTGGTCTAAGTTGTTTGAATAAGATTAAGAAGGGACGACTTATTCTCTTTAATGACGCTGCATCTCACGGCCAGTTAATCTATGATTTGAGATTATTTTAACTAAAGGTACTGCGTTTCTTTAAACTCTGCGGTGGCGTACATCGCGTCTAAGGAATATTATACCTTTCGAATTCTGTTTAAGTAAATTTCTGTTTTCTTACAAGTGCCATGCGTCACGCTTAGCCACGGTCTCTATCTTCGTTCTGTTCAAGAAATTCCTGTTTCTTAAGAGTGACATATCTCATGTTCGGCTATTTGGTCCAGACTGTAGCACCTAGAACGGCTCGACCAATCCGGCCGGCTCGCTATTTGGCATCTTTGATGCGGTTTAGGTAAAATCTCATCTTTCTACAAGGTGACATATGTCATGTTTTGATAAATAACACTTTCATGCTTTTAAAATAAACGCACATTTTATATAACGACAACGATGCAGTTAGAAAATGTTTCAAATGGCTCTGAGCACTATGCGACTTAACTTCTGAGGTCATCAGTCGCCTAGAACTTAGAACTAATTAAACCTAACTAACCTAAGGACATCACACACATCCATGCCCGAGGCAGGATTCGAACCTGCGACCGTAGCGGTCACGCGGTTCCAGACTGAAGCGCCTTTAACCGCACGGCCACACCGGCCGGCAATGCAGTTAGAGTAGATGTGCATTTTGTTTGAGGAACACAAGTGTCCCTCTGTGTTTTGGAACATGAGAGCATAGTAATGTTTGATTGGTTTAGGTCAGTGATCTGGATAGTGTGGTAGATGTTTCCATTAAAGAGATCTTTTAACGATTTTGTAAAAATTATTTATACCAAGGAAGAAATGATAGGAAAGAAAAATATACCCGCTGCCCAGCCAATTCAGTATAGTTCGTTACGGGACTGCTAATGGAGCAAGTTATGTAGGAGAATGTCTGTCAAGTATACAGAGTAGGAAGTATGTACTGGCCTGCGGAAGTAACCCTGTAAAGCTAGGGTGTGACATTACTCGATAGGTCATTCGGTAAGAGTATTCACAGTGGAAGGTTGACCTAGTAGATAGTGTCGGAAGTTCCATGCGGCTTTTCGCGGATGATGCTCTGGTGTAAAGAGAAGTTGCAGCATTAGAAAATTGTAGCGAAATGCAGGAAGATCTGCAGCGGATAGGCACTTGCTGCAGGGAGTGGCTACTGACCCTTAACACAGATAAACGTAATGTATTGCGAATACATAGAAAGAAGGATTCTTTATTGTATGATTATATGATAGCGGAACAAACACTGTTAGCAGTTACTTCTGTAAAATATCTAGGAGTATGCGTGCGAAACGGTTTGAAGTGGAATGATCATATAAAATTAATTGTTGGTAAGTCGGGTACCAGGTTGAAATTCATTGGGAGAGTCCTTAGGAAACGTAGTCATCAACAAAGGAGGTGGCTTACAAAACACTGGTTCGACCTATATGAGTATTGCTCATCAGTGTGGGATCCGTACCAGGTCGGGTTGACGGAGGAGATAGAGAAGATACAAAGAAGAGCGGCGCGTTTCGTCACAGGGTTATTTGGTAACCGTGTCAGCGTTACGGAGATGTTTAGCAAAGTCCAGTGGCAGACTCTGGAAGAGTAGCTTGCTGTGCAGGTTTCGAGAGGGTGCGTTTCTGGATGAGGTATCGAATGTATTGCTTCCCCCTACTTATACCTCCCGAGGAGGTGACGAATGTAAAATTAGAGAGGTTCGAGAGCGCACGGAGGTTTTCCGACAGTCGTTCTTCCCGCGAACCATACGCGACTGGAACAGGAAAGGGAGGTAATGACAGTGGCACGTAAAGTTCCCTCCGCGACACACCGTTGGGTGGCCTGCGGAGTATAAATGTAGATGTAGATGTAGATGTAGAAGGTTCTGGGTTTGAGTTCAGGTCCGATTGCTAGCTTTAATGTGACAGTAAGTTTCAAGAGGTTGTCGGTCTGCGTGGAATGCACCGTGGCGTGACGTGGCAGGTGCAAAACAGTGAAGCAGCGGCGGCAGGCGGCGCGTCGCGGGGTCTCGTGGAGCGCCGAGCGCCTCTATATATAGACGGGCTGGTCCTCTCCGGGAATAGCGCCTTGGCCCCACGCGCCGCCGTCTTCCCTAGCTGTGACCTGCGCTATGGCTGCGGTGCCGCTGTACACTCTCCTCTGCACACTTGTAAACGTACACAGAGTCAACGGACACTCTTTCTACAGTGACCTAGAGAAACACAGCAACCAGTTACACTTTGTATAGTTTTCCTTACGCCAAGACGCGTTTCGGGTTTTCACTCATCTTCAGTTGGCGTTGTACATTTATTATTATTAAGGCTTGAGCGCTACTGGGCCACACGGTGTACAACATGGGATTCTGAATAAGATTTGTTTTAGCTTTCTTTTGCTGCCGTATTACTTCAGATCTCCTACAATGGGCTCTTGTTCGCTCGTCAGATCGAATTTGGTTTTTGTATCTTACGCACAGTAAAGTCGTGTATTTTCTGGCTATGTATTCTACTGTCTTGCACATCAAGTTACCTTATTCCCGCTTCCTTGAGAGCTTCCTTTACGGCACCAGTCCATTTTATTGCTTTTGCTATTGCGAGTTCTTTGGAATTCTAAATGGGGAGAAGTCTTCCGAAGTAAGAGTGATTTCAGGTGTGCCGCAGGGGAGTGTCATAGGACCGTTGCTATTCACAATATACATAAATGACTTTGTGGATGACATCGGAAGTTCACTGAGGGGTTTTGCGGATGATGCTGTGGTATATCGAGAGGTTGCAACAATGGAAAATTGTACTGAAACGCAGAAGGATCTGCAGCGAATTGACGCATGGTGCAGGGAATGGCAATTGAATCTCAATGTAGGCAAGTGTAATGTGCTGCGAATACATAGAAAGAAAGATCCCTTATCATTTAGCTACAATATAGCAGGTCAGCAACTGCAAGCAGTTAATTCCATAAATTATCTGGGAGTACGCAGGAGTGATTTAAAATGGAATGATCATATAAAGTTGATCGTCGGTAAAGCAGATGCCAGACTGAGATTTATTGGAAGAATCCTAAGGAAATGCAATCCGAAAACAAAGGAAGTAGGTTACAGTACGCTTGTTCGCTCACTGCTTGAATACTGCTCAGCAGTGTGGGATCCGTACCAGATAGGGTTGATAGAAGAGATAGAGAAGATCCAACGGAGAGCAGTGAGCTTAGTTACAGGATGATTTAGTAATCGCGAAACCCTTACGGAGATGATAGATGAACTCCAGTGGAAGACTCTGCAGGAGAGACGCTCAGTGGCTCGGTACGGGCTTTTGTTGAAGTTTCGAGAACATACCGAGGAGCCAAGCAGTATATTTCTCCCTCCTACGTATATCTCGCCAAGAGACCATGAGGATAAAATCAGAGAGATTAGAATGGTTTAAATGGCTCTGAGCACTATGGGACTCAACTTCTGAGGTCATCAGTCCCCTAGAACTTAGAACTACTTAAACCTAACTAAGCTAGGGACATCACACACATCCATGCCCGAGGCAGGATTCGACCCTGCGACCGTAGCGGTCGCTCGGTTCCAGACTGTAGCGCCTAGAACCGCACGGCCACTCCGGCCGGCGAGAGATTAGAGCCCAGACAGAGGCATACCGACAATCCTTCTTTCCACGAACAATACGAGACTGAAATAGAAGGGAGAACCGATAGAGCTACTCAAGGTACCCTCCGCCACACACCGTCAGGTGGCTTGCGGAGTATGGTTGTAGATGTAGATGTAGATTACATGACCCGTATAACTAATCTGGTTGGTTTCATTCTCTGAATACGCCTGCAGAATTTTAGCCTTCGGCTTTTATTTTTATTTATTTTTTTCATATCAGTTACACGTTGGTGTTCTTTTCTCTTTCGTCTCTCTTCTGTTTTTTGTATTTTGTCAAGGTCTCTCTTCCTGCTTTTAAAAAAAAGTGTACATCTGCATAAGGAAAGTCTGTTTGATGACCGAACTGTAGTGTCTCAGTCGGGTGTATTTTGAAACGTAATTTTTGTTACAGATGACTCTTGGAAGCCCGAAAGCTGCTTCCATTTATGACAACGGATTTCGTAATTAATCTTTTACAGGCCAGTTTCTTGAGTGGTTGTACCAAAATATTTCTACTGAATACTCTCTCGATTTTCCTGCACTTATTCTTTCGATTTTAGATTCTATAACGTTTCCTAGCAAAACATGCTTTATAACTATGCAATTACAATGTTATTTATATATAGACACTGATTACGTCTGTGGACTCTGAATAATAATAGAATAGAGTTCTCCAATTTTTTTTTCTGTACACTGGTTTACTTTGGTTAATTGTATGTGCTAAAATATGTTGTTGCGAACAAATGAGATTAATTATTATAATACTGGAACTGGCTTCTTATTAAATGAACATTGTTTTGTCACTGTAACTCAGTAGAATGCACAACATCTCTGCTACAACTATCGTAAAAATGTTCTGAAATTATTTCTGTTATAAAAAATAATGAAGTTACCGTACGCAATGCTTAAAGAACCTCAAGCCTTGCAGTGGATTTTTCGTCGACATTAATTATTAATCAGTACCACGGCTAACACTAGAGCATAAGACAATCATTATTAACCAGAAAATGATTTTTCTATAACTTTTACCAGTCTAGAGTTTTGCACAGCAAGATTTCCTTTTGAAACATGAAAGTAGTTTAACTTCGACTCTGTTAAAGTTTAAAATGTTAACAGCCCGCTTCCGCCTGTGAAACACAACACAAAATCGGCTGCTTTGTACTGCGATCTCCAACTGCTGTAATAAACAACTTTAAATTCACTTTTTACGTGACCGCTTATTGCGGTATGATTGCCCTAATTACCAGATTTGAATCTGCCGCGGCGGCGGCTCGTTCCGCCCTGTCGCAGCTCTACACCACGATCACCGCTTAAAAAGCTGAAAATGTCTTAAATAAATGGCTAAAACACCAGGGAAGATTCCTAATAATACCATATAAGTTATCATTAAATAACTATATTTAAAACTCTAATAATAACAATTTTACACACCTTTCTTTATAATCAGCGCCTAATGGCGTCCTGCTTACAATCTTGACAAATGAAAGCTACCTATGAGTTAAACATAGCGTCACAGGTTCCTCTTCTCTACGTGACTGCAAGAAGACGACAAGGACATTATTATTCTTACACTACCATTTATACAATCGCTGATTGTCATGAAATCTCTGTGTTTTTCTTCACTAATTCAAATCTGTGGCGGTTTCAGAACTCGCCGACGCAGATATTATTTCACAAATCCAGTATGTAATCCTTCACAAATACAAAATATAACATAATTGTCCACAGACGTAATCAATGCCTATATATAAATAAAACTGTAATTGTATAGTTATAAAGTATGTTTTACCAGGAAACGTTATAGTTCCAGTTTGTTGCTCGACACCTTTCCTAACTCCTGTTATAATTTCGCAATGTTCATAAGTTTATACACTAAATTTATCCTTACATTTTGTGTCTTTTAGTGATTCACTACTAAATGCAGTAGTTTTGGAGCTCAGAGTTTGTTCAGTTTGGAAGCGGGACTTACGGTCCACTGAGTCATAAAGCCTTTTTAAAATCTACGAGGGTTAAAACTACTACCCCATTGTCGATTTTTGATGCCTGAGAATTACTTTCAGGTCCAACATATTTTCTGGGTAAGATTTGTTTCGTCTGAAACCTGCTTGATACTAGGTGCCATATTTATATCTTCAAAATACACCGGTTTTACAGAATTCTTTTGACCACTGCAACTGTCCTGCACAAAACACAAATTAATTTATCCATCGCGCCTCCATAGTTCTATATATACGTTCGATTAATAGCCAGGTACGCTTACTTTTATTATGTAAATTGTATCCTCTTCCTCTGCAGTTATGTGCATAGCACACAGCTTCAGTGATGAACCACAGCATTTGCTATGTGACCATTTTTATTTCGCAAATTGCGTATTAGTACAGAGATGTATTACAAGTGTGTAAAATTTGTGTTATTACTTCTTACATGTTAAGTATGCATCATTGTCTTTCTGTTATTAATTTACTCATAATTCTGGTAACGACGTCCAATCACTACAGCATCTGGTAGATAATCATTCACGTTAATAACAAATAAACTCGTTTTGTACGAAAATATTTATTCCAGTGAAACAATCATCTTTCAGTCACACACATAATTACATCGGGTAAATGGAATCTCCCTTTGCGTCAAATATATAATTATATTATCATAAAATGACAATAATTATGTACGTGATCGTGAGGTAATCGTCTCGTGACTTGAAGATGACCGCTCCACTGAAACTTGTTACCCGTAAATAAACATAGAGCTTTTGGTGGTTTCATGATGCCGGTCTTTAAATTTGTTTTATATAATTAATCGGAGTAGTTTTCTATTTTTTTATATGGAGGAACGTATCAACTTTTAAAGCCGAAAATATTAAGCGTATAAACGTAGCTGACTTCAGAAGTAGTTTCGAATGTATATGAAAAGCGTAACTTAATTTGAGATGTAATTTCCTACGTATACAAAAAAATTACACATGTGGGCCACATGCGGAATTGGCCGCAGCATCAGTGCATCACTGAAGTGAGTGTTATGTAAATAAAAAAGCTGTAATTTGCTTAATAAAGTGCACCTACCTATTGAGTAAACGTAAATAAGGAACTCGGGAAAAGTCATGTTGCATTTTGTAAAGGGAAGTTGTAGTGTACAGAAGACAGTCAATGCAGCGTTGTATAGCTGAAGATATACTACTCCAACCGAAGAAGCAAGAAAACCTAGAAACGTATTGGCATAAATAATGCTATACAGAATGTGGCTGGCTGCAGAAATTCTTCAAGTAATTTAACCCACAGTTACTGGGTTCAATAACTATTAACATAGATAAATTAATGGAATGGACAGTGTCTTGATAACAAGTTATAACATCATGAATTAAAAAAAGAAAGATAAATGTAATGGAGTTCATTGCGATAAGTCAGTGATGCTGACGATGGATGTCGTTATTTTGGCAGAAAAATAACGACTGCCACCTTAAAAATATGTAAAACGAGTAACAACAGCAATACAGCTTTTATGAGAAAAAGAAATAAGTCGATTCTGATTATAAGTGCCCGTGTTGGAAATTTTTCCTGATGATATACACCCTCGGTGCTGTATTGTACGCCGTTGAAACATGAACGATAAAACATTAGCAAGCAGGCATAGCACAGTGTGTCGTGTCGAATGGCACGGTTGTTTTCTCTGTTTCCAGAGATGCATTTTGAGCTGCAGCCGCCAAAGGACAGACGGCGAGGGCGCGGTGACTGCTGCGGGCGACCCCGTGACCGAGCTGACAGCAAGCTCAGACGGCGGGGTCAACCAGTGGTAGCAACTGTTCTGGAGGCCAGCGCCTTCGCCGTTGTGGAAGCTGTGGATGGACCAGATTGGGGTGTTGGCAAAGTAGGGATAGGAAAAACCGACCGGTTAAATGCTAAAAAATGGTTCAAATGGCTCTGAGCACTATGGGACTTAACATCTGTGGTCATCAGTCCCCTAGAACTTAGAACTACTTAAACCTAACTTACCTAAGGACATCACACACATCCATGCCCGAGGCAGGATTCGAACCTGCAACCGTAGCAGTCGCGCGGTTCCGGACTGCGCGCCTAGAACCGCTAGACCACCGCGGCCGGCGGTTAAATGCTATACCGGTATTTTAGTTCCGAGTAAACGGTATTTTTCGCAATTTATTTGGCCTCTGTTATAACAAGCGTTTTTTCTTTTTTTTTAGTTTTCGCTAGGAATCGGGTAGGAAGCGAAATATCGACTACCCGTCTTAGCAGTGCCAAAATTGTTGGTTGTTAAATAAACCTTTTTCCACTCGTAAAATTTCCATTGCTTCAAATATTGCTCTATAATAGATAATGGGAAAACCGATCAGTGCTACTTTAAAAACAATTCGATGAAAACGACCAGCAAACACACAGCATAAAAGTTGTTGAAGTGTTGCTAATACAGTAATGTACCTTCTACCACGTGGCGTATCCTATTACATGATACACGTGTACGTGTACGTGCAGCCTGGAAGACTCGCCTCATCTGGTCTGTATGGTAGTTTTTCGCTCTCGTCGCCTGACATCAGTTGTATTACAGAATGGCATCATCCCTAGTCCGGAACTATTTCACTAAATGCAATATAACTGAAGTACAATGCTAGATTTGCTTTAAAAGATTAAACGGAACAAACTTGCGACGTCATATGAAGCGAAAACATAAAACTTAACAATTCATTCATAGTTTACGATAAAAATAGAAAGTAGCTGATCCGCTGTTTTCACCATTTAGCACTGACTATTTGTAAAGCAAAATTGATGGTGTGATCGTCGATTACAACTCTGATTTTCGAGCAGAGTTACAAAAAATTAGAATCAATAGTATTCAATCACTTACCACTTAGCCTATACAGGAAAACAGCGAACGGTGGACGGACTAAGCTTGCTTTTATTTGCTTATTTAATTTAATATTTTGATTCTACGTGTCTTGAAACTGACGGAATAAAAAATTATCAATCATCGTTCGGTTTCTGCGTGTGCTACAGGAAGTAATGGGAATAAAAAACAGAAAATTGGTCATTTCGCCGGCCGGTGTGGCCGAGCGGCTCCAGGCGCTTCAGTCTGGAACCGCGCGACCGCTACGGTCGCAGGTTCGAATCCTGCCTCGGGCATGGATGTGTGTGATATCCTTAGGTTAATTAGGGTTCAAGTAGTTCTAAGTTCTAGGGGACTGATGACGTCAGATGTTAAGTCCCATAGTGCTCAGAGCCATTTGAAACATCTTTTTTTTTTTCGGTCATTTTAGAAACCAGCTATTTCGAGCAGTTTTAATTGTCAGGTTAAAAATGGTTCGCAAAAAGCCGATTTAACTGAAAACCAGTTGTTTCAGTGACAACCGCCATCCCTTTGGCCAAGATGTCTGTAACAGCAGATACCACTGAAATGCGTCAGTCGCTGCACAAGACGAACAGGCGAGTTCTGGGCGCACCTGAGAGCGAGGGCTTCGACGATTGTTTGCTGCAATACTGTACGCTGGATGTCACCACAGTGTGCATGGGACATGGCCACTGCGTGGACACGACGGGCTGTCTTTTCCCAGCCGAATGAACAGCGATCCCAGTGAAAGCGGAGAGAGGAGCTTCTGCTTATCAAGACTGACTGATTTTGCAGCTGCCGGCCGAAGTGGCCGTGCGGTTAAAGGCGCTGCAGTCTGGAACCGCAAGACCGCTACGGTCACAGGTTCGAATCCTGCCTCGGGCATGGATGTTTGTGATGTCCTTAGGTTAGTTAGGTTTAACTAGTTCTAAGTTCTAGTGGACTAATGACCTCAGCAGTTGAGTCCCATAGTGCTCAGAGCCATATTTTTGATTTTGCAGCTGACTGTTGGACGCTGGTGGTGTTTTGATTGATACTGTGCGCTGTGTGGTATTGGGGTGATGCATTGGGTAAGTTAGTTAGCCACAAATTCTGCACCGAGTCCTTGTTTGTTGTGTGACAAGCTGTGGCTGTTCATTGATGGAAAACATAAAGAATTTGTTTAAACTACGCTATGAGCTCAGTTTCGATTAGTACAGTGACCGTGTGAATCAAAAAATCACCGGCGTGCAACCTTTTGCTGAAAAAACACACAGTTAGTGCTTGTCTTGACATGCTGAAGGCCGTTTCGCAGTCTCCGCTGGGATCGCTGTTCGTCTTAGTTACTGACGCAATTCTGCTGAGAACTCATCTGGTTGCTTGTTCTATGTGAATAATCGATTGTATTTGTTATTATATAAGAATTTATTAAGATATGCGTAGGTAGCTTATTGTGGTGGCTATCTGATGACGCTGTAGTACATCTATGGTCATCAGTCCCCTAGAACTTAGAACTACTTAAACCTAACTAACCTAAGGACATCACACACATCCATGCCCGAGGTAGGATTCGAACCTGCGACCGTAGCAGTCGCGCGGCTCCGGACTGAGCGCCTAGAACCGCAAGACCACCGCGGCCGGCCAACATACATCGTCAGACGCCTTTTCTAGGTGAAAACATTCTCTCAAGATGCCTAAATTTTCTTAAGTATTTCTTCTATTATCAACCACAGAACCGTCTCTCTACTGCATTTGTCTTTCTGAAAACCAAACTGAACGTCGTCTGATAGGTGGTTTTATTTTCCTTTGTTCAGAATATAACCCTCGTGTTTCTCAAAATTGTTTTGCTTGTGATGCCCTCCAAAAGTTTATTAGCAGGCTTGTAATCGGATACTGTTATAGGACTCTCATCATTCATTATTTCATTTCAAATAGGTTCAAGCTTAACGCAAGTTGTTAATTATAAAATAGATTCCCAGTCTGTAGTTGTGCTTTAATAGTCTATTTGTTCAGTGCCCTGAAGTCTGTCAATTTCAGCAGATAGGCAGTTATCTTTATATTTGTGAATACTTGCCGGCCAAGGTGGCCGAGCGGTTCTAGGCGCTACAGTCTGGAATCACACGACCGCTACGGTCGCAGGTTCGAATCCTGCCTCGGGCATGTATGTGTGTGATGTCCATAGGTTCGTTAGGTTTAAGTAGTTCTAAGTTCTAGGGGAGTGATGACCTCAGAAGTTAAATCCCATAGTGCTCAGAGCCATTTGAACAATTTTTGTGAATAGTTTTTGTTAGTGTAAACTTGTATTTCTCACTCTAGAAAACGTACGTGGAGAAATATTCCCTGTGATTGTACAAATGCATTGAGAAATCGAGAGTAGATCATGGTGTGCGTGTGTGTGTGTGTGTGTGTGTGTGTGTGTGTGTGTGTGTGTGTGTGGTGTGTATTGGGAGGAGGGGGACGACGAGGGGCAGGTTATGAAGCATTCATTCAGTGTATAAATTAGAGTTCTGCTCTGTGGCTAAGTTTTTCACGCATCTGGCAAACGCCCATTGGTACATGTTCAACAGTTCCGGTTGTCGGATATCCAACAGATGCGCTGCTGTGATCTGCGCACACCTGCCGCCACAGCGGAGGGCGTCCAGGACCGCTGACGTCACAGCGACGCCTCCGGGGACGGCGGCCCCGGAGGAGGCGCGAACGCAGTGCGGCAGCTGTCGAAGCTATTGAGCGACGCCGCACTGCGCCACACACCTGTTGATCCCTGCGCCGGGAATCGCGCAAACAACTATGCTGGGATGTGGCCCCCAGACACCCCTGCCGTCCCGTTGGAGTCTGGCTGCACAGTGGCTAAAAGGCACCGACTCCACTCACGTAAAGGAAGGGCGGCGTTGAAATGCCAGCCGTCCGTATATCGATTTGACACGGTTTTCGTAAATCGTTCAGTTCGAATACTACGGTCGTTCATTTAAAATTGCCATTACAGCATTCCATTGGCTACATCTTGTACGTTATAATAACACGCAATCCTCCTTCCTTCTGCACATGCACAGATTGATAGTTATCATCATGTTGCCTGCTGGACGATCTCTCCAAGATGAACCCGAATGCCACGGACAAAAGTTCTTAGCCTCTTCAAGGGTAACTACTGAGTACACTACTGGCCATTAAAATTGCTACACCAAGAAGAAATGCAGATGATAAACGGGTATTCATTGGATAAATATATTATACTAGACCTGACATGTGATTACAGTTTCACGCAGTTTGGGTGTATAGATCCTGAGAAATCAGTACCCAGGACAACCACCTCTGGCCCTAATAACGGCCTTGATAGGCCCGGGCATTGAGTCAAACAGAGCTTGGATGGCGTGTACAGGTACAGCTGCCCACGCAGCTTCAACACGATACCACAGTTCATCAAGGGTAGTGAATGGCGTATTGTGGCGAGCCAGTTGCTCGGCCACCATTGACCAGACGTTATCAATTGGTTAGAGATCTGGAGAATGTGCTGGCCAGGGCAGCAGTCGAACATTATCTGTATCCAGAAAGGCCCGTACAGGACCCGCAACATTCAGTCGCGCATTATCCTGCAGAAATGTAGGGTTTCGCAGGGATCGAATGAAGGGTAGAACCACGGGTCGTAACACATCTAAAATGTAACGTCCACTGTTAAAAGTGACGTCAATGCGTACAAGAGGTGACCGAGACGTGTAAGCAATGGCACCCCATACCATCACGCCGGGTTATACGCCAGTATGGCGATGACGAATACACGCTTTCAATATGCGTTCACCACGATGTCGCCAAACACGGATGCGAGCATCATGATGCTGTAAACAGAACCTGGATTCATCTGAAAAAATGACGTTTTGCCATTCGTGCACCCAGATTCGTCGTTGAGTACACCATCGCAGGCGCTCCTGTCTGTGATGCAGCGTCAAGCGTAACCACAGCCATGGTCTCCGAGCTGATAGTCCATGCAGCTGCAGACGTCGTCGAACTGTTCGTGCAGATGGTTGTTGTCTTGCAAACGTCCCCATCTGTTGACTCAGGGATCGTGATGTGGCTGCACGATCCGTTACAGCCATGCGGATAAGATTCCTGTCATCTCGACTGCTAGTGATACGAGGCCGTTGGGATCCAGCACGGCGTTTCGTATTACCCTCCTGAAAGCAGCGATTCCATATTCTGCTAACAGTCATTGGATCTCGACCAACGCGAGCAGCAATGTCGCGATACGATAAATCGCAATGGCGATAGACTACAATCCGACCTTTATCAAAGTCGGAAACGTGATGGTACCTATTTCTCCTCGTTACACGAGGCATCGCAAAAACGTTTCACCAGGCAACGCCGGTCAACTGCTGTTTTTGTATGAGAAATCGGTTGGAAAGATTCCTCACGTCAGCACGTTGTAGGTGTCGCCACCGGCGCCAACCTTGTGTGAATGCTCTGAAAAGGTAATCATTTCCATATCACAGCATCTTCCCGTCGGTTAAATTTCGCGTCTGTAGCACGGGCATCTTCGTGGTGTAGCAATGTTAATGGCCAGTAGTGTATTTTGGTGTAAGATACCAGTGGTCTGTGATGGGTCATCACAAAGCAGCAGCAGTAACCTCATGTTGTCTGTGTAAATATATTGAGCTGAATGTATCTACTCAGCTGGACGTTATTTATTTATCTATTAACATGACAAAGTCAGCCAACGCCTTGGTAACTACTGTAGGTCGTTTGCTATTAAAAACTAATAACAAAGTTGTAGAAATAATCTCTTCGTATTTCTCCGCAGCTTCTCGCAGTGCTGTTATTTAGCATCTCTTTCGCTTAATTGGATTGGTAATTAGATAACTGGACAAATGTCGACGATAAGTGCCGTTTGTCCTGTTTGAAAACGAACTTGTTCCATTCAGTCACTATACTTGCTTTGACATCACTAATAGCCTCACTACTCTTCGTTCTCAAGCTAATACGAGGGTGGTTCCATAACTTATACACAACGCTTATTCCGTCAAAACGAGACGGTTTTATTCACGATTTAAGTACTTCATATTCGTTCCCAGTTCTTTTTTTCTAACGTAACCTCCTTTTACTTCTGTGGCCTCAGACTCCTTAATGTAGAGTGTGTGCCATCATGGCACCGCTTTATTGATCTGCGTGTCATCCATGTTCTTGTCACACCATTAACTTCCCTATCATGTCTGTAGTGCTACTGTAGTCCATGCCTCCTGGGCCAAAGAGATGGAAAGCTGAAATTGCGTATCAAGGCTGTAGTGTGGATAAGGAAGATCAGTCCATCGAATCTTTGTGATCTCCTCTCAAGTACGCAGACTTACGTATGACCTTATACTACCATGGAGAAGGAAAAAGGCGATCGCATTTCTGAGGCCACTCTGGAGTTCATCGTTTGTCCATGAGAGAGGACGTCGAACAGAATAACCCCAGGACACTGTATCCATGACTCTAGCAGCTGATGGTTCTGTTTTGAACTTCTACGAAGGAGACGTTGTGTGTTACCACTCCATGGAATGCTGTTTAGGCTCAAAGTGGGGAATCCATGTTTCACCGCGTCTGACAATGTTACCTGAGAAATCGTTAGCATCGACCTCATAATATGCAAGAAATTCGACACAGATGTTCCTTCTCTCCTCTTTATACTCGTCAGTTAGCTTCCAGGACCTCAAGCGCACAAACCTTTGTGTGACCTAACTGGTAGACACGTAGGTCAGAACTACTAAGAGAGATTTCACGTTGCTTGCTTGTTATTCGTCTATCACGTCGAATAAGAATGTTCTCACGTTGCAACATCACAGTCATCACAGCTGTGTGGCCTGTCGGCGAGTGAGAAATAAGTCAGATTTCCTTCTCCTTGTTCTGTTCACGACACATCACCCAGAGAATTACCACGTTTCTATTCAGTGGCCGGTATTCTTAGACATTGTGTAAACGCCTGTGAATATTTGCGATGGTCTGGTTTGCCGCCTAAAAATCTTCAGTGACTGCTCTTTGATTGGAAGCCACCTCAGTTATAGACGTCATTTCGAAAACTGGCTATAGCGCTGCCATTTATCAGGAATTGCTCGAAATATGAGATGAATGTTTTAAGATGTCACAAACAAATTTGTAGCTTTTCTTTTCAACTAAAATTGGCTGAGAAAAAATCGTGATGCCTTACTTATTGAACATTCCTTACTTTCAACACTCCTCGGTTCTGTCTCGAGTTTGTTTTGACGAACGCGTAGGTTTACTAATGAAGAGTGTGTCATATGCTGCTCATATGTGGGTTCACAGAACAGAATGGAAGAGCGGCCCATAGACACTACGGTGAGGTGTTCCCTTTTGCGTATGTAACCTGTTTCGCTTGCATGTTGTTGCATTACTCCGTGTTACGTGTTGTACCCGTTGGTGATTGCTTATTAGAGGCTATTTCACTGTTGTGTAGATATTTTCCCAATAATGGAAGTGACTGGAGTAACAAACCGCATAAACCATAATAATAATATCTTTTATAACGAGCTACTTCTACTGAAATACTTGGGAAACATCGCTGAACAGCTTCCGAACTTTTGTCAATTTCATGCTAAACAACGAGCGTAGAGAATAAACGCTGGACTTCAGGATACGTAACGACTTGCTCCGAGTTAAGTTTCCTCACCCCTTGGTCTCCTCGCGACACGGACAGTCACACTTCCCGTGTATATGAGGAGAAATCCTTGAAAGCTGTCAAAATATAGTGGATCAGCTTGATATAATTTTCCGCTGTAAATCTCTTCAGATTCCCTGAAGTACATGGTGGTTCTGTCGCAGACCTCCCTTCCTTACGTTCTTACTCAGGAAGTGAGCCGCCGACAATGAGCATGACGTCAAAGTGGCGGAAAGTCCTTTCTTTTAGAAATTTTAATTCACTGTGACCACTCAAGTACCACAACAGGTGCCACTACGTTCCTGAAAATTACCGAAGCTCAGCAGAAGAGAGAAAGCTGTTTGTTAGCCTCTTTTGAAGTTTAATTTTTCTATTTGTCAAAGCCTAAACAACTTATAATACATGGATAAATTCTAAAAGGCGAAATAAATACCAATAAATCGACTCTGTAACTGTGTCTTTTACACACCATATAAATATGATAGAAGAGATGCTGACACCCAAAACTTACAGGGCACTTGAATGAAGAAATTTAAGTAGCTATAATTATAATAAAAAAGACGATTTTCCACTGGCTCTTCCTGAACCAAATTGGCGTTGCCAATCACTGTATGAAACTTTCTGACTCAAAATGTGGCGTTTCAGTGGCGTGCTGCCTATTCGTTTATTAAATTTAAATTTTTTTCGTCGTTGCATTCCATTTAGCGAACATCGGTATTGGAGCAGCAACTTCGATAGCAAGGACAAAAATATCATACAACGTAAAGTTAGGTGAGTTTTTGGCTGCAAGTGTGCTGTCTTTAGCCACCGAGCAATATTGTGTAATTAAACTACCATTCTATGCATATTTAAAATATATTTTTACTGTATAAGAAAGTATCATAAACGAAACATCCACACGGTTATACAGAGATTAGCAACTATAAATTGTCAGAGCAACATTGCACGCTCACCCATATAAGATACGCAAGCATACTAAAGGACTTACACTGTCACATACCATTATACCATACCTTAACTGATAGTATTAAAAATTTTTTTGGAGGTCCATAGTCTCAAAGTGATTTTTTTCTTTTTTTTCTTTTTTTTTTTTTTTTTTTTTTTTTTTTTTTTATCCGAGTGATCGACCAGTTTCAATCTTGGGTCATGTTCAAGCATCTGTAGTACGTTCAAAACTGGTGACATTGGTTTGTGCAAGCATCTCACATATATGTGTACTTAATAACCCAACTTAATACATACCTTAAACTTGCAGTTTGATTTTACATTGTAATACATCGCCAATGCATGTAAATATGAATACGTCTTACTTCTGTGGGTATGTGAAACAAAAATAACAAAATATTGTACATGGCTACCTCTACCATCCGACACAAACAGAAAGATGTCACATCATGATATAGTCACAGCTATTATGATAGAACCAAAGATGTTTAGGAGCCTATTTGTCGATGGTCGATGACATTAAGCAAACTACTGGCGCCATACTCAGCGGCATATTTCATTCATTATTTTCACATGTGTTATCTTATTAAAGTAGGGAATCGAAAATTATGCATAGTGTTACACCACAGGTAGTATTAGAAATTACAGTACTAAGTGAGGACTATAAAAGATTATATTAGGTGTTTTAATGAGTTGTGCCTGTCAGTCTACAAAAAAGAACGATACTGACGTAACAGCAAATACGTCATATTCTGTTTTATCTTTTGTATGGACTCACAATAAAACTAGAAAACCTTAGAAAGCTTACAGCATGTCACTACAAGTATTTCACAATATATTGTGTTATAGCATTGTAACTCACAGGTACTATGTGAAGGGGAAACGGCCATCTGCAGAACTGGATGTGACGTGAAAGTGGCAGTTACAGTTTTGAGGAAAAGAATCTCATTCAGAGCTCATACTTATCTTACAGTACCAGTCATTCATAACTACACATGAAACATTCATTGTCTTGTTGACATCGCTAGAAAATATTCCAGACGTCCTCTTGCTGCATATTGGTCATATCAAAAACTAAAATCTCCATTAGTAACTTATTAACGGGAGGAACAGAGTGATTTAAACCCACATGAATATTTACACATAACATACCAAGCTGACGTTCCAGTAATTGTACATACATAAAATATTCAACTTCCTTGTATACATACCAATTGGAGAAAAGTTGGGGGGAGTGTTTCAGAAAGGACGAATACTTACAAAATGTATGCAGAATACTACACAGTTCTGTCAGTTCTGTAGTACTGATGATCAGTGGCGATTTAATTCCAGTTAGGTTTCACGTAGCTGATTAAGATTACAATATTAATAAAAGTGAAGGCATCCAGATGTTAAAGATTTATGCAGCGAATTCACATTTCTATAACAAGTACAGGGCGTTTCAAAAAGAAAGAGCAGATTTCAAACATTTATTTCTCAAAAACTACAAATGATAGAAACACAATTCCAACGGTCCTTCACTCAATATGAGTACCAAATGTTACACAACAAATATCAAAACTGTACCTCAATATGAGCACCATTTGTTACACGACAAATATCAAACCGGTATCTCATTTCTTGCCACACACGACGCAACTGGTCTTTAGTTACCGAATTCACGGCCGCAACAATTCGATGTCGTACCTCTTGAAGAGTAGCGGGCATAGGTGGGACATAAACACAGTCCTTTATGTACCCCCACAAATAAAAATCGCAGGGAGTAAGGTCTGGTGACCTGGGAGGCCACAGACGATGACATTGATCTTGTGCTCCTGCTCTTCCAATCCACCGTCCTGGAATGGTGTTATTTAGGTACCGTCGTACAGGTTCAGAGAAGTGTGGTGGGGCGCCATCTTGCATGAAGATGAAGTGATTTGAATCTTCCTGAAGTTGAGGAAATAGCCAGTTTTCTAACATGTCCAGGTAAATGGTTCCTGTGATAGTTTTCTCCATGAAAAAGAAAGGTCCATAAACTTTGTTTACCGAAATTGCACAAAAGACGTTAACCTTTGGTGAGTCTCTTTCATGTTGAATAACGTCCCTCGGAGTTTCACTCGCCCAAATTCGTACGTTATGCCGATTAACTTTACCAGAAATGTGAAACGTTGATTCATCTGAAAAAATTAATCGTTCGGCAAAATTGTCCTCTTCCATGTCCTGTAGAATTGCAGTTGAAAATTCGAACCTTTTGTTGTGGTCGTCAGGACGCAATGCTTGCAATAACTGCAGTTTGTACGGCTTCATGTGCAGACGCTTACTCAGAACGCGCCATACCGTTGTTTTAGACATGTTTAGTTCGTGACTTGCCCGTGTCGTGGATTTTCTAGGGCTCCTTTCGTAAGCTGCACGGACACGCTCGACATTTTCATCCGATGTGCGTGGACGACCCGTGCTTTTTCGCTTGCAGATGCAACCATCTTCTACGAATCTGTGATGCCACTCATAAATTTGCTTATGACGAGGCGGCTGTTTGTTGAATTGACGGCGGAATGCACGTTGCACACCAACAATGGACTCTAACTTTGCAAATTGCAGCACACAAAATGATCGTTCCTGTGGTGTCGTCGCCATTTTCCTACAAACAAACGCCAGCGCCACTGCGGATTTGCATGGAACTTCTGCGCGGACCATTGAAAAACTTTGAACCTTTCTCTGACAAGAAACGTTTGAATTGTGTTTCTATCATTTGTAGTTTTTGAGAAATAAATGTTTGAAATCTGCTCTTTCTTTTTGAAACGCCCTGTATAAACAAGACAAATTCTTGAGAAAAGGTGATGTTATAATTCCACGTGAAATAATTTAACTAAATTGAACTTGTATAATAACATTATGACCCTACAGAAGTTTCAGTGTTATACACGAAAATCAAAACTCTCACCTCTTGAAGATCTAACACTAAAGACGTATCTGAGGAAGGCAAGATTATAGTTACAGGGGAATGAACCTAGTACATGTAACACAATAATTTTGTGAATGTATGAGTACACTATATTGTTATTATTTTATATATACACACATGTACATACAGACATACATACATACAGGCATACATAATTTTCTTGTGAAAGTTTTATGTATGTACTGGAGCCTCAGTTTAGTGTATTATGTATAAATATTTGTATTGATTTAAATAATTCTGTTCCTCCTGCTAATAAGTTATTACTGGAGATTTTAGTTTTTAGTATGACTAATACGACACATGAGAACATCTGGTGTATTTTCTAGTGATGTCCACATAATAGTGAATGGTACATGTAAACATGAGACATGATGCATGGCCTATAAATCGGCTAGTACTATAAGACTCACAAGTATGAGCTCCAGATGAGATTAATTTCCTCAAATCTGTAACTAGTAGTTCCATGTCACTTTTAGTTCTACAGGTGGACCCTTCTCCTTCACGTAACATCTGTGGTTTCCAATAACTATAGCGCAATATATTTTGAAATAACCACTTAACTGTACTGACGTTGTGTAAACTAACTTAGGTCTCCTGGTTTTACTATAACACCGTACAAAAGATATAGAGAAAATATCGCCTTGTATATATAGAATTTGTTATTGGTTCTTACGTATGTATTTGTTCTGGTTCTGTATGTATTTGTTCTGGTTCTAACGTATGTATTTGTTACCACATCAGTATTGTTTAATTATATAGACTTACAGGCAAACCTCTTTAAAAGGCCAGATATAACCTCTTTGTACTGTAATTTCTAATATTATATGTGGTGTATCGTATGATATAAGCTTCGATTTACTACTTTTAACAAGATAACACATGTGAGAATAACGAACATAATATGCCAGTGAATATGGTGCCAGTAGTTTACTTAATGTTATCGACCATGCACAGACACGTTCCTGAAGATCTTTATTTATATCATAACAGCTGTGACTGTACTATGAGATGACAGTTTTTTCTTTGTGTTACATACAGAAGTAAGACGTGTTGATGTTCACATGTAGTAACAATGTATTACAATGTAAAAAGAAGCTGGAAGCTTAAGCTATGTAAGTGATTAGAGTTATAAAGTATCTTGTAGACAACTGATGTGTTAAACAGTTTCACCATTTTTGAAAGTTTTACAGATGCCTGAAAATGACCCAAGGTTGAAACAGGCCGATCACACAGATAATAAAAAGAATACAGTCTGCTTGGACCATGTTTTCATTCTCGTAACTAAAAGTGTAATCTCCGATGTACGACATCGGAATTAATACAATGTTTACCTTTACATGCCTATCCTGTACCCATAATTATCACCAATGTATACTTCAGTATTCAATAAGACTGGAAAATGCGGCATTCATCACGTTTTATTTTTGTTCTCTGTCCATTAGTGTGGTGCTGCAATTAATCTCCCGATTATAATATGTCAGTCTCTCATTTGATGCGGGAATTTGAGTTAAAATATAATAGGCCTACCACTCTGACAAGAAAATACAAGTGATTATTATTATAATTATTGTTATTATTATTCTCGCGTCATAAACATATACATTCACACAATTAAGAAACAGTACATTTTATAGTGTGGTCAGAAACAATCTGAAGGGTGTTGCAGGGTAGGTTGTGCTGAGAAATATTTCTGAAGAACAAAATTCGATATGGTGCATCGTTTCCGAGTTAACTGGCATTGAAGTTAACCAGACAGACAGTTACACGGGCAAATTCAAGCGGCCCACCAGATAGAATTAGTGTCATTTGTTCTCTTGGTGTATATGATAACACACAAGAAGGCTCTGCCTTTGGCTTGGGTTCGATCCTCACTACTGTCCCATGTCCAATTTTTGTATCCCCCACTTGTCGATTTTAGAAAACCAAACGAAAAACACTTTGGGGACACCGTCTCGTTCGCGCAACGGGCTGATTGGCTAACTTCAATGCTAATAACTCCTAACGATGAGCCTACGCAGGCGACGACCCATGCATGTGCATGACCCCCGAACCTCCCTCAGCATGCCAATGGGAGGGCCTCATCTTCCAGAGGAACAGCTCTTGGCACCACGGCAGCCAAGGAGTATCGTACACTGGTTGCAGTGGTTCCAGACCACGCACAGCCCATCATGACGATCATGTTTCGCGACGGCAGCAGCTTTTTTAAACAAGATAATGCGCCCCGTCGCAAGACCAGGAGTACGATGGAGTGGTTCGAGGAACACAGTGGCGAGTTCTAATTGATGTGCTGCACCTCCAACTTGCCAGATCTGAACCCGATCGAACACATCTCGGATGTAATTGAACATGGCGTCAGAGATCATGTAACCCCTACCCGGAATTTACGGTAGTTAGGTAACTTATGTGTGCAGTTGGGGGGCGAAATCACACCAGCGACCTCCCAAGGCGTCGTTGCTTCCATGCAACGAAGTATCGCAGCTGTTATCCGTGCCAAACGTGGACATACCAACTATTAGGTACGTGGTCATAATGTTCTGGCTGATCCGTGCGTATATATACGGGAGGAAGCGAAATAAGAGTGATACTGAAAATATGTGGCGGTGACATTCAGATGGAATACGATACAGGCGGCCAGTGCGATATGTTAGAGCACATGTCATCAACCAAAGGGATGTATATTTTGGAGAATGGTTTTGTCAAAGCGGGCTGCATTCTCATTTGTGGCAGAGGAGCTTTCGGAATAGAATGGTAGAATGCTACAGAAGCTACGAGGGTTGCCCAGAAAGTCATGCACGGCATTTTTTTCTTCAGCAGTTCCTTATTGAACATAATGAGAATTACACACACGAAAGAATAGTGTTTTAACTACGCACCCTATTTTTCAACGTAATCTCCATCCCGTTCTATGGCCTTCCTCCATCGCGAAACAAGGGTGTGATTGCTATGACGGTACCAATCCTTGTCCTGGTGGCGGAGCCAGTGCTTCACTGTGTGAATCACCTTCTCCTCGTCCTCAAAATATCTTACACGAATGTCATCCTTCAATGGCCCATGCAAATGGAAGTCCAAGGGGGCTAGGTCAGGTGCGCCAGATGTGACAGTCTTGGATGGTCTCCCCGACCGCTGCAAATCGTGGATCTCCGCCGAAATGCCTTCTGATGACCTGACCCTCCATGCCTAGCGACTGACTGTACTTCTGTCGACAGCAGATGTTCCATAGACTTTGCACAAGCGCTTGTGCATATTCCCCACAGTTTCTTTCTCTGCAGCGAGAAATTCAGTGACGGCAGGTTGCTTGTACACAGACGCCATTTTGAAACTGTCTTTGCAGTTACGGTATCCGTCGGACGTGACGGAAACTTGCCCCGCTCACTCAGGAGGCTTCAAGTAATACATACTTAACGTTTCTCATTCGCAGCATTGTTTTCAGATGAGACAACCCTCGAAGGAAGCCCAATTATGTCAAACATACGCCTTAATTTGAGGAATAAATTTCTGAGAATACACATCTGAACCACAACACTGCGCGGTGTGGGATCCTTACCAGATAGGACTGACGGAGTACATCGAAAAAGTTGAAAGGAAGGCAGCACATTTTGTATTATCGCGAAATATGGAGAGAGTGTCACAGAAATGATACAGGATTTGGGCTGGACATCATTAAATGAAAGGCGTTTTTCGTTGCGACGGAATGTTCTCAGTCCGCAGCTCGTGGTCGTGTGGTAGCGTTCTCGCTTCCCGCGCCCGGGTTCCCGGGTTCGATTCCCGGCGGGGACAGGGATTTTCTCTGCCTCGTGATGACTGGGTGTTGTGTGCTGTCCTTAGGTTAGTTAGGTTTAAGTAGTTCTAAGTTCTAGGGAACTGATTACCATAGATGTTAAGTTCCATAGTGCTCAGAGCCATTTGAATCTTCTCACGAAATTCCAGTCACCAACTTTCTCCTCCGAATGCGAAAATATTTTGTTGACACCGACCTACAAAGGGAGGAACGATCACCAATATAAAATAAGTCAAATCAGAGCTCGTACAGAAAGATATAGGTGTTCATTCTTTCCGGGCGCTATACGAGATTGGAATAATGGAGAATTGTGAAGGTGGTTCGATGAACCCTCTGCCAGGCACTTAAATGTGATGTGCAGAGTATCCATGCAGATGTAGATGAAGTGAATCATGAGTTGTGAGAAAATGGGAAAAAAATTTTAAATGTGTTACAGAAGGTTGTTGACATTTAAATAGTGAGAAATGTAGCCCTCCGCAAAGTCGACCAAGAATGCAATAACTTGAAAAACACTGACCAGTAAAGAAAGGGGGGGGGGGGGGGGTATGGCCGGCCAGTGTGGCCGAGCGGTTCTAGGCGCTTCGATTTGGAACCGCGCGACCGCTACGGTCGCAGGTTCGAATCCTGTCTCGGGCATGGATGTGTGTGATGTCCTTAGGTTAGTTAGGTTTAAGTAGTTCTAAGTTCTAGGGGACCTCAGATGTTGAGTCTCATAGTGCTCAGAGCCATTTGGACCATTTGGTGGGGTATGGCACGACTGGCAGGAAGCCCCCCCCCCCCCCCCCCCCCCCCCCCCCCAAGAGAGATGGTGCAAGTCTTTTAACTGGACGCTTCTGTGGCGATGTGGCGATTTGTGTATAGCTAATCTATCCCGTTTACAGTAGTGGGAGAAGAAGACCTACACTTTATCGTGGAATCCGATCCACGTGTAATTCTGGCATATCTCCACATCACTTAGAGGTAAAGACAGATCGTAAACTTTCAAGGCCTGACCGGAACTATACCTCGTAACCATTCGGTTTCCAAGCATATTCTACACAAATAATCACCAATTACGACACAAGAAGAAGGGATAGGATGATGGGACATGTTTTAAGACATCAGGGAATAACTTCCCTCGTACTCGAGGCAGTCGTAGAGGGCATAAGTTTAAGGAGAAGGTAGAGACTGGAGTATGCCTGATGGCTTCTGTGTCGGTTTGTTCGAGCGATGTTTCTTCAACGTTTTTCGTGTCCTTTAACCAACACGTGTGGTTTCACTGTCAAAGCTTTACTCTTCATTTCTGGTGATCACCACCAACAATTGACAATGCAAGGCACTCGAGCTGGAAAAACAGGAAAATCATTAAATAAACGTTGCTCGAGGAACACGACACGAAGTCAGAATACAATTCGTCAAGAAATGGCCACTAAAGCCTGATAAATTTTATAGATTGGAATATGTTCATGAAACTAGCGAAGACGTTGATTATAGGTGCTACTCTGGGATGAGAAGGTTGGCCCCAAAACGAGAGCTGCGACGGGCCGCATCAAATCAGTAGGTTGGTGATACAAAACAAAAGGTAGATTATCCAGATTACCGTTTGAAGCGACCACGCACTTTATCGAGTATAGTAACGCGACAAGGCCTTGAACCATCTGTGATTCCAGTACAAATTCATGAGGCATGACTTCAATGAAAATCTCGTGGTTTGTCGAAAGCTCCAGTAGTCAAACAAGGGCTGCATAAGTTTTATTAAGATGATGCTCCGTACCGATTAGATGAAGGCTGGATTTCTCTGTACACCTTGTAGAGCTTCACTGGATAAATGGACAGCAATAAGGCCATCTCCACACCATAACTTGAATCACACGCGCTCAAACGTGAAGGTTATGCGAGAGAATGATCCACCCCACATTTACTGGAATAGATGGTGTAGGATACGTAAGGTGCGATTTAAATGTGGGACATTCATCACATGATTAGGTAAAGCACTGGAAACGATTTGGGAAGTTTCTTGCATATTGGGAGAGATGGTGATTGCAGATTAAACATTCAAGGCTACTACAACCAGGAACTAAAACTAATTGGCACGAACTTCTGAGGGCATGGATGGGATAGATTACAAGTGATCTCATTCCCCATCTTAATCAGTGACATGCACTGTCATTGCGTAATTAATAGAAGATCGGACGAATTGTCCTGAAGAAATCTTCAACGTTCTAGGCAACACGCGACTTCGATGCGGGTAATTTCTCAGCTTGAAAACTTCGAGGGCTGTACGGGAAGAAAGAAAGGAAAATTTTAACTCCCATCGACGACAAGGATATTATGGATAATGCACATTATCGGATTGGAAGAGGATGTATAGGAAACCAGTTTCCTCCTGTTTCAAAAGAAAGATTCCGACATATGACTTAAGCGATAAAGAGAAACTACACCACTGGCCATTAAAATTGCTACACCACGAAGATGACGTGCCACAGGCGCGAAATTTAACCGACAGGAAGAAGATGCAGTGATATGCAAATGATTAGCTTTTCAGATCATTCATACAATGTTGGCGCCGGTGGCGACACCTACAACGTGCTGACATGAGGAAAGTTTCCAACCGATTTCTCATACACAAACAGCAGTTGACCGGCGTTGCCTGGTGAAACGTTGTTGTGATGCCTCGTGTAAGGACGAGAAATGCGTACCATCACGTTTCCGACTTTGATAAAGGTCAGATTGTAGCCTATCGCGATTGCGGTTTATCGTATTGCGACATTGCTGCTCGCATTGGTCGGCATCCAATGACTGTTAGCAGAATATGGAATCGGTGGGTTCAGGAGGGTAATACAGAACGCCGTGCTGGATCCCTCGGCCTCGTATCACTAGCAGACGAGATGACGTCGTCATCGCCATACTGGCGTATCACCCGGCATGACGGTATGAGGTGCCTTGGTTACACGTCTCGGTCACCTCTTGTTCGCATTGACGGTACTTTGAACAGTGGACGTTACGTTTCAGATATGTTACGACCCGTGGCTCTATCCTTCATTCGATCCCTGCGAAACCCTACATTTCAACAGAATAATGCACGACCGCATGTTGCAGGTCCTGTACGGGCCTTTCTCGATACAGAAAAGGTTCCACTGCTGCCCTGGCCAACACATTCTCTGTTTGACTCAATGCCCAGGCGTATCAAGGCCGTTATTAGGGCCAGAGGTGGTTGTTGTGGGTACTGATTGCTCAGGATCTATGCAACCAAATTGCGTAAAAATGTAATCACATGTCAGTTCTAGTATAATAGATTTGTCCAATGAATACCCGTTTAACATCTGCATTTCTTCTTGGTGTAGCAATTTTAATGGCCAGTAGTGTACAAAAAACGCTCATCTGATTGGCCAGACCTTGAACTCAGCTCGTCCGAAATGGAGCTCAGTGTCTTACACTCTGAGCCACCTCATTCGTTGCTTTCCTTTTTTTTTGATTTTTGGCTGGTAAGTAGCACCAAATACATATGCTCACGTTAAACAATGCTCGTAAGTTATTGGCAATGAACTCGGAACTGGCGCCAAAAGCGTCCCACACATATTCCATAGCGTTCAGATAAGGCGAATTTGTTGACCCTCGACTTTAAGAAGAACTCACTAAAATGTTGACACATCCTTAACAAGAGTCTGTGCTTATGACTGGGTGAGCTATTGAGCTTTTCTTCAGGATGGAGCTATCGCCGTCGGGGAAGACATCAGTCATGAAGTTATGCTGGTGGTCAGCTATAGTGTTCACGTAATCCACAGCTGACATGGAGTCTTCAGTTAATTACAACAGGTTCCATGGAAGCCCAGATGAGTGTCACACCGGCCCGCTTCCGTGGCGCAGTACGCGTTCCGCGCTGCCGTTCGCCTGAATGACGGCGTATCAGGACACAGCCATAGAAAAGGTGTAACGATAAACTTGATTCATCCGACCATGTGAATGATGTCCATTGATCCAATATCCAAGATCATCGAAATCTCAAACCCACAATAACGACGGCTGACGATGTCCTTGCGTCAGCATGGGAAAACATAGTGGTCCGCCTCTGTGGAACTCCAAGTTCAACAATGTGTTCCGAAACATCATACCTGCTTCAGCACTGTGCTCTTTCGTCAGGTCTGACACAGACTGCTGTGTATCCTGTTACACATGACGGGCAAAAAAAAAATGGTTCAAATGGCTCTGAGCACTATGGGACTTAACTTCTGAGGTCATCAGTCCTCTAGAACTTAGAACTACTTCAACCTAACTAACCTAAGGACATCACACACGTCCATGCCCGAGGCAGGATTCGACCCTGCGACTGTAGCGGTCGCGCGGTTCCAGACTGTAGCGCCTAGAACCGCTCGTCCACCTCGGCCGGCTCATAACGGGCAAATCCGTGATGTCCACGTTCTGTGATGATGCGCGACCGCCAATACTTTATCGTCTTCTGGTAATTTCACGGTCCTCATAGCACACCAACAGCCGACCCGCTTCACCGTGCCCGAGATCCTCGTTCCCAGGCTCCGGGCCTGTCTGCCCTTTGTGAAAGTACCTTGTGTCAGTGGATTTCCCCATTTGCGGCCTATATCATCGATATACAATACGTCTCAATTCCTTGCCTTATCTTCTGCCTGCGCGCTAACAGCTGACCTTCAATCGCGCGGAGAGCGGCGGTCACAACCTTTCGGCTCATCGGCGTATATTGAGAGTATGAACGACTTTGAAAAAAATGGCTCAAATGGCTCTTAGAACTATGGGACTTAACTTCTGAGGTCTTCAGTCCCCTAGAACATAGAACTACTTAAACCTAACTAAGGACATCACATACATCCATGCCCGAGGCAGGATTCGAACCTGCGTCCGTAGCGGTCGTGCGGTTCCAGACTGTAGCGCCTAGAACCGCTCGGCCACCCCGGTCGGCTGAACGACTTTGAGATTCGAGCTTTGTAATTTCCGAAATGGGCAATGCAACCCTCGATACGTTGGCAAGAGATCGTAATTCATTCGTATGCTGCAAAGTTAGCTATTCGCTACGCGCTTACTGCGTAATTTTAAATTGCATTACTTATGCTAGATCTTGGTTGCGCACAACATGTACGAATTTGTTGCCGTTGTGTGTGATATAGTTTAGATGGTTTAAAACAAATAACTGAATTAAATGTATAGCCTTGTTAGTTATCTGGATATTTCAGCTTGAAAACGTCAATTAGCCAGCCATAGATGCAACAATCCATTTTAATGAGCATTGTTTACCGTATAGAAAGAAACTAAAATAAGTCATTGAAAGCCCCTTTATGAAGACGAAGTTCTTATTCGATATCCGACATTGGTCCGATGAACTGAAACACCATTGTCCCACGGCGAGGTTCGGATACTAGAGGCCGTGTCCAAATATTTCCATCCTGGAGCTCCGCCAACCTGGATGGCGCATGCTGCTCGTATCTGAATCAAGCTGAGTGGTACACACGGAAACAAACACAAGCAGTTGCTTCACTTGCTCAATCGCGCGGCGGTGTTTCTCCGTTGCGGAAACACGGAAGCGTCCTTCAGCATCGTTTCCCGGTCATAATGAAAGAGTGTAGTAAATCCCTTTCATGGTCGCCAAGGTCTTTGTAGATTTTAGAATGGTTGACTGTTTCGTGCACAAATTATGGGAAATAGCTTCCTCGTCACCAAAGGGCGACTGAGCAAACGCTTCTACTGCCCATTGGTCAGTAACTGTTGTTCACCCTTTGGTCACTGTCAAGTAAAGTACTGTTAATGTTATGCTGATGGACAATCGAGTAGGTTGCACAGAATGCCACGTATTGAAGAAATTTTTTTTAAAAGTCATCAGTCTTTAGCTCAATGCGACCGGTAACGAATTCGTCTCTACTGCCTACCTCTTCCTTCTATTTCCGTCATTCCTTTTTCGATGTGTGGATTTCACGTTAGGGTATTACTTCCATTTTAATTCCAGAACATTGTTCTTAGTGTTCCATTCTTATTGTTCCCTGTTGGTTTTTATACATGCTGCATATTATCCTTTTCCCCTACAACTTACTTGTATTTTGCTCAGAACTTCGAACGTCTTGCACCACTTTAGATTGTACACCGATCTTTTCAGGTAGACAAATACTATGAACGTGCTTTGACATTTCTTAAGTTTTGTTTCCATTCACAATGGCAATGTCAGAACTGTCTATCTGATACTCTTACCTTTCTGAAAGCAAACTGGTCGTCACTTAAAGGACCCTCAATTTTCCTTTCCATTCTTCTATAGATTGTTGCCTGTATTGGCATTTCAGCTGATTATGCGACAACTGTGGAACTTTTGTAGCTTCGGTTTTGTGTGGACAGTATTTCTCTGAAAGTCGCATTGTAGGAGATACTACATTCAAGGCCACCAGAATTTGAATTAGGCCTAATACTCGAAATCTCATCTTGCACAATATCGAGAATTCGCATGAACCATTATCCGACATGGTGCAGTCAGAATTGAAACTTAACCGAGGCTTAACGCTTCTGACCAATCACACTGTATGATTGTGCCTGTGTAATACAATATCAGACCGTCAGAAATCCACATATTTCCATTTATTTTTAGAATATACGTAACACTAAGCCACGTGCAACATATTATACAGGCCGGTAAACATGTTTTGACGACATCAAACGCATTATGTGGTAAAGCTTAATATGGCTGAAGCAATGTAATTTTTAATAAAGTATATTTATTGACGATATAGGAGACAATCTCAGTAGCCTTCTTAGATTGTTTGCTGATGATGCTGTCATTTATCGTCTTGTAAAGTGATCAGATAACGAAAACAAATTGAAAAATGATTTAGATAAGATATCTGTACGGTGTGAAAAGTGGCAATTGACTTTGAATAAAGAAAAGTGTGAAGTTATTCGTATGAGTACTAAAAGAAATCAGCTAAATTTCGATTACACGATAAGTTCCACAAATCTGAAGGCTGTAAATTCAACGAAATACTTAGGGATTACAATTACAAATAACCTAAATTGGAACGATAACCTAGATAATGTTGTGGGTAGAGCAAACCAATCAGAAGGTGCAACAGGTCTACTAAAGAGACTCCTTAAACCACGCTTGTCCGCCCTGCTCTGGAGTATTGCTGTGCGGTGTGGGATCCGCATCAGGTGGGACTGACGGATGGCATCCAAAAAGTACAAAGAAGGTGGCTCGTTTTGTATTATCGTGAAATAGGTGACATAGTGCCACAGACATGATACATGTATTGGAGTGGCCATCATTAAAACAAAGGCTTTTTCGTTGCGACGGGACCTTCTCATGAAATTTCAATCACCAGTTTTCCCCTCCGATTGCGGATACATTCTGTTGGCACCCACCTATATAGGGAGAAATGATCATCACGATAAAATAAGAGAAATCAGGCAATGCACAGAAAAATTTAAGTGCTCGTTTTTCCCGCGCGCCGTTCGAGAGTGAAACGGTAGAGAGACTGCTTGAAGGTGGTTCATTGAACCCTCTGCCAGGCACATTATTGTGAATAGCAGAGTAATCACGTAGATATAGATTTTATTTGTCCAGTTCATTTTAGGGTACCGTTATCCTTATTGCCAGTACGCTCACTACATTTTTGTTCATATGGTACTAACAGGATTTAATGTGAAGGTGCAGATTTCCGGTATATGGGCGAAACATCCAAGAATTTTTATCCTACACTGGAAAAATCGGTAAGGTGAAGTAGTTAGTTTCTAGCAAATACAGATCATAATTAAAACACATAGTGGAGGGTGTTATATGCAGTACATATAAGCAGAAACTGTACTGCTATGAGAGAAGGGTTTAAAACGCAAGTAGGTGAGTGTAGAATGAAACTAGTCAAAGGACTGATGGCTTAAAACTGACAATATATTGAATCAAATTCTCCTATTTCACCAAGAAAATTAAATTATTTGCTCTAGAGCAAAGATTTTTAGGTTGCCATGGAAACTGATAACATTTAAAGAATGAAGATGTTTACATGAAACGACTTCATCACATTACTTGTCTGTCATCATCTGTAATCTTGTTGGAGCTGCGATGAGCAGTGAAGAATAGATCCAGCTGTATCAGTAAACGTTGCTGCAGTTAATCTGCGGTACATACATTGTAAGTCACAAAAAAGGAGCTATCCACTTGGAACGGAAATCGGTAGATGCGATATACAGTACATGTACAGACAAACAATTCCTTACAATTTAGAAAACTTGGACTCTTTATTCAAGAGAAAGAACTTCGAAAATTCATCAAGACAACACGCGTTGTTCCACATCCCGCCTTTATGCAAGCAGTTAGTCGGATCGGCACTGATTGATCGAGTTGTTGGATGTCCTTCCCAGGGATATGGTGCCAGATTCTGCCCATTGGTGCGTTAGATCGTCACAGTCCCGAACTGGGTGGAAGACCCTCCCCATAATGCCCTAAATGTTCTGAACTGAGGAGATAAAACCATCGCCGTGAGCAGGCAGGCATTATCTTGCTGAACTGTAAGCGCATGGCGCCTTGCCATGAAAAGCAACAAAACGGGGATTAGAATATTGTCGACATACCGCCTCGCTGTAATGGTGCAACGGGTGACAATCGAAAGGGTTCTGCTGTGAAAAGAATTGGCATCCCAGACGATTATTCTTGGTTCTCGGGCCGTATGGCGGGCTACGGTCAGGTTGTTATCCAGCGGCTGTCCAGGGAGTCTCCAGACACGACTTCTCTGATCATCAAGGCTCACTTCGAAGCTGGACTCATCGCTTATGACAATTATACTCCAGTCATTGAGATTACAAGCCATCCAGGAGGACGTCCAACAACTTTGCCAATCACCGAGAAGCCGAATAACTGCTTGCATAAGAGCCAGCGGTAGATCAATGCGTTATTGACTTTCTCAAATTGCGAAGTTCTTTCTCTCGAATGAATCATCCAGTATGTCTGTACATGTACATGGATCTACTAATTTCCCAATCATTCGGATAATTCCTTCGTAGTGCGTTCTTTCTTTTTCCTCAGAGTGCAGTTAGTCGGGGAGCTGTATTTCAAATGGTTCAAATCGCTCTGAGCACTATGGGATTTAACTTCTGAGGTCATCAGTCCCTTAGAACTTAACTACTTAAACCTAAGTAACCTAAGGACATCACACATACCCATGCCCGAGGCAGGATTCGAACCTGCTACCGTAGCGGTCGTGCGGTTCCAGACTGTAGCGCCTAGAACCGCTCGGCCACCCCGACCGGCAGATGTATTTCAATGTAACATTTATTGGACATTATATCACACGGAATGCAATACTTATATTTACCCGTTTCTGAGAGTCAATCGTCTCACTGAATGTTTAAGAATTTGACGCACTTCAAAGGAAGGAATTTAACAACGAATTCATTCTTCATAATAACGAGAAATTTTCTGGTGTTTAAGAATCTCGCCATGAAATACTCATTTTGTAACATGCTAGGCCTCCCTGAAATAGTATATTACCTCGATACCTGGAATAAGGGAAGTACCGGATGATCAAAAAGTCAGTATAAATTTGAAAACTTAATAAACCACGGAATAATGTAGATAGAGAGGTAAAAATTGACACATACTTGAAATGACATGAGGTTTTATTAGAACCACCCCATATTGCTAGCGGCGTGAAAGATCTCTTGCGCGCGTCGTTTGGTGATGATCGTGTGCTCAGCCGCCAGTTTCGTCATGCTTGGCCTCCCAGGTCCTCAGACCTCAGTCCGTGCGATTATTGGCGTTGGGGTTACCTGAAGTCGCAAGTTTATCGTGATCGACCGACATCTCTAGGGATGCTGAAAGATGACACGCGACGCCAATGCCTCACCATAACTCCGGACATGCTTTACAGTGCTGTTCACAACATTATTCCTCGACTACAGCTAATGTTGAGGAATGATGGTGGACATATTGAGTATTTCCTGTAAAGAACATCATCTTCGCTTTGTCTCACTTGGTTATGCTAATTATTGCTATTCTGATCAGATGAAGCACCATCTGTCGAATATTTTTTGAACTTTTGTATTTTTTTTTTTTTTTTGTTCTAATAAAACCCCATGTCATTCCAAGCATGTGTGTCAATTTGTACTTCTCTATCTACATTATTCCGTGATTTATTCAGTTTTCAAATTTATTCTGACGTTTTGATCACTCGGTACACCCGATAAGCGGGCTTTGCCACACTGTCAACATACAGTCTGCGTATACGGGGTTTATCATAACCGTGAGATCTGACACGGGTGCAAGTGCACTGTAACAGAAGCAAAAACCTCCCAGTAAACGTAGTACGCAAATGAAATGTTCGCGAGATAATTGTGATATTACGGTTACGAGCTGCCAATGACTTTTGTACGCAGTCTTCTCCTTGTTAATACAGAAATGTTCGAAATGGAAAGTTTTAGACGTCTAATTTGCCTCAAATTTCATCCTCGGCCCATGTATGCAGAATGAGGTATATGCATGGCAAGCCACTACCACATTTTGCAACTGATGTAAACCAAGATTGGTAGGTCGAGTAGTTCCTCTACCTTGGCTGCCAAGATCAGCTGACCTCAATCCTGTGGATTTTTTCTCTGAGGTCATCATAGAAATTAATTGTGCAGAGCTCTTGCTGATATGGTCGACTAGCTGCAGTAGCGAACTGTGCAGTCTCGTCACTATTTACCAGATGCTTCACGGAAGTTTGATTAAATTGATAGCTCACTACAGAAAATAGTACAGTATTGCATCCAAATGCGAAATGTTGAGTATCCCCCATAACAGGTTCTTCTGATTTCCCATCTAATTGGTCTCAAATATGACTCTGCGCTACCTTAACAAGGAGTACAACGCTACTTCAGCACGTTACACGTTACAGTTTACTCCAAATTCGTACCTTTAAAGGCCGTGTTCTTCCTGTCGTTTCCGCATTCGGATGCAATACTGAACTCGTCCCTGCACTGAGAAAAGGCTTCTTTCAAACACTCCCGATCACCTCGTAAAAGTTGACAGTACCGTACAATTCGCTGCTCCAGTTCTTCAACTGTATCAACGAGAGTGATGTACACTGTAGTTCTGAGAAGATACCAGATAGAAAGGTCCAGAATATAGAGGTATGATGAACTTCGAGGCCCAAAAGTGCCGGTTTCCCATTAAGCATAAAACACATTTCGCACGTTACTCATTGCGACCATCCTCAAGCACTCCTAGAAGATCGTGCCGGAGAAACCGAAGGTACCCTCGTCCAGTATGTGTTTTTGAAAGAATGTGTGTCCCAATCACCTAGTGCAGTTTCTGATTATTTGTGAACTTCATATGGATTTATGTCAGTCTTGACCCAAATAGTTCGAAAAGTTTATATTTTAAATACTTGTGTAGTACTGGGATGAACAGTTTTGATTCCCGAGAAATGTACGAACAAGGCGGGGCAATACCTGACCCTACGAATTCTCTTAGAAGATAGAGTTAGGAAAGGAAAACCTAATTTTAATGCATTTGTAAATTTAGAGAAAGCTTTTGACAACGTTGACTGGAGTACACTCTTTGGAATTCTGAATGCAGCAGGGATAAAGCGTAGGGAGCGAAAGCCTATTTACAACTTGTTCAGTTACTAAAAATGGATCAAATGGATCTGAGCACTATGGGACTTAACATCTGAGGTCATCAGTCCCCTAGAACTTAGACCTACCTAAACCTAACTAAGGACATCACACACATCCTTGCCCGAGGCAGGATTCGAGCCTGCGACCGTAGTGGTCGCGCAGTTCCAGACTGAAGCGCCTAGAACCGCTCGGCCACTGCGGTCGGCTGTACAGTAACTGAACGGCTTTTAGAGCCGAAGGCCATGAAACGGAAGTGAGAATGGAATGAGACAGGATTGCAGCCTGTCTCCGATGTTACTGAATCTGTACACTGAGCAAGCTGTAAAGGAAACTAAAGAATAATTTGGAAATGAATGAATTAATGTTCAAGGAGAAGAAGTAAAAACATTGTGGTTTGACGATGGCGTTGTAATTCTGTCAGAGACAGCAAACGAGTTGGAGGATCGTTTGAATGGAATGGTCAGGATCTTGAAAGGAGGATATAAGATGAATATGAGCGAAAGCAAAACAAGGGTAATGGAATGAAGTCGAATTAAATCAGGCGATGCTGATGGAATTAGACTAGTAAACGAGACACTAAAAGTAGTAGATAATTTTTGCGATTTATGCAGTAAAGTAACTGGTGGTGGCAGAAGTAGTGAAAAGAGTTTCCAAATGAGAGAAATTTGTTAACATCGAATACAGATTTAAATGTCAGGAAGACTTTTCTGAAAGTATTTGTCTGGACTGTAGCCTTGTCTGGATGTGAAATGTGGATGATGAACAGTTCAGCAAGAACAGAATTGTGGTGCTACAGAAGAATTCCTCTCATTAAATGGATAGATCACGTAACTAATTAGCAGGCACGAAATAGAACTGGGGAAGAAAGTTTTTGGCCAACTTGACTAAAAGGCATCGGTTGATAGGACACGATCTGAGACACCAAGGGATCATCAATTTATTGTTACAGGGAAGTGTGTGTGTGCGGGGGGGGGGGGGGGCTAAAAGTTTTAGAAGGAGGCCAGGAGACGAAATCACTGAAAAGGTTCAAAAAAAGATAGTTTTCAGTAGTTATTCGGAGATAAAGAGGCTTGTACAAGATGGAGTAGCAACGAGAGCTGCATCAAACCAATCTTAGACAGACCACAACAACAACATTTATTAATGAAGACGAAATTTCATATTGAACTCAGTCGTGGCTGGTAAACAGTCATAATTATCTTGTAAGTTGTTTTTTGTGATCCTTGTTTTACAGAATGTGCCTGCATTTTACCATTAATGCTTATCTTTTTTTTATTATTATACGTTCTATAACGCAATTTTTTATGTTGTATAGATTGGTAATTCTTAAGGTCGTGAAATTAGCTACTCACAAATGAAGTTAAATAAGTTGCTGTACAAATGTATGGGCCGGCCGGAATGGCCGAGCGGTTCTAGGCGCTTCAGTCTGGAACCGCGCGACAGCTACGGTCGAAGATTCGAATCCTGCCTCGGGCATGAATGTGTGTGATGTCCTTAGGTTAGTTAGGTTTAAGTAGTTTTAAGTTCTAGGGGACTGGTGACCTCAGATGTTGAGTCCCATAGTGCGCAGAACCATTTGAACCACATAATTTATGGTCTCACAGCGAATAACTGAAATCATTAGTGTCACAGCGATGTAAATAAATTCAGATTATAGCCTTATCAAGCGATTAAATACCCACAAGCATCGAAACTAATACTCTGGTCATAGTCAGATGCTAACAGTCACCATTTAATAATGGCTGTGTAGAACGTGTTAGAATATCGAGGATTTTTAACTGATCGAAGTGGCTGGAAGCTAGAGTATTTTTTTTTTAGAAAAATAAAATGTTAATTAGAAGTATAAAACAGGCTCGAGCACAACCGAGGACATTATAGCGGCTGTGGTGAGATATTAAGAATAACAAATGAACTCTTTCTTATTTTCTGTGCTTAAGACATGTAAAAGATGGAGCACATGGCGCCGTGACTGCTGGCAAAGCAGCCATTGTCACTCGGACCGGAAACACTTGTCGTAGCGGGAGGCGGCCGAGCGCCGGCGCCGGCGGTTACCTATGGTGGTGACGACGGTGAGGCAGTAGACGATGGCGTTGACGAAGCTCCAGGCGCGCTGGCCGCTGTACGAAGTGACACCCGCCTCGTGGGCGGCGTGCAGCTGGTTCTCCAGCTCCATGAGGCGGCGGCGCGCCACCGACTTCCAGTCCTCCTCGCGCAAGTTGTGGCTGCTCAGCCACAGGTCGTCGATGAAGTTCCGCTTGACGCGCTTCACGCCGCACTTGTAGAATGACTCGAAGGCGCCCTCCGTGAAGCGGAAGAGCAACCCGCCCAGGCCGCAGAAGATGACCATCAGCAGCAGCTCGGCCACGCACTGGTTGCGCTTCGACAGGATGCGGTTGTACTCGCCGGCATACTGCCTCTTGAAAGCGCCCCACTCCCGGTAGACGTCGCGCAGGAATGGGCCCCACACCGCTTCCTTCGGCGCTGTCGCTTCTTTCGCCTTAACTACTTTGTCTTTTTTCTCTGTCTTTTCTTCCGACCTAGGCTTGGCCTCTACCACGGCTGTCGTCTGAATTATATTATTGTCGTGGCTCGATCTGAGCTCAGTCTTCTCATCCGCTGCCGCGAACTCCTTCTGGAGCACTGCCGGGTCCACCTTCTCCACAGTGAACCTCTTAGTGTGGGTCACTATAGTTTCAGTGGTGGTGGACACCTGGCCATCTATGAAGGCGATCTTGCCGGACACGACTTGCTCCTGGCCGCTCTGGTTCGCCGCCGCGATGTCCGCCTCCACGGCGGCTATCAGTTCCTCGGCGTCCCTGCTGGCGGACTGGCTCCTCCTGGAGGCCGACTTGTCGCTGCGAGCTTTCTTGCGTGCCTTCACCGGGGGAACTGGAGGCTCGTCCCGCGGCGCTGGGGGCGGCGGCGACGACGGCCTGTCGCTCTTCGAGGCCGGCTCATCGTCCTCCTCCGGAGGCGGCACGGCGTGCGGCTCCGGCGTGGGCGGTCGCCGGCGCGAACTGCCGCCCCCGGAGGGGCTGCGCCTCTTGCCGCTGGCGGAGGTGCCGCGCCGCCTCCGGGACACGCCGCCCGCCGCCAGCACCTGCTCGGGGGTGGTGGGCACCGCCTCCGCCTCCACGGCCACCGCGGCGTCCGACATCTCGCAGTGGACTGCGGCTGCCGCTGCCAGCTGCTGGGAGGCGTCGGCAGCTGTGGGCGCCGCGACTGCTGCTGCTCTGCAGGCACCGCAGCACGGTCGATCGTGGTTCGCGGCGCTCCCGCGTGGCGGCGCCAGCCTCTGGACGGCCTCCTGCTATTCCCGGCGAGCGTCACAGAGAGGGCGCACGCCTTTCCTCTCGTAACCTTGGTTACCAGACCAGCTGATTCCCGTGTATCAACAAGCGCTCCCTGCTACCCGTATTCATATCGCAAGAACGTACTTGTAACGGCATACAAAAAATTTTGAATAATGTCTGCTTGCCTGCTCGCGTAAATTTCCGTCTTCGTATCGTAGATGCCACATCATCAGATTAGATACGTTAAACCATAACAACAAACTTACAACATGGAAGGAAACGCTATTTTATTGTATTTCATTTTCTGCCATTTACAAATGACCGGTCACATAATTTCTAAGGCAGGTCATATTTTCACAATATGGAATTGCACATTATAAAAT
The DNA here is from genome assembly GCF_023864345.2 of Schistocerca serialis cubense. Classification (NCBI taxonomy): domain Eukaryota; kingdom Metazoa; phylum Arthropoda; class Insecta; order Orthoptera; family Acrididae; genus Schistocerca; species Schistocerca serialis. The sequence continues at coordinate 183,504,284 of NC_064641.1, forward strand.
TTGAAACTTTCTTATATATGTTATCTGCCGTAAGAATAAATAATATGGCAGTTTTAAATATTTATAGACTTAAAAGTAATTATGAAACGAGAATCTTAAAAGGAATTCACAATACGAATTTAGGGAGATAAAAAGAGGTTATGACATATTATCACTGCATGACATATTATAAATTCGAAAAAAAATCGAAAATAACAAGAATCTTGCATTTCAGAAGGAGAAATAAAAGATAATAGGAAAGTACATAGAATTTGTATTAGATATCCCACCACGTAGTTATCTCTGGTGTGTGGGCGTAGATGCCACATCATCAGATTAGATACGTTAAATCATGACAATAAACTTGCAACATGGAAGGAAACTCTATTTTATTTTATTTTGTTTTGTTTTCTTCCGTTTACATATGACCTGTCACGTAGTAGTCATATTTTCACAATATGGATCTGCACATGCTTAAAATTTAAAATATATGTTATCTGCCGTAAGAATAAATAATATGGCAGTTTTAAATATTTATAGACTTAAAAGTAATTATGAAACGAGAATCTTAAAATGAACTGACGATACGAATTTAGGGAGATAAAAAGCGGTTATGACATATTATTATCACTTTATGAGATTTTATAAACTCGAAAAAACGTCGAAAATAATAAGAATCTTGTATTTATGAAGGAGAAATAAAAGATAATACGAAAGTACATAGAATTTGTATTAGCTGTCCCAGCGCGTAGTTATCTCTGGTGTGTGGGCTTGGAAAATCATCAAGACTGTCAAATGGGCGGGACCTCACGTTACTTGTCGTGAATAAATGTCGCAATTAACGAATCGTCAAATAAGCAGAAAGTATGGAGCCACGGTTCCTCAAAAAATGGTTCAAATGGCTCTAAGCACTATGGGACTTAACATCTATGGTCATCAGTCCCCTAGAACTTAGAACTACTTAAACCTAACTAACCTAAGGACATCACACAACACCCAGTCATCACGAGGCAGAGAAAATCCACGACCCCTCCGGGAATCGAACCCGGGAACCCGGGCGTGGGAAGCGAGAACGCTACCGCACTACCACGAGCTGCGGACGCCACGGTTCCTCAACCGTACCGTAAATCCGGAACGGACGACAGGCTTCTAGGCTACGAAACCAGTCGTTCAATAATTTATTAACAAGAACTGCCAAACGATTATTATTCAAGAAGTCTACCTATAGCTGCTGTTGTCCTCATGGAAGATAGTGTGTACAAAAAAAGTGCTCGCACTGCACTATTCTCCTCGTTGGTTACCTATTTTGTCTTTACTAACAATAGTCGGCTAATCTGTAAATAATCGTCCTCAGTCATAATGGCTGCGAACGGTGACGAGTTAGACACGCTGCACATGTCGAGCAAGTCATGTTGTTTCGATGATGATAGTATTTTAATGGCCAGCATTGTATCATGAAGGAGTTGTAAAACTGACGTAGGCTACCGCAGACTACCATTATTAAGCGTAGACTACGGTAGGTTTCCTAGTAGGCTTGCTCAGCTAAGACAGTAAACGCATTACCTGCACGTTAGGTGTGTTGCATACTTAAGGGGCGTCACCTCATATCGAGCGCTTTGTCTGCGTATGCGATCAGTGTCTTACTACATTGCCCTAGAAACCGGAAGTGGTGAACCGTCTCGAAACTGGGTGAGGGTAAAACAGGGACGCGTAAGGTACGGAGTATTTGTGTTCTACTTAGTTATCTTACTGTTTGTTGCTTAAAGATCAACAGTATTTGTATCAAAACTGAAGCTGTCGATGTTTAATTCAGGTTTCATTCGAAAATTTTTGATTTTTAACGTCAAACTGTGGGATGTAGTAAAACTAAGAAACAACACATATTAATCGTATATCATTAGGAAACGCAATATCATGTTGTTCATAAACAACTTCACACATGTCAGTAACAATAGGTAACTCTTGCCTTTGAGCATGATGAGGAACGATCCGCTGAGTACAAAATAATAACAAAAAAATATATATATAAATTTTTTATGTTTGTCCATGTAAACTGTACTTGCTATGGTTAAATAATAACTCGGAAGTTACGTGATGAACTTGTTCTTATTACTATAAAATGCAATTTAGCTTTTGTAAGGATGGAAAATATTAAAAGAAAAAACGATGAACTATGTGCAAAGAAGCAGACTAAAAGCAATGTTTCTCTTAAACGCATTCATTTATGTCTTTTCCCTACGAATGCTAACAGTTCTTCAGATAATCCTACCATTTAATACGTAATTTGTGTACTGTACCAAGACTATCGAACTGTAGTTTTGTTAGAGTGTAAATCTACTTGTTCGACATGTGCAACGTACCTATGACCACTTTGACAGCTGTGCAGCCTGAAAATTGGTGATTCATCTCCTTATCGCGACAAGTAGTATTATCACCAAGTCGTACTATCTCAGTATCATTTGTGTTATATTTCCTCACATTTAGAGTACAAATCGTAATTAATTAAGGGGTGAAATAAATTTCAGTCAGCCTTTGTATTTTTTGTGCTGTTTATTTAGATGACCGATAACACTATATCAATTTAGGGTTGTTGCAATTCATCTGCTGCACCAATGCAGATAGTTGGTTTTAAAGAACTGGTTTTTATACTATTTACTCCTGTACATCTCACTATTGTGGCCCCGCCAGCGTAAAAGAAATACAGATCTGTAATTACAAACATATTCATTGCCCTCTGGGCTTCCAACTGGCTTTTCATTTTCGGAGAGGAAGACGTCGCCGGAAAAATCTCTCCGTTACTCGTTAATCGTCTTCTTAATTAGCAAGATGCAATAAAGATTTGTTGCACCATTACAAAAAAGCGACGCATTTGCGGTTTTGGTATCTGTTCAGCGGTTATTACGTTAAAATATTTAACAGATGACAAAGTCCACAGGATTGTGTTGACTGAAGAACTGAGTAAAAAGAAACAGGGCATTCAAATTTTGTGGCATGTTATATGATAGTAATCCAACAGAGCAATCTACTATTCCGACAGAGCAAAACTCGATATTTTCCATTGTTGAATGAAATTAATGTAGCTTTTATGCTATGCCAAGTGCACCAGTTTATTTGCTACGCGTTGGTCAACTTGGGTTGGATACAAAACAGTGGTCTTTTTAACGGAAAACTTTTAAAGGTTAATGCATACTTCACATTTCAAATATTTGTCTACACAATCATCGATGTCGCCTTTGATATGGGGTGTATGGGATGCTTCTTCTTCTTCTTCGTTCTTCTTCTTCTTCTCCTTCTTCTTCTTCTTCTTCTGATTTTCCCTCGAAATATTTCATCAGAAATTCCATTGTGAATGACAAATCACTGGGCTTAAATTATGTTTTTCATTAATTTTCAACTAGCTAATGCGATGCATCATGTGTAACTGATGACTTCGGGCGAAACTATGTACAGCAGCAATATAACCAACGGAATTCTTTGTCTTTAAATGTATGTATAGCACCTGAAGATGGAAACTAGTTTGCTGTTATTAACCACATGAATATATTAATTTTATTAAGGCTGGTTGTATGTGATTTATTCTGTCTATCTAAAATACTATATCGCAGTGGAATGTTGAATTTTTGTTGTATTTTAATGCAGTCATGTTGATAATTTTTACTGTTTATATTATAATCGCATTAGGTGTCAGATCCATAATTTTCTGTTGCTAGCTTGAGCCAACATTGACTAACGAAATTAAATGAACTGTTTTATCAAGTCGCTGATATCAAAATGTTGCATGTCCTTATTCCTTGTATCTACGCGAGTGGGTAGCCGAGCGCGTTAAAGCGGTCGTTTGTGGGACAAGGGGAGTCCCACGGACATTGGATTAATGACAGGAGCCTGTGTGGCGACGAGAATGGACGCAGTTCTTATGAGATTTTCCACATAAACCTAGGTAAATATTCCGTTGGATCGCACGCCCCTTATATGAAACACGATACTCAAAATGAAAACGATAAATCACATTTGACGAAGCGATTGTACTAGACGCAGGCAGAAGGGGTACACTTCATCCTCCGTGCGGTGGAGGGGGAGGGGGTGTTAATGTCTGACAACAAGTAATGGACTCCCTAAAACATTCTTTGTCGTCCCGCAATTTGGCCGGAGACCACCAGCAGCCCTTCTGGGAATTACCTTCCCCTGCGTAGAGTACCACTAACACCACACCACATAAGGCGTCCTCATGAATTACTTGCCATCTTGCAACAAGATAACAGGATAACGCTGTTCCACACGTGAAACGTGTCTCTATGAAGTGTCTGCATAATGTTGAGGTACTTCCATGGCTAGCAAGATCCCAGGTGTGTCCCCGATAGAAGATGTGTATATCAATTTGGGCGTCAACTTCCCCCCCCCCCCCTCCCCCCGTGGTAGAATCCAGGACATCAGAAAGCAGTGTGGGACATCATACCACAGGACCCTTCCCAACTAATTCAGTGAATGCACCTAACTCATACTGAGAAGTTCTTCGTAAATCTGAGCCGATTTTGTAAACACTGAAATGATATGACATATCCTCTCAACCAGAGAAGTTTCGTTTCGTTTCCTCTTTCCTTAATTAAAATTTATTTCTATTGCCCATATTGCTGTCTAACATTCAGAAAACGATTTCATTGATTTTAAACATTTTATGCAACTTCGTGGTCTCACATATATACCGACATTCACTACAAATGTAACTGTCTTTCTGCCATACGATATAACACTTTAATACTTAAATTCGAAATCAGCATTTCCATCAACGGCGCAAATGATACGCACTGATGTTGAAGTTTTTCCACGCAGAGAAAGGGCAAATGCACCGTCTTGGAGGTCAGGATCGAGAACATAGTAAAATATCCTCACGCTATCGAATCAGAACTAAAATTTTTCATTGAGTTCACTAACTTGTTGTACATTAGGATCAGCCTCTCTGAGCACGGAAGTTAGATTTTTGAGTCGAATTCACGATGAGGAGTATTTGGTTCAAATCCTCGTGCTGAAAGAAATTTTCCGCCACCAGTAATTAACGACTCAGCGTAGAATAACTGATGGCGTCAAGTTAGTGGTCACCAGACTTGACACCAATGACCCGGGTTAAATTCCAAAACTGCTCACGACTTCATCTACGGTGCGATTTCGAACCTTATGTAATGAATTAATTCGCAGTGTCGGAGTTATTAAGCTGTTTTTTGATGAAAACATTGGGTAATAACAACTCTCCACTCTGTTATATTGGGAAGAAAGCCGTGTTCTCCATTTCTAGTTCAGAACAGTGCAACGCTATCTTAGTAGGTCTTGTAGCATAATGAATGTACGAACGATTCAGTAAATAAATTTTCGGCTACAGGAAGTGCGTGACACCGACAAGGCAAAACAGTTCGTTGCAGATCGCAAGAGTCAGGTTATCTTATTAAGATTGCCGGAATACAGAATGAAATTAGTTAAGAAATAGTTTTTACTTTTTCAATCACTTTTTACCAACACACTGACGGAAAAACTCCTCATTTGTATTGCGAATTTGTTCCCGTGAGTGTAGTTATTAGCACGGCGTGCTTTTGGCAGCATACTGCTACCGACACGTGTGTGACAGTTACTCGTAAATTAAGCTGTAGTGTGACGAGGATTATTTGCTGGGTGTGGCAGTAGTGTTATGTACTGAAATACGACCCTGTATCGAAAGACGCATTCACTTTAGTGTCCACATAAAGTGTGTTCTACGTCTAAACGATACCGCTGGTGTCTTTACTTAAGTTTTTGCTGGATATTTGTCCTAGACACAGAGCACAGTCACATTCAGATGTTTGCATTCCAAAGACTAACAGTTAAGACAAAATTATTTCAGCTGCTGAGGTAGTACAAATAATGGAAAAACAGTCTTTTTCTGTAAGCATGTTTATGTCATGTTATGTCCAATAGTACGATTATTTGGTATTTTTTGGATATTCAGTAATGCTAACGTAACTTTCTTTCCGGTAATAATCATTTAATGTCGAAGAAATTTACATTACTACTTTCTAGGCTTGTCATTTGGCAAACTTCTACCACGTGCTGGTCCATGAATGGAAATGTCTGGTTCTTCACACAGATGTTTAAGTGTCCCTTGCTCATTTTATACAATGTATGATCATCCTCGGAATCTAGGAAGGGTGGCTAGTGCCCTTATGACGGATACATATTTGGAAGCCTCTCAGTTTGGACTACGTATGCTGGAACTTATATAGTGCAAACACTGCTGTAGAGACACTACACAATGCACTCTACTATTGTCGCTGATGGCACACGTTGTTGACCTGCCTACCTTGCCTCCGAGCAAATGGACTCGCCAGTCCCACGTCACCGGCGTGGGCACAGTCGTGAGAAACACAGTCACTTGTGAGCGAGCGGTCTAACGTCAGGGTGTTATCCTAACGCATCATGTTCTTCCATGGCAGAACGTCAATCCACAATATTACTGTTCGCTTTTGGAGCATCATCTGCGACTAGCTTTGCGAAAGAAACGGCGACAATTTTTGCACGACAATGGGCTGGCGTATACAGCGCAAGCGGTGGCTGCTCTTTTCGGTCGATGGGACTGGGAAGTACTGTACCATCCACCATACTGCCCGGACGTAAGTCCTTGTGGCTCTGATTTGATTCCGAAAATGAAGGAACCACTTCGTGGCATTCACTTCAGAACTGTTCCAGAGATTCGACAGGCAGTAGACCGCTCCATTCGCACCATCAACAGAACAGGCTCTGCTAACGATATACTACGTCTTCCACATCGCTGGCAACGGGTTCTATACAACACTGGTGACTGATTTGAAGAACAGTTACATATGCAAAAATGTAAGTCTTTTGTATTGGTTGTGAGTAAATAGTTGCCACTATTTAGGTTCCAGCCCTCGTATATAGAGGGCTTTCGACGTACTGCACATTGTTTTGTAAGCGCTTTATTGAGTGTATTAATCTCTCTGTGCGCTTATGCTGTGTCTCAGTGTGTGCTGCAACATACAACCCACTTGAGATACACACTGAAATAAATGAATTTTTACGTGCAGGGTTAAATTTAGTTACATAACCCCACTGGCCCACCCAGCAAATAATCATCACCCTTCAGCTTACATGTAAATGTAACGCAATTGGTGTTGAAACGCTTCGTGGTAATAAATATCAATAAAAAGTGACTGAAGCGGTTGAAACTATTTCCTATATTCGTAATACAGTCGCTGGTCTCAACCAGTTCCACACAACATGAATATATTTAAGATTAAAGTGAGAGAAAACTTACAGTTTAGTAAAATAAATTATCAACCTCCGAAATTCCGTGATACCTACATTTCAAAACGATACATTTATTGCTGTGGATAATGTGCCTAACCGAGTGGATTTAATTCGTGATTTAAATTACCTCCCAAATTCAAAAGAATGGTTATTTTAATTGTTTAACTGGTATAGTAATTTACATTTAAAAAGTATCTAGAGTGATAGGAAAAACTTGTAATAAATTTGTGATAAACTGGACGGGTCGGTGAATCGAGAAAAATTTGTTGAGTGACGACGGGTCGGAAATGTATCGTTGTGAACCCACTGCCATTGTACAGCAGTCATCCAGTGACGAACATACATGAGTGTGCACATTTCACCTAACTTGCCCCAGATAATAACTGCTACGCTGAAGGTAGCACTCACTGGTTAAATTAGCCCAAGATAACTCTTAAAACAAAAAAGTAAAAAATCGATAAATCTTAACTTTCTGGCGCCGGCCGTTGTGACCGAGCGGTTCTAGGCGCTTCAGTCCGGAACCGCGCGACCGCTACGGTCGCAGGTTCGAATCCTGTCTCGGGCATGAATGTGTGTGAAGTCCTTAGGTTCGTTAGGTTTAAGTAGTTTTAAGTTCTAGGGGACTGATGACCTCAGATGTTAAGTCCCATAGTGCTCAGAGCCATTTGAACCATTTTGAATCTTAGCTTTCTGTTCGAGGCTGGTGACTTTAGTTGCGCTTCTTTTTTTTAACTTGGACGTGAAGAGGATCACCTTAGAACAAAAAGAAAATTCATTAAATTGTAATGCGCATAGATGATCAGGACTATTTCATCACGTATCTAGCGCATAAATATATTAAAAACGTAAGAAGTAGCAGTAAACAATTTTTAAAAGCTTTTGTTTCTCAAATATCATTTCTTTCACGATAAATGCTAGAAATTTCTGCCCGCTAACGTCGCTATCAAGTTGTCTTAGACTAATGTTGTGCCACCCTCTCAAAAACTCGCGGTGCATTGTGAATGATTGTTGTGGTCTCTTATAGGGCAAGGTTTATACGCACTGGTCGCTGACTGCCGTTTTGCTCGATTAACACCCCTAATCTGATGATTCAGTGTGCCTGACCTGATCTGTTTTGACGTTCTTTTCCTGCACCCTCTACAAGAGCTTTGGTCCATTATTGTCACCAGAAAGGTAACGCAAGTTTCAATAGTTTGTAGAACATAGTTCATTACGTTTCACAACACCAAGACAATTTCATCTTGACGTATCTGAATAAGTTTCTGAAAGACTGTGTTAAGGTGACTTAAAAAATTATAACATTTTACCTAAATGTACTTTCAACCGTTGAAATCATAATTTCTATTTTTTTTCTTCGTTCAAGTCTCCTAAAATAAATCGGCTTAGTGCCATTAATCAGTCGCCAAAGAGCAGTTCAATAATTCAGAAAGCGAATGCACTAAAAGCGAGCGATACACACATTTACTCAAACACCTAGAGCATAAAACTCCAGACTGCTTTATTCTTCGTTCTGAATTCGGTAGACATAGCCCCGTTCCCGAAGAAATTACCGAGCTAAGACGAACTGCCATCAGTCAGTTAGCAGTATGCAGTGAATTGCTGTTATTTAGTTTCCTACGGATTTTCATTTTCTGTCTCCATCCAATACTTTCCCATCTGAGAAATCTCTTCGTCGCACTTCTAGACCGCTGAAATTTCGCTTAATAAATTCTAAATCTGACCGCCTTGCCCTCTTGGCTTGTATTTGGTGACTGTAAGCCGAAAGTGAGAATAAAACGTACTTTATCGAAAAAATTCGTAAAGTATTCGCATTGCGAGTTAATTCAGCAAATAAGAAAACATTCCCATCAGTTCAAAACATTAAAATCTACCGTATGTATGCTGCTCAATTAAGAATTATCGAGCAGGATCACCTCCAGCAGCAAGTTCTTAAGGGGGACGTAAGTGAAAGTGACCAAAAGTGTGAAAAGTTTTAATTGGCTCTTCATTTACTGCATGGTATTGAAATTTCTATTCTTGAACATTACGTTCCATTTCGTCTCCTAAGTATGATAAAAATAGTGATTGCCAAAAGCTTGGGCAGTGCCACGTCCCTTTCTTGTTCTGTATTTTCTCATATTAATTATTCCTGCGACGTCTTCTTCCAGTTTTATGCAATCTTCATGCAGTGAATGTTTGAGTAATACATCAATAAGGCTGTGAAATAGCATCACCCACAATGATTTCGTATTCTTTTGTTTATAGTGTTGTGTACAAATGGTTGCCAAAGAGTAAAGTTTGCGAAAATTGTGTGTAGATCTATTACCACAATCCGCAGCATGCCTCGTTCCAGTAAAGTGTAATTGATGAAATATATTCGCAGTGGACAGTATGGAGAACCTTCAGCTGTACAATGAAGTGATGACAGTGAAAAGACGCTACCATTAGGCTATCCGAGCACTACGGTTTACCAATCTTGGCAGACTATGGACTATATACATGGTAAGATTTGATCCATAAGCGGTCACACTGTCGACATTGAAGGAAATCGATAATAGAAGAAGTTCTGCAGCGGACGTTAGTACTACTCAGTTCGAAAATCAGATTAATCAAAGAAGACAAGCAAAGAAAGACTGCTTGAGGATGAAGAGGAGTGCGTATATGTCTTGCATTAGTTCACCCACTGAAGGTAAGATCCTATATAAACGTCGATAAATCTTTGTTTGATTTAGATTCCCGTAACTTACAATTTGGGAACTTTATGTTCCTTTTCCTCACAAGCCGTACCTTCTCTTCCCAAGCCATTGACGTTAGAGTACTTAAATTTGTCACGCATTTAGTCAGTATTATAGTGAAATATCCTATGGAATGAAATGTCATTTGGTGCAATAGTAAGGCGTTTATGCAAGAGAAAATCCTTAAAATTTGGCGCTTTTTCTCAGATATTTGGAAAGTTGTAAAACTCCAGCAAAAGTAGATACCAAAATTCTGTTCCACAAATCCGTATAATAATGGTACACCAAATTTTGTACAAAAATGCATTAATTTAGTTGTGATAGATTTTTCAAAAAAGGAACTCTGCCGAAAATCTTTTAGTTTTTTATAGTTAAAGACGTAAACATCAATAAACATGGAAGCTTAAGTTTTATGTGTCTACAATTTCGTAACAAATGTGCCTATTTTAGTTACATTTCTTGAAAATTTTTAACCTATATAAGGTTTTTTTTACAGCATTGAAATTTCGCATAGGTCCCCTCTTCAAATAAAGCTTCATTATCTCGACGTTCGGTTCCGATTCGGGATCTTCGTCAGACGTTTTTTCAATGATTTTTCTGACGTTTCGCCAACCACTGGAGGCTGGCATTCTCTGAGCGTATGTGAACTTCAGCCCACGGCTGGAGCTTACATTTGCTTTCTGCTCTAACGTCAATGGGTTGGGGTGGGGAGGGGGTGTTTCCATGGTCATGGCCGTTGCAGTTCTTTCGCCGTTACCTGCAACGGTCGTTGCTGCACGACGGCAATCAAAGACCTACCTCTACATTAATACTTTGCAAACCACTGTGAAGTGCATGTTAGAGGGTACGTCCCATTGTACCAGTTATTAGGGTTTCTTCCCGTGTGGAGCAAGGGAAGAATGATTGCTTAAACGCCTCAGTGCGTGCTGTAATTAACCTAATCTTGTCCTCACTACCCCTATGGGAGCAACACGAAGGATATTGTACAGTATTCCTAGAGACATAATTTAAATCTGGTTCTTGAAATTTTCGGTTTTCTCGGAATAAGTTAGTCTATCTTCAAGAGTCTGTCATTTCAGTTTCTTCAGATTCTATGTGATACTCTCCAATGTGACCTGTGTTGCAGCCTGGTATTTGTATCAGTTGATCGACTCCAACTGTGATTCATTGATATTCTAATCATAGGATGCAACTTTCTTTTTCGTTTTGTGACATACATAATTTTATATCCTGAACATTTAAAACAAGTTGCGAATATTTGTGCCTATTTGAAATTGTAGCAAGATCTGCTAAATTTTTATGCAGCTTCTTTCAGACATTATTATAGATAACTGCATCAACTGCGGAAAGCCTACCGTTACTATTAACATCGTCGACAAGATCATTAAAATACAACGTGAACAGCAAGGTTCCCAATACACCACCCTGAGGAATTCCCGAAGATAATTACATCTGATTGTGGCACCATACACAGTCATTAACCTGGCTCCAGGGAGGTAGGGTGCCCTTCCCTATTCCTCCACTGGGGTAATTCCTGCCTGGCGCGTCCACGTCGCGGGGGTGGACATCCTACACTTCAGTAGGCCGGAGTGCTAGGATGGCTGAGTTCAGGCAGGGATCCAATCCCGTGGGGTATAACACGGAACCCATGCCCAGGGTTACGGGTGAATACCTTAATGGCAGCGACGGCGGAGAAGGAAGACTTCGGAACGGCGTAGCTGGCAGATGAGGCAACCCTCCTTTCTGGGGATTAAATGAGAAGGGAACCACTGCCTTGTGGTGGAGGAGAAACTCCAAAGGCTAAGGGAGACAACCCCAACAGAAAATCCTTCCTTGCGTTAGGCCTAGCAAGCCAGTAGGAAAGTCTTCATATATTGCTTTCAAAACACAGACGAGCCTCGGAACGAACCACTCAGGATTTGACCCCACTGCTTCTTCAAGTACTGGTGCAAATGATGGGAGACCTGATGATATCCATCAGTACAAGAAGATGAAACCAACTGGACTAAAAAACAACCTAAATATTGGCACCCTTAATATATTAACCCTGAATGGAAAAAGGGAGGAAATGACAGATGTACTAACAGAGAGGAAGTTGGATATATTGGGATTAAGCAAAACAAAGTGGAAGGGAAAAGATGAGGAGAATTTGAGAGGAGGAGGAAAACTGTACTTGAGTGGGAATAACAGGTATGGAAGAAATGGTGTGGCAGTGATGGTGAATAAGAATGTACAAAGCTGTATTGAAAATGTGAGATATATATCAGACAGGATCATAATCTTAAACCTGAGATTCCAAAAAGAAACACTAAAAGTAATCCAGATTTATGCACCTCAAGTGGGATGTAGCGAAGAAGAGAAGATGGACTTTGAAAATGTGTTAGAAAACCATATAGAGAGTGCTAATATAGTGATGGGAGATTTTAATGCACAGGTAGGCAAAGACAGAAAGGGATCTGAGCAAGTATTGGGATGTTTTGGATATGGAGGCAGAAATTAAGAAGAGGAAAGACTCCTGGATTTGTGCCAGAGGAATGGAATGAAAATAGCAAACAGTTGGTTTATGAAGAGAGAAAGTCATGTTATCACCAGATACAGTTGGGATGGAAGAACGAAGAGTGTAATTGATTATATTCTAGTAGATAGGGAATGGGGAGAGAAAGTAACAAACGTGAAGGTAATTCCAAGTGTGAGTGCAGATGGAGACCATAGATTACTAGTGGGACAATGGAAAATGAATCAGTGTGTGAAAAATAGAAAACAGAAGAAAGTGATGAGGATATGGGATTGGAAATTGAAGGAGATTGAATGTGCTGAGAAGTACAGAGAATTAATAACACAAAAATTTCCAAAAGAAGTTTTCTGCGATGTAGAAAAAGAATGGAGTTTATTCAAAGACACTTTAGTCGAAGCAGCACAAAAAGTATGTGGCAGAACATCTGGAAAGGAAAAAATAAGACAGACAAGTTGGTGGGATGATACCACAATCCAAGCAGTTAGAAGAAAAAATGGAGCATGGAGAAAATGGTGGAAAACTAAAAATGACGAAGACCATAAAAGATATATAGAGGAAAAGAAGAAGTGCAAAGAAATAGTGGAAACAGCAAAGAAAAAGGCATGGGAAGAGTTTACAAAAAAACTTGAAGAAGATGTGAAGAGCAATAAGAAAATGTTCTATAAAATGATGAAAAATAAAAGGAAGGCTTCTGAAGTACCAGTAAAGATGGAAACAGAGGACGGTACCATTATTGAAGACCCAGGGAATATAAAAGATCTCTGGAAAGAACATTTTAAGAAGCTGTTAAACACTGAGGAGCAGGTACATGAGGAAACAACAAATAATGAAGAAATTGAGAGAAGTTGGGAAGCAGAAATTACACGGGAAGAAATGGAAAAAGCTGTGAAGAAGATGAATGGGGGGAAAGCCCCAGGACCTGATGAAGTATCAGTGGACATGATAAGAGCAGCAGGTCCAGTGGGAATGCAGTGGCTGTATAGAGTACTATCAAGTGTGTGGAGAAATAGTAAAATACCTGACGACTGGAGAACAGGAGACATTGTTCCCATCTTCAAGAAAGGCAATAAAAGACTTTGTAAAAACTACAGAGGAATAACCCTCATGAGTCATACAGCCAAGATTTTTGAAAGAGTTTTACTAAATAGAATAAGTGAAAAGATAGAAAAGGAGCTGAGTGAAGAACAGCATGGGTTTAGGAAAGGAAGGTGCACGATCGACCTGATATTTTCTATCCGTCAACTCATGGAAAAAGTTGGGAGTATAACAAAAGGGTGATAATGGTTTTTATAGACATAGAAAAGGCATATGACTCAGTTGACAGGGAAAGACTCTGGGACGAACTGAAGAAGATAGATACAGAAGATGGATACATTAATGTTATAAAGACAATGTACAGAGGCCACAATTGTAGAATTAGAACACCATTGGAGAACTTTGAATACTTCGAAATAAGACAAGGACTTAAGCAAGGAAGTATTCTATCTCCTGCGCTTTTTAATGTTGCGATGGAGGGAATGAATAGGGCAGTTAAGGATATAGTAAAAGAAAAAGACAAAAAGATGATTTTTGCAGATGATATGGTAACATGGGGTGATAAAGAGGTAGATGTACAGTTACAGCTTGATGCGTGGAAGGAAATAATGACAAGGTATGGATTAAAAATAAATAAAGATAAGAGTGAAGTAATGGTATTTGGAAGGGAGAAAGGAATCAACGGAAATATTACATTGAATGGAGAACCCCTCAAAGAGGTAGAAAGTTTCACTTATTTAGGGAGTGAAATATCTAGGGACGGAAGAATAACTAACGAAATTAATAGGAGGTTAAAGAAGGGAGGCAATTTCTACCAAACAATAAAACATCTGATTTGGAATAATGAAGTTTCAGAAAGAGCAAAACTCCTTATGTATAAGAATTATTACATCCCTACTGTCACCTATGGTGGAGAAACATGGACAATGACAGAAAGGGACTGGAGCAGACTGCAAGCAGGGGAAATGAAATTACTCAGAGCAGTTAAGGGAAAAACAAGAATGGACAGAGTAAGGAATGTAGAGATTAGAAAGGACCTCAAACAAAAAAGTATGAGAGAATAAATTGAAAGAAAGAGATTAAGATGGTATGGGCATGTTAAGAGGATGCATGGGCAGAGACTCCCCAAAATTATGGAAGAACTAAAGATGGATGGGAAAAGACCTATAGGGCACCTAAGAACACGATGGAAAATGGGAGTGAGAATGTCTGTTGAAAGGAGAGGTGTGACCTGGCAGCAAGTGGAGGAAGAAAAGTGGTGGGAGGACCGAGCCAAATGGAGAGGACTCGTCAGCACCCAGACCCGGCAGTAGATGGAGCGGGATTCGGATATAGATAGATATAGAATTACATCTGTCGGTTACTCTCCATCCAAGATAACTTTTTCCATCCAACGTACCAAAAATCCTCAATCCAGTCAAAAATTTCGCGTGATGCCCCATATGATCGTAATTTTGATAATGAGCGTAAATGTGGTACTGAGTCAAATGTCTTTCGGAATTCGGATGATACTGCATCCATATGACTGCTTTGGTCCAAAGCTTTCAGCACGTCTTGTGACGAAAGTGAGAGTTAGTTTCACACGATCGGTGTTTTCGGAACCTATGCTGATTGGCATGTAGGAGGCCACTCGTTAGAGATACTTCATAATGTTTGGGCTCAGAATACGTTCTAAGATTCTACAATAAATCGATGTCGAGGATACTGATCCGTTTATCTTATGGTTTCTTTTTCTTGTTGAAACTATTGTTGCATTTATGAATTTCATTGATTTTCCTGCATAAGAAGGCGTGGTAGCAGTTCTTCACAGTGAGAACGTGCGTGTCTGCGAATTTTATCACGTAGTCGGTCTCACATAGCACTTGCTCCGCTACAGCCGATTTTTACATCTGTCCCAACCTTCAATATCATTTATGTTCGAATATCTTTACGTTTACGGATCGTTTGATCATTCCAATTTAGACATTTCCACATGGGCATGGAATACTACATACTCCTAAAAAGACACTGCCTCTTCATCTTGGTCGGTTTGTATATAGTCTTTGTCCCGTGTCTGCGCCATATACATCGAATCTCTCCATCGTCCTGCGTATGTATGGCGTAAAGACTGTATCCGACAGCTCATCTTCTAACATTAGGTTGCTTTTACTGGTCTCGGGGCACTATGTCCATCTTCAGATGTCAACACCTGTTCTGTTATATTGTTAATGATATCAACAACATGCCGCCTGCTGTTGCGATGTGATCCAGTGAGAAAGTCTTTGTTCTCGTTTGTGCTAATGAGAGACAGCAAGAAATACTGAAATGCTGACGCCAGCCACACTCTCTACATTCGAACATGGCAGACGAACACTTCTCGCTATATCTAGTGTCAAAAATATCAAATAATTCACTAGAAATGAAGAAATGAAATTCAGTTGCAAATAAAAAAAACAGTTACTGATATCCAAACAACAGGCTGGTATACGTAACAGCCTGCTACATATCTTCATAGCTTAATCAGAAGGACAATATAACTTGTCACTTATATTTGGTTATCAACCTACATTATGTCTGAAGACACATTATCACCCTTCTAATAAATTTTACACTTCACTCACGTCGCTAACCGTTGAATATATAAGAACTAGCTTAGCTTTTCTTAGTGGTATGCCGGACAATCTAGAATGCCGGTTAAGACAGTCTACTCGCTTTCTGGAGGATTGCAGCTCTAACCCTTTCACCGCCGTCCTGATTTAGGTTTTTCATGGTCTCCCTTTATCACCCACGGATAAATCAGAGGACGATACCTTCGTAAACGTCTTTCGTACGCAGCTAGTATACAGTCGAAGTTAGTGTTCCAGCTCTAGCGATCCCTTCGTCGATGGGACGTCAATTCCTTTTACTTCTTTCCTTTCCTTCTCACCCGTTAGGTTTTGTAGAATGACATTACTCTCTGTTTTTGTAGCCGTGATACGTAATGGAATTGGAAATTTACGGCGGGATCGAAGGAGTCCTCAAAAAACCAAGTGACCTATAGAGGGGTTTATAGATAAATCAATGTTCGTTGGCTTGCTGCGTATGACGTCCCTTGACTTCGACGTAACTTCAATTCAATCACGATATTGCTTTATGACTCAACAGAATACTCGATAAAGGACGCAACATGTGTCCGGAAATGCCTGGTTTCCGAGTTACGGCCTTCGAAGCAGTGATATTTGCGGGAAAATCTCCCAGCAAGTAGTTACCTTGACAGAAATTCAAAATTTCAATCTCACGGTTCCACCTACCGCTCATGAACCTTGCAAATACGACACGAACTTCCAAGATTATTGTGTTCTTCTTCACAACCTGGCACAGTTCGTTTCCGAAGGGATTCAATGTCAGGCAATGGAGACGAATACACCGATAAATTTAAATGGCCCTACAAGTAGACGTCGATTGCCGCGTGACTATTGCTCTTTCAACAATTTCCGGACAGTCGTGTTAGTTAACACAACACCAACTTGGGTTTGATGATAGGAGGGGTTTCGTGTGCACAGGACGCAAACTCTCCTCCTGTACATCTCGAGTTGTAGATCGACCCCTGTCCAAAGCAGGAGATGTAAGCTTCCCAAGAGCACACAGATGTCGGCGTAGACGTTCACATGTATTCCGATCCAGACATCTTCGCCGTAGGTGCCTCTCCCGGTACAGATGACGAGCCAGCGCATCATTGCTGTCTTCATTACCAAATACACAGCTATGAACGAAAACATTATGACCACCTGTTTAATAACGTATTGTTCCACTTTCCAAACACAGCACAACAGTGATTCTTCTTGGCATGGACTCTACAAGTCCTTGACAGGATTCCAGAACTATGTGGCACCAGATGTTTACGCACAGTTCCCACAAATTACGGGATGGTGGTTTACGGGCAAGCAGCTGGCGCCAGATGTGTGTTCCAACTGGTACAGATCAAGCACATTTGCTGCCTAAGACATCAATATGAGTTCAGCAATCATTTTTGAACAGTGTGCTCCGAAACACTTGCACCAGCATTGTGCTCTGTCGTTAGATCTGCCACAGATTGCTACCTATCCTGGATTACGCAGTGGATGATCCTCCCAACTCTACGTTTTGCGATGAGACGAGATCGTCCCATACCTTAAGGATCACTTGCTATTTCACCATCCTCCAGTCACTTTCCATAAGTGCTCAGGGCAATAGTACACCAACAAGCGTCCTGCTCTGCCGTTCGAGAGATTCTGGTTTCCAGCTGCATGTCCATAACAATGTGCCCTTTGTCCGTATTTGCGGCCTGTGTCATTACTATAATGACAACGCATTCGTCTCTCTTCCACTTACATTCTTTCTCGTAATTGTAATCTCACGGCAACTACCTGCAGGAAACAAAACGCTCCCGTGAACTGTTTTGAAAGCCACAACCTGGAAAAGAAGCAATTCCGGACACGTGACGTTACGAACTGAATACTTATACGGAATAAATATCTGAAATTATGCTCTCTATTTTTGAACCATCCTGGTATTATAATTAAAGAACCATAGGTTTTTGAACACGAAATATGGAAAAATAGAAATGGTTTTTCAGTTTAAATACTTGGGGGTAATCATACAACAAAGAGGTCTGGGAGAAGCAGCAAACGAAGATCGCTTTAAAAAAAATGGCAACTGGATGCAGATTAACAAAAAATATTTGTAATAAAAATCACTTCCAAAATTCAGTAAACTTAAGCATTTCAGCCCTGTAATTAAACCTGAATGTTTTAATGGAAAAGAATCTTTAATTTTAAGTAGAAATAGGGATATTGAAAAAAACTCAAGACAAAGAAAGAAATGTTATTAGGAAAATATTAGGCCCCAAAATTACTGTTGGAGAAAATTATAGGCTGAGAAGCAATAAGAAAATAGAAGAGTACACAGACATACATGGTGACATGAGAAAACGAACACTTAAATTTTATGGACACATTAAAAGAATGGCACCACCTAGGTTGACTAAAAAAATTGTAGAATTTTTACGAAAACAGAAGTAGGACCAAAACTGAGACAAATAAATGCATCGCTGCGCTTAAGGAAGATCTTAAAGTAGCCGGTACAGCTCAGGCAGACGTTACAGACAGAAAAACAGTCACACAAAAGATGTTTGATTGGAAAGTTGGTCAGAGGGAAGTTAGGGAACGGACAGGAACACCGTGGTCTGATGAAAGAGACTTCATTTCGAAAGGACGAAACAAATTTCGACTCAAAGTAAGGCCAACCATCCAAAGGAAAATTGATGGACTGTATCTCGCGTGGTCCTATTGGGCCCATACGTGAATAATAACTAATAAAGTTCCAGTTTCGAAACACTGTAAAAAAAGGAACCGCTGCTCACAATGGCGTCAGATTTGAACTGATATTTTCAAAGAAGGGGGAAATATGGAAAAAATTATCGAAAATTTTTCTATTAGAAGGCACTGTAAGCATCCTAATGTAGATAGGTTCGGTTAAAAATGACAAATGAATCGAAATACGTCAGCTATGGTGTAAGTTGCACATTAAATCAATTGACTGTATACTATGCATGACCGCACAATGTGGGGCATTCAACAATTGAGGCACTGTTTGTTAGGTAAGCCCTTCCACCACGGCAAGGTCGTGCCACCTCACAAGGAACAATCGGTTTTTAATTGTTCTGAGGCAATGAATCGCATAAAAAACAACAACGACTTCGGTTTTTAATTGTCCTGAGTCCAAAACCCGCTAAAAAGCAACAATAAAATCGCTTTTTAGTCGTCCTGACGCCAAGTACCGCATAAAAAGCAACAGTGAAATAGATTTTTAGCTGTCGTGAGACGGTGCAAGATGTAAAATACGCTGTCCACTGTTTACTGACACAGGTTACAGCCGAAAATCTGCATGTTTCGCAATATATCGGAGTGTCTCAGAAGTCACGTTCAGAATTCGTAGCGCAATGCTTACGTTCAAGTTCAGTTAGTTTTGTAATTGGAGCACTGAATACAGCATCTTTCTTATATCGCAACAGCCAGAATTCACAGCGACTAAGGTCTGGTGATCTGCACAGCTAAGTTGTAGCGAAATGACAGCCGATTATTTCCAGAACGCCTCTACAGCAGTTGCTGTACTGGCAGTGCAATGTGCCGAGGAGCGACATCTTGCATTAAGATGATACTACCCATGCATTCGTGCATTAAAATGAGGTTGGTGCTCTAAAGGCTCTCGTAGTGTTTACCAGTGTGGTACAGGTCATAGGCCTGCAGCAACCACTTCCCCGACGAAATATGGCCCTTTGCAGAATGAAGTAATACCGTTGACGTGGATTTTTCGTCGCCCATATGTTGCAGTTCTGTTACTAAGCTTGTTAGACGACCAAAAAGTAAGTCCTGAACAAGCTGTATGCATTTAGAACAAAATTAAAATGGGAATTAATAAGGTAACGCTTTTGTATCTTCCGTGACAGTACACTGACTATGTCTGTGCAGACTGTAAGTCAAACTGCAACTTACGATTTACTCCGCTAAGACACAGGATTAACGGCGCTGTCGCTATTTCACGTGGTAGCTCTCAACTTTCACTGCAAGAATACAGCGATTATGGAGGGTCTTTCTGATGAGTAATCTACATCACTTTGAGCAAAAAACTAAAACTTCTAACGCCTTATATCAATCATAGATAAGAATGGCAATGAAGAGTATCGAGAACCCCTACACTTCGCAAAAAATTTAATGGCTTGTAGCTGGATTTAAACAAAGAAGATCACACAATGAACCTTCAGTGTCATTAAAGACGACTGTTTTCTAGCGCACTCGTCACTGATCTCCATAATGATTGTTGGTGTTCAGTGAACGACGGCCATAGGACATCTTCACAACACGATCTATGTTTCATATTTGTCGTTTTTAATGTTTGACATGTTCATGTTCCCTACTACCCTTCATTGTAAAACGACGCAACATCACTATGTGTCTTGCAAGCTTGTTTATATGATGAACTACTGTTAATATAAGCCATTACATTTCGGGCAAGTTTCCACGCGAGTATTACTTCATCCGCCGATATTCTGGTCATCCTCAGAGTGATTTGCAAGACTGACGGTAAGGTGCCAAGCGTGGCCTTCTATACTTAACTGCGGCGATAGTGTGCAAGCGGGTCGCAGATGCTGGTCGGCGCCAAAGAGATACACTAACACACGCGGCACCTGTATTGAAAGTGTTCAGACAATCGATTCGCTTATCTATGTATGTTCGGTGGCGGTAAGATCTCGACGACTTCTGTGCAATTTCATTACACCAAGAACCAGATTCTACACATTATCCTAATTGAAACCATTATCTCTAATTCTAAAGTTACTTGTTAGTCTAATTTCCACGGAATCCTTGAAAAGAGAATCCCAAACGGAAGAGGTGCCTGTTAACATCCTCCCGTCAATGTAGTACATAGAATGATCTATATCTATACAACGTTCTGACACAGCTCGCTTGTCTGGTTGTAGTAAACGTATGTATCTTCGATATTCCACGCACCTCTCATGAACGGTTCGTGTTGTCTGACCTATGTATATGACGTAGCACAATTCCCATTAGGAATCTGATACACACCTGCTTTACGAAGCAATAAATCATCCTTACTGAACCGAATAAGCCTGCAGTCCTAGTAGGAGGCTAGAAGACCATCTCAACACGGTGTTTCTCGAGAACACGGCTTATGTTTGAGGAAAGAGCACATACACTCCTCTTCCAGATCACATACTTGCATTCTAGGATTCACATTGAATGGTCTGCGAATTTGTTGTTGGGAATATCCATTCGATTTAAAAATGCCCTTGAAGTGTTTGAGCTCTGGTGGAAGAGAGGAAGTGGGAGGTCCGGAGAGACGGGGTGGCAGTCGAGTCTGGGCGGTTATGGTGGATGGTGTGCCCGGTGAACGTTGGGGCTTCATGGTCATCGCTGCCGGAGCACTCTTTTCTCTGGTGTGAGCTTTGGCGGTCGGCGTTCTCCGTGCAGGGCAGTGCGCCTGTTGAAGTGCCGTGCTCGGCCAGCATAGTCCTGCCCTGGCTGTGCTTATTCACGCAGTAGCCAGGTTTCTCCCAGAGAATTTGGCGCGATTCGGCGAAGCCAGCCTGTCACGTCTCCTTCTGTACTAGATGACCGGAACGACTTCATCATAGGATTTTGCTGGACACCGAGTCAATGTCTTCTTTGGGTTGCTTGATCGAGAAAGAGCCCGGTTCTGCTTCCTTATGTTTACGGAGAATGTCATTTATATGTTCTCCAGCGACTCGTCTCCATTGCCACTTGTTGGTTGCGTCTGAAGCAGCTTGGCGCTAGCCTTCCGCTTGGTTTTAGAATTTTATGTTGTACTGTGCTCCCTTATTTTCCGTTTAATATTATTTTCAAAGGGTTTATGGCACGTGCTTAACTCTCTCCCGTAGACAAATTGGCTTATGCCTAGAGTAAATGTTTTTAAAAAGTTTGGGGCACACAAGTTTAAATAAGGTTCATATTGTTGCCTTGGTCATTTAATTTTAAGGCCAATTGGCCTGTGTCCAATTCTGAGTCACATTTTGTCTCTTTTTTTTTTTTTTTTGTATGGAGCAAGTTCCCCCTCCTTCTCCCCCTTAGACCCCACAACAGTTATTAGAAGATATACGTGGAAGTGTCTCTGTTAAATTACATGTAATTCTACGCTAAAAACTATTCCATGAGGACAATTGAAGTCCTTGAGAACCTCTGATTGGACTATTAAGACCATTTGGATACCTTGGGTTGGAGACACTAGTTTGAAAGCTGTTCTGCATTTATTAACACTGTAGTGATATTTGTTCTACAGTTAATATACTAGTACTTTTTGATCTTCACACGGTAGCAATTCCGGTTTTAAGGGACCTGGGTCACGATGTGAACGTCTGGCGTGTGTTGTGTCGTCTACGGGTTTGTCCTCTGACCTGACGTTGTGCTGCTCTGTTATTCCACTGTATTTTTCAGGTTATGGTGTGCCTCAGCATGACTTTCAATGTGAATTATCAGTCACAAGGTATTTCACACTCCAGGCATCCGCAGCTGTTGAAAGGCACGATTTTATGAAGAATTCCACAATGAACTGGTAAAATTGTTGTTTATTACAACGCAACAGGTTTCGCGGCCTGGAGCCGCTTCATCAAGTGTAAAACGTTAATAGAACATACCCACACCCATCGCTCGTAGTCGGAATTCACTGTCCAGTGTATATTGTCAATACCATATCGAGCGAAAGGTAACGAAGACGTGCTCCATTCTTTAAAACTTGCCTGCATCGGTGTAACGGCCGGGAAACTTGTAGCTGCGCAAAGTTTGAGCTAGTCTCCCTTTGTCGGTGGTTCTGGCCGATTTTACTTTGCACAGCGCTGAGTTTCCCTGCCGTCACAACCGATGCAGCCAAATTTTACACAAAGGAACACATCTTTGTTACGCTAGTAGGAATAATCCACTAAATTACAGGCCCACATCGTTAACGGTGATATGCAGCAGGATTTTAGAACATATTTGTGTTCGAACATTATGGATTACCACGAAAGAAACGGTCTACTGACACACAGTCAACATGGGTTTAGAAAACATCGTTCCTGTGAAACACAACTAGCTCTTTATTCACATGAAGTGCTGAGTGCTATTGACAAGGGATTTCAGATCGATTCCGTATTCCTGGATTCCCGGAAGGCTTTTGACACTGTACCATACAAGGGGCTCGTAGTGAAATTGCGTGCTTATGGACTATCGTCTCAGTTATGTGACTGGATTTGCAATTTCCTGTTAGAGAGGTCACAGTTCGTAGTAACTGACGGAAAGTCATCGAGTAATACAGAAGTGATGTCTGGCATTCCCCAAAGTAGTGTTATAGGCCATTTGCTGTTCCTTATCTATATAAACGATTTGGGAGACAATCTGAGCAGCCGTCTTCGGTTGTTAGCAGATGACGCTGTCGTTATCAACTAAAAAGTCATCAGAAGATCAAAACAAACTGAAAAACGATTTAGAAAAAAAAGTGAATGGTGCGAAAAGTGGTAGTTGACCCTAAATAACGAAAAGCGTGAGGTCATCCACGTAAGTGCTAAAAGAAACTCGTTAAAATTGGGTTACACGATAAATCACTCTTATCTAAAAGCCGTAAATTCAATTAACTACCTAGGTATTACAACTTAAACTGGAAAGAACACATAGAAAATGTTGCGGGGAAGGCTAACCAAAGCCTGAGTTTTATTGGCAGGACACAGAAAATGTAACAGACCTACTAAGGAGACTGCCTACATTACGCTTGTCCGTCCTCTTTTAGAATACTGCTGCGTGATGTGGGATCCTTACCAGATAGGACTGACGGAGTACATTGAAAAAGTTCAAAGAAAAGAAGCACGTTTTGCATTATCGCGAAATATGGGAGAGAGTGTTACAGAAATGATACAGGATTTGGGCTGGAAATCATTAAAAGAAAGGCGTTTTTCGTTGCGACAGAATCTTCACACAAAATTGCAATCACCAACTTTCTCCTCAGAATGCGAAAATATTTAGTTGACACCGACCTACATAGGGAGGAACGACCACCACGATAAAATAAGCTAAATCAGAGCTCGTACGGAAAGATATAGGTGTTCATTCTTTCCGCGCGCTATGCGAGATTCGAATAATAGAAAATTGTATAGTAGTTCGATGAACCCTCTGCCAGGCACTTAAATGTGATTTGCAGAGTATCCATGTAGATGCAGATGTCATAGTATTGACATATTCACTGAAAAGGAAATTTTGACCAGGATCGATGGGTATGCCTGTCCGAGAGAATGGTCGTGTTTTAAAAACAGCGATGTTACCAGCCGTTAGCGGAATTCTTCCTGACATCATAAATCATTAAAATTTAATGTTCTGTCGAATTTTAATTTTTTAAAAAAGCTTTAAAAAAATTTTAACCTTTCACTTTTAATGCATTTTCGTAAGGGTGAAAACTCAATGTGTTTTTTTAAGTTTAGCCTCATACGGCTTTGATGACGAGGAAAAGAATTTATTGTTGATTAATAAATTCTTTTAAAAAGCACCTGGAAACAATGGACGTTCAATAGTTTTCCCCAGCCCCTCCTCTAGGACCTGTTCGTTGGTGTCCTGTTAAGGGGGATAGGACGTCAAACGAGCCGACTTGGAGCAGGAGAGGCGCCACGGGACATTTTAATTTCCACTGTCTACATCTTTACAAGTAAATTCATAAAACTTTGTCAGCATGACCAGGAAGGATTCAGGATTCACACTCGTACCAGCGGAAGTTCAAAAACATTAATAATTTTTTTACATGTGAAATTTCATCATTTTTTCACTTACTATTGGCTGCATTTGTTGCTATAGGTACACTTTTCTTCATAAGTGAGAGAGACTGTTCAATGAATTTTGCACAACATACACACCATACTTACAGGTGTCTGAAACTCTAGAATCTATTTAATTTATGAAAAAATGAATGAACTGTTACGTTTTAAACTTTATGTTTAGAAAAAAATCAAATTTTGTAGTTAATTATCTCAATTTTTACCACAGTTTTTAATAGATTTGGAAAATTCTAGTTTGTATGCTGTGCAAAATTCATCAAAGAATCTCTCTTACTTGTGAAGAAAAATGTACCTATAGCAACAAATGCAGCCAATAGTAAGCGAAAAAATGATGAAATTTCACATATAAAAAAATTTATTTTGTTAAGTTTTTGAACTTCCACTGCTATGAGTGTGAATCCCGAATCCTTCCTTGTCATGCTGACAAAGTTTTATGAATTTATTTGTAAAGGTGTAGACAGTGGAAATTAAAATAAAATGTCCTGTGGTGCCTCTCCTTCTCCAAGTCGGCCCGTTTAACGTCCTACGCCCCTTAAGGTAGAAGCGCTTGTTGCCTGTATCACAGAGTACACGCAGAGTCTGGTAGAGAGGAAGAGAGAGAGGGAGAGAGACAGGCGGTCCTAGACGCCAGCCGTCGGCGCCGCACCTCCCGCAGAGAGGTCGATAAGGCGCCTGTAGAGCAAAGCAGAGTGAGGCGCCGCTGGCTGCAGACGGCCGTCCGGACCGGGTCGTGGCGCCGTGGCAGCTGATCAATTCCCACGGCGCGACCGACGGCGGCCGACGCGAAGTCCGAGACTTGGGCGTTGCTCTCTGGAGCAGTCCCAGATCCTCAGCGGCAGTTAAAGGAGATGACTAGCTGACACTGCGCTCAAACGCCTCGCTCCTAAGAAAAATGGCTCTGAGCACTATGCGACTCAACTTCTGAGGTCATCAGTCGCCTAGAACTTAGAACTAATTAAACCTAACTAACCTAAGGACATCACACACATCCATGCCCGAGGCAGGATTCGGACCTGCGACCGTAGCCGTCACGCGGTTCCGGACTGAAGCGCCTAGAACCGCATGGCCACACCGGCCGGACCGCTCCTAAGATACGGAAAGCTGGAACACTACCTTGACAAGCAGCTGAACTGAAAACCTCTGTTCATCAATAATATACTTCAACACAGGGTGGTCCATTGATCATGACCGAGCCAAATATCTCACTAAATAAGCGTCAAACGAAAAAACTACAAAGAACGAAACTTGTCTAGCTTGAAGGGGGAAACCAGATGGCGCTATGATTGGACCGCTAAATAGCGCTTCCATAGGTCAAACGGATATCAATTGCGTTTTTTTTAAAATAGGAACCCCCATTTTTTATTTCATATTCGTGTAGTACGTAAACAAATACGAAAGTTTTAGTTGGACCACTTTTTTCGCTTTGTGATAGATGGCTCTATAATAGTCACAAACATATGGCTCACAATCTTAGACGAACAGTTGGTAACAGGTAGGTTTTTTAAATTAAAAAAAAACAGAACGTAGGTACGATTGAACATTTTATTTCGGCTGTTACAATGCGATACATGTACCTTTGTGAACTTATCATTTTTAAGAACGCATGCTGATGTCCGTCAGCCGCAATGCATTTGGCAATCCGTGTAACGACATTCCTCTCAACAGCGAGTAGTTCGCCTTCCGTAATGTTCGCACATGCATTGACAATGCGCTGACGCATGTTGTCAGGCGTTGTCGGTGGATCACGATAGCAAATATCCTTCAATTTTCCCCATAGAAAGAAATCTGGGAGCGTCAGATCCGGTGAATGTGCGGGCCATGGTATGGTGCTTCGACGACCAATCCACCTGTCATGAAATAATGCTATCAATACCGCTTCAACCGCACACGAGCTATGTGCCGGACATTCATCATGTTGGAAGTACATCGCCAATCTGTCATGCAGTGAAACACGTTGTAGTAACACCGGTAGATCATTACGTAGGAAACCAGCATACATTGCACCATT